>NC_090939.1:29236110-29861110 GCF_040938575.1 Ambystoma mexicanum
TGGGAAGGGCGAGTGTTAGGAAAGATTTCTTAATTGTGGGTAATTTTCCTTCCATGTGGCAACCCCTAAACTTTTTGCTGTTGTTTTCACCATGATCTAGACTTTGCCAGAGAAGTGCAGCCTTCTGCCGCACTCCTCTGGGCTTTCGCTCCATTCTTACGGGGAAACTGACATGCCCTTAAGACAGTCAGTACCAGGAAACGCTGTTTTACGTAGTTTCTTTATCATGTTGCAGCTTTCGTGCAACATGACACAAGAGGGCACTGTAAGCTAAGTTACTGCTCTCTTGGGTCTCTAGCCTTCTACAGGCCCTAGATACTCTTTTTGAATTGTAAATGATCGGTGCAAGTGAATCACGGACGGGAATGGTGGCAGCGATCGTTTCTTGTGTTTTTGAGCTCCTTTTGGCGTTTTAAGCGCGTTTCTCGCGCTTAGCCCAAAATAGTGGCCTGGCTCCCAAAATGGCCAGACCACGAGGCTCCTTTGTCCTGTCCACTGACCATATTGCCCCCTTCACCTTCCCCAGGTCGAGCCGACCCAGGGCCTTCCTTATTTGGGCATGTACTTTCCCGTGAAACACAGATGCTTTCGCGAGCTTCTACAGGCCTTGTGTGTGCCTCCAGGATGTGGGCTGGGATGTCTGGTCCCAATACACATCCTGGATGCCAGAGAGTCTAGGGTGGTGTGAATGCCTGGGACCACCATGGTCCGTGATAGGTCCACGTATGGTGTGAGTGTTTGATGAGTGGATCTCCCATTGGGTCCCCTCCATTTTGGCGCGAAGGGAACCGTGGATAAGAGGGGGCTGGAAACGCCACTACCATGTCGATCTCCTGAGTTCTCACGAACAAAGGAATACAGGAGCCAAGTATCCTGCAACCACGAGGCTGAACCGAGAAATCGCTGGTGACCCGCTGAAGAACTGCTCCTCTGCACTGTTGTCGCCTTGTGAAACCCTTTCTACCTCTGATCAAACCAGAAGGCCTGTACTGGTACTTCGACCCTTGGAATAGCGGGGACAGCTATTCTCGGCATCTTCACCATCTCCTGCATGTAAGCCTTCGGAAGTGTCTCTGGGCCATCCAGCAGACTGACCAGCCTACCCAGGAGTCTTGCTCTGTAACCGCCGCCAGGATGTGTTGTATTTCGAGTCCTTGTCACTCTCACACGATTCGTACACTTGGCATTCCCAGATCTGAAGTGAGTAGTGTACATTTGGCTGAGATACACACGGCCGCTCCGTTGTCCTGCTGTGGTAACAAACTACGGGTTCACTTCGTTTGGGACATCTTTAACTCAACTCTGCTGCTGCAGAATCTACATGACAACGAGATGTCCCCTGCTCCCCTGAACCTGCCAGCACTGAAACTGACGCGGAGAAGCCTGGGTCTGCTTGCATCGGGGACTGGTGAGTAGCATAGCTAGGAACTGGTCGCCCTCCTGCAGGAGCCCATAGCTTTTCCCCGCTGTGTCAAACAGCACGTCTTTCCGTACTCGCGCTCTGCTTCTGCCCACAGTGGAGGCTGCGCTTGAGTCGCGGAGCTCTGTTGATCTTCATTTGTTCACCGAACTGAACTGTCTGATTCCCTTGAAGAGACTCCCCTTTTTGCCCGTTGGCACCAGCATGTGCAGGTACTTTTGAGCACAAGGCTCCACTCTTCGTAGGGCTTGGACTTCCTTTTAGTTAGGTGCCTCTGAAGGCAGACTGGGTCTAAGAATTATTTCGCACTGCCTGTTTTCCTCCCCTTTTAGGTGGACTACACATTTTGTGCATCTAACGCTTTAGACTCGTTTGTATTTGTATATATATTGTATTGGTTTGGTATGTGTTGGTTTACTACAGTTTTATTGTGATTTCTCGCTACGGTCATTGTTGCAAAGGCCTTGGAATAAATATGTATATATTTTTAATATAACACCTGTTTGGAGTAATTTGTAAGTGTCCTTGCTTTGTGTGCTCATTGCAGGCTTTCAGTCACCCTCACCCCTCTTGAGACCTAGTCTTGACCGCCGCGATCGCTACCCTGATTGGTCTGGCTTGTCCAGAGGTTACCCTGTTCCAAGTTATTAGGTTGGCCTTCTGAACCTCTGCGCCTCCAGGACAGAGTTCAGAAATCCGTCTTAACACCATGGAATATATTGTGGTCTTATCCCCCCTTTTTCTAGCAGCAGGAATTGGAATGCGCAGTCTTCCTTCTCTTTCCCCAAGGCTCTCCTGTCTACCGCTGGGATAACATTCCTGCATCGCCGTCTACCTGGCAATGTCCTCAATCTGTCTACATATGCGGGTGCTGACGCCCCCCTTCGACCATGGGGTGTTTCCACATGTCGGTCAGCCTGCATGACAGACTCTGATGTCCTGGGTGCGGACATGCTAGCGTCTGACCATTGTACGCCTATGTCCCTTGGGAGCCGCTTTTCGCGCCGTCTCCCTTCTTCATTTGTCTCGTCTTCCATTTCCCCTCCGGAGTCGGACATTAATTGTTCCGAATTCACACAACTCCTAGCATCTTCGTCGTTCTTACTAATTTCCAACCTCTCCATGGACAATCTCCCGCTCCCACTACTTCGGGTGGCATCCTCTGTTTCATATAACTGAGTGCTTTCCAAGCGCTCGTTTTCCCTTCCCCCGTGGGATGTCGGCTCCAGCCCACTTTATAATCATATATTTTATCGATCGTTTACCCGATGCTTCTGGTGTCGAAGTCATCTTCGATATTCGCCCCACTCGTGCATTGTTCTAAATCGTACGCAGGAAAAAATTCTTCAGTGTCTTCCCATTCTACAACAGGATTGGGTTTTTTAACTTCCCACTCCAAATATCCAAATATTCTAGATCCCGTGCCCACTGTCTATGCTTACATTCTATATCATCATCGATTTCCTTGCGCTTCCTCGCTTCTTCCCTGGTCCTGTCTTCTCCTCTTCTCCTGTCATTTCTACGTTCATTTGCCCTTCTAACTTCCTCATCTTCCCAACTCCTTATTCTCTTTTCATGTACTCTTTGCTGTTCCTCTAACCTTTGCAGGTTCTGTCTGTACTGCCCATAGGCTGCACATTGCTTGCGACTGAGCGGTTTTCCTTGCTCTTCGCGATATAGCTGTTCTCGCCTCAGCCTATCTTTCTTTTTTGTTTTTTCGTCCCTTATTTCCTTTTCCTTCTCTTTTTCCCTTATCTGTGCCTCATCAGACTTCTCTCTCGGTCACACATAATCACTTCATTTATCATCAAGTTTCAACAATATCTGTCCTCCCATCCATTCGTCTTTTGCAAATGCTATCTCGTCAGATCTGTCTTCGCTTCCTTTCCGTTTCTTTCCCTCTCTCTCTTTATCGAGAGGTGCACTAATCTGTGCCTGATCCTTCCTTTCCTCGTCGCGTCTCTCCTTGTCCCTCGGGATTGCAGAGGTAGGATTACTTTCCTGATCCTTCCCCTTACTTTCGTCACTACCGCAAGTCGGTGACTCATATGCGGGGTTGCTATACCCTGTGGCTGCTTTAAGCTCTCTTAGCGGGTAGAGTCCCTCTGACTTACTTCCCTCGATCTCTGGCTCAGGCAGGGCTGGATGCGCGGTAGGCGTCTCACCTCCCTCCGTGCATATGTTTAATATCCAGTCTGTGGGAGGCTCTTCCTCCTTTGGCTGTTCAAACATTTTCCAAAGTTCCAGAACAGCAAGGCGTTTCTCTAGTTTCTTGCCTGTATATGTGGCATGCAAATGCGGCTTTCGATAAGGACCCGTTCTGTGGCCACGGCATAAACATCTTGTGGGCGGTACCCTTAACCCACTCGGTGCTATATTTCTTAAGCTTGCGTGCATGTTTAGGCAACTGCTTACATAAGTGGACGAGTGGTGTAATATGCTCCATGCTTGAATTCTATTTCCAACAATATTTTCATGCACTTTCAATACTCCCAACACTATGAGTGAGCACCAAATACCGCAGGCTCCAAACCAATCTTTCTCGCCAAAATTTTATATCATCAATTTACTCAAGAACATCAGTCCATGTGCAATTCCCTCTTAGTTACATAATCGCGTAAAACCCAAAACTTTGTTTCAACCAATCAATGATGCCAAATTCTTTACATGTGACATACAACAGAACACGTACAATAGACACTTGACAGACTAGACAGACACCAGCTGGACACATACATCTCTGCCTTCTAATCAATACCCCGACATGGGGTTTAAAAATGAACTCCCTTTACGACGTCTTTAAACGTGGTCGTATCCTAGTCGTCCCCTCTTCTGTGGGCTCTGAGTTCACGTTTCTTCTGACCGCTATATTAAAGCACAGGAACGAGGCGAATCCTCTTACTTTTTTATCTCAGGTGTACTTCCTGGTATCCCCTGTTTTCTCTCGGTGTCTATCCCGGTAACCCCTGTTTTATCTCGGGTGTCTATCCCGGTAACCACTGTTTTCTCTATTATACTCGAGTCATTATCCCCTTATATATATATTCAGTCTTCTCTGCTTCTAACTATTTTGCTTTTTTCTGCCACCCTCTGTTACCTTTTCCCCTACTTGTTCTAATGCGTACAAGGCTTTTGCCAAAGTATTGAATCTTTTCGTTCACTCACCGCTCGCATGGTTCCTCTCTGGATCCTCGGGATCACTGCCCCTCCGTTACCGCCTCTCTGGTCTTTTCGTCTGATCGACTGCAGTTTTTATGGACTTACACTATCATTGTTCACGGGAAGCTTCTCAGTCTACTCAGCTGAATGGCGAAGGACTTGTGATATTGCCAAAGACCTAGAGTTACTTTGTTTCGTCGGTCAATAGGTGGCTTAACACTAATCGATATTCATTAATCGATAGTCAAAACCATCCTCTGCTACCAAGTGTACTGGAGGGCGGAGCAACCTCTGAACAGGCCCATGAGATTCAGAGCTCACCCTCCGGCACCTTAAAACGAGATAGCTGAACCTTGAGGAGGATGGGGTGCAGGATTCTCTTACTCCGACACCAATCAATAAGGACAAATCAATAGTTTGGCAAAGGGAAGTCTGTGTAATGACAACTATAAAAAACGGGGAAACAATTGGCAATCAACAGTGATGCGATCGCCTGTCTCGCTTCAACTTCCACGTTCTTCATGCAAACAGTAACTTTTATAGCAAATTCTCATCATCATTGACGTGGAACCCTCTAAAGTTTGTCATGCAATTCTATTGGTCGGAAAAGGTAACTTACGTATAGGTGCTATGTCTGTACATGGTAACAGAGCGTGAGGATTGGATAACTCTTATCGGGTGGGCGTCTACGCTCCATCCCTCTACATCACTCGTGATAGGCCTCACTACAAGTACGACGTCTTATTGGTTATATAGCTATAGGACCCTAGATTATTTGGTCCATTGTGATTGGGTGGGTTACACCCCTAGGCATAAATCTCCTCTTTAATTAGCAACATGCCGAATGGACACCCAGGTGCCTTGTGCCCGAAGATTCACCCTGCCTCCCTTCCATCAATCAGTACTTTAGGGGTATGCGTCAATTAGTTGGCTGAGGATGGCCTCGAAACTGTAGCTTCTTATCAGGAAAAGTTATGGCATCCTCGGGTTCTAGGTGACATCAGACGTTGGTGCCTCTTCGTCCTTGGCTGGTCACATGTCTGTTCACCGTGAATCTGCTTCATTTTCCTTCTTTTCGTGTATTTGATTTTATTCCGTAGCCTCGCCACCTGCCTGGGACCTCCTTATCCCGACCTTCACTGGCTGGCTGTTATGCTCTGAAGTTTCGATTCTTGGAGGTTGCCGCTCTCCTCCCTTCTTGGAGTTGACCTTGAATACCCAAGCATGAGCTACTTCTTACTGAGTTTCGATTCCGCTCTTTCATTTGGCTTGGGCTGGAATATGAATCCTGGCCTTGTTAGCCCCTTGCAGCCTGGGCTTAATTCTGCTTTTACAAAATGGAGTCGCACTTGTATAATGTGCTTCGTTGAGGTAGATATATAATTGGCACTTGCCGCTCTATTCTTCTACTAAGCATTCCAGGCAGTACCGTTTCCTTGGCTCCTTGCGTTCCAAGCCTATTTACAGGCATTTTGGTCAGTTATGTGTAATCATCCTTCCTTCGTGGTTACATTCTTTGTGCTGCAACGTTGTTTCTTCTTTTAAGTCTGTTGCACCATTATTCATAACTTTTCGTCTTGTGTGTCATCCTTTAGACGTTGTTTCGTTCATCTGTGAGTCTGTCCGGGCCTGTGTGTCATCACCACTCTCGTTCCATTATGGTTCTATGTGCCTCTTCGGGGACAGTTGCAAGTAGTCTTACTTTCGTGTTAACTGCTGGTACGGTTGTCTCAGTGGGTACCGGGCTGCCCAAGGTTGTCTAGTTATAGGCACTTCAACAGGTATTGCTCTTCTGATGGGTCCCGGGCAGAATCCCAGAGCTGCTCTCTGTTGGCTCATTTGTTCCTCGTACGTCACAAACCTTGGTGAATATGTTCCTTGTACCTCGACCTGGGGGGCTGGGGTGCAGGCCATGTTTGGGAACTCCTCTACACCCAGCCTCAGCAAACGTTCCCCTCTTATGCTCTTGGTTTCAGGCATAGGGTGCCTGGGTGGTGGACGCCCTCTCTGTGCAGTGGCCTCAGGGTCTCCTTTCCCACCTATTCCTCTTCTGCCCCGGGTGGTTCAGCGCATCAGTGTGTCCGGGGTGACTGTGTTGTTGTTAGTTCCATTCTGGCCCCACCAGAATTGGTTCCCCTCCCTGTTGGAGCTTCTGTCCCAGGAACCTTGGCTGGTTCCGAAGTGGCCGTGTCCCCTTCAAGAGGATCTACGGTTGGAAGTCCACCGGATCCATTGGGCAGTGTGGCCATTGCATGGTCTAGGCTGATATCTCAGCGGTTCTCAGGTTCTATATTCAAGTCCATAATGAATGCTCTTAGACCCTCCACTCTGAAGACCTACGGCAGGCATTGGGGCCATTTCCGAGACTAGTGTGGACCTGCGTTCTGGCCTCCTCACTATCCTTCAATACCTCGAGGAGGGGTTTGACAAGAGCCTGGCGGTTAGCACGCTTCGCTCTCAGTGGGCCTCCATTAAATTCCTTTTGGGGGACTCTGATGGTCACTTGGATGGGGAGGTGTTGGTGGGGAAGTTGCTCCAGGGTTTTTCTTCTTCCCGTCCTTGTACTTATAAAGGGCTTCCCACTTGGGTTCTCCCTCTTGTCTTACAGTTCCTTCAAGGGCCTCCTTTTGAGCCCATTTCCGAGATTGATATCAAACATCTTACACTGAAGACTGCCTTTCTTATTGCCATCACTTAAGCCTGTGGGCTTGGGGAGATTGGGGCTCTGTTATGTCACCCTCCTTTCCTGAAGGTGCTGCCCGACTCAGTGGTGCTGAGGTGTGATCCGAAGTTTCTCCCTAAATTTGTTTCTCTGTATTCATACCTCTCAGGATATGGTTCTCCCTGCCTTCTTTCATTATCCGATAATGCCTGAGGAGGTGGCTTGGCATAACATTGATGTCTGGCGGGCAGTGTGGGAGTATTTGGATAGGTTTGCTCTTTTCCACCAATCTGATGGTCTTCTGATTGCTTTTGGCCTGGCTGGGGCTGAGCATAAGGCACCTGTGGTTTCCATTTGCTGGTGGTTCCTGTTGTGGTCTCCATGGCCTATGTGGCTTCTGGCCTGCCTGTGCCTGCACACATTCAAGGGCGGTCCATCAGGGGTTTGAAGGCTTCCTGGAGCGATGCAAGGAGGGTTTCTCTGCAAGAGATTTGTAGGGCTGCCGCCTGGGCTGGTCTAAGCACTTTCATCAACCACTATGGGTGGAATTTCTTCCACTTGGGGTTGGATCCTTCAGGGTTGGAGTTTTGTCTGTGGGGATGTGAATTAGGAGTTATTGTGGGTGTGTGTTTTGCTGCACTGTTTTTGGCTCTGTGTCTCATTGGGACCTTTTCCCTGTTGCTGCTTTGGTATACTTCATGAGGTAAGTACTGGGACAAGGAAGAGTTGACGTGGTCTT
The DNA here is from genome assembly GCF_040938575.1 of Ambystoma mexicanum. NCBI lineage: Eukaryota > Metazoa > Chordata > Amphibia > Caudata > Ambystomatidae > Ambystoma > Ambystoma mexicanum. The sequence continues at coordinate 29,244,091 of NC_090939.1, forward strand.
AATGCTCTGATTACTTACCAGTAATCTTCATTACTCCTAGTCATACTCTTCCTCGTCACAGTACTGACAACCCTCCTCACCCTCCCTGTGGGGAAGGTCCCATGCTCCGGCTTGGTAATATGAAACTGAGTGACTTGGATGTGGGGGAGGAGTTATAGGGATTTAAAGATATAGAAGAAGGTCCTGTGTCTGAAGCAGGGGCCTCATGAGGTAAGTACTGTGATGAGGAAAAGTAGGACTAGGAGTAATGAAGATTACCCTTAAGTAATCAGAGCATTTCCTCCCTACTTGTGCTGATATTCCTTCCCCACCTTGCACTGTCATTCCTCATTCCTTCTCCAGTGCTAAATGAATAGCGCAAACACAACTGCAAACACCTCAACTATTAGCTTTGCTGTTGCTTGTTCACAGGTGTCATTGATCTGACTTATAAGGAACTCACAAGACATCACAATGGGAGCTGCATCAGGAAAGTTAATCACATCCCAGAGGCTTCAAGTTATAAGAAATGTAATTCGCGAATGAAGTATTGCAATATTTGAAATCGATCAATTTCAAGAGAGCTCTTTGATCATCCATCGTCTCAAGTGTTCTGTCATTTCCGTATTAGTGGCATTAACAGAAAGGGACAACCAATTCCAAAGGGGAACCCCCCCGGGTGGTTCACAGGGGCCACCTTTATTACAGAGTCAGGGTAACATGAACTCACGCAGGAAGGTTCCTGTGGCAAGAATAACAGCCACTTGCAAGATCCCTGGTGTCAGTGATCTTCAGGAACAAGATCCCAGCAGAAGCTCCTCGGTCCAGACTCCTTACAGAGGGAGGAATCTAGCCTCTGGTTGGACTGCCTAAAAACGAGTGCCCTCATTATTATTCTATTCGTATTTTATTTGAATTTGTTTCTAGCACTGGCCCTACCCAGAAGATCTTGGAGCACCTTACAAAGTGCAGAGTTTCAAAAGGGGGACGTGAAACAGAAGTTAAAAAATGATCAGGACAGGGTCTGAAGGTTGGGATGGAATTGGGATGGGCTGGGAGGGTGTGGCCGAATTAGGTGTGAAGAAATGTGTCTATTTTGAAGCTTTCATGGGAAAGTGATGATGGAGAGTGAGCAGGATCTTCTGTCGGGTCCTCGCTTCACTGGGAAAGTGATGATGGAGGGTGAGCAGGATCTTCCTCCGGGGGTTCATCGGGAATGTGATGATGGAGAGTGAGCAGATCTTCGTCTGGGTCCCCGCTTCCCGAGAAAGTGATGATGGAGGGTGAGCAGGATCTTTCTCCGGGAGTTCACCGGGAAAGTGATGATGGAGGGTGAGCAGGATCTTCCGCCGGGTCCTCGCTTCACTGGGAAAGTGATGATGGAGGGTGAGCAGGATCTTCGTCCGGGGCTTCACCAGGAAAGTGATGATGGAGGGTGAGCAGGATCTTCCTCCAGGTCCCCGTTTCACGGGAAAGTGATGATGGAGGGTGAGCAGGATCTTCCGCCGGGTCCTCGTTCACTGGGAAAGTGATGATGGAGGGTGAGCAGGATCTTCCTCCAGGGCTTCACCAGGAAAGTGATGATGGAGGGTGAGCAGGATCTTTCTCCAGGGCTTCACCGGGAAAGTGATGATGGAGGGTGAGCAGGATCTTCCTCCGGGTCCTCGCTTCACCAGGAAAGTGATGATGGAGGGTGAGCAGGATCTTCCTCCGGGTCCCCGCTTCCCGGGAAAGTGATGATGGAGGGTGAGCAGGATCTTCCTCTGGGTCCCCGCTTCACCGGTAAAGTGATGATGGAGGGTGAGCAGGATCTTCCTCCAGGTCACCGCTTCACTGGGAAAGTGATGATGGCGGGTGAGCAGGATCTTCCTCCGGGTCCCCACTTCCCGGGAAAGTGATGATGGAGGGTGAGCAGGATCTTCCTCCCGGGCTTCACCGGGAAAGTGATGATGGAGGGTGAGCAGGATCTTCCTCCGGGGCTTCACCGGGAAAGTGATGATGGAGGGTGAGCAGGATCTTCCTCCCGGGCTTCACCGGGAAAGTGATGATAGAGGGTGAGCAGGATCTTCGTCCGGGGCTTCACCAGGAAAGTGATGATGGAGGGTGAGCAGGATCTTTCTCCAGGTCCCCGTTTCAGGGGAAAGTGATGATGGAGGGTGAGCAGGATCTTCCGCCGGGTCCTCGCTTCACTGGGAAAGTGATGATGGAGGGTGAGCAGGATCTTCCTCCGGGGCTTCACCAGGAAAGTGATGATGGAGGGTGAGCAGGATCTTCTTCCGGGGCTTCACCGGGAAAGTGATGATGGAGGGTGAGCAGGATCTTCCTCCGGGTCCTCGCTTCACCAGGAAAGTGATGATGGAGGGTGAGCAGGATCTTCCTCCGGGTCCCCGCTTCCCGGGAAAGTGATGATGGAGGGTGAGCAGGATCTTCCTCTGGGTCACCGCTTCACCGGTAAAGTGATGATGGAGGGTGAGCAGGATCTTCCTCCAGGTCACCGCTTCACTGGGAAAGTGATGATGGAGGGTGAGCAGGATCTTCCTCCGGGTCCCAGCTTCCCGGGAAAGTGATGATGGAGGGTGAGCAGGATCTTCCTCTGGGTCCCCGCTTCACCGGTAAAGTGATGATGGAGGGTGAGCAGGATCTTCCTCCGGGGCTTCACCGGGAAAGTGATGATGGAGGGTGAGCAGGATCTTCCTCCGGGGCTTCACCGGGAAAGTGATGATGGAGGGTGAGCAGGATCTTCCTCCGGGGCTTCACCAGGAAAGTGATGATGGAGGGTGAGCAGGATCTTCATCTGGGTCCCCGCTTCACCGGTAAAGTGATGAAGGAGGGTGAGCAGGATCTTCCTCCGGGTCCCCGCTTCCCGGGAAAGTGATAATGGAGGGTGAGCAGGATCTTCCTCTGGGTCCCCGCTTCACCGGTAAAGTGATGATGGAGGGTGAGCAGGATCTTCCTCCGGGGCTTCACCGGGAAAGTGATGATGGAGGGTGAGCAGGATCTTCCTCCGGGTCCTCGCTTCACCGGTAAAGTGATGATGGAGGGTGAGCAGGATCTTCCACCGGGGCTTCACCGGGAAAGTGATGATGGAGGCTGAGCAGGTTCTTCCTCCGGGGCTTCACCGGGAAAGTGATGATGGAGGGTGAGCAGGATCTTCCTCCGGGTCCTCGCTTCACCGGTAAAGTGATGATGGAGGGTGAGCAGGATCTTCCTCCGGGTCCCCGCTTCCCGGGAAAGTGATGATGGAGGGTGAGCAGGATCTTCCTCCGGGTCCCCGCTTCCCGGGAAAGTGATGATGGAGGGTGAGCAGGATCTTCCTCTGGGTCCCCGCTTCACCGGTAAAGTGATGATGGAGGGTGAGCAGCATCTTCCTCCCGGGCTTCACCGGGAAAGTGATGATGGAGGGTGAGCAGGATCTTCCTCCGGGGCTTCACCGGGAAAGTGATGATGGAGGGTGAGCAGGATCTTCCTCCGGGGCTTCACCGGGAAAGTGATGATGGAGGGTGAGCAGGATTTTCCTCCGGGTCCCGCTTCCAGGGAAAGTGATGATGGAGGGTGAGCAGGATCTTCCTCTGGGTCCCCGCTTCACCGGTAAAGTGATGATGGAGGGTGAGCAGGATCTTCCTCCGGGGCTTCACCGGGAAAGTGATGATGGAGGGTGAGCAGGAGCTTAATCCGGGGCTTCACCGGGAAAGTGATGATGGAGGGTGAGCAGGAGCTTAATCCGGGGCTTCACCAGGAAAGTGATGATGGAGGGTAAGCAGGAGCTTCCTCCGGGGCTTCCCGGGAAAGTGATGATGGAGGGTGAGCAGGATCTTCCTCCGGGTCCCCGCTTCCCGGGAAAGTGATGATGGAGGGTGAGCAGGATCTTCCTCCGGGTCCCCGCTTCCCGTGAAAGTGATGATGGAGTTTGAGCAGGATCTTCCTCCGGGGCTTCACCGGGAAAGTGATGATGGAGGGTGAGCAGGATCTTCCTCCGGGGCTTCACCGGGAAAGTGATGATGGTGGCTGAGCAGGGTCTTCCTCCGGGGCTTCACCGGGAAAGTGATGATGGAGGGTGAGCAGGATCTTCCTCCGGGTCCTCGCTTCACCGGTAAAGTGATGATGGAGGGTGAGCAGGATCTTTCTTCCGGGTCCCCGCTTCCCGGGAAAGTGATGATGGAGGGTGAGCAGGATCTTCCTCCGGGTCCCCGCTTCCCGGGAAAGTGATGATGGAGGGTGAGCAGGATCTTCCTCTGGGTCCCCGCTTCACCGGTAAAGTGATGATGGAGGGTGAGCAGGATCTTCCTCCCGGGCTTCACCGGGAAAGTGATGATGGAGGGTGAGCAGGATCTTCCTCCGGGGCTTCACCGGGAAAGTGATGATGGATGGTGAGCAGGATCTTCCTCCGGGTCCCCGCTTCACCGGGAAAGTGATGATGGAGGGTGAGCAGGATCTTCCTCCGGGTCCCCGCTTCACCGGTAAAGTGATGATGGAGGGTGAGCAGGATCTTCCTCCGGGGCTTCACCGGGAAAGTGATGATGGAGGGTGAGCAGGAGCTTAATCCGGGGCTTCACCGGGAAAGTGATGATGGAGGGTGAGCAGGAACTTAATCCGGGGCTTCACCGGGAAAGTGATGATGGAGGGTGAGCAGGAGCTTAATCCGGGGCTTCACCAGGAAAGTGATGATGGAGGGTGAGCAGGAGCTTCCTCCGGGGCTTCCCGGGAAAGTGATGATGGAGGGTGAGCAGGATCTTCCTCCGAGTCCCCACTTCCCGTGAAAGTGATGATTGAGGGTGAGCAGGATCTTCCTCCAGGTCACCGCTTCACCGATTCAGGCGAGCGACCCGGACTCTGAATTCAAAATCTGTTCTTGGGCAGGGCGATTACTTGGGACTTGAAAGCACTTGGAATGGGTCAGCGGGTAGACATCTGTGCAAGCGCTGGCGGGCATGAACCCCGGAATTGGTGGCTTAATGGTCTCTACTATGAACTCCCATGCACCATTTTGAAGGGAAGCAAACACCCAAATTCTTATATTTCAAGGCCGTGTCCACCCTAGGGTGAGTCTATCTCCAATTAAAGGTCTAGTTACCCCCCCCCCCCCATGAGTGGACACTTCTGTTTATCTGCGTTCATCGTTGGGAAATTCCACTGACAACAGCTCGCCATAGCCCTAGACCAGGGGTCTGCAACCTCTGGCCCTCCAGATGTTTTGGACTACAACTCCCATCAGCCCTAATCCGCAAAGTCAATGGCTAGAGATCATGGGAATTGTAGTTCAAAACCTCTGCAGAGCCCAAGGTTTGCAGACCCCTGCCCTGGGTTTACGGTAAAGCACTATTGGGGTTAGATCGAAAAGCGCAGTGTCAACGGAGCACAGCAAGGCCCTTTAGCACACATTGCCCACCCCGGAGTACACTAATATGGACTTTAAATGACGGCCAGGTTAGTCAGGAATCCTCTGACAAGGCAAGAGCTTAGTACAACAATCGGCGTGACCCAACCTCAGCTTGGGCAAGGGGCGATGCAGCGCCTGGCAATACCCTGCAGATCACCTTCCACCAGAGGCCCCTCCCATCTAAGGGATCACATTCTGCATAGGAAGGTGGCCTGGCCCTCGCCACAGAAGAACCCCCGTGACAGCACTGCTTTCCCGGGTCTCAGATGAAGCAGGGCTCTTCTTGGGAATGTGCCCCCCATGGTCCGCCCAGTCTTCCTAGTGCTTCAGCACAACCCTGCATAATGTTTGTGGGGTGCAGCCAATCACGAGTACTCGTACAGCGCATCCCTCCTGGTACCGGGCATATGTTGTCTGCCTCTGGGCACAGGTGGAAAAGGGAGCAGCACAGGGAAACATGACGGCCAATAGCTCTGAAATCAGCCAAACGGATTATTAAAAAAAGGTCTCTTTCGCGTGCTTTGGAACGCAGTAAACGAGCTAAGGAGCGGAGTTGCGGTGTGAGGTTATTCCAGAGGTGCGGGCCGAGCACAGAGAAGTCTCTGTCGCCTCTGGGTGAGCAACAGGCTCGGGGCACGATGAGCACCTTCTCATTAGTAGAGCGGAGAGAGAGTAAGGCCCGAGGAGGCTTGATCCTGGAACATGAACACTGAGGGGCAGCACTTGGGTGCAAGGCCTAGGATCTGTGAGTCTGTGCAAAGAGGCCACGCCTCTGGGTCCTTTCCTGCGCATTAGAACCCTCCATCAGAGCCAGAATGCTCGCTGAATGAACCACCTCAGAAAAGATAGAAAACAGGAGAGGCCTCCACCAATGAGAACTCAGCTTAAACAGCAGCAGAGACCAAGAGCAGATCCTGGCAGTCAGAGGTTTTAGTCTCCATTGCGGCTGCAAGGATCCCTTGGACAGAAGCCAGGAGGCCTAGTAATGCCTTCCTGTTCTGCTGTAGGGTAACGAGGAGGCCTGTCCCCCATAGGGGGAGATGTCATCGTCTTCTAGTTATGAGTTAAGAGGAGGTGGGTGCCTGTGGGGTCCTGCACCATGTATGCCTACCTGTGCCAGGTAAAGGTTAACACATTGGCAGGGGATCTCTCACATGATGCTATCCTGCACTGGAAATGCCTGAATAAGTGGGCCGAGGACCTGTCTCTTTTCCTGAGACCTCAATCTCCGCCCAGCAACAGCCGTCCGGGAGGCACAGCGAGACAGGCATTGGAAAAGCAGGTGTGGGACGGCTCGAGTGGGGGGCAGGCAGTGGAGGGCCTCTTAATGTCCCAGCAGGCCGTTGCTTCTGAAAAGATGGCAGGTTTGGGGCAGAAATAATGCAAACACTGAAAAGAGCAGGATAACTCTAGCCTCTGGACCAGAGTATTATAATAACATCAAGAAACAGAAAAGGTATGTCCAGAGCAAAATATGTTTAGAAAAAATGTATCCAAATTTATTAAAGGTGATACAAAAATTGAAAACTAGTGAATAAATCACACAAAATTATTATACACTGATCATTTTAACATAACAGAACAGCAGCAACAATATGCCGAAAATCGGCTAAAACTTCATCACTCATACTCAACATACATAGTACATTCATACACACACAACTCATCATACCGTGGCATACATCCAAAGTACTAAAAACACAGAAAACATGCTAAGAACCAATGGGGAAGAGGAATTCATAACTAGTCCCCATAATAACACACATTATTGCGGTGTTTACAAACAATAGAAATAATTCACAAACAATCTATTGTCAGGGTGGATAGGAAGAACAGATGCAAAGATCACATCCCTGTAGAATTTTTCTCTCAACCGGTTTCGACGTGTAGTAGTGGTTAACTGAACGTCTTCCTCAGGAGGTGGGTGTTACCATTCTGAAAAACAAGTACGCAAAAGCGACTATAAGCTACTACATGAAAAAGTCTTTGCCGACTGCCTGTAACATACAATTAAAGAAGGAGAAAAAGGACTGCTGCTAGCAGCCTAAGTTATTAAAAACAATTAAGAACCGTGTATACCATAGTGAAAATAAGCATATACGGCCCCCGCTACAACAGCTGTGTAAACCAGAACAAGAGGGTAAGTGACTCCCAAAAGAGAACCGTGCAAGATGAAAGGGAACCTTCAAGACCATGGTGGATCGGCAACAAGAATATATATATATAATAATATATATCTAAATACCAAAAAAGCCTGACCAATGGCAATGTCTGTATCTAAAAAAGACTAGTAGTGGACTAACCTGATGGAAACCTAGCTGCTGCAAAAATCTATGCAGTGTAGTGTGGCCAGTCACGCGAGACAATTCAGGACTAAAACATGACCTGAAACCAGAAACAAGACCAGAATGCACTAGGTCAGATAAATAAAAGACCTAGGTTCAAAGTGGAGTGCCTATGACTAAGGCAAAAATAATAATAATAGCTCACCTGGAGGGCGCCCCATGCAGTTTAAGATGATCCAGCGCTGCATGTATTTGAAAAGTGAAGAGGCAGCGCAACTTAGCCTGAGCCTTCAGCGCCGTCTGCAGATGACTACAAAAGTGGCAAAAGAGCTTCATTACAATGTTGAATGGCAAGCAGTGACCCACGGCTTACCAAAGTGCAAGGGCACTGCTTAAAATGCATCTAAAAGATCTCCAATAAAATGGGAGGAAGCCTACAGACAACCACGCCGTTCTGGGGGATCCAAAAGGTGTTTAAATGTAAATGCACGAAAAGCCCAATAAATCAAATGGAGCTACGAGCACAATTGAAATGAGAAGGTAAACTTAAAAGCAAATGGCAGCAGTTTAAGATAAACGGTGCTATGTTTAAAAATAAACACACGAAGTGCCAAATATATCAATTGGAGCAGCTCGCACAATTGAAATGTGATAGTGAGCTCAAAGGCAACAAACAGTAGTCTAAAGGGCGACGCTGCAAAGTTAATTATACAGAGGATTGTAGCTGAAAAGCTATTAACATTGCAGGAAGGCTGGCCACACGCTTACCTGCCAAACGGTTGCTGTATAATGAAATTGTCCAGCAACGAGGGAGAACAGATGGTAATCTCTTTGTTTAAAACTAGTTGTAAATTCGAAACGCTACGCATGCGTGTATGGACCTGCAAGGAGTGGCTGGCTACAGCCAGTAGTAAACAAAAGTCTTTTTAAAGGCAAAACTAAAGACTGACTGCGCATGTCAGCAAGTGCTGCCAGTAAAGATATTCCACGAGCAAAACAAAGCGCAAATAATGCAGCCCAAATTAAAAGGAAATGATGATGAAAAACGCCGCTGCTGATAGAAAAAATAATAATAAATAAACACTAGAAATGGATATACATCAGAATAAAACGCAGCGTAAATAAATTTTGGGCTGCCATCACCACACCAAGTGAATTCTGGGAGTTGTAGTCCAATTTAGGCCAGCACCATATAACAGGCACCATATCTCTAAGCAATTCTAGAGCTACTATACAATGACTAAAAGAGTGTTTATAGACCAGAGATAGGCAAGAAAGATGGTAAGAAAGCTTAGGCTGAAAAGGCGATAATCTAATGTAAATGATGTTAAATTGTGTCAATTAAACTAAATAGCTAAACAGTCATAATAGCCATAGAGGGCAAATAGAGAAATGCAGAACAAGCTTGCTAGCGACTATTGAAGTCCCACGACTCCAATGTGTTAAGGCCTTTGTGGAGTGTTTTTAAATTAAACATCCACATTTGTTCCTTGTAGGACAATTTATTAGCCAGTTGTATTGTGTTATTAGCAAAACATTTTTCCAAACAAAACCAGATTAAAGAGTCTGGGTTGTGTCCCATTTCTACGCAATGAATCACTAGTGGAGCCGAAAGGTTGCGTGTTCTAATTTTAGACCGGTGCTCATTGATACGTAGATGGACTTCCCTAGAGGTTTTACCTACGTACAAAAGCTGACACGGGCACTGGATAGCATAAATAACATTCTTACTTTTGCACGTAGTGAATGTACGTAGTGCCCAAGATCTACCATTGTAAGAAAAGTCTGTAATTTTTTTAGAAAATTTACAAGCTACGCACGAAGTGCACGGATAATGGCCTTTAACCTGATTCAGGTTAGTATCTCTGACCTGGTTAATGCGAACAGGAAGTCTGGAGGCCCGGGTTAGTTTCTGCCCTAAATTTTTGCTTTTTTTAAAAGCAAATAAAGGTTTCTCTAACTGGAGATCTGTGGAATTAAGGATCCTCCAATTTTTCAGAACAATAGCTTTAATTGTCTCACTATGTTGGCAAAAAGTGGACACACAAACTAACTGTTCTTTGTCCACAATTTTGTTTTTAGGTCTTAAAAGGGCATCCCGATTGGTATATCGCGCTCTTTTTCTTGAATGTTTGATAAGTTTACGCGGGTATCCGCGATCTAGCAATCTAGTCTGTAGTACGTCCGCATGAGTATTAAATTGTATAAGGTTGGAACAATTGCGGCGTAACCGTAAAAACATCCCATAAGGGAGATTACGTAAAAGACTTTTAGGGTGTTGGCTTTCAAACTGTAGTGTCATGTTCCTTTCTGTGGGTTTTCTATAGAGCTCGGTCTGCAGGAACCCATCCTCGCTGTAAATCGATAGATCTAGGAACGCGATACGGGAGGTAGAGTGTTCCAGGGTAAATTTGATATTAATATCTACTTGATTAAGCCACTGAACAAAAAGTTCAAGTGTGGCAATATCACCCTCCCATAGCAGTAAGATGTCGTCAATATACCGACGGTATAACTTGATGTTAGTAATATAGGGATTACCATCATTCAGAACAAAATTCTCTTCAAACAAGGCCATAAAAATAATAGCCAAGTTGGGGGCAAACGCACAGCCCATTGACGTGCCTTTAGTTTGTGTGAAAAAATCATCCTTGAACTTAAAAAAACTGTTACAAAGAACCAATTCCACACATGTGGTCAAAAAATTAGTGGGAACCGTATGTGCAGATGGTCGGCGGTCCAACATAATTTGTAAGCACTGAATAGCCTTATCTTGGGGAATATTGGTATAAAGAGCCTCTATATCTAAGGCCACCAAGATCTGTTTGGAGGCATCAAATGGAAGGCCTTCCACCAAATTAATAACATCCCTAGAATCTAACAGAAATGTAGGCGTCACCATTGCCAAAGGTTTAATAAACACATCTATGTATTTGGATAACGGCTCTAAAATAGAGCCGCATCCCGAGACTATTGGACGACCAGGCGGGTTAGATGTGTTTTTATGAATCTTGGGGATGATATAAAAAAGAGGAGTTCTTTCCTCTGAGAAATTAATAAACTCAAATTCTTTTTTAGACAATATTCCCTCTTCAAGTGCTTTTTCAGAAAGGCTGGAGATCTTCTTTTTGATCAAAGCAGTAGGATCGGCAATCATTTTACGGTAATGGCCTGGAATGTTAAGAAGTCGAATGACCTCTTGATCGTATGACCCCGAATCCCAAACAACTATACCTCCGCCTTTATCAGCACTCTTTATCACAATGGATGGATCTTGTGAGAGAGATTCGATGGCGTGAAATTCGGCTAGTTGAAGATTGGGCCTCATGTTATTTCTGGGATTCTCGAGACATTTAGCAAGTTCTTTGAGCACAATTTTTTCAAAGACAAGGACTTCAGCCGGAAGTTCCGCTATATTGGGAGTGAAAGAAGAAGGTCTGACCAGACCTGACTTATTAAGCTCAGAAGTGTTTTCTTTGTCAGAAAAAAAGGCTCTTAGCCTAATCTTACGGAGGAATTGTTGGACTTCATTAGTAAGGTGCATAGCACTCGGGGTCTGTGTCGGAACAAAGGAGAGGCCACGTTTTAGGATTGCCAGCTCAGGTTCAGAAATAATTCGAGAAGACAAATTAAAAATAGGAAGGGCCTCTTTCACCACCGGTACGACCGGTTGCGGGTTTGAAAATCGCGATGCCCCTGACCTTGTGGAGGGGCGTTTAAAGCCTGCGAGTAAGGTTGCCTGTGGGGGCCTCTGCCCTGTTGGAAGTTCCTGCGGCCTCTGTGACCGCCCCTTCCTCGAAAAGGGTGGTTCCCCAAGTTCGAATTAGTAGAATCTTCATTGCTAGAGGAACTGGAAGATGTATCAGAAAAGGTGACCCCACGTCTTCTGTACGACCCCACATTCTGGATACTGGATTGTTTCCAGAACGTTTGGAAGTTAAAATCTTCAGCCAAATAAGGGTATACACTCTCTTTTTTGAACATTGAGATATCTTTTTTTAGTTTATTGGTCTTTTTTTCTATAGTGATGTTTTTAAATTCTTGAAGAGATTTCTCAACTTGTTCAAGTTTTTGTTTGGCTTCGGAGATGAGAGGATTTAATAAGAAGGCTTTCTCTTGCTCCAACACTGTCTCCATAATTTTCTTGCTGACTCTCTGAGCGGTAGTAATCGTGAGAACTAGGAGGTCACGGCTGCATTTTGTGGCAACCTGACTAAATGCTACCTTATATTCTGTGTCGTCCAGGAATAGGCACGGGATAATTTTAACTTGTAAACCCTGTGGAATAATACTGGATTTAAGATATTGTTTTAAAACATGCCCATGCATTTCAGTGCGAAACTGCTTCTTTTTTAGTCTAAGGACCGCGTCCCCCGAGATATTAGTCTCTTGGTTGGGTAATTGTAAGTTATCAAAGAATGAAGGACCCTCTATAAGCTCGGCTATTTGGGCTTCTGTAAACGAAATAGTATCCGATTCAGCCATGGTCTATCTGGTTCTCTCCACTAAACTAGTCACGGATCTGGTTCTGAAAAATACAAAGCTGAAGTAAATTATTAAAAGGGAATTCAAACCCAAACAACAAGAAACTACTTAACAAACAGGAAAACCTGCACAGCCGTGGGCTGAAATAATGCAAACACTGAAAAGAGCAGGATAACTCTAGCCTCTGGACCAGAGTATTATAATAACATCAAGAAACAGAAAAGGTATGTCCAGAGCAAAATATGTTTAGAAAAAATGTATCCAAATTTATTAAAGGTGATACAAAAATTGAAAACTAGTGAATAAATCACACAAAATTATTATACACTGATCATTTTAACATAACAGAACAGCAGCAACAATATGCCGAAAATCGGCTAAAACTTCATCACTCATACTCAACATACATAGTACATTCATACACACACAACTCATCATACCGTGGCATACATCCAAAGTACTAAAAACACAGAAAACATGCTAAGAACCAATGGGGAAGAGGAATTCATAACTAGTCCCCATAATAACACACATTATTGCGGTGTTTACAAACAATAGAAATAATTCACAAACAATCTATTGTCAGGGTGGATAGGAAGAACAGATGCAAAGATCACATCCCTGTAGAATTTTTCTCTCAACCGGTTTCGACGTGTAGTAGTGGTTAACTGAACGTCTTCCTCAGGAGGTGGGTGTTACCATTCTGAAAAACAAGTACGCAAAAGCGACTATAAGCTACTACATGAAAAAGTCTTTGCCGACTGCCTGTAACATACAATTAAAGAAGGAGAAAAAGGACTGCTGCTAGCAGCCTAAGTTATTAAAAACAATTAAGAACCGTGTATACCATAGTGAAAATAAGCATATACGGCCCCCGCTACAACAGCTGTGTAAACCAGAACAAGAGGGTAAGTGACTCCCAAAAGAGAACCGTGCAAGATGAAAGGGAACCTTCAAGACCATGGTGGATCGGCAACAAGAATATATATATATAATAATATATATCTAAATACCAAAAAAGCCTGACCAATGGCAATGTCTGTATCTAAAAAAGACTAGTAGTGGACTAACCTGATGGAAACCTAGCTGCTGCAAAAATCTATGCAGTGTAGTGTGGCCAGTCACGCGAGACAATTCAGGACTAAAACATGACCTGAAACCAGAAACAAGACCAGAATGCACTAGGTCAGATAAATAAAAGACCTAGGTTCAAAGTGGAGTGCCTATGACTAAGGCAAAAATAATAATAATAGCTCACCTGGAGGGCGCCCCATGCAGTTTAAGATGATCCAGCGCTGCATGTATTTGAAAAGTGAAGAGGCAGCGCAACTTAGCCTGAGCCTTCAGCGCCGTCTGCAGATGACTACAAAAGTGGCAAAAGAGCTTCATTACAATGTTGAATGGCAAGCAGTGACCCACGGCTTACCAAAGTGCAAGGGCACTGCTTAAAATGCATCTAAAAGATCTCCAATAAAATGGGAGGAAGCCTACAGACAACCACGCCGTTCTGGGGGATCCAAAAGGTGTTTAAATGTAAATGCACGAAAAGCCCAATAAATCAAATGGAGCTACGAGCACAATTGAAATGAGAAGGTAAACTTAAAAGCAAATGGCAGCAGTTTAAGATAAACGGTGCTATGTTTAAAAATAAACACACGAAGTGCCAAATATATCAATTGGAGCAGCTCGCACAATTGAAATGTGATAGTGAGCTCAAAGGCAACAAACAGTAGTCTAAAGGGCGACGCTGCAAAGTTAATTATACAGAGGATTGTAGCTGAAAAGCTATTAACATTGCAGGAAGGCTGGCCACACGCTTACCTGCCAAACGGTTGCTGTATAATGAAATTGTCCAGCAACGAGGGAGAACAGATGGTAATCTCTTTGTTTAAAACTAGTTGTAAATTCGAAACGCTACGCATGCGTGTATGGACCTGCAAGGAGTGGCTGGCTACAGCCAGTAGTAAACAAAAGTCTTTTTAAAGGCAAAACTAAAGACTGACTGCGCATGTCAGCAAGTGCTGCCAGTAAAGATATTCCACGAGCAAAACAAAGCGCAAATAATGCAGCCCAAATTAAAAGGAAATGATGATGAAAAACGCCGCTGCTGATAGAAAAAATAATAATAAATAAACACTAGAAATGGATATACATCAGAATAAAACGCAGCGTAAATAAATTTTGGGCTGCCATCACCACACCAAGTGAATTCTGGGAGTTGTAGTCCAATTTAGGCCAGCACCATATAACAGGCACCATATCTCTAAGCAATTCTAGAGCTACTATACAATGACTAAAAGAGTGTTTATAGACCAGAGATAGGCAAGAAAGATGGTAAGAAAGCTTAGGCTGAAAAGGCGATAATCTAATGTAAATGATGTTAAATTGTGTCAATTAAACTAAATAGCTAAACAGTCATAATAGCCATAGAGGGCAAATAGAGAAATGCAGAACAAGCTTGCTAGCGACTATTGAAGTCCCACGACTCCAATGTGTTAAGGCCTTTGTGGAGTGTTTTTAAATTAAACATCCACATTTGTTCCTTGTAGGACAATTTATTAGCCAGTTGTATTGTGTTATTAGCAAAACATTTTTCCAAACAAAACCAGATTAAAGAGTCTGGGTTGTGTCCCATTTCTACGCAATGAATCACTAGTGGAGCCGAAAGGTTGCGTGTTCTAATTTTAGACCGGTGCTCATTGATACGTAGATGGACTTCCCTAGAGGTTTTACCTACGTACAAAAGCTGACACGGGCACTGGATAGCATAAATAACATTCTTACTTTTGCACGTAGTGAATGTACGTAGTGCCCAAGATCTACCATTGTAAGAAAAGTCTGTAATTTTTTTAGAAAATTTACAAGCTACGCACGAAGTGCACGGATAATGGCCTTTAACCTGATTCAGGTTAGTATCTCTGACCTGGTTAATGCGAACAGGAAGTCTGGAGGCCCGGGTTAGTTTCTGCCCTAAATTTTTGCTTTTTTTAAAAGCAAATAAAGGTTTCTCTAACTGGAGATCTGTGGAATTAAGGATCCTCCAATTTTTCAGAACAATAGCTTTAATTGTCTCACTATGTTGGCAAAAAGTGGACACACAAACTAACTGTTCTTTGTCCACAATTTTGTTTTTAGGTCTTAAAAGGGCATCCCGATTGGTATATCGCGCTCTTTTTCTTGAATGTTTGATAAGTTTACGCGGGTATCCGCGATCTAGCAATCTAGTCTGTAGTACGTCCGCATGAGTATTAAATTGTATAAGGTTGGAACAATTGCGGCGTAACCGTAAAAACATCCCATAAGGGAGATTACGTAAAAGACTTTTAGGGTGTTGGCTTTCAAACTGTAGTGTCATGTTCCTTTCTGTGGGTTTTCTATAGAGCTCGGTACTACAGACTAGATTGCTAGATCGCGGATACCCGCGTAAACTTATCAAACATTCAAGAAAAAGAGCGCGATATACCAATCGGGATGCCCTTTTAAGACCTAAAAACAAAATTGTGGACAAAGAACAGTTAGTTTGTGTGTCCACTTTTTGCCAACATAGTGAGACAATTAAAGCTATTGTTCTGAAAAATTGGAGGATCCTTAATTCCACAGATCTCCAGTTAGAGAAACCTTTATTTGCTTTTAAAAAAAGCAAAAATTTAGGGCAGAAACTAACCCGGGCCTCCAGACTTCCTGTTCGCATTAACCAGGTCAGAGATACTAACCTGAATCAGGTTAAAGGCCATTATCCGTGCACTTCGTGCGTAGCTTGTAAATTTTCTAAAAAATTACAGACTTTTCTTACAATGGTAGATCTTGGGCACTACGTACATTCACTACGTGCAAAAGTAAGAATGTTATTTATGCTATCCAGTGCCCGTGTCAGCTTTTGTACGTAGGTAAAACCTCTAGGGAAGTCCATCTACGTATCAATGAGCACCGGTCTAAAATTAGAACACGCAACCTTTCGGCTCCACTAGTGATTCATTGCGTAGAAATGGGACACAACCCAGACTCTTTAATCTGGTTTTGTTTGGAAAAATGTTTTGCTAATAACACAATACAACTGGCTAATAAATTGTCCTACAAGGAACAAATGTGGATGTTTAATTTAAAAACACTCCACAAAGGCCTTAACACATTGGAGTCGTGGGACTTCAATAGTCGCTAGCAAGCTTGTTCTGCATTTCTCTATTTGCCCTCTATGGCTATTATGACTGTTTAGCTATTTAGTTTAATTGACACAATTTAACATCATTTACATTAGATTATCGCCTTTTCAGCCTAAGCTTTCTTACCATCTTTCTTGCCTATCTCTGGTCTATAAACACTCTTTTAGTCATTGTATAGTAGCTCTAGAATTGCTTAGAGATATGGTGCCTGTTATATGGTGCTGGCCTAAATTGGACTACAACTCCCAGAATTCACTTGGTGTGGTGATGGCAGCCCAAAATTTATTTACGCTGCGTTTTATTCTGATGTATATCCATTTCTAGTGTTTATTTATTATTATTTTTTCTATCAGCAGCGGCGTTTTTCATCATCATTTCCTTTTAATTTGGGCTGCATTATTTGCGCTTTGTTTTGCTCGTGGAATATCTTTACTGGCAGCACTTGCTGACATGCGCAGTCAGTCTTTAGTTTTGCCTTTAAAAAGACTTTTGTTTACTACTGGCTGTAGCCAGCCACTCCTTGCAGGTCCATACACGCATGCGTAGCGTTTCGAATTTACAACTAGTTTTAAACAAAGAGATTACCATCTGTTCTCCCTCGTTGCTGGACAATTTCATTATACAGCAACCGTTTGGCAGGTAAGCGTGTGGCCAGCCTTCCTGCAATGTTAATAGCTTTTCAGCTACAATCCTCTGTATAATTAACTTTGCAGCGTCGCCCTTTAGACTACTGTTTGTTGCCTTTGAGCTCACTATCACATTTCAATTGTGCGAGCTGCTCCAATTGATATATTTGGCACTTCGTGTGTTTATTTTTAAACATAGCACCGTTTATCTTAAACTGCTGCCATTTGCTTTTAAGTTTACCTTCTCATTTCAATTGTGCTCGTAGCTCCATTTGATTTATTGGGCTTTTCGTGCATTTACATTTAAACACCTTTTGGATCCCCCAGAACGGCGTGGTTGTCTGTAGGCTTCCTCCCATTTTATTGGAGATCTTTTAGATGCATTTTAAGCAGTGCCCTTGCACTTTGGTAAGCCGTGGGTCACTGCTTGCCATTCAACATTGTAATGAAGCTCTTTTGCCACTTTTGTAGTCATCTGCAGACGGCGCTGAAGGCTCAGGCTAAGTTGCGCTGCCTCTTCACTTTTCAAATACATGCAGCGCTGGATCATCTTAAACTGCATGGGGCGCCCTCCAGGTGAGCTATTATTATTATTTTTGCCTTAGTCATAGGCACTCCACTTTGAACCTAGGTCTTTTATTTATCTGACCTAGTGCATTCTGGTCTTGTTTCTGGTTTCAGGTCATGTTTTAGTCCTGAATTGTCTCGCGTGACTGGCCACACTACACTGCATAGATTTTTGCAGCAGCTAGGTTTCCATCAGGTTAGTCCACTACTAGTCTTTTTTAGATACAGACATTGCCATTGGTCAGGCTTTTTTGGTATTTAGATATATATTATTATATATATATATTCTTGTTGCCGATCCACCATGGTCTTGAAGGTTCCCTTTCATCTTGCACGGTTCTCTTTTGGGAGTCACTTACCCTCTTGTTCTGGTTTACACAGCTGTTGTAGCGGGGGCCGTATATGCTTATTTTCACTATGGTATACACGGTTCTTAATTGTTTTTAATAACTTAGGCTGCTAGCAGCAGTCCTTTTTCTCCTTCTTTAATTGTATGTTACAGGCAGTCGGCAAAGACTTTTTCATGTAGTAGCTTATAGTCGCTTTTGCGTACTTGTTTTTCAGAATGGTAACACCCACCTCCTGAGGAAGACGTTCAGTTAACCACTACTACACGTCGAAACCGGTTGAGAGAAAAATTCTACAGGGATGTGATCTTTGCATCTGTTCTTCCTATCCACCCTGACAATAGATTGTTTGTGAATTATTTCTATTGTTTGTAAACACCGCAATAATGTGTGTTATTATGGGGACTAGTTATGAATTCCTCTTCCCCATTGGTTCTTAGCATGTTTTCTGTGTTTTTAGTACTTTGGATGTATGCCACGGTATGATGAGTTGTGTGTGTATGAATGTACTATGTATGTTGAGTATGAGTGATGAAGTTTTAGCCGATTTTCGGCATATTGTTGCTGCTGTTCTGTTATGTTAAAATGATCAGTGTATAATAATTTTGTGTGATTTATTCACTAGTTTTCAATTTTTGTATCACCTTTAATAAATTTGGATACATTTTTTCTAAACATATTTTGCTCTGGACATACCTTTTCTGTTTCTTGAGGTTTGGGGCAGAGACAGTCTCATGGGCCAGGAGAGCACCACTGTCCTTTCCTAATGCTGCCACCCCATTTAGGCCAAACCCCTGCAGTGACCAGCAGGAGGCCCAGCGCTGGGCACAAGCAGCACAAGAAGCACAAGCAGTACAAGCAGCACAAGCAGTACAAGCAGCACAAGCAGCACAAGCAGCACAAGCAGTACAAGCAGTACAATCAGCACAAGCAGCACAAGCAGTACAAGCAGCACAAGCAGAATAAGCAGCACAAGCAGAACAAGCAGCACAAGCAGTACAAGCAGTACAAGCAGTACAATCAGCACAAGCAGCACAAGCAGTACAATCAGCACAAGCAGTACAAGCAGCACAAGCAGTACAAGCAGCACAAGCAGAATAAGCAGCACAAGCAGAACAAGCAGCACAAGCAGTACAAGCAGTACAAGCAGTACAATCAGCACAAGCAGCACAAGCAGTACAATCAGCACAAGCAGCACAAGCAGTACAATCAGCACAAGCAGTACAAGCAGCACAAGCAGTACAAGCAGCACAAGCAGAATAAGCAGCACAAGCAGAACAAGCAGCACAAGCAGTACAAGCAGCACAAGCAGTACAAGCAGCACAAGCAGAATAAGCAGCACAAGCAGAACAAGCAGCACAAGCAGTACAAGCAGCACAAGCAGAATAAGCAGCACAAGCAGAACAAGCAGCACAAGCAGTACAAGCAGCACAAGCAGAATAAGCAGCACAAGCAGAACAAGCAGCACAAGCAGAATAAGCAGCACAAGCAGAACAAGCAGCACAAGCAGTACAAGCAGCACAAGCAGTACAAGCAGCACAAGCAGAATAAGCAGTACAAGCAGTACAAGCAGTACAATCAGCACAAGCAGCACAAGCAGTACAATCAGCACAAGCAGTACAATCAGCACAAGCAGTACAATCAGCACAAGCAGTACAAGCAGCACAAGCAGTACAAGCAGCACAAGCAGAATAAGCAGTACAAGCAGTACAAGCAGCACAAGCAGAATAAGCAGCACAAGCAGAACAAGCAGCACAAGCAGTACAAGCAGTACAAGCAGTACAATCAGCACAAGCAGCACAAGCAGCACAATCAGCACAAGCAGCACAAGCAGCACAAGCAGTACAAGCAGCGTGCAGTAAGTGTAAGAAGCCTCAGTGGGATGAGTTCCTTTCTTGTACACTCTATGCAGCTGACGTGTGCACAGCAGTACAGGGGAAGTGGCCTGCAGTGTGGCATTTCCAGCACAGCCCTCCCTGTCAGAAGCCTTTCTCCTTTTGCAGGCGTCTTGCCTGTCTTTCTGTGGCTAATTTGCCATACTCGTGAGGGTACAGCCAGGGAGGTGGCTGTGTGTCCATAGGACTACCAGTGGCCGTCAACTTGATGGTTTCATGTTACTGTGCCTTAGCATGTCCAGTAGCCAACAAGAATAGTTGACATATCCCATTGTTATGTCCAGTGTTTCATGCCTGATTCCCAGCTTCTAAGCACTGTAACACAAGCTATCATCACTGCAAAATGTGATGGCATTCAATGCATCTGTCTCAGGGGGATCAAGGGCTGATTCAGGTCTGCAGAGGTTTGAACCTGCAACTTCAGGCAGACACATCTTAAAGGTGCACATTTAACCCACTGAGCTATCCACCCAAGGAACATTTATTATGATATCTACCCACCCCCCTCTCCAGTCCTTTTTCAACAGGCAATATAACATTCTCACATGTATAATAGGCCGTGCTTGACAGATTACAAGCTGCTGTAAAATACATCATCACACATGCACACGTAAGAATAATGTACCACCATTAGTATGTAAAACCTAATTCTTTTTAGGTCACGTTTCGGTGGGTTTGGACAGTAAATTGCACACTTTGAAGGCCATTTTTCAAAATATTTCGTGGGGGGAGAACCAACACACACCAGCCTTGGAGTGGTGTGGGTTTGCTCGCTGCTCTCGCTCACTCACACCAGGGACTTTAGGCGCCGCCAGCTTTCTAACTCACCAGCTGCCACTGCTCTTTAGACCACCCTTCAGGAAATGAGACGGCGAGCTCTTAACTTCACTGTACATCCTGTCCACAATATCAGAGAAAAATACATGGAACCTCCTCTAAAAGCTGAAAGTAAGCCCGGAAGCTCCTGGCAAAACCTCGGGATGACTGAAAGAGAAGGAGAGGGCCTTGAGGGAAGCATCATTCTAACTCATAGCCCTGTCCCAGAAAGTGAAGGAACTCAGCTGCCACCATCCACTGCAAGAGGCGGATCCAACACTGAGACAGCCTGTTCAAATCACCAGTCAAATATCCCCAGGCGCTGATTATCTGGATCAGAGCCACCGTCGGTAAAGAAAGCTGGTCGCACTGTGATATCCCCTTGCAGCCAGTAGAGGGAACGTGTTACACAACGATAGCTTGATATCCAATTCCAGCCAGTAGAGGGAGCCCATCACACAGTGAACTCCTTTTACAGTCAGCAGTGGGTGCTCATTGCACCATGCCATCTTATTACATGCAGTAGAGGCAGCTCATCACAGAGTGAGCTCCTATTACAGTCAGCAGAGGTGCTCATTGCACCATGCCATCTTATTACATGCAGTAGAGGCAGCTCATCACACAGTGAGCTCCTATTACAGTCAGCAGAGGTGCTCATTGCACCATGCCATCTTATTACATGCAGTAGAGGCAGCTCATCACACAGTGAGCTCGTATTACAGTCAGCAGAGGTGCTCATTGCATCATGCCATCTTATTACATCCAGTAGAGGCAGCTCATCACACAGTGAGCTCCTATTACAGTCAGCAGCGGGTACTCATTGCATCATGCCATCTTATTACATCCAGTAGAGGGAGCTCATCACACAGTGAGCTCCTTTTACAGTCAGCAGTGGGTGCTCATTGCACCATGCCATCTTATTACATGCAGTAGAGGCAGCTCATCACACAGTGAGCTCCTATTACAGTCAGCAGAGGTGCTCATTGCACCATGCCATCTTATTACATGCAGTAGAGGCAGCTCATCACACAGTGAGCTCCTATTACAGTCAGCAGAGGTGCTCATTGCACCATGCCATCTTATTACATCCAGTAGAGGGAGCTCATCACACAGTGAACTCCTTTTACAGTCAGCAGAGGTGCTCATTGCACCATGCCATCTTATTACATGCAGTAGAGGCAGCTCATCACACAGTGAGCTCCTATTACAGTCAGCAGAGGTGCTCATTGCACCATGCCATCTTATTACATGCAGTAGAGGCAGCTCATCACACAGTGAGCTCCTATTACAGTCAGCAGAGGTGCTCATTGCACCATGCCATCTTATTACATGCAGTAGAGGCAGCTCATCACACAGTGAGCTCCTATTACAGTCAGCAGAGGTGCTCATTGCATCATGCCATCTTATTACATCCAGTAGAGGGAGCTCATCACACAGTGAGCTCCTTTTACAGTCAGCAGTGGGTGCTCATTGCACCATGCCATCTTATTACATGCAGTAGAGGCAGCTCATCACACAGTGAGCTCCCATTACAGTCAGCAGAGGTGCTCATTGCACCATGCCATCTTATTACATGCAGTAGAGGCAGCTCATCACACAGTGAGCTCCTATTACAGTCAGCAGAGGTGCTCATTGCACCATGCCATCTTATTACATCCAGTAGAGGGAGCTCATCACACAGTGAACTCCTTTTACAGTCAGCAGAGGTGCTCATTGCACCATGCCATCTTATTACATGCAGTAGAGGCAGCTCATCACACAGTGAGCTCCTATTACAGTCAGTAGCGGGTGCTCATTGAACCATGCCATCATATTACATCCAGTAGAGGGAGCTCATCACACAGTGAGCTCCTATTACAGTCAGCAGCGGGTACTCATTGCACCATGCCATCTTATTACATGCAGTAGAGGCAGCTCATCACACAGTGAGCTCCTATTACAGTCAGCAGAGGTGCTCATTGCATCATGCCATCATATTACATCCAGTAGAGGGAGCTCATCACACAGTGAGCTCCTATTACAGTCAGCAGCGGGTACTCATTGCACCATGCCATCTTATTACATGCAGTTGAGGCAGCTCATCACACAGTGAGCTCCCATTACAGTCAGCAGAGGTGCTCATTGCACCATGCCATCTTATTACATGCAGTAGAGGCAGCTCATCACACAGTGAGCTCCCATTACAGTCAGCAGAGGTGCTCATTGCATCATGCCATCTTATTACATGCAGTAGAGGCAGCTCATCACACAGTGAGCTCCTATTACAGTCAGCAGAGGTGCTCATTGCACCATGCCATCTTATTACATGCAGTAGAGGCAGCTCATCACACAGTGAGCTCCTATTACAGTCAGCAGAGGTGCTCATTGCACCATGCCATCTTATTACATCCAGTAGAGGGAGCTCATCACACAGTGAACTCCTTTTACAGTCAGCAGAGGTGCTCATTGCACCATGCCATCTTATTACATGCAGTAGAGGCAGCTCATCACACAGTGAGCTCCTATTACAGTCAGTAGCGGGTGCTCATTGAACCATGCCATCATATTACATCCAGTAGAGGGAGCTCATCACACAGTGAGCTCCTATTACAGTCAGCAGCGGGTACTCATTGCACCATGCCATCTTATTACATCCAGTAGAGGGAGCTCATCACACAGTGAGCTCCTATTACAGTCAGCAGCGGGTACTCATTGCACCATGCCATCTTATTACATGCAGTAGAGGCAGCTCATCACACAGTGAGCTCCTATTACAGTCAGCAGAGGTGCTCATTGCATCATGCCATCATATTACATCCAGTAGAGGGAGCTCATCACACAGTGAGCTCCTATTACAGTCAGCAGCGGGTACTCATTGCACCATGCCATCTTATTACATGCAGTAGAGGCAGCTCATCACACAGTGAGCTCCTATTACAGTCAGCAGAGGTGCTCATTGCATCATGCCATCATATTACATCCAGTAGAGGGAGCTCATCACACAGTGAGCTCCTATTACAGTCAGCAGCGGGTACTCATTGCACCATGCCATCTTATTACATGCAGTAGAGGCAGCTCATCACACAGTGAGCTCCTATTACAGTCAGCAGAGGTGCTCATTGCATCATGCCATCATATTACATCCAGTAGAGGGAGCTCATCACACAGTGAGCTCCTATTACAGTCAGCAGCGGGTACTCATTGCACCATGCCATCTTATTACATGCAGTAGAGGCAGCTCATCACACAGTGAGCTCCTATTACAGTCAGCAGAGGTGCTCATTGCATCATGCCATCATATTACATCCAGTAGAGGGAGCTCATCACACAGTGAGCTCCTATTACAGTCAGCAGCGGGTACTCATTGCACCATGCCATCTTATTACATGCAGTAGAGGCAGCTCATCACACAGTGAGCTCCTATTACAGCCAGCAGAGGTGCTCATTGCATCATGCCATTTATTACATCCAGTAGAGGCAGCTCATCACACAGTGAGCTCCTATTACAGTCAGCAGAGGTGCTCATTGCACCATGCCATCTTATTACATCCAGTAGAGGCAGCTCATCACACAGTGAGCTCCTATTACAGTCAGCAGAGGTGCTCATTGCACCATGCCATCTTATTACATCCAGTAGAGGCAGCTCATCACACAGTGAGCTCCTATTACAGTCAGCAGAGGTGCTCATTGCATCATGCCATCTTATTACATCCAGTAGAGGGAGCTCATCACACAGTGAGCTCCTTTTACAGTCAGCAGTGGGTGCTCATTGCATCATGCCATCTTATTACATGCAGTAGAGGCAGCTCATCACACAGTGAGCTCCTTTTACAGTCAGCAGAGGTGCTCATTGCATCATGCCATCTTATTACATCCGGTAGAGGCAGCTCATCACACAGTGAGCTCCTATTACAGTCAGCAGAGGTGCTCATTGCATCATGCCATCTTATTACATGCAGTAGAGGCAGCTCATCACACAGTGAGCTCCTTTTACAGTCAGCAGAGGTGCTCATTGCATCATGCCATCTTATTACATCCGGTAGAGGCAGCTCATCACACAGTGAGCTCCTATTACAGTCAGCAGAGGTGCTCATTGCATCATGCCATCTTATTACATCCAGTAGAGGCAGCTCATCACACAGTGAGCTCCTATTACAGTCAGCAGAGGTGCTCATTGCATCATGCCATCTTATTACATCCATTAGAGGCAGCTCATCACACAGTGAGCTCCTATTACAGTCAGCAGAGGTGCTCATTGCATCATGTCATCTTATTACATCCAGTAGAGGCAGCTCATCACACAGTGAGCTCCTATTACAGTCAGCAGAGGTGCTCATTGCACCATGCCATCTTATTACATGCAGTAGAGGCAGCTCATCACACAGTGAGCTCCTATTACAGTCAGCAGAGGTGCTCATTGCATCATGCCATCTTATTACATGCAGTAGAGGCAGCTCATCACACAGTGAGCTCCTATTACAGTCAGCAGAGGTGCTCATTGCACCATGCCATCTTATTACATGCAGTAGAGGCAGCTCATCACACAGTGAGCTCCTATTACAGTCAGCAGAGGTGCTCATTGCACCATGCCATCTTATTACATGCAGTAGAGGCAGCTCATCACACAGTGAGCTCCTATTACAGTCAGCAGAGGTGCTCATTGCACCATGCCATCTTATTACATGCAGTAGAGGCAGCTCATCACACAGTGAGCTCCTATTACAGTCAGTAGCGAATGCTCATTGCACCATGCCATCTTATTACATCCAGTAGAGACAGTGATACCATGTTTCAGCCAGGCCATAAGGGAAAGTTCAACATATGCTCTTCAAGACAGTGGCATCATGATATCCTTCTCAGCCAGAAGAAGGCATAGCTTCATATCCAATTCCGTCCAGGAAAGGGACCGCATCACACAGCACTGTTACAGTAAAAACACTAGAGGGCGCTCACCACAAGAGATATTCTGCTACAGCCATTAGTGGCATCATGATATCCTTCTCAGCCAGAAGAAGGGATAGCTTGGGTTAGGCGGAAACGTGTGCAGTTCCCTCTGGGACCACTGCAAAAGATTTAGGACTACAGGTGTTTGGCGGTGAACCCACTTGGTAGCAGTCTGTACCACACAGATTCACTTGGTAGCTGTGGCTGAGCAGTCAGACTTCCCTCAAGAAGAGTTAGGCAGTATGTGGAGTATACAAGATAGGGCAATTCTTCACAGTAAGACAAGCAAACACGCAACGAGGCTCAGTGTAAAGATATTAAGGTATTTATTTATAACGGAACATCTATGGAAAACACTATGGCACTATCAGGGCAAACAAATCAAACACAATTACTCTACGGAGTAGAAAACGATCAATCCCCCTAGCAATATTTCGACAACTCTAGGTTCTACCTGTACCACTTATTTACAGACAGAGGTGTATACCTCAACCTAGATGACACTCGAATATTAGTTAGGAAGGGAGAGAAAAAGATAGGCAGGTTACGAAATCAACACAGTTCGTTCCTATCGGATAAAATACAAGGCAGGAAGGCAAGAATCACAATAGATCATAAAGTTCAGAGGCCAGGCCCACTCGGAGAGAGGCAAGGCGCAATGTCCCAAAAAGTCTCTAGTGGAGATGCATTCAAGTCTTTGTAGCAAATTGTTATCGGCAGATTGAACCAGTTCAGAACAATAAATGAGAAAAGCTTGGAGGCAACCCAACGGAACGGAGAGGATTAAGACACCTCACTCGAACCGATCGAAAGGGAAGCCAGGCGGGCACGGTACCTTGTTTTGGAGGGCAGCTCCGGCGGGGGCAGTTGTTCCTGGTGGTGGATGCACGTCGGGTCTTTGCCAAGAGTAGAGAGGTTCTCGTCGTCGAAGAAAAGTGAAGTCCGGTGCACCACCAGGGAAGAGACCAGCCGCGGAGTGCTCCGTCACAAGGCACCACCTTTTGGTCGCGGTACAGTGGTAGTGGCTATCCGGTTGCCAGGGTGCGCTGCACGGGCAATTCGACCACTGCGTCCTGAGGCGAATAAAAAGCAAAGGGGACTGGTTGTTCCCACCAGTCAGGGGAAGAGACTCTCCGGCACGGAGATCTCCTCTGTCGTCGGGAAGTGGTGAGTCGGCTCAGCAGGGCTCCACCGGAGGTGTCGTCGTTGCAGGTCGGCTCAGCGTTACCCTCGTCGGATTCTTAGGTCCTGTGCCGAATTCTGAAGATCCAGTCCCAAAAGCCCTGCTTTTATGCAGAAAACCCCCATTCATTCAGCCTAGCTGTCAATCAACACATGCTAAGTGGTGAGCGGGAAGGCTCACCACTTGGGCCAATCGCTCCAGAGTGCGACCGGAGTTGGCAAGGCAACTCGGTCCAGGGTGCCTAAACCCCCTCCCACACCCCTGTGGTAACCCAGACAGAATGGCACCACTTTGGAGGGTCTCTGTACGGAGCCCGCCAAAAGTGGAACAAAGGGCTCAACCTTTGGTTTAGGAGTCACAGAGACGAACACAGACGCCATTTTACAAACCGAGTTCTGGCAGAAAATACCATCCGATAAACCTATTTAAGATAAGTAGATCGGTGGTACGCTAGAGATTAACGAGAAAAAGGGTCAATCTCCAACAATGGGACGAATCCCATAGGGTTAGGTTCGGGGTCGAACATAACAAGTAGTTTCCACTGCCACCAGCCAAAACTCAACGAGGGGGGACGGGACAGTGCCCCCTCGAGTAATAGATCCAGGAGTAATCGAATTACCCCTACTAGTACGTCCACAATAAGATGGTTTGTACTAGTCCTGTTAGTAAATTTAGGTCTAGTAAAGCCAATGGTGACTTTACATGCCCGGGGAGACAGTAGTCAGTCCCCGGGTATGGAGTCTATGGTGGAGGTCCGCTAGGACGCCCCAGTGTTACGGCACGTAAGGTGCGGTGTAACACACATAGAAAAACATATGAGACCCTATGGAGTAAAAGACCCCATAGCCCATAGAACACATTGACATTCATAGGAATTACACACATACATGTCCAAGAGTGGGA
This sequence comes from Ambystoma mexicanum, assembly GCF_040938575.1. Lineage (NCBI taxonomy): Eukaryota > Metazoa > Chordata > Amphibia > Caudata > Ambystomatidae > Ambystoma > Ambystoma mexicanum. Next base: position 29,271,637 of record NC_090939.1, read on the forward strand.
GGAAAAGAGTCTCACTCTTGGCAGGATGGAAAAAAAAAACTCCCGAAATCCAGCAAAGCTGCTGGGGGACTCACTAGGTTAGGAAATTCAGCCTAAACAGAGAATTCTCCCTAACACTCGCCCCCCCAGACTAAGGGACAGGAGGATTTAATCCACTCCTGGATGAATCTCATACCTCTAGTCGATGACATACATCCTAGAGAGACCATCAGCATTTTGGTAGTGACATCCTGACCTGTGCTCAATGGTGAAATCAAACCCTTGCAGGCAGATAGACCATCTCAATAGTTTTGGGTTTTCCCCTTTCATTTGCATTAACCATCTCAAAGGTTGGTGGTCAGTCTGAATGACAAAAGTAGAACCATACAAGTACGGCCTAAACTTCTTCAGCGCCCACACAATAGCAAAGCACTCTCTTTCGATTGTTGCCCACCTTGTTTCAGGATCCTTCAGCTTGCGGCTGATGAAGCAAACGGGGTGCTCCCTACCTTTCCCATCCAGTTGACTAAGTACAGCACCTATTCCTACATTTGAAGCATCTGTCTGCACAATGAAGTGTTGGCGGTAATCAGGAGCTCTGAGTACTGGGGCTTGGCAAAGAGCCTTTTTCAGGTTTTCAAAAGCCTGATTGCACTCCTCGTTCCATCTAAACTTCTTAGGAAATTTGGGCGAGGAGATGACATTCAGTGGAGAAGCTATGGTCCCATAGTTCTCTATGAAATTCCTGTAATACCCAGTGAGGCATAGGAAGGCTCTCACCTGGGTTTGAGTAGTCGGTGTTGTCCAATTTGCACAGCTTCAATTTTACTGAGCAAAGGCCTTATTTCTCCACCGCCTACCTCATGCCCAAGTTAGACTACCTTACTCTGTCCAATTTGGCATTTGCTCGCCTTTATGGTCAGATTGGCTTGTCCAAGAGCCTGCAAAACATCTCTCAGGTGGGTTACATGTTCTTCCCAGGAATTGCTGAACACTGCGATGTCATCCAAGTATGCCATGCAGAAGTCCTCCATCCCATTCAGAACCTGGTTTACCATCTGTTGAAACGTAGCAGGTGCATTGTTCAATCCGAAAGGCATTACCTTAAACTGGTTTTAGCCAACGGGGGGTAGAAAATGCAGTTTTCTCCTTGGCATGGTCTGTCAGGGCTATTTGCCAATAGCCTGACGTCAAGTCAAATGTGCTGAGGAACTTGGCGGCGCCAAGTTTATCCACCAACTCATCTGTTCTTGGCAAAGGGTGGGCATCAGTCTTGGTGACTGCATTAAGAGCTCTATAATCCACGCAGAATCTAAGTTCTTTAGATCCGGCCTTTGGTACTAACACAACTGGGCTAGACCATGGACTAGTAGAGGGCTCTATTACCCCGAGATCAAGCATCTTGCTGACCTCACCTTTGATGTGGGTTTGTACGTTTTCTGACATGCGGTATCCTCTGCTTTTGACTGGCAGACAGTCACCAGTGAGTATGTCGTGCTGGCCCCAAGGGGTCAAGCCTGGTGAAAGCGAGAACAGAGAGGCAAACTGATTCATCATAGATTTGCACTCTTCTTGTTGCTCGGGTGTCAGATTGGAGGAGAGATTTACTCCTTCAATTTTTTCATCTAAAGGTAAGCCTCTGAGGAGATCCGGAAGAGCTTCACTCTCTTCTTCTTCCTCGGATGACGCTAGAAGCAACGCTCCTACATCAGGTCGCGAGACATACGCTTTAAGTCGGTTGGTGTGAAAGACTGTCGGAGCCTCCTTGGGATTGCCCAAGTCCACCAGATAGTTAACCTCTCCGAGTTTACCCACGACTCGGAAGGGTCCCATCCACTTATCTTGCAAGGCCCTCTGCCTTGTTGGGATCATAACGAGAACGAGCTGGTCATGAGCGAACTCAACCATGTTAGCCTTTTGATCGTGCCAGTGCTTGACCAATGCTTGTCCAGCTTTCAAGTTATCGCTTGCTTCCGTCATCATGTGTGACATTCTCCTCCGGAGACCTATCACGTAGTCAGTCACTCTGACTGGCTTGGGGGAAGGAGCACTCTCCAACCCCTCCTTAATCAGGGCCAATGGACCTCTGACGGGATGACCATAGAGTAGTTCGAAGGGTGGGTAACCTACGCCTTCCTGAGGCACTTCTCTATAAGCAAAGAGAAGGCATGGCAGTAGAAGGTCCCATTTACGCTTAAGGGGTTCTTCTAAAGCACCTATCATGCTCTTCATGGTTCGGTTGAACCGTTCTACCAACCCATTGGTTTGTGGGTGGTAAGCTGTTGAGAACTTGTAAGTAACTCCACAGGTTTTCCACATGGCTTTCATGTAGTTGGACATAAAGTTTGACCCCCTGTCAGAGATTACTTCCTTAGGAAACCCGACCCTAGTAAAAATACCAAGGAGGGCCTTAGCCACAGCCGGAGCTGTAACAGTCCTCATAGGAATTGCCTCAGGATACCTAGTAGCATGGTCTACTACAACAAGTATGAACCTGTTGCCTGAGGAGGTTGGAGGATCAAGGGAACCAACAATGTCAATCCCTACTCTCTCAAATGGGACTCCCACAACTGGGAGAGGCACTAAAGGTGCCACATTCTTGGTGCCAACCTTACCAGAGATCTGGCAGGGGTGGCAGCTCCTGCAGTGTTTTTCTACTTCGGCCCCCATCTTCGGCCAATAGAAGTAGAGAGAGAGCCTTTCCTTAGTCTTCTTGAAACTCAGTGACCAGCCAAAGGAATCTCGTGGGCTAACTGCAAGAACTGTGGTCTGTTCTCTTGGGGTACTACAAGTCGTTTGTAGTCTCCAGGTGCAGACTCGGTCGGTTCACTGTAGAAGAGGCCATTTTCCCAGTGCAACCTGTATTTCCCAGGCTCTTGCCCTTCAGCCTGAGCTTCTGCCTGGCGGCGAAGACCTTCCAGAGTTGGACATTTTCTCTGTCCCTTACTGAAGTCTGCCCTGCTGGGTCCACCTTCTGCCAGTAAAGACTGCAGCTCAGGATGGTCAACAGGATCCAGATCTCCAATGAGTTCCTGGCCTTCCATTAGCTCTTCCTCAGAGTCTAATTCTACCACACAGGGTTTTACCTCCCTCTCAGCCTCGGCTGGAGGTGGAGTTACAGGTGTAACTTTGGACAACCGCGGGGAAGTCCGTGTGGGCTGCACTGGAATGTGGGCTGCTGGTTTCGGGATAGAAGCCTTAGGTTTCCCTTTCGCTTCTGATTTCTTGGAGACAGCGGCCAACAATTCCAGTGGAGCAGGAGTGATATCTTTCTTCATCATCTCCTGGAGAGTTCCTCGCATGGTTCTCTCCCTTGCAGGTCTGGTTAGCTCCTGTAACCGTTTACTAGGAGGTCTGGGAGTATGCGATACAACTCAGAGAGTTTTCAAATCGTTACCCAACAGTACGCGTCCTGGTACCTCACTCTGTATGCTGACAGGTATCTTCACAGTCATGTCATTACACTGGATGAGAACTGGTAATTGGGGAAGCATCTGCACAGGCCCTCCAGCTAACTTGGTGAGGCGTTTGGGTGCCTTAGCAACATCCTCAGCCTGAAAAAACGATTTATCTACCACAGTTATGCTGGCCCCAGTGTCGCTAATGGCAGGAGTCTCCTGATCATTCACCTGGACACTGTCCTTATAATACTCTTTAATATTATCGGGGATAGAATTATAGACATCTAAATTCTGTTGTTCCCACAACCCCAGAGATACTAAAGAAACGCTGGCTGAGACTCCAATGGGTTCGTCAGCTAGCAGTAGAAAGTTTCCACTTGCCATTTGGACTTCCTCCTCTGGAGCGAAGGCTAAGGAGACAAGCTGGACCCCTGAAGGTTTACCCTTACATCTGGGATCTCCTTTCACGTGATCAGTCGAGCCACAAACAAAGCATTTACCGAATGCTTTCTGGAATGGTGGCTTGTTCTGACCTCCTTCCGGTTTGGCACCAGAAGGCACACTATTCTGCTGTGGTTTTCCTTGTGGCTTACCCTTCTGGTTTTGTTTGGGGCCCTCTTTGGAATGTGAGTTATTAGAATTCTCTTTTGAGTCTTTTTTAGGCTGTTTTCCCTTATCCTTTTTCTGAGTTGCCCCAGAATCCTTATGAGTAGCCTGGTTGGCAACCCATAAGTCAGCAGCCTTAGCTAGCTCCCGGGAATCCAATTCCTTCGAATCAGCCAAGTGCTGTCTGAGCTCAGGAGAACAGGCATCATAAATAGACTCCAACATAAAAAGATTCTTCATACCCTCATAAGTGTTCACTTTGTAACCCTTAATCCATCCCTCTAAGTTCTTCAACCCTTCACTCACCCAGGTAGCCCAAGGGGTACCATCATGCTTTTTGAGGGTTCTAAACCTCTTAAGATACTGAGAAGGGGTCTTCCCGAATCTAGCTATTAAAGCTAGTTTCACACTTTCGTAATCCGTCTTATCCGCCTCCCCCAACTCCATTACCACATCAGTCGCAACAGGAGGCAGCCTAGAGAACAACTAGGGAAGTAAAGCATTCCCGGTGATGTCCTGGAGCCCATGATTGTATTCAAACAGTTTCAACCAATCCAACACATCCAATCTCGGTTCATACATACCCACTAATTCCTTCGGCATCCGGGGTCTTTTGGGACTGGAGCTCCTAGAGGAACCAGAGGAGAGAGAAGCATTTTCCATAGACAACTTTTTCATCTCTAACTCGTGATTAAGTTCTATTTCCCTGAGTCTTAACTCAGCTTGCTTCTGCTCAGCCTGGGCATTCATCCGTCTGAACTCGAGCTCTTGGTTTCGTTCAGATTGAGCCAAGAACCGTTTGTATTCTAATTCGAGCTTCATTTTTTCAAGTCCAAAATAAGCAGGGTTACTCGTGGGACCTGGTATGGGCCCCGTAGGCACAGCTGGTAAGGCGGGTAGAGGAGCAGGGGAGATAGTTTCATTAGCCTCGCCGTCCTCGTCAGCCTCTTCATCGCTATCATCAGAATTATGATTTAGATCAACACCATTACTGTTATCTACATTTGCTGGAGAGTTTGGTTCCTCGGAACCAGTACCCAGACTTTGGTTCGCCAGCAATCTCTCGATTAGTTCTAACTTCTTGCCTCTTACAGAAAGATTCTCTTGCCTACAGAGAGCTCGCAAACTCTCAGTATTTTCACCTGACAAGGACTCTTGACTGTAACTTTCCATCGTAGACATGTTTTTTGAAAGTTGCTTTTTGTGCAAAGTTTTGCAGTTAGTTATCCTACAGTGTCGAAAAGCACTCTAAACTGTATACTCGATACAAATTCCACCGCTGTACACCGGTGTTAGGCGGAAACCTGTGCAGTTCCCTCTGGGACCACTGCAAAAGATTTAGGACTACAGGTGTTTGGCAGTAAACCCACTTGGTAGCAGTCTGTACCACACAGATTCACTTGGTAGCTGTGGCTGAGCAGTCAGACTTCCCTCAAGAAAAGTTGAGCAGTATGTGGAGTATACAAAATAGGGCAATTCTTCCCCGCAAGACAAGTAAACACGCAACGAGGCTTAGTGTAAAGATATTAAGGTATTTATTTATAACGGAACATCTATGGAAAACACTATGGCACTTTCACGGCAAACAAATCAAACACAATTACTCTACGAAACGATCAATCCCCCTAGCAATATTTCGACAAGTCTAGGTTATTCCGGCACCACTTATTTTCAGACAGAGGTGTATACCTTAACCTAGATGACACTCTAATATTGGTTAGGACGGGAGAGAAAAAGATAGGCAGGTTATGAAATCAACACAGTTCAATACTTCATGGGCAAAATGTACGGTAAGAAGGCAAGAACCACAATAGATCATAAAGTTCAGAGGCCAGGCCCACTCGGAGAGAGGCAAGGCGATATGTCCCAAAAAGTCTCTAGTGGAGATGCATTCAAGTCTTTGTAGCAAATTGTTATCGGCAGATTGAACCAGTTCAGAACAATAAATGAGAAAAGCTTGGAGGCGACCCAACGGAACGGAGAGGATTAAGACACCTCACTCGAACCGATCGAAAGGGAAGCCAGGCGGACACGGTACCTTGTTGTGGAGGGCAGCTCCGGCGCGGGCAGTTGTTCCTGGTGGTGGATGCACGTCGGGTCTTTGCCAAGAGTAGAGAGGTTCTCGTCGTCGAAGAAAAGTGAAGTCCGGTGCACCACCAGGGAAGAGACCAGCCGCGGAGTGCTCCGTCACAAGGCACCACCTTTTGGTCGCGGTACAGGGGTAGTGGCTATCCGGTTGCCGGGGTGCGCTGCACGGGCAATTCTACCACTGCGTCCTGAGGCGAATAAAAAGCAAAGGGGACTGGTTGTTCCCACCAGTCAGGGGAAGAGACTGTCCGGCACGGAGATCTCCTCTGTTGTCGGGAAGTGGTGAGTCGGCTCAGCAGGGCTCCACCGGAGGTGTCGTCGTTGCAGGTCGGCTCAGCGTTACCCTCGTCGGATTCTTAGGTCCTGTGGCGACTTCTGAAGATCCAGTCCCAAAAGCCCTGCTTTTATGCAGAAAACCCCCATTCATTCAGCCTAGCTGTCAATCAACACATGCTAAGTGGTGAGCGGGAAGGCTCACCACTTGGGCCAATCGCTCCAGAGTGCGACCGGAGTTGGCAAGGCAACTCGGTCCAGGGTGCCTAAAGCCCCTCCCACACCCCTGTGGTAACCCAGACAGAATGGCACCACTTTGGAGGGTCTCTGTACAGAGCCCGCCAAAAGTGGAACAAAGGGCTCAACCTTTGGTTGAGGAGTCACAGAAACGAACACAGATGCCATTTTACAAACCGAGTTCTGGCAGAAAATGCCATCCGATAAACCTATTTAAGATAAGTAGATCGGTGGTACGCTAGAGATTAACGAGAAAAAGTATCAATCTCCAACAATGGGACGAATCCCATAGGGTTAGGTTCGGGGTCGAACATAACAAGAAGTTTCCACTGCCACCAGCCAAAACTCGACGAGGGGGGACGGGACAGTGCCCCCTCGAGTAACAGATCCAGGAGTAATCGAATTACCCCTACTAGTACGTCCACAATAAGATGGTGTGTACTAGTCCTGTTAGTATATTTAGGTCTAGTAAAGCCAATGGTGACTTTACATGCCCGGGGAGACAGTAGTCAGTCCCCGGGTATGAAGTCTATGGTGGAGGTCCCCTAGGACGCCCCAGCGTTACGGCACGTAGGGTGCGGTGTAACACACATAGAAAAACATATGAGACCCTATGGCGTAAAAGACCCCATAGCCCATAGAACACATTGACATTCAAAGGAATTACACACATACATGTCCAAGAGTGGGAGGAAAAGAGTCTCACTCTTGGCAGGATGGAAAAAACAAACTCCCGAAATCCAGCAAAGCTGCTGGGGGACTCACTAGGTTAGGAAATTCAGCCTAAACAGAGAATTCTCCCTAACAGCTTGATATCCAAATCCATCCAGGAGAGGGTGCTCACCACAAGAGATATTGTGTTACAGTCATTAGTGACATCATGATATCCTTCTCAGCCAGAAGAAGGGATAGCTTGATATCCAATTCCATCCAGTAGAGGGACCTCATCATAAACTGATGTTCTAGTAAAAGCACTAGAGGGCGCTCACCACAAGTGATATTCTGTTACACCTATTTGATGGAGATCATCACAGAGTGATATCCTGTTTCTGAAAGTAGAGTATGTTCATCACAAAGTGATGTCCTATTACAACCAGTAGAGCGAGAACGAACCAGTCCCTACTATTCTCTTACAGCCAGTAGGGAGAGAGTGCATCTGTCCCCAGTATTCTCTTACAGCCAGTAGAGAGAAAGTGCACCAGTCCCCACTATTCTCTTACAGCCAGTAGGGAGAGAGTGCACTAGTCCCCGCTATTTTCATACAGCCAGTAGGGAGAGAGGGCACCAGTACCCACTATTCTCTTCCAGCCAATTGCGAGAGAGTGCCTAAGTCCCCACTATTCACTTAGAGCCAGTATGTCGATAGTGCATCTGTCCCCACTATTCTCTTACAGCTAGTAGGGAGACATGGCACCAGTCCCCACTATTCTCTTACAGCTAGTAAGGTGACAGCGCACCAGTCCCCACTATTCTCTCACAGCCAGTAGGGAGAGAGTGCATCTGTCCACACTATTCTCTTACAGCCAGTAGGGAGAGAGCTCACCAGTCCCCACTATTCTCTTACAGCCACTAGGGAGTAAGTGCATCTGTCTTCACTATTCACTGACAATCAGTAGGCAGAGAGTGCATCTATCCTCACTATTCACTTACAGCCAGTAGGGAGAGAGCACACCAGTCCCCACTATTCCCTTACAGCCAGTAGGGAGAGAGTGCATCTGTCCACACTATTCTCTTACAGCCAGTAGGGAGAGAGCTCACCAGTCCCCACTATTCTCTTACAGCCACTAGGGAGTAAGTGCATCTGTCTTCACTATTCACTGACAGTCAGTAGGCAGAGAGTGCATCTATCCTCACTATTCACTTACAGCCAGTAGGGAGAGAGCACACCAGTCCCCACTATTCCCTTACAGCCAGTAGGGAGAGAGTGCATCCGTCCACACTATTCTCTTACAGCCAGTAGGGAGAGAGCACACCAGTCCCCACTATTCCCTTACAGCCAGTAGGGAGAGAGTGCATCTGTCCACACTATTCTCTTACAGCCAGTAGGGAGAGAGCAAACCAGTCCCCACTATTCCCTTACAGCCAGTAGGGAGAGGGTGCATCTGTCCACACTATTCTCTTACAGCCAGTAGGGAGAGAGCTCACCAGTCCCCAGTATTCTGTTACAGCCACTAGGGAGTAAGTGCATCTGTCTTCACTATTCACTGACAGTCAGTAGGCAGAGAGTGCATCTATCCTCACTATTCACTTACAGCCAGTAGGGAGAGCGCACACCAGTCCCCACTATTCCCTTACAGCCAGTAGGGAGAGAGTGCATCTGTCCACACTATTCTCTTACAGCCAGTAGGGAGAGAGCTCACCAGTCCCCACTATTCTCTTACAGCCACTAGGGAGTAAGTGCATCTGTCTTCACTATTCACTGGCAGTCAGTAGGCAGAGAGTGCATCTATCCTCACTATTCACTTACAGCCAGTAGGGAGAGAGCACACCAGTCCCCACTATTCCCTTACAGCCAGTAGGGAGAGAGTGCATCTGTCCACACTATTCTCTTATAGCCAGTAGGGAGAGAGCGCACCAGTCCCCACTATTCCCTTACAGCCAGTAGGGAGAGAGCCCACCAGTCCCCACTATTCTCTTACAGCCAGTAGGGAGTAAGTGCATCTGTCTCCACTATTCACTGACAGTCAGTAGGCAGAGAGTGCATCTATCCTCACTATTCACTTACAGCCAGTAGGGAGAGAGCACACCAGTCCCCACTATTCCCTTACAGCCAGTAGGGAGAGAGTGCATCTGTCCACACTATTCTCTTATAGCCAGTAGGGAGAGAGCACACCAGTCCCCACTATTCCCTTACAGCCAGTAGGGAGAGAGCCCACCAGTCCCCACTATTCTCTCACAGCCAGTAGAGAGTAAGTGCATCTGTCTCCACTATTCACTGACAGTCAGTAGGCAGAGAGTGCATCTATCCTCACTATTCACTTACAGCCAGTAGGGAGAGAGGAAACTAGTCCCCACTATTCTCTTACAGCCAGTAGGGAGAGAGCTCACCAGTCCCTACTATTCTTTTACAGCCACTAGGGAGAGAGTGCATCAGTCCTCACTATTCACTTACAGCCACTAGGGAGAGAGTGCATCAGTCCTCACTATTCACTTACAGCTAGTATGGAGAGAGTGCACCTGTCCCCACTATTCTCTTACAGCCAGAAGGGAGAGAGTGCTTCTGTCCCCACTATTCTCTTACAGCCAGTATGGAGAGAGTGCACCTGTCCCCACTATTCTCTTACAGCCAGAAGGGAGAGAGTGCATCTGTCCCCACTATTCTCTTACAGCCAGAAGGGAGAGAGTGCACCTGTCCCCACTATTCTCTTACATCCAGTAGCGAGAGAGTGCATCTGTCCCCACTATTCTCTTACAGCCAGAAGGGAGAGAGTGCACCTGTCCCCACTATTCTCTTACAGCCAGTAGCGAGAGAGTGCATCTGTCCCCACTATTCACGTACAGCCAGTATGGAGAGAGTGCACCTGTCCCCAATATTCTCTTACAGCCAGTAGAGAGAGAGTGCATCTCTCCCCACTATCCTCTTACAGCCAGTAGGGAGAGAGTGCATCTGTCCCACTATTCTCTTACAGCCAGTATGGAGAGAGTGCACCTGTCCCCACTATTCTCTTACAGCCAGAAGGGAGAGAGTGCATCTGTCCCCACTATTCTCTTACAGCCAGTCTGGAGAGAGTGCACCTGTCCCCACTATTCTCTTACAGCCAGTAGGGAGAGAGTGCATCTGTCCCCACTATTCACGTACAGCCAGTATGGAGAGAGTGCACCTGTCCCCAATATTCTCTTACAGCCAGTAGAGAGAGAGTGCATCTCTCCCCACTATTCTCTTGCAGCCAGTAGAGAGAGAGTGCATCTGTATGCACTATTCTCTTACAGCCAGTAGGGAGAGAGTGCACCTGTCCCCAATATTCTCTTACAGCCAGAAGAGAGAGAGTGCATCTCTCCCCACTATTCTCTTACAGCCAGTAGAGAGAGAGTGCATCTGTACGCACTATTCTCTTACAGCCAGTAGGGAGAGAGCTCACCAGTCCCCACTATTCCCATTATTGAGTGCATCTATCCGCACTATTCCCTTAAAGCCCGTAGGCGGAGAGCTCACCAGTCCCCAGTATTCTCTTACAGCCACTAGGTAAAGAGTGCATCTGTCCCCACTATGCACTGACAGCCAGTAGGGAGAGAGCACACCAGTCCCCACTATTCTCTTACATCCAGTAGGTAGGGAGAGAGCTCACCAGTCCCCACTATTCTCTTACAGCCAGTAGGGAGAGAGGGCATCTTTCCCCACTATTCACCTACAGTCAGTAAGGAGAGAGTGCATTTGTCCCAACTATTCTCTTACAGCCAGTAGGGAGAGAGTGCATCTGTCCCGACTATTCTCTTACAGCCACTAGTGAGAGAGTGTATCTGTCCCCACTATTTAATGACAGCCATTAGGGAGAGAGTACCCACTATTCTCTTAAAGCAGTAGGGAGAGAGCACACCAGTCCCCACTATTCTCTTACATCCAGTAGGTAGGGAGAGAGCTCACCAGTCCCCACTATTCTCTTACAGCCACTAGGGAGAGAGTGCATCTGTCCCCACTATTCTCTTACGGGCAGTAGGGAGAGAGCACTCCAGTCCCCACTATTCTCTTACAGCCAGTAGGGAGAGAGTGCATCTGTCCCACTATTCACTTACAGTCAGTAGTGAGAAAGTTCAGCAGTCCCCACTATTCACTTACAGCCAGTAGGGAGAGAGTGCACCAGTCCCTACTATTCTCTTATAGCCACTAGGGAGAGAGCGCACCAGTCACCACTATTCTCTTGCAGCCAGTAGGGAGAGAGTGTCTGTCCCTACTATTCTCTTACAGCCAGTAGGGGGAGAGTGCATCTGTCCCACTATTCACTTACAGTCAGTAGTGAGAAAGCTTAGCAGTCCCCACTATTCTCTTACAGCCAGTAGGGAGAGAGCGCAGCAGTCCCCACTATTCTCTTACAGCCAGTAGGGAGAGAGTGCATCTGTCCCACTATTCACTTACAGTCAGTAGTGAGAAAGCTCACCACTGCCCACTATTCTCTCATCGCCAGTAGGGAGAAAGCTCACCAGTCCCCACTATTCTCTCACAGCCAGCAGGGAGAGAGTGCAGCAGTCCCCACTATTCTCTTACAGCCAATAAGGAGAGAGTGCATCTGTCCCACTATTCACTTACCGTCAATAGTGAGAAAGCGCACTAGTCCCCACTATTCTCTTACAGCCAGTAGGGAGAAAGCTCACCAGTCCCCACTATTCTCTTACAGCTAGTAGAGAGAGAGTGCATCTGTCCCACTATTCACTTACAGTCAGTAGTGAGAGAGAGCAGCAGTCCCCACTATTCTCTTACAGCCAGTAGGGAGATAGAGCAGCAGTCCCCACTATTCTCTTACAGCCAGTAGGGAGAGAGTGCAGCAGTCCCCACTATTCTCTTACAGCCAGTAGGGAGATAGAGCAGCAGTCCCCACTATTCTCTTACAGCTAGTAGAGAGAGAGTGCATCTGTCCCACTATTCACTTACAGTCAGTAGTGAGAGAGAGCAGCAGTCCCCACTATTCTCTTACAGCCAGTAGGGAGATAGAGCAGCAGTCCCCACTATTCTCTTACAGCCAGTGGCGGAAGCTCATCAGGCAGTCATGTCCAATGACTGCCACTAGCGGAAGCTCATCGCACAGTGGTATCAATTCAAGCTACTGGAAAGTCTGCATGGCACTCTGATACACAGTTCCTGCCATTATGGAGTATTCACAGTGCACGCTAATATCTTAGTGCAGCCATTACTGGGAGCGTGTGACACACTAAGATTCTGTTCTAACTGACAGAGAGAGCGCTTAACACTATCTACTTTTATAAAACTCACCACATGTCCTGCACAGCGCTCGCATGGGTGTCCACCTGTGGCACTGCAGTTGTTTTGAACTGAATCCACCACCAGTCCGAGCCGTATAGTTAATGGTGTGGGGTTGTCGAAATAGAAAGTATATTGTGCCTCCTATTGTAATAAATATATTTAATATTGGCCTACGCCAAGCTGCTTGAAAGTCGCTTGCGAAAGAAATCTGTGTTGCAAGGTCCTGACCTTAAATCCATGTAGGCCGCCATTTTAGGTCAAACCGCCATTTTAGGATTCGTTGTGTAAAAGTCACCCTGTGAGCTAAAATGGTGGACAATGTCATTGCAGAATACAACATGGCCGTCTTGACCTCTGTACATAGCTAATGTGTAATCTGCCTGCAGGCCACTTGTTGAGGTCATGAACTGAGACCTTCTCCTTCACTGACCTATGTGTAGAAGGATTACTCGTGCAATGAAAAACTAATCTACGAGCATATGTTGATACAATGTATTCAAATACTGAACAAAGAACATCTGTTTAACTACATTGTATTAATGTTTAAGAAGGCCTGCATGGAAAACTTCAGAATACACAGCTATTGCATACGCTTGTTGATACATGTATTAAAGGCAAACCAGTTATATGCGATTATTTGAGACTTGGCACGAACCCTAGATCGGTGATATATTAAAAGGAATATTAACCCGAAGTGGGGCTGGGCATCGCGCCCACAAAATGTATAAAAAGCGAATGCATTCTAATGTACAGCGTCTCTCACTGAACACACTGAACCATGCTGGAGTTCGTTGTGTTGTATTGAGGGCCGATAGCTATCTGATTTTGCTCTGTTTTTTTAATTGGATTCAGTATAGAATAAAAGTACTTTGTATGTTCCTTTTTTCACAGTTGGTGCCCGAATAGGGACCCTCAAGATTGATGCCGGATTGTTGAAGGTTGACACAAGCTATCGGACCGGGATCGGACGGTGTGACATAAAGGGGCCCCTGGATGAGACGTGACACCTCAGCAGCGCTGCACAACCTGATCCCTGGACGATTAGCTTGTGGTCTGAGATGGCATCTTGACGAGGGTCCACTTATCGAGGCGGGCAGATTTGCCGAAATCACCATACACGAGGTAAGATTAGGTAGGTAAGATTCTTAGAAGTACCGATCGGTCCTCCTTAGGTTTGGTCAGGTGAGTCGTGACCCGATTCTTAATTTAACACTGACAATTTGAATTTTGGCGCATTGTATCTGCAGACACAATTATTGACCAGGTAACACCAAGAATTTGAGATATGCCTGGGAAATTATCTACCTGCTTTAGGGCATTATTCCGCAGTGATAGACAATCATTGGAATTTAGCCGTCCCGCACCACAGTAAGTACGGCATTGGAAGTATAGTATTTAATGATATTTGGCACAGACAAACCAGACATGCCTCCGAACTTCAGTGGCCAATTAATGGTAGTTTTGAGATCCCTCGCATTGAATATTTGGAGTCAGTCTTGTTAAAGAAAAAGGCGAGACCTGCAGCATTTGATGTTTTGCAGAATTGGAAAAAGAAGTGTTGCAACAACTTAAAGGTAGAGATAAACATGCATGTCGTCATAAAACAAACACTGAAAAAGCATTGTTATATGACCAAAACAAACAGTCTGAGGCGACTAAAAATATGGATAGGGCTTTCACACTTGGAAGTCAGAAAATCTATCCTTCTAAAGATCTTCATATTTCTGATGAGTTTATTGACAAAATATTAAATGAACAAAGGCCTGGTGCCTCTGTGCCACCTCCGTATGTTCCTCTTCCCACTGCTGTACCTCTTCCTCCTGCTATTCCTGCTCTTCCTGCTCAACCTGTTGTTCTTACTCCTCCGGTTTTTGTCCCTCCACCTGCTCCTCTGCCTCTTTTTATCGCACCAGTTATAGTACCTCCATCGAATTTGCCTGCTCCCTCTCTTCCAAGTGGTCCTGAGCCACTTGTAATCGATCGAGGTACGGGAACAAAAGTTGTCACTCGCAATACTGTACCGCCGGAGAAGAAACGTGAGTTAATTGCATGGGCTAAGCATTGTTTGGAGAAGGATGATCAAGCTAGTGTTTTTGCCACACTTTGTAATATGGATAATTTTCCTGAGAAAAATGTTTTTATTGAAGGTTTAGGGATTCAGTTATGTATAATGTGGGGAAGATTAAATAATGCAGATGTTCCGCAAGGGTTGAGGGATCTAAATACTTTAGCCCTTTCCAGAGACACTGTGGAGAAGGTAAATGAGCATGTCGAGAGGTTATTTGGGTATAGAAAGGAGTTAGAAAAGATACAGAATGACGATGATGAAGAGGAGAATATGTATGTACAGAAACGGTTCCTTCCGTGTCATAAACCGATATCGGAGGAAATGCAGATTTGTAAGAAAGACGCGATTAGATGGATTTCATACATATCGATAACTCCAGTTGAGGTATATGACACATATAGTCAATATACGTTGGAAATGCAGAGGAAAGTGATACAGGTAATGGTAGAGTACCTGCAGGATGAGTGTGTAAAGAGGAAGATTAGTTGTCCCACAGAGTTATTGAGCATTTTTAAGAGAGCTTTTTCACTTGACACTTCTTCGACTGCTTTAGCGCTCGACTTGGCTCTGTTGCTTAGTAAGTGTTCGGAGTTGCCTACTTCTCAGTTGCCCATGAGAGAGGTCCCTCCAACATTTGTCCCAAAGGTTGAGGTTGCGGCCGATGCTGCACAGGGTATAGTCGCTGTGAACATTCCCGCACATTATGTATCACAGTTTGTTCACGTCCCGTTTTCACGGCAGGAAGTGAACACCATTAGACAGTCTATTCCTGACATTAGGAAAAATCCGACAGGGTTCTATAAAGAGATGGAATCTGTTTTGCAATCCTCAGTGTTCACCTTAGGTGACATTGATTTGTTGTTTCCTGTACTCCTGCCCGAAGATTTATGGAAACAAGTTAGAACTATTGATGATGTACTCGGGTTGGGAGATACATGGGCGAATATAACTAGACTCGATGGGGAAAGGCCAGCTGGCGAAAGACCACAACAGGTGATATTAACTCTGCCTGATAGAATCATTGCTAAATTAAAAACCATAATTCCCGAAAAGAGAATTATTTGGGACAAACTTACGGCCTGTGTCCAAGGAAAGTCTAAGGGTGCCACTGAGTTCTTTAATCGGTTCGAACAGGTATTCTCAGATTTCAGTGGACAAGACTTAGGCATAGAGTCTGGGAAAAGATTATTTGTGGACAAATTTGTACGTGGATTACTGCCTGACACCCAGTCACAGATTATGTCTTCTGAGAGCGCTTGGCAGGCGAAATCACAATCAGAAGTACTGCACATGGCTCAGTACTATGAGAACCGTGTCAATAATGAAAAAGATAGGATTGAAAAACGGAAATGCGATTTAAAAACTAAAGTGCTATTGCAGCAAATTGTTAGGGGCCCCAGAGGGGGTAATTCTCAGGTTAGAGGTCAGTATGTCCCACAGGGGAATGTGCCCTTGGGTCCTGTGAATCAGTGTGCTTATTGTCGTCGAGAGGGTCCTTGGCGAGCACAATGCCCCATCCTTCAACAAAGGTCGAATAATACATTTGGTAATATGGGTAGGCGATCCGGAGGTCGCCCGGGCGTAGGGGGCCCTGCTAGAGGTCAGTTTACACAGGACCCTCAACAACCTTTTTCGCAGGACAATCTGACTCCGAGTGCGGACACTAGGAATATATTTGATCATCCTTCCGCTGCATATTTATCTGAAGAGCTTCCTTTTGATGATATTCTGTTTCGTTAGGATTGCCCGAAACAGGGTTTGGAACCTACACATATTCCCGTCAATCAGAAAGGTCCCTACGTTGAAATGGCGGTGGGAAATACGAAACATCAGTTTTTGATAGACACTGGAGCACAGAAGTGTTCCATTGATCATTTGCGGGTTCCAAACATTCCACTGTCAGGGCAAACCAATGTTTCCTTAGGGTTTTCCGGTACACCAGTTGTTTGTCTGGTTTCTATGCCGGTAACTATTTCTTTGGGTTCCTTTACGGACCAGTGTCCTTTTCTGTTGACTTCGGATTGCGGAGAGAACTTGCTGGGGTTGAATTTGTTAAAAGAATTAAATGCAGTGGTTTATTGTTATTCTGATGGAGTGCGCTTGACGATTTCACCACAGCAATTTTCTGCTTTCCAATTTTTGACTAGACCTTTGCCTCCAGAATTTATTGATGTACCAGAGAGCTTGTGGGCTGACGACGACAATGATGTCGGTGTTTTACAGATCGAGCCTGTTAAGATAGTTTTGAAACATGGAATTGAGCTGCCGCGCATTCCCCAGTATAAGATTTCGGTTGAGGGCGAGCAAGCTTTGAAATGTATTGTTTCTGATTTTGTGCATCGCTGTGTGATTGAAGAAATTTCAGGAAGTTTTTGTAATAGTCCGATTTTACCCGTGTACAAGAAAGGCGATAATGTAATCCCATTCCGTTTTATAATTGATTTACGTGCCATTAATAAAGTTGTGGCACCACAATTTCCAATTGTGCCTGATGTAACGACGATCCTAACCATGATTCCAGCTACAGCTACTTATATTAGTGTTGTGGACTTAAAGAATGCGTTCTTTAGTATTCCTATACACAAGGATAGTAGATATTGGTTTGCGTTCTCCTTAGGGGGACGCTCGTTTACATTTACTCGTGCACCTCAAGGGTGCACAGAGAGTCCTAGTATTTATAGTAGGACTTTGAAAGTACAACTTGATGCCCTTGAATTGCCCTCTACCTGTACTTTGTTTCAGTACATTGACGATTTGCTTCTAGCTGCTGACTCTGAGAGTGCCTGTAATGAGGGCACTGTGTTATTACTTATTCATCTAGCTAAGCATGGTCACAAAGCTTCGCTTAAAAAATTTCAATATTGTTGTCAGGAGGTCGCCTATTTAGGCTATCTCCTGTCAAAGGAGGGAAGAAGATTGACACCTGAAAGAATAAAACACATTTCTGGCATGTCTGTCCCAAATACACAGAAGGAAGTTAGGGCCTTGATAGATATGGCTTCTTACTGTAGGTTGTGGATCCCGCATTTCTCACTAGTGATCAAACCGATGGTGGCTTTGACAAAGAAGGGCATTTCTTCGCCATTGCCATGGAACGCGGTACACCAGCAGTCGTTTGACTTGCTTAAGACTGCATTATCCTCTGCACCAGTTTTGGGCACACCAAACTATGAAAAGGCCTTTCTATTGTTTGTGCATGAATGTGATGGATGTGCTTTGGCTGTATTAACGCAGGAACATGGAGGGAAGAATAGGCTGTGCGGCTACTTTTCTTCCGCCCCTTGATCCTGTAGCATGCGCTTTGCCAAGATGTTTGCGTGCTGTCGCTGCTGCTGCCACGTCTGTAAAACAGAGTGAAGGAATGATCCTAGGCCATGATCTAACCCTGATGGTGCCTCACCCTGTAAATGTTCTATTGAACTGAACGCGAACGCAACACCTCACTTCTGCACGGTTGACAAGATATGAATTGATCTTGTTTGCTCCTCACATTCAAATTAAGAGGTGTTGTGACCTTAATCCGGCTGAACTCCTACCTTTTCTGCAAGATACTACTTGCGGCGATGAAGAATCACATGATTGTTTGTATACGACCGAACAAGAAACAAAGGGCAGGATTGATTTGAAAGATACCCCTTTGGATAATCAACAAAGAGAGCTGTTTTGTGACGGCTCCTGCTTTAAACTTCCGGATGGTACATCCACAGCCGCTTATGCAATCACTACATTGAGCACGGTTGTGGAAACTAAGAGAATTACGCATAATTCTGCGCCTGCCGCAGAGATTATAGAATTGACCCGAGCTTGTGAACTTTCCTGCGGTGCTTGCAGTAAATATATATACTGATAGTCAGTATGCCTTTGGGGTGGTTCACAACTTTGGGAGACTTTGGTCAGAAAGAGGGTTCCTAACTTCGCATGGCACCAAGATTCAACATGGCTCCCTAATAGTGCAACTACTCTCAGCACTTGCGCTCCCTACTCAGTTAGCAGTTATGAAATATGCAGCACATCGATGATTGTGGATGATATTGGAAAAGGTAATGTTTTCTCTGATCCGATAGCTAGACAAACTGCCACAGATCTTTTCACTGAGATGTATGTTTCAAGGGCAACTGTAGATGCCTATGTAATGGATGAGGGTGTTGGGTCTGTACGGGATATCCAAGCCGATGCCACGATGGAAGTGTCTAAGAGGTGGGCTGAAGGCTTGGAAAAACTTGATGATGATGGGTGTTGGGTGGACATGGTCGAAGGAAAATGGCTGTTACCTGACGCCTATGTCATGATGATGGTTCTAATGGCACACGGCCCTACACATGTTTGTGCCCAGCAGGTTACAAAAATGTTAGAAAAAGTTTGGGTAAATGACAAGATTTCGAAAATTGCCCAGCACTACGTCCAGAACTGCATGATTTGCCTACAACACAATGTGGGAAAGGGGACATCAACTCCAAGGGGAAGTTTTGGCCCACCTTCTGTCCCCTTCAAAGTTATTCACTTTGATTTCATTGAAATGGAATGATGCAAGAATTTAAAGTATGTCCTTGTGGTCATTTGTGCCTTTAGTAAATGGGTTGAGGCTTTCCCTGTTAAAGATGCTACAGCCATGACCACTGCGAAAACCATGCTAAAGGAGTACTTCCCCCGGTTCGGTTTGCCGAGAGTTATCTGGTCGGACAATCGTCCACATTTTGTAGCCGCTGTAATCCTACAGATATGTACAGCGTTACGAATTGACAAATGGTTCCATTCGGCCAGACATCCCCAGAGCACTGGACTAGTAGAAAGACACAACGGAATCATCAAGAACAAGCTTGCTAAGACGTGTGCCGGCACCAAACTAAAATGGCCGGATGCCTTACCGATCGTGTTACTAGCCATGCGTACAACCCCTCAAACTAAGACGGAGCTCTCTCCATTTGAGGTGGTAATGGGGAGACCTGCCAATATCTGGAATCTTCCAAAATGCAAAAATTTGAAAAAAATGTTGAAAATGTACTACTATCAGATTATTGTAGCCAATTGACTAAAAACCTGTGTTTGATTTACCACCAGGTATGAGAATCTTTACCTGTACGATACGAGGGCCCGGGCCACGGCATACGAACTGGGAGCTGGGTGCTCGTCAAATCATGTGAGCGCACCTCCTGCCTCGCGCCTCGCTGGCATGGGCTATTCCAGGTCCTGTTGGTCACCCAGACAGCGGTGCGGGTAGCTGAACGAAAGAACTGGATCCACGTGTCACACATCAAGTAACTTCCTCGCCCTGTGCCACACGCTACAGAAGAAAAAGAACCCCTCGCTGATACTGCAACCAATGATCCCAAAGCAGTAAGCAGCACTGAGAGTGTGTCAGAGAATATCTCTGAGCCCAGGAGGCTTGGGGAAGCTGCCATTTTGTCTCCACACTCTCTGCAAATTTTGCACCCGGAAACGGCTGTTTCAAATTCAGCCTCTTCACTTGCCTCCGACACGTTGCTTCCAGCAGGAAGTGACGACATATTTTTTCCGGATCAATCAGTACCAGGAAAAGTACGATACAACTTGAGATCACGAAGATAGACTTACGGCACAGTTCAGCTGTGCATTCAGAGACGGAAGAGTCATCGAGGGCTTGCTTTTGCCCAAATTTAAGAAAGGGGATGCTGTTGGCCTGGGTTGAGGAAGGACTAAGAAATCGCGCGACCGGGGGGTCGCCAGCACCGAACATTGGGGTTTCCATCTGACGACTACAATGCCTGCTACCGCTGCCGCTCGTATTGGACTTGTACATATAAGGGGGTGACCAACTGGGACAATGGACAAAATGCCTGGGCCCCGAAAACATATTGCTGTATTCTTGTAATGATATTTGTTTTTTTATAGTCACTGCCTTAGGATTATGGTACCTTGAGGAAACTCACTCTTTAGAACTTTTGTTGCCTACTGAAAGTGCACCGATTGTTCCTACTCCCTTTGTACATTTGCACACTTTATCCCCTCGGGATTCCCAGCACAGACAAAGTTACCATAATAACACTCTACCTCTTATCATGAATGCTACACATGCCATTTTTAATAAATCCAACTGCTGGGTCTGCTCACATTTACCACAACAAGGGGATAAGTGGGCTAGGTTGGTATATTCATCCCTTACCGTTGACAACTGCCTGCTATGCTTCTCTTAGAGCACTGTTCTTTGGCCGATGGAATGATAGCATCTCAGGGAACTTTGATGGCACCAATTTGAATAGTTTTGACTCCCCTGGGATGCTTGCTTTTTGCAAATAGGAGTAAACTGAATGTTGCTTCTATTAGGCCTTCTGACAAACTGTCTTGTCCTTTCCAATCTTTGATCTCTTTTAAAATGGCTCCAATAGGCAATAAGGATGCCATGCCTCCTTCTTACACTGTTAACCATAGCCCTGATTCAGTTTCTTTTTGCATACAGAGGAATGGAACTCAGTCAATGGGAAAATGTTAAGGTTGTGCCAACGTTGCAAATTTGACTGGAGAGAACAGACCTTTGTATGTAGGCGAACCTATCTACTTTGTCTGCGGTAATGTAGCATTCCCATGGTTGCCCAGCGATTGGCACGGAACCTGTTATTTAGGGATCCTGTTACCCAGGGTGTTTATAGCTAGTACAAAAGAAGTTTCGAAGGCTCGTCCACGGCGGGATGAGAATGGTGACACCCCGGCCAAGTATTGGGAGATATAGCAAAATCAGTTGTGCCATTTTGGGGACAGATAGCAAATTCAGAAGATATCAGAAAACTAGCGAGAGTACTAGAGAGAACCATCAACCGGACCACGGACATACTCTATAATATGACGTTAGAACAAAAGGCGATAAGATTAGTAGCACTTCAAAATCGAATGGCATTAGATGTCATTCTAGCTGAGCGTGGTGGAGTATGCAAATTAGTGGGGTCCGCTTGCTGTGTTTTCGTGCCAGATTCCTCCCCAACTATCTTCAAGGCAATACAAAATCTGCACATCGTTAGTTCTGAAGTGCATTTTCCCGAGGCAAACTGGGATCTAAGCGCTTGGTTCTGGGACTTCTTGCGGTCTTGGGGTTGGAAGGTGCTTTCGGTCTTATTGATTATTTTGGGAATACTGTTGTTTCTTTGTTGATGTATTCAGTGTCTGCCTGGTACGTGTTCGATACTAGGGGGATGTTGCGCACAAGCAATAGGTTCGATAGGACATAAAGTATATGCCCCAGATAAGACTTCCAAAGAATACGTATTGAAGGATATTTTAGCAAAAGACCTAATGGCAATAGATATTTCTGATAGTGATTCAGTGTGCATGGACAATGATGCATGGAGTTATTTACAAGGAGATCCAAAGTAGTTTTTAGCACTTGGCATAGGCCAAAAGGAGGGTTTGTCAAAATAGAAAGTATATCGTGCCTCCTATTGTAATAAATATATTTAATATTGGCCTACGCCAAGCTGCTCGAAAGTCGCTTGCGAAAGAAATCTGTGTTGCAACGTCCTGACCTTAAATCCATATAGGCCGCCATTTTAGGTCAAACCGCCATTTTAGGATTCGTTGTGTAAAAGTCACCCTGTGAGCTAAAATGGTGGACGATGTCAATGCAGAATACAACATGGCCGTCTTGACCTCTGTACATAGCTAATGTGTAATCTGCCTGCAGGCCACTTGTTGAGGTCATGAACTGAGACCTTGTCCTTCACTGACCTATGTGTAGAAGGATTACTCGTGCAATGAAAAACTAATCCACGAACATATGTTGAGACAATGTATTGAAATACTGAACAAAGAACATCTGTTTAACTACATTATATTAATGTTTAAGAAGGCCTGCATGGAAAACTTTAGAAAACACAGCTATTGCATACGCTTGTTGATACATGTATTAAAGGCAAATCAATTATATGCGGTTATTTGAGACTTGGCACAAACCCTAGATCGGTGATATATTAAAAGTAATATTAACCCGAAGTGGGGCTGGGTATCGCGCCCACAAAATGTATAAAAAGCGAATGCATTCTAATGTACAGCGTCTCTCACTAAACACACTGAACCATGCTGGAGTTTGTTGTGTTGTACTGAGGGCCGATAGCTATCTGATTTTGCTCTGTTTTTGTAATTGGATTCAGTATAGAATAAAAGTACTTTGTATGTTCCTTTGTAACCCGTGTTCGGTGTATTTCCTTTTGGGGTACTCAGCCTCGATATTCTTTTTCTGTTTTCACAGGGTCATGGGAGCCGTAATCCAAAACATCTGGCGAGTTGCATGTTGCAGACCCCCCCTCGTGTGTCATTCTAGGGTCAGAATGACATTAGACTGGCCCTTGTGCTGGTCCCTGGTCACTTTGAGACAGGAGATTACACATCATTATTCAAATGCATGTATTCAGTTATTCTCCCATTAATTTATTTTTTCCATTTTAAAAAGTTTCTACATGGAATATGAGCATCAGAACACTACAAGAGAAAATTCAGAGAATTCTAAAAATACAAGAAGCTGTAAAAATACAGAATATGATGTTAACCCAAAGAGGAAAAGCATCACATAAATATTACAGGAAGGACTTGAAAAGAAAGGTTTTCCGTTCTTTCTTTCGAACATGCCTCATCTGTGAATTTAGCTCCCTGTCTGTGTAGAGCGAGCCGGGCCTGGAGGGAAACTCCCTGTCTCTGCGGAGCAGCCCAGGTTGGAGGGAAGCTCCCAGTCTGTGTAGAGCGAGCCGGGCCTGGAGAGAAGCTCCCTTTCTGTGCTGAGCGAGCCAGGGCTGGAGGGAAGCTCCCTGTCTGTGTGGAGCGAGGCCGGGCTGGAGGAAAGCTCCCAGTCTGTGTAGAGCGAGCCGTGCCCGGACAGATCGTGTTACTAGCCATGCGTACAACCCCTCAAACTAAGACTGAGCTCTCTCCATTTGAGGTGGTAATGGGGAGACCTGCCAATATCTGGAATCTTCCAAAATGGCGAAATTTAAAGAATGTTGAAAATGTACTACTTTCAGATTATTGTAGACAATTGACTAAAAACCTGTATTAGATTTACCACCAGGTACGAAAATCTTTACCTGTATGATACGAGGGCCCGGGCCACGGCATACGAACTGGGAGTTGGGTGCTCGTCAAATCATTTGAGCGCACCTCCTGCCTCGCGCCTCTCTGGCATAGGCTATTCCAGGTCCTGTTGGTCACCCAGACAGCGGTGCGGGTAGCTGGACGAAAGAACTGGATCCATGTGTCACACATCAAGAAACTTCTTCACCCTGTGCCACACGCTACAGAAGAAAAAGAATCCCTCGCTGATACTGCAACCAATGATCCCAAAGCAGTAAGCAGCACTGAGAGTGTGTCAGAGAATATCTCTGAGCCCAGGAGGCTTGGGGAAGCTGCCATTTTGTCTCCACACTCTCCGCAAATTTTGCACCCGGAAACGGCTGTTTCAAATTCAGCCTCTTCTCTTGCCTCTGACAAGTTGCTTCCAGCAGGAAGTGACGACATATTTTTTCTGGCTCAATCAGTACCAGGAAAAGTATGATACAACTTGCGACCATAAAGATAGACTTACGGCACAGTTCAGCTGTGCATTCAGAGAAGGAAAAGAGTCATTGAGGGCTTGCTTTTGCCCAAATTTAAGAAAGGGGATTCTGTTGGCTAGGGTTATGGAAGGACTAAGAAATTGCACGACCGGGGGGTCGCCAGCAACGAACATTGGGGTTTCCATCTGAAGACTACAATGCCTGCTACTGCCGCCGCTCGTATTGGACTTGTAAATAAGGGGGTGACCAACCGGGACAATGGACAAAATGCCTGGGCCCCGAAAACGTATTGCTGTATTCTTGTAATGATATTTGTTTTTTTTTATAGTCGCTGCCTTAGGATTATGGTACCTTGAGGAAACTCACTCTTAGAACTTTTGTTGCCTACTGAAAGTGCACCCATTGTTCCTACTCCCTTTGTACATTTGCACACTTTATCCCCTCGGGATTCCCAGTACAGACAAAGGTACCATAATAACACTCTACTAATTATCATGAATGCTACACATGCCATTTTTAATAAATCCAACTGCTTGGTCTGCTCACATTTACCACAACACGGGGATAAGGGGCTGGGTTGGTATATTCATCGCTTATCGTTGACAACTGCCTGCTATGCTTCTCTTAGAGCACTGTTCTTTGGCCGATGGAATGATAGCATCTCAGGGAACTTTGATGGCACCAATTTATAGTTTTGAGAAACGTGTTTTGACTCCCCTGGGATGCTCGCTTTTTGCAAATAGGAGTAAACCGAATGTTGCTTCTATTAGGCCTTCTGACAAACTGTCTCGTCCTTTCCAATCTTTGATCTCTTTTAAAATGGCTCTGATAGGCAATAAGGATGCCATGCCTCCTTCTTACACTATTAACCATAGCCCCAATTCAGTTTCTTTTTGCATACAGAGGAATGGAACTCAGTTAATGGGAAAATGTTTAGGTTGTGTCAACGTTGCAAATTTGACTGGAGAGAACAGACCTTTGTATGTAGGCGAACCTATCTACTTTGTCTGCGGTAATGTAGCATTCCCATGGTTGCCCAGGGATTGGCACGGAACCTGTTATTTAGGGATCCTGTTACCCAGGGTGTTTATAGCTAGTACAAAAGAAGTTTCGAAGGCTCGTCCACGGCGGGATGAGAATGGTGACACCCCGGCACAAGTATTGGGAGATATAGCAAAATCATTTGTGCCATTTTGTGGGCAGATAGCGAATTCAGAAGATATCAGAAAACTAGCGAGAGTACTGGAGAGAACCATCAACCGGACCACGGACATGCTCTATAATATGACGTTAGAACAAAAGGCGATAAGATTAGTAGCACTTCAAAATCGAATGCCATTAGATGCCATTCTAGCTGAGCGTGGTGGAGTATGCAAATTAGTGGGGTCCGCTTGCTGTGTTTTCGTGCCAGATTCCTCCCCAACTATCTTCAAGGCAATACAAAATATGCATGTCCTTAGTTCTGAAGTACATGTTCCCGAGGGAAACTGGGATCTAAGCGCTTGGTTCTGGGACTTCTTGCGGTCTTGGGGTTGGAAGGTGCTTTCGGTCTTTTTGATTATTTTGGGAATACTGTTGTTTCTTTGTTGATGTATTCAGTGTCTGCCTGGTACGTGTTCGATACTAGCGGGATGTTGCGCACAAGCGATAGGTTCGATAGGACATAAAGTATATGCCCCAGATAAGACTTCCAAAGAATACGTATTGAAGGATATTTTAGCAAAAGACCTAATGGCAATATATATTTCTGATAGTGATTCAGTGTGCATGGACAATGATGCATGGAGTTATTTACAAGGAGATCCAAAGTAGTTTTTAGCACTTGGCATAGGCCAAAAGGAGGGTTTGTCGAAATAGAAAGTATATCGTGCCTCCTATTGTAATAAATATATTTAATATTGGCTTACGCCAAGCTGCTCGAAAGTCGCTTGCGAAGGAAATCTGTGTTGCAAGGTCCTGACCTTAAATCCATGTAGGCCGCCATTTTAGGTCAAACCGCCATTTTAGGGTTTGTTGTGTAAAAGTCACCCTGTGAGCTAAAATGGTGGACGATGTCATTGCAGAATACAACATGCCACTTGTTGAGGTCATGAACTGAGACCTTGTCCTTCACTGACCTATGTGTAGAAGGATTACTTGTGCAATGAAAAACTAATCCACGAGCATATGTTGATACAATGTATTGAAATACTGAACAAAGAACATATGTTTAACTACATTATATTAATGTTTAAGAAGGCCTGCATGGAAAACTTTAGAATACACAGTTAATGCATACACTTGTTGATACATGTATTAAAGGCAAACCAGTTATATGCGATTATTTGAGACTTGGCACGAACCCTAGATCGGTGATATATTAAAAGGAATATTATCCCGAAGTGGGGCTGGGTATCGCGCCCACAAAATGTATAAAAAGAGAATGGATTCTAATGTACAGCGTCTCTCACTGAACACACTGACCATGCTGGAGTTTGTTGTGTTGTACTGAGGGCCGATAGCTATCTGATGTTGCTCTGTTTTTGTAATTGGATTCAGTATAGAATAAAAGTACTTTGTATGTTCCTTTGTAACCCGTGTTCGGTCTATTTCCTTTTGGGGTACTCAGCCTCGATATTCTTTTTCTGTTTTCACAGGGTCATGAGAGCTGTAATCCAAAACATCTGGCGAGTTGCATGTTGCAGAACCCCCTTGAGTGTCATTCTAGGGTCAGAATGACATTAGACTGGCCCTTGTGCTGGTCCCTAGTCACTTTGAGACAGGAGATTACACATCATTATTCAAATGCATGTATTCAGTTATTTTCCCATTTATTTATTTTTTCCATTTTAAAAAGTTTCTACATGGAATATGAGCATCAGAACACTACAAGAGAAAATTCAGAGAATTCTAAAAATACAAGAAGCTGTAAAAATACAGAATATGATGTTAACCCGAAAAGGAAAAGCATCACATAAATATTACAGGAAGGACTTGAAAAGAAAGGTTTTCCGTTCTTTCTTTCGAACATGCCTCATCTGTGAATTTAGCTCCCTGTCTGTGTAGAGCGACCCGGGCCTGGAGGGAAGCTCCCTGTCTCTGCGGAGCAGCCCAGGTTGGAGGGAAGCTCCCAGTCTGTGTAGAGCGAGCCGGGCCTGGAGAGAAGCTCCCTTTCTGTGCTGAGCGAGCCAGGGCCTGGAGGGAATCTCCCTGTCTGTGTAGAGCGACCCGGGCCTGGAGGGAAGCTCCCTGTCTGTGCTGAGCGAGCCGGGCCTGGAGAGAAGCCCCCTGTCTGTGTGGAGTGAGCCGGGCCTGGAGGTAAGCTCCCTGTCTGTGCGGAGCAAGCCAGGACTGGAGGGAAGCTCCCTGTCTGTGCAGAGCGAGCCTGGTCTGGAGGGAAGCTCCCTGTCTGTGCCGAGCGAGCCCGGGCTGGAGGGAAGCTCCCTGTCTGTGCGGAGTGAGGCCGGGCTGGAGGAAAGCTCCCAGTCTGTGTAGAGCGAGCCGGGCCTGGAGAGAAGCTCCCTGTCTGTGTGGAGCGAACCGGGCCTGGAGGGAAGCACCCAGTCTGTGTAGAGCGAGGCAGACCTGGAGAGAAGCTCCCTGTCTGTGTGGAGCAAGCCAGGCCTGGAGGAAAGCTCCCTGTCTGTGCGGAGCGAGCTGGGCCTGAAGGGAAGCTCCCTGTCTGTGTGGTGTGAGCTGGGTCTGGAGAGAAGAGAGAAGCTGAGGAGGCAGCCGGCATTGCTTCTAGTCTGGAGATCGGGAGGAAAAAAAAGTAATAAGAAAAGGCATTCTTGTATGTGTTGTGGAAAGTCAGAATTGAGAGACGGACACAAAGTTGTTATTTTCTCAACAATTGTCATGTTTATTGACATAAAAAGCGGAAGGGGTAAAGGCCTTTCTGTCCCTATCCTAACAAGTATGTTCCCTTCTAACAAACCAAAGGTAAAGCAAATTCACCTTGTGTTCAAATATACTCACACTAACATAAACAAGCAAAATGTGTAAAGGTAGGGGGGCGTGGCTACCAGTCATGGACTAGGCTGCTCTCCGTGGGAGCTCCAAGGATCCGAGCATTGATCCGAAGCAATGCACCTGTTTTAGTAGCGATTAGTAGTGAATCTGACAAGAAAAAGATACAAATGCAATGTGAGCATTTGGAACCTCTGATGCTCGCAACTGCAAGTGAATCGTGATGTAAGGACGAGAGATACAATACACTGTTGCATATTGTGAGCGCTTCGGGGTCTGGACGCAAAATGGCGGCGACTTCACAACAAAGGAATTGCCAAATCGAAATATGCAGGCGAAGTGAGTGCTAGAGAGGACGGCGGAACAAGCACTCTTGGTACACCACAACGATACCTGCCTACACTGATTGGTAGGGCGTCAGGAGACTGGACCGCCCAGGGGCGGCGGCCCAAGTGCGCCCGGGAACCTATTGCCACTGTGGGTTGCTGATTGATCTTCGTGCTGCGGGGGACGGGGCGCTAGGCGCTCTGGAGGTGGCCGCACACGGTGGTGGGAGGATGCCGGAGAGGCTTGAGGGCAATGGATGGCTTCAAGTGAGGCAGCAGGAGTCCTGAGCACAATAGAGGCGCACAAATCCCCACGGCGATAAAGAAACATTCCATGTGGACGTGGAACGCAGCGGTGTCGGACACTGTTCGGGCTGCGTAACGCGGAATGAAAAAGCATTTATAACCCTGATAGTGGCACGAAGCCCACAATACGATGAGCAGGAGCATCCTGACCTGGCAGGAGGCGCCGTGGAGCGCCCGTGGTGTCCCCCCACTCCCTGGTAGGGTGGAGGCAAGAGGCAATCGGGACAATCTGTGAAAATTGCAATAATAAGGAAGATACTGCGGTATAATGCCGGAGGTGCATTATAACATGGAGGCAGCGTACAGTGAGGCTGGAACCCATATTGGAGACAGCAGACAACTGGCCTTGCAGTGGATAGTGGAGGTTGCAAGGAAGCACAACCCACATGATAGTCAGATTTGGGAAGGGAAAAGCCTGAGGAAGACGAAATGAACACCAATGGCCATGCACAAATAACAGTCGATCACCAGCGGCGTGAATAGATCGACAACAAGGCAAAAGTGGCACTGCCAAACCGCAACAGGGCCAGATGAGACATTGATACCCACACGCAGTGCTGCCCACGAAGAAATGGAGCAAATGGGCGCACAAGGAGGTGCCTTGAGAGGGCCGAGGCAGTGCCCCCAGCACTGGACTCGTGTGGTGGCGGGTCCTGCATTGATCGGCCACAGGGAAGATCAGCTAGCAAGAGTTGCTGAGTCCCTTTCGCAGAGGACTGATACACCAGGCAAAGGTAGTGCATGGCAGACAGTGCCGCGCGGAGCTCTGCATCCGAGTAGAAAAGGCTGAGGAGCAGCAAGAGAACCCAAATACCATCAAAGAGATACAATCGGTGGGGGGAGCAGACGGTGACATGGCTTAAAAAGGGAGCAAAACTAAAGGCAAATCGCAGCAGTCCCCAACCACTCTGGTGCAAGACATGGCCACCACGCCTGCAGATGCCACCTCGCCGAGAGACGACCACAGGATCCTAGCAGCCATCATGGAACTAAAATCCTCGTGGGGAACAGCGGTGGCGGATTTGAAAGCGGCACTAGAAACCAAAATTGATGCAGTAGGGATAGAGGTCAACCTATTGAGACAGGATGTGAGCGCGCTGGCAGAAAGAACGAGCAGCTTAGAAAGTGCTGTGAAAACCAACACAGACGTCAGCACAAGTAATGCCAAGGAGATACACACACTGAAACAGCAAGTGTCCAACCTGGAAAACCGGGCAGAGGAAGCCGAAGGACGAGCAAGACGCACCAACATACGCGTGGTCGGCCTACCGGAGGGAGAAGAAGGTCATGACACTACGGACTACGTGGAGAACATGATCATCCAGGAAATAGGAGCGAGCAAGCTCTCCCAGGGGTTCGCGGTTGAACGTGCTCACAGGGCCCTGATGAGAAGGCCGCAACCCGGGGCTCCCCCTTGTGCAATCATTGCTAAGATCCTGAACTACAGAGACAGGGAAAATATCTTGGAATTTTTCAGGAAAGCCGGAACAATAACTAGGGCGTCCGCGACCATCACCGCATACCCGGATTACACTATGGGGGTGCAGAGACAGCGCTATAGCTATGTGGTGGTCAAAAGGAGACTACGTACAGCTGGATATAAATACAAGCTTCTGTACCCTGCAAAGCTCAAGGTCCTACACAAAGGCAGAGCACACATTTTTGATACCCCAGAAGACACAGCAAACTGGCTGGACGCCCAGGGTTTCCCGGAGCAGAGAGATGACCAGGAACGGGACGGACAGGATAAGTGACACAGTGCTATGCATGATGTTGGGTGGGATGGGATTGTAGCAGAGAAAAATGCGAACATTGAGCATCGTCACACTTAGCATGTGGACTTGTTGGACTTGAATATAGACTGTAACAATATAGATAGGCGCGATAGGTGCGCTGCGCTTGATGGTTAATACAGGAGACACAGGACTGAGACGACCTACCCCCAGTAGGTAGAATAGTAGAAGCGCCACTAGGGCGACATCTCCCTGCGGGGCCCGGAGTACGGGCAAGCGCCAAGAAAAAGGCCAGATGTGGGGGTGCCTGAGATCCAATGATGTAGCTGGGCAACAGTTGGGAGGGGGGAGGGACATGAGGGAGTTGGGGAACAAGTTGGGGCACGGAAGGGAGGAGGGAGATGTTAGGAAAGATTTCATATTAGAATGTAATTTTCCCTCCATGTGTCAACCCCCAAACTTTTTGCTGCTGTTTTACACCCTGATCTAACCTTTGCCAGAGAAGTGCAGCCCTCCTCCGCACTCCTCTGGGCTTTCGCTCAATTCTTATGGGGAAACTGACATGCCCTTAAGACAGTCAGTACTGGGAGACTTTGTTTCGCTTAGTCCTTTCCTCATGTTGCAGCTTTTGTGCAACATGTAACAAGAGTGCAATGTAACTTACTTTACCACACTCTTGGGTCTCTAGTCATTCCAAAGACCCTAGAAACTCTCGCTGGACTTATTATGAGCTGTGCAGGTGTGTCACGGACAGGACTGGTGGCAGCTATTGGTTTCTTATGTTTTTAACCCTTTCTTGCCATGTTATCCGCGCTTACCGCGTTTGGCACAAATAGGTGGCCTGGCTCCAAAATGGCCACGCAACGAGGTTCTTTGTCCTGTCCTTTGGCCATCTTGCCCCTTCACCTTCCCCAGGTCGAGCCAACCCAGGTCAGTCCTTATTTGCTCATGCACTTTCCCGCAAAACCCAAAGCTTTTGCAGGCTTCTGCATGCCTTGTGTGTGTGCCTCCAGGATGTGGGCTGGGATGTCTGTTCCCAATACACATCCTGGGTGCCAGAGAGTCTGGAGTGTCCTGAATGCCTGGGAGCACCGTGGTCCGTGATTGGTCCACGTATGGAGTGAGTGTTTGTGAGCAGATCTCCCATTGGGTCCTCTCTGTTTTGGTGCGAAGGGAACTTTGGATAAGAGGAGGCCAAGAACACCACTACCATGTCGATCTCCTGAGTTCACACGAACCAAGGATAAGGAGCCAAGTATCCTGCAACAAGAAGCCGAGTCGAGGAACCGCTGGTGATCCGCTGGAAGGTTTGGCACCCTGAGCCCGCTGTCGTGCTGTGGGACCCCTCTGCATCTGATCATCCTAATAGGTCTGCGAAGATGCTTCGAGCCATTGGGACAAACTATTCTCGGCATCTTCATCAAACCCTGCAAGTAAGCCTCTTCGTAAGTGTCCCTGGGCCAACCAGTGGGCTGACCAGCTTACGCGGGATGTTTGCTCTGTTACCGCTGTGGTTTTGAGGAAGCCCTCGAAACTTGGTATACTGCTTGCTCTGTGTCCACGGCACCCTCACGCCTAATTTCGTACACTTGGCATTCCCAGGTCTGAAGTGAGACGAGTGCGCCCGGACCAGAGTAAACGCGGTTACTGTGTTGCCCTGCTGTGGCAACGACCTGTGCAAGATCACTGCACTTGTGACCCCTTTGACCCTGAAGCTTGCAGCAGTGGAATTGGGATGATTCTTCCACCCAGAGCGGAGAAATCGCCCCTGTTCCGTTTGGGAATCCCCGCTGTTCCGCGGAAACTACACGGTGTTGAGACGTCCGGATTGTCGCATTCGAACCTGCCAGCGAAGTGGACTGTACTGGCGAAGTCTGGGTCTGCCTGCATCT
The DNA here is from genome assembly GCF_040938575.1 of Ambystoma mexicanum. NCBI lineage: Eukaryota > Metazoa > Chordata > Amphibia > Caudata > Ambystomatidae > Ambystoma > Ambystoma mexicanum. The sequence goes on from NC_090939.1 coordinate 29,303,917, forward strand.
GGGACCGGTGAGTAGTCCATACCCCAACCGGTGGCCCCTAGCACAGGAGTCTAATATAATGCACAAAGTGGCCCCCAAGTGCCCCTTTCCTTTCTATAGCTATTGCAAAATAGCAACTCCATCCCGCACTCTAATCCTGCGTCTGCCCTCAAGTGGAGGTCCTGCTTGAATAGTGGGCACTTGTTCTTCATCAACCTTATCCGCCTTTCTGAGCTGCTAGTGACCCTTGAAGAGACCCTATTTCATCCAGTGGCACAAGCGCGTGCAGGTACTATTGAGCATAAGGCTCCTCTCTTCATGGGGCGTGGACTGCCTCTTAGTTAGGTGTATTCTTGATGTGGAACTGGGTCTAAAGATTACTGCACTGCCTGTTTTCCTCCCCATCTAGGTGGTCTACACATTTCATGTCTTTTAATCCGTTAGACCCCCTCGGTCTTGTATATATATTGTATTGATTTTGATGTGTTGGCTTACTTTAGTATTATTGTGATTCTTTACTATGGTCGATGTTACAAAGGCCTTGTAATAAATGTGTCTATATTTTTAATATCACACCTGTCTGGAGTAATTTGTAAGTGTCCTTGCTTTGTGTGCTCAATGAGGTTTTTCAGTCACCCTCACCCCTCTTGAGACTTAGGGGGTCATTACGACCCAGGCGTAAAGGGATACCGGGCACCGTAATGACACAAGTTCCGGTAATCCCTTTGCACCCTATTCCGAGTTCCCTTAGCGTGTCCCTTCCTTAACGCCTGGTTTTAACAGGCATTAAGGACGGGACCCGCAAAGGGACCTCAGAGCTAATAACGGTACCGTAATTTACGGTACCGTTATTAGCACCCTCTCCATTCCCATTGAGCCCTATGGGAGCTCAAATGGGAATGGGAATTGACATTTTCAATGGGGATTTACCGGTCCTGCAAAGGTCAGACTAGACCGGTAAGTCCCCAATGAATGAGGGCAGACACGGTACCGGTAATGGTGTTAGTCATGGCGATAGTAGCGCCATGACTAGCACCAACCTCGGAATGAGACCCATAGTCTTGACTGCCGCGATCGCTACCCTGATTGGTCTGGCTTGTGCAGAGGTTACCCTGCTCCAAGAAACTAGGTTGGCCTTCCAAACCTCTGCCTCTCCAGGTCAGAGTTCAGAAATCCTTCTTAACAGGAGGGAGGGGAATTTGGGAAGTTGTAGGGTTAAGGGTTAAGGGTAGTTTAACTTTGGGAATGAGCTTACATAGGCGGGCACAGGAGCTTAAGGCAGGGATCAAGAAAACGCATGGGGGGGGAGCCGGGAAATGGCCGGAATATGGGGGACCTTAAGATAATCTCTTGGAATTTCTGGGATCTAAACAGCTACCTTAAAAGAAATAAGGTCAAGATGTATCTGAGATGGCAGAAAATAGACATAGTCTTAATACATTAGACTCACCTCACGAAAAACAAACTAGAGGTGGTCCGGGGAAAATGGAGGGGGACTCTTATTGGGGCAACTTACTCGACCTATGCCAGAGGGGTGCTTACCTGTGTAGAGCCACATGTCCCCTTTCAGTTACTACATTCTGCAGTGGAAGAGGATGGGAGGATGGTGGTAATTCGGGGACCAGTAGAAAATAAAGAAATATGCATTGTAAACACTTACGCCCCGAACCAAGATACAGTGACATATTTCAAGACACTGTTTAAGAAACTATGCCCGTGTCTGGGAGGGACTGTGATCTGGGGAGGTGATTTCAACTGCACACTTAACCCAAAAGTAGACAGGTTAGATGATAGACAAGGCAGGCCCACCCCTGCTGCAAAAGCCCTGCAGACCCTGCTAACAGTTTCAGCTAGAGAACGCATGGAAGGTGTGCCACCCACAAGACAGACAATATTTGCATTACTCAGCTCCACAAAATGTGTATACAAGGCTAGATTACATGTTTGTTACGCAAGAGGTAATTGCAGAAACAGTGCTGGTAGAATACAAGGCGAGGGTCCTATTGGACCACTCACCATGGCAATATCGGCCCCAGAGGGCCAGCATCCCTACTTGGCGGCTTAGAGCTGAAGCGTTAAAGGACACAGTGTTCAGGGAGGACCTGAGGGATGAGATTGTAAACTACTTCAATACCAATACTGGGAGTGTCGAGTCGACGGGAACGTTATGGGAAGCTTATTGAGAGAATTACGGGATGCCGATATTAAGCTGGAGAAAGCTCAGGAAAGGGGGGGCACCACGAAGGAGAATGCTGTAACTATAAGCCAACTCAAACAGAAATGTGCAGAACACTGGGAGAGATTATGTAACCTAAACTATAGGAAATATGTAGAGAGACAGCACGTGGGTGGAGACAAACCAGGAAGGATGCTGGCCTGGCTATATAAAAGGGAGACCCCCAGACCCACGATTAGAGTAATAAAAGGGACTGACGGGCAGCTTATAGACACTCAAGGAGGGGTAAACCGAGAATTCCTTAACTACTACCGTACCTTAAATAAGGACATTGAAGGGAGTGATGGTAGGGAGAAGCAAGACACGCTCAAGGATATAGGCTTAACACAGATAAGCGCAACAGAGCGAGAAGACCTAGATGCCCCAATTACCCTAGAAGAACTGGAGGAGGTGGTAACGCAACTGCCCACTAGTAAGACCCCAGGGGCTGACGGACTTTCCAGTGAATTTTACAAAATGCATAGGAAAGAAGTGCAACCCCCATTGCTGGCTATGCTAAATGAGGCACATGAGACGGGAAGGTTGCCGGAATCTATGAGAGAAACAGTTATCATCCCACTCCCCAAGCATAACAAGCCAGGAACGGATTGCAGATCATTCAGACCGCTAACAATGTTAAATCAGGATAGCAAAATACTTATGGCGGTGTTAGCAAACAGAATGAAACAGATCATTCATAAATTAATACACCCTGACCAAACAGGCTATACAATGCATAGGAACATATCGGATAACCTTAGGCGACTCCACCAAGTCATAGAGCACACAAGAGGAGATTCTGGTGAGATTGCGATTGTTTCACTAGACGCAATAAAAGCCTTTGACTCTGTCAAATGGCCCTGGCTGATGACTGCTCTGACCAACTACGGCATGGGATCAGGGTACCTTAAATGGGTCAAACTGCTATATAGCGCTCCGCTCACCAGGGTGAAAACGGGAGCGATTATCTCTGAAAAATGGCAACTGAGTAGAGGTACCAGGCAAGGGTGCCCATTGTCTCCGATGTTATACATCTTAGCACTGGAGCCCCTGGAAATACATCTGAGGCAGCAATATGGGGGAATAGGGATTAGCAAACAAGAGGAGCTGCATCTGGTCTCCCTATACGCAAATGACATGCTGATATACATAAGATACCCCGAAGAGAACATCCAATACATTCTGGAAGTGATGGAGAGGTTTGCAGTGCTGTCCGGAATAGCAGTGAACCCCCGGAAATCTTGTATATTCCCACTTGGGAGGTATGTAGGGGTCCCGCAAAATCAATTACCAATCTTACAACTACCATGGGCGGCACAAATGTTCAGATATCTGGGAATAGACATTTACCATATGGTGGAGGCAGAATACCGATATAACACTGAGAAGGCAGTAAAGTGTATCGAAAACAGTATGAGGTTTTGGTCCAAACTCCCTCTGGCAATGATGGGGAGAGGGTCGCTGCTGAAGATGGTCGCACTGCCTAGACTATTGCATTTTTTCGGGAATATCCCGCACCTGATACCAAGGCGTTTTTGTATTAAATTGCAGAGCACATGTAGGGAATTCCTATGGCACGGGACCAGGAATAGAATAGCTCTGTGGAAGCTACGGAATACACATGATAAAGGGGGCATACAACTCCCGAACTATGAGATCTATTACATAACTAGTCAATTACGTTATGTGGCTAAATGGTTATCAGAAGACCCATCCTCAGAATTGAGATTGCTGGGAATAGAGTGTGCCCCGTACTTCCTGAAAGAAATGATATGGCTGCCCAAATCAGAAGTTAAAGAGCATTCAAAGATGTTGTTACTAGACTGGCAGATGTGGCACAGAGCTTGTCAGGCCATGGAGAACGCGGCCCTGTGTTCCCCACAGGTAAAGTTGGTGGGATTAATAGGAGGGGATGGGCAACTACTGAAGGTGATTAGGAAGCATTGGGAGCCTGTGGGGATAACAACGCTGGGGGAAATATGGCAAGAAGAAGAGATCAAGACATTTGGGACGTTGGTGGATGTAACTGGGTTACACGGGGGCAATATATAACATATAACAGAATAGTACAGCGGATCAGAGATACATGGTCAGAAGAAACACTAGAAGAGCAAATTGACGCTGCCATAGAAACCATATATGATATAGTGGATAGAGGGCACGAGACATCCAGAATATATGAGCTACTGATAACCAAGGTGGGAAAGGAAGTGGCACTACTGAGATCAGGCTGGGAGGAAGAGGTTGGGATACCCATGAGTGATGGGGTGTGGGAACGAGCCCAATGGTACCATAAGAAAGTATCTAGGAACGCGAGGCTACAACAAATACAGCTATACATAACCCACAGGGCATATATGACACCCCAGAGGATAGCTAAGTTTAAGAATGCAGATAGACAAATTTGCCCCAAATGTGGTGAGGAAAATGAGGGGATGATGCATATGTTTTGGGCATTCCCCGAAATGGAGAAGTTCTGGCAAGAAGTAGCCCACTGGCTCGAGGAGAAAGGGATTAAGATATATGTTGAATCAATGTGGGCATGCTTGGTAGGGGGGTTTCCCAGGCTGCGTAAATTAAAACATGTAAGCAAATTAAAGGACCTAGCATATATACATGCAAAGCATTGAATAGCCATGGGGTGGAAAGCATGTAACAGACCTAGAATCGGAGCCTGGTGGGGAGACCTCCAGAAATGGACCATGGCTGAGACAGCAGTATGGGACGAAATGAGTCACAGAGGAGTGGAGAAAGAGGCAGAAACCCTGATAGCCTAGAGACATTTAGTGGCCACATTGAACGGGTCCACCAAGGACTGGTCGAGCGACCAGGATTCAGCTGGGGACATGGAAAGAGAAACCCCTGTGGAAGATGGAGATGCGGAAGGCACAGTGAAGTATGCTCAAATGGGGGGAGGGACAAGGGTAAGCAGTATACATGGAAAATGTGTAAGGTAACTATATGTTTCCAGTTCAACAAAATTGTGCAAATGTTCAAAATGATAGTTCCAAAAAAATAATCATTGTGTCCAGGGTTTGATTCCCTTCCCCTGAATCTATTCAGGAAGACTTTGAAAGAGTTTTGTTCCAACAACGTTCTATTCAGTTCAATGGAAAATATTTCTTTCATCCAACATGTCCCTTAAATGGGTAAAGTAAATGTCTCTTCCGTAGAACACTTGTAAAAACAAAGCAACAGTTTATTTCATGAAATATTCTTCTCAAGATGTACGAACTATTACTTAGGAGGTGAAAGTAAGTGTTAGAATAGAATACCTTTGTCAGAATGTCTCTAGTTGTACAATAGTTTGTCAGGATGATAAAGCACATGTTTTCTTTCCACAACACTGTTTATATCGACAATGTTTTCTCCTTTACACAACTGTTTCTTTCCTGGTTTACTCTCCTGCCAGGAATGGTTTCTACTTCACAAAACAGTTCCTTTGCTGGTTTACTCCCCTGCCAGGAATGATTTCCACTTCTAACAACTGTTCCTTTCCTAGTTTACTCTCTTGCAAGGAATAGTTTCCACTTCAAAAAACTATTCCTTTCCTGCTTTACTCTCCTGCCAGGAATGGTTTCTACCTTGTACCACTGTGAATGTCTCTCTGCTTATGGCAATGTTTGTGCCAGGTTTCTCCACACCGACATTCATAAGAGGAGATTTGTATAATATTTGCCTGTTTCTCTGCTTATGGCAATGTGAGTTACTGGTTTCCCCATACTGATATTTCACGTGAGGAAACTTGCAACCTCTTTGCTCTTCTAGCTCTTCTTCATGGTTTTTTGGCTGATGGCAATGCTGGTTCCAGGTTTCCACAAACTGACATCTCATGTGAGGAGAATTGTACCCTTTTTTGCACTTCTTTTCTACTTGGTTGATATTCAAATTGCTTCCCCAAGTGTCCTTTAACTTTATAACATGTCCCGGGGTTCCCAACTGCTTTTGGTGGACTCACCAGTTTAACGTGCAAATGTAACATAGAACCTTTGCCGGACTGGTTTCCCCCAGCTGCACGGAGTCTCTTGGTTCCTGCATCGGTTTCTCGCTCCTCCACCAATGGAACCTTTGCATTTTGCAATACTGTGTCTTGTTCGGTCCTGCAGCAGCTGATGGTCACCTTAGTGTTTCTCTTCCGGTATGCGACGCCTCCAGGCATGTGCCTGTGAGGGTCCTCCTGCTTCAGCATGGCTCGCCTGTGTGACTCTGTCTCGTAGTTCATCTCCCTGTCTGTGTCCTCCGTAGCTTTCCGCTCCTGCTCCTTCATTTGGACTGTGATCACCTCCTCCTCTCCTAACACTCTGTGCACAGCAAAAAACACCATTTATAAATCCCCTGCACAGCTGATGATTCTTTAAACTAGTCTGCATCTTTAGCACACTGACTCCTCTCTCCTCTTCTTTGGCCCAGTAACATAGGCGTTATGGGAATTGAAGTTCATATTGTCCTTAAACGTTGCTGGAATATATTCTTTCAATCGTTTGTTGGACTTAAGTTTGTCAGAAACAGAAGATATTATATGAATATTATCTGTGGTGATATTGTGTTCAGGCCTTTTCCCAGGACAGAAGCATTATAATCAAGGGATGCCAAATTTGACCAAGGTATTCCTTAGGTGTAAAGCTTATTCTGTTTAGGTCGTTTTTCACACAATGTTTTTTGGCTTTTAACATGGGAGGGTCTTGCGCAATGACAGCAGACCATGAGATATTTGGGGATTATAGGATCTTCATCTTCACAAAAAGAAGAATACTGTGTCTCTCCCAAGGGAGCTACTACTTCTCCCCAACAGCCATTTCATCCCATGTGATCATCCCTCATAATAGCATCTCCAGGGTCAGGATCAAGTAGCAACTGCCTTCCCCTGGCCCCATGGGAGGAGATTCTAGGCTGGGGATCAGTGATGACTCTGCAGGATTTATCACAGTGTCTATGCGCACGTGCAGGGATGTGTATGACTCTGAAGCAGAATTACAAACCAGAGGCTGACTCGAGGGAAATCCCCCATGCCAAGAAATGGAGGGGTCCAGAAATGTGACAAATGACTGCTTTTATTAATCCAAAACAGGGACAAGCACACAGATTTCTGCAGCGTCCAAATGCACTCTCAACTCATTACAGGCTGGTAGTGGGGTTTTATACTGATGTGACCTCACAACCAAATGCTACATTCCTGGGCTCAAGATGACATGGGATTGGGTGAACGGTATAGGCATAATTACAGCCTATAGGGGACAAATAATCTGACTGGTCAGGCCAGATCTAGTAGCCCCTCCTGGCACCACCCCCAGGAGGCCAGTGTAAGCCTTGTCAATTTAGGAAATGTACCAGCATGTGAGCAAAACATTATGGGAGGGGAGAAACATCTCAGAGAACTGCCTGTTTCCCAATACTGTCACCACCTCTCTGACTTATCTGGCCTTGACCAAGGACACTCCTGTCTCCATGGTTATGCTGTGTTACATTGTGCGTCTTCTGTCTTCAGTTTGATGGGAACAACAGTTTCTGTCTGCCTCAAATGAATGGGCCTTGTTCCCCAGCTCCAGATCATGTGTTTGGGGGCTGCAGCTTTGGGGGTGTTGGTTTGTTTGGGGTTTTTGTGAGGATTCTTATTTTCTACCAGCTTTTGGACCTCATAGATCTGGGTAGCTTGCTCTTTTACCAAGTCCAGGGTCTTATCCTCGTGGAAATCCCTTACCAACTGCATCATAATGTACTTAGGGAGTGCATGGAAATAGGTAGTGATGAACTCCCTATTATTTGTGCGCACCCGCCTACTGATTTGTGCAAATGCCCACTTCAAATCCTGAACAAATTCGCTCGGGCCTGATCCTCTCTGCATTGCAGGTTGTAGGCCACCTTACAAGTATCCTGGGGATTTCTGTGTGTAGATAAGTGCTTCAAGATGACCGCCTTGTAGGTAGACCACCTTGAATGGTTTTCATCCTCCAGCCCAGCAAAGAAGCTGGAGTATTCTGGGGAGAATGTCCATTTGGCAAACTCCATAGAATTCTGGTAATTTTTAATGCCAAATGATGTCATCATCTGGTCATACAGCTCCAGATGCTCCCAGACTGGGTCCTTGGCATTTTTATGGTAAAGGGTCATGAAACCTCTAATGGCTTTTATCTGTCTAATGGGGTCTTTCACCAGAGTCCTCTTTTGTTTGTTAGCCTTCTTTTTCCCTTGCACCTGAGTCCATTCGCCCTCAGACTCCGAGCTGCTGCTATTTGAGGTCCCATCCCTATTCTCTAGGCGCTCCCTGATTGTTGGAGCCTGGGAGTCTTTCCCAGATTGATGGGGCCTAGTCTCTTCTCCCCTGTTGTATTGTGGGCTCTCTGGGTCACTTCCCTTGGACTCCCTCTTTCGCACAGGGGAGTACTCATCTGACTCCTCCCTTCTTCCGCATTTAGTGGAGAACTCCCCCCACCTCCCTGATTGCGTGGAGGTTTTCATAATGCTCTTTTGGGGCCTAAACACAGACTCCTTTTTATCTGCAAAGTGGACCAGATTGTTCCTTTGTAGCTGATGTTTCTGCCAGTCCAACTCCCTGATTTTCTCTTAATAGGAGTCTTCCTGGTCAGATACATTGGCCACAATATTTTTAAACCTAAACAGGGATACACGCCCATCAATCTCTGATGGACGCTGGCCAGCTGGTTCAATCATTCTGGGCCTAATTGAATCCAGCTGCCTCATGGTTCCCCGTTCTTGTGAAACTGTGGACATGACATTAGCAGTGCCTTGCGCATTCAGGGAGGTAAGTTGGCTTGAGGCCTTGGGTACAGAGGGCATCACTCTGTGATCAGGGGCTGCCCTGTAACTCTCTAACTGTTCAGGGTTCCTCAAGTCCTTATTTAACCTAGCACACTCTTTTTCTAACCTCTCAAGTTTCTCCTTCTCAGCCCCTATTTCTTGACAGTAGTCAAAGGCCGGAGCCTTGTGCTCTGCTATCAGGGCTTCTATGACCTTCCCTTGCGATACTACTTGGCTCTGGAGACCCCTTTTCTCATCACAAAGAGCCTCATTTCCTTTCTTGGCCTCTTGTATTGTCTGGGAGTACTCTGACCATTTCTGTTGCAAGAGATGCATCGCCTCACTCTGAGAATTTTTTGTCTGTATTATCTGCTCTAGATCACCTTCTATTTATCTTATGTGCCCCATAAATTTTCATTCTCTAATTTTAAGTTAGTCAGTTCCTGAAAACATGACTCACTTTTCCCCAGGTCTTTTATTCATTTATGGTTTAATGAAATAGAAATATCAAACAATTTTACAACAGCCACCAATGTTGTGTCAACACAAATGTAATGATTCCTACAGAACAATTGGTTTCAGAAATCCTAACACAGTTCACACAGATCTTTAATGGGAAAACAGGAGAAACAGTTTTGAATCAAGTGATGGCGCTAAGGTTTAGCACTCCCCCCTGCAACACTCACCCCCAAACATGAACTTACTTATTTCCCTTTGAATGGAAGGAAGGGGCAAAGGAGTAAGGATAGAGAGAAAAAAATCGGATTAGGAATAAAGCCCACCACCCCAAGATGGGAAGTCAGAAAAGAAAATTAAAACCCGTTTTTGGGGCAAAACGGCAGAATCAGATTTTGCTTATTACTCACACGGCTACTCACAACTGCGGTGGGACAGCTAGAAAGCACATTTGTGTTGCTACGCTTGAGGAGATAGGGTAACTTAGAGACTACTGATCATTACACAGACCAATGTGGAAATGAGGTAAGGAAATCGATTTTGTGATTTTCAATGACAGGTAGCTGAGGAAAGGGCTAAGCTTTAAAAAAAGAAATCGTTTTTTATGGACAGGGACAGAGGCACAAAACAGATAGGATACTAGACAAAAGGGGTTGTTCTCAATGGGACGACATTTTTTTTCCAGGACAGATGTAAGTTAGGAGTTCATGGGGTAATGCACACAATACATGGGCACATTTGGTTTTCAGTTACACAGTTACAAGCAAAATGAAACAATTTTACAACAGCCACCAATGTTGTGGCAACACAAATGCAATGATGCCTACAGAACAAATGGTTCAGAAATCCTAACACAGTTTACATGGATCTTTAATGGTAAAACAAGAAAAACTGTTTTTTTACTCAAGGGATAGCACTAAGGGTTGGCACTCCCCCCTGCAACAATCACCCCCAAACATCAACTACTTAATTCCTTTGAATGGAAGGCAGTGGCAAGGAGTAAGGAAAGATGGAAAAAAATTGGATTAGTAACCAAGCCCACCAATCCAAGATGGGATGGCAGAAAAGAAAGTGAAAACCCGTTTTTGGAACAAAACGGTAGAATCAGATTTTGCTTTTTACAAGCACGGCTACTCACAACTGCTAGGTGACAGAACCAAAGGAAATTTGTGTTGCTACACTTGAGGAGATAGGGAAGCTTAGAGGCTACTAATCAGAACACAGAACAATGTAGACAAGAGGTAGGGAAATGGATTTTGGGGAGAAAGCAAATGCAAAAGAAAAATACAAATGGCAAATGAAAATTCATTTTACATGGGATTTGCGATGACAGGCAGCTAGGGTAAGGGTTTAGCTTTCAAAATCGGAAATCGGGTTTCAAGAACAAGGACAGAGGTGCATAACAGATAGGATTCTAGACAAACGGTGTTACTCTCAATGGGACTATGGTTTGGGTTATTTAATAGGACAGATGTAATTTAGGAGTTTGTGGGGTTATGCCCACAATACACGGGCAGATTCGGTGTTCAGTTACACAGAGACTAATTCTGTTCAGTCTATACTTCAATGACTATAGTTATTAAAGAAAGGCACGAGACAGAAGGGGGTTAATTTCGCATTTTAACCAACTCGTACCGTGAATTTCAATAGGGAAATAATTGATTTACTTCAAAATAATGCTAAGGATTTATACAGACAACAGAGATTTATCACAGGGAATACACAGGCTAATACAGCAGATTCTATTATGGAAAGGTGAATGAATTATACTGGCAATTTGCGACTTTCGATGGGATTTCAATAGGGTTTCAATGTGATTTACAATGGTGTCTCAATGGGGGAAATATTAGATGCAATGTTACCAAAGGAGAAAGGGTTATGCAATTTAGGGCTGGGGTTATTTGCTACTTACAAAGTAAGCCTTGGTTTGGGATTCTGGACAGCCAGCTGGATCTCAGGACTCTCTGGACAACTAGGCAAGGGGTCTGGCCTCTGCACTCTCCTGTGTGGTAAGGTTCAGCTTTCCCTCTGTCCTCTTTCTCCTGTCTCCCTGGATTCTTGTCTGTGTGTCCCTCTGTCTAGCACAGTCTCCCCTTATATAACCGCATATGACATCACTCACTTTACAATCTAGGGGAAATACTCTGGAATTACTCCTACCCTGGGATAGGACAGCCTACCATTCCTGTCTCTGCCCCTTGGCATCATTGGTTCAAGGGGAGAGAGCATCATCTGTCTGTCATTTATTATGGTTATTTGTTCCCAGATCCACTTTTGAGCAAAACTGAGTTATAGATCATAACATCAAATTCAGCCTAGCCACTGCCATAAGAAATAGATATGCGGTTTCAGTGGGTCATAGGGAATTAAACAGGCCAATCGCCAAATCTGTGCGAGGTAGCCTAGCCTTTGGAACATTCTTGTCCTTTTCATGAAATGCATAACAGTTATAACTCTGCAATGATTAAGCATGTTCATAATCCCAATTTCCATCTTTCCACCAATTTTCATATTTTCCCCATTGATGAATCAGCCAAAATACAGTCTTTACTAGCCTTTTCAGACCACAAAGTCCTAGAAACGTGCACTTAGTCTCTTCAAATCACATGGAAAAATAGCAAAAAATTATTGTTTTCTTATTCTGAGTGCTGGGAAAAATGTCTAAAATGAATCACTCCTTTAATGTCAATTTGGAGGATCTGTCACACATGGGGAGTGGTGCTTCATCCCACACAGCCAACTGTCTCCCCCTGGCTCAGCTTGCAACAAAATACTTTTATGACACCCTTTGAAGTTTGTCAATTTGTCCTGGGTAGTGGGTGCAGAAGGAACTCACACTTCCTGATCAAGCTCTAGCATCACTTGTTTTCTTTGTCCTCCCTGTTAGTACTGCCTTCCAGTCTGGCAAAGCCAGGAATTATAACACCCTCAGCTATATCACATATCATTGCAGAATGGTTCACTTACAGGAGTGACTCCCAGTGGGAAGCAAGGTTTTCAATTGAGAAGTATCCTGCCTGAGCCCAAAAACTGGTTTTACCGGTTTTCTGAGCCTCCTCCAAATTGATTTAAGTCTTGTGGGGGAAAATATAGTGTACATTTCTTAGCCAACTCCCCACCCACAACATATTTCAATGACGTTTCTTTGTGAACAAAGCTGTCCTTTCATATTTTCTTTCACACTTGTGCAAGCCATATTTTTCATCTGATGTTAGAAATGCAGTTCTGTAAGTCATGGAATTAATTTGATTTGTCCTTTTGAGTGGGTTTGCATCTGCTGCTGGTCCATTGACATGGAGGCGTGAGCCCCCTGCACAGGGCTCTTTGATTTGACACGGGATAAAAAGAAAAAGCCAAGCCGTTTTTCACTGGCAATGTTTAGAGCGCTGCTGTTCACATGAAAGGGAAATCAAAAGCTGTGTTGGGTTCAAATGTTGAAATCCTTGCACCTCATGTAAATTAACAGTAAGACAAGGCAATTTCTTTGATGTAGTGCATAACTTTTATGTTCCGATGCAAGAAAAACAAATGCAGGGCCGTTTTTGAAGGCAGGGCATAACATCTTATTATTCAGATGAAAGAGGAGTAAAAGCAGGGCTGTTTTTCAATGCAGTGCATACCTTCTTGTTATTCAGATGAAAGAAAAGGAAACGTAGAGCCATTCTTAGGGTGGAAGTGTTCAAATGCTTGCCACACATGTGCTAGGGAACATAAAGCACAGGCGTTTTTGGTGGCACTGTTTTATGCAATTTTTCACGTGACAGTGATTCTGTTTCAGGGCCTTAAATGCACCCCACTGTACGTGCTAACATTGGTGATCCTCTGCATGCAATTTTCACTTAGTATAAAATGACCCCTTTAACGTTCATCATTATCACTGGCAGCTGGATTATTGTCTCCTCTTGCAAGTTAGAGAATTCACACAGTGCGGGTAATTACAGAGTTGGCGTTCATTGTATTCAAGACCAGGGCCCTCAATTACCGTTGCTGCCACTTGGTCAGGTGGAATTCCCGCCTGATTACAAGTAGTGGTGGTGGTGTAGATCCCCATTTATTTTAGGTCCACTGGATTCAATGGGGCTTTTTTTGCAGAATTACCATGACAGAATTACCGCAGCGGTGATTCCACCAATTCTGCGGATTTTTCGGCATTGAGTGGGAAGATTTATCTCCAGGGTTTTGCTGGAGGTAAATCCTCCACCCAAAACCAAAACTTACAATTTTACCACTTAACGCCCAACTAGTAATGAGGCCCCACATGTTTTACCACGAGTTTCAGTACTGAAACGCTGCATCCTAATGGTTTTTGCGTGGAGGAAATTCCCCCGCACAAAAGCATCACTGCATGCGATATTACCCATGAAGTATGACTGGAGGCAGCAATAACGCATGGCCCAATGGATACCTGTGGTCCACTGGACTTGATATCATGCAGACTCTTGATGTTACCAGGTGCTTTCTGCTTGTGGTAATAAACAAGTTTGGCGGTATTGCCAGAGCGCACAGCTGGTAATCAGGCCCCATGTCATCCTCTCTGCTGGTTTTCTGTGAATTTGGTATTGCCAGAGTGCAGAGCTGGTAGTCAGGCCCTATGTCATCCTCTCTGCTGGTTTTCTGCGAGTTTGACGGTATTGCCAGAGCTCACAGCTGGTAATCAGGCCCTGTGTCTTCCTCTCTTCTGGTTTTCTGTGAGTTTGGTGGTATTGCCAGAGCGCACAGCTGGTAATCAGGCCCTGTGTCATCCTCTCTGCTGGTTTTCTGCAAGTTTGGCAGAATTGTCAGAGCTCACAGCTGGTAATCAGGCCCTGTGTCTTCCTCTCTTCTGGTTTTCTGTGAGTTTGGTGGTATTGCCAGAGCGCACAGCTTGTAATCTGGCCCCATGTCATCCTCTCTGCTGGTTTTCTGTGAATTTGGCGGTATTGCCAGAGTGCAGAGCTGGTAGTCAGGCCCTATGTCATCCTCTCTGCTGGTTTTCTGCGAGTTTGACGGTATTGCCAGAGCTCACAGCTGGTAATCAGGCCCTGTGTCTTCCTCTCTTCTGGTTTTCTGTGAGTTTGGTGGTATTGCCAGAGCGCACAGCTGGTAATCAGGCCCTGTGTCATCCTCTCTGCTGGTTTTCTGCAAGTTTGGCAGAATTGCCAGAGCTCACCACTGTTAATCAGGCCCTATGTATTCTTCACTGCTGGTTTTCTGCGAGTCTGGCGGCATTGCCAGAGCTCACGGCGGTAATCAGGCCATATGTCATTCTCTCTGCTGGTTTTCTGTGAGTTTGGCGGTATTGCCAGAGCTCACGGCTGGTAATCAGGCCATATGTCATTCTCTCTGCTGGTTTTCTGTGAGTTTGGCGGTATTGCTAGAGCACACAGCTGGTAATCAGGCCCTATGTCTTCCTCTCTGCTGGTTTTCTGCGAGGCTGGCGGCATTGCCAGAGCGCACAGCTGGTAATCAGGCCCTATGTCATCCTCTCTGCTGGTTTTCTGCGAGTTTGGCGGTATTGCCAGAGCTCACAGATGGTAATCAGGCCCTATATCTTCCTCTCTGCTGGTTTTCTCCGAGTCTGGTGGCATTGCCAAAGCGCACAGCTGGTAATCAGGCCCTATGTCTTCCTCTCTGCTGGTTTTCTGCGAGTTTGGCGGTATTGCCAGAGCACAGAGCTGGTAATCAGGCCCTATGTCTTCCTCTCTGCTGGTTTTCTGCGAGTCTAGCGCCATTGCCAGAGGGCACAGCTGGTAATCAGGCCCTATGTCTTCCTCTATGCTGGTTTTCTGCGAGTCTAGCGGCATTGCCAGAGCGCAAAGCTCGTAATCAGGCCCTATGTCTTTCTCTATGCTGGTTTTCAGCGAGTCTGGCGGCATTGCCAGAGCGCACAGCTGGTAATCAGGCCCTATGTCTTCCTCTCTGCTGGTTTTCTGGGATATCATTTCTTTCAGGCGCCGGTATTTCCTTCTTCCTTGATTCTATAGCCACATAGTGTTCTTTATACTCTTTACTTCAGCTCTTTAGCGACTTTGCTTGGTATTTCGGGGCTTGCTCGGTGACTGTTCA
This sequence comes from Ambystoma mexicanum, assembly GCF_040938575.1. Taxonomy (NCBI): domain Eukaryota; kingdom Metazoa; phylum Chordata; class Amphibia; order Caudata; family Ambystomatidae; genus Ambystoma; species Ambystoma mexicanum. The sequence goes on from NC_090939.1 coordinate 29,319,368, forward strand.
TGCGCCATGACACGGGTCAGAGGGCAATGCTCCCTTTAATGGCAGGCTTCGGTTTACTTTGCAATCCCTTGTGTTATGACACACACAAGGCTGCCAGCGGTATCCAAAACGGCAGTCCTTGCATTTCAAACAACACCCATTGCATTCTGGGACTTGCAGTTCAGTTGCCTCCATAAGTATGTGCCTAGGCCTCAGCATGAAGAGCACTGTTGGCAAAGCATCCAGCACTGTGTCAAGGTATCAGTGACTCGGGAAAGCAGATGTGTCTGTGTTGATAACGCAGCCGCGCTCGTACCTTTAGTTCACGCGAATTCCACTCTGTGGCTGGTTCGTGAGGCCGTTCTGGTCCGGGATTTAAATGCAGCTTAAAGTTTTTCACTTTTGCACCAGAGAACACTGCCTTGTGTTTTTACAGGGGTTGGAAGTGGCTGCAAGGTATTTAGCTCCTGCTTCTAGCCTAGGACACCAGCAGCTTCCAGGAGCTACCTGTGACTTCCCAGGCCATAGAGTGCCCTTCACACCTGTGTATATGACCATAACTGTGGTGTGCAATAATGTGTCGGAGAGGAGCTTTGGAAGACAGTAAAAGTCATTTAAAGTATCGTATTGTTCCCACTTCATTAGATGTGTGACTCGCCATTGCACGAGAGATGGCACCTTCCTTCTGTGTGATGGGCAGCACACAGGAGCTGCCTTTAGAACCTGCTCATCACAGCTTTATTTCGACCCCTGCTGTACCCTTATAACCTGGCCTGTTCCTTTGAGATGGGGTGACCCGGTGAACCACTTTTCAATGGATACAGGTTTGCCCTCTGATAGAATTGTCCTTGTGTGTTTTTTGCATGCCCAGCAAAGGCCTATAACATTCCTACACAAAAGCCAAAACTGTTGGCTGTGCCAATGCTTGTTTCGATTGCAGCTGAGTCTGTGATGCACTTGCTCAAGTGACTGAAATCCAGGACCAGTTCCTTGGTGGTGGCAAGGTTGGGAGAATTCATGCTCAGGACCTCCCCCCATACGCCCTTCCCCGGCAGATTCTGATGCAGAAGCTGATATTGTAATGGGGGAAGGGGTCATGAAAGGTTGGAGTGAGGAGTAAGTGAGCATCATGGCGGGGAGGCAGAGGGAATGGTCACACAGGATGTCGTGGATCGTAAGGGGCGCTTTATTGGGGACCCACATTGCTGAGAGCGCCTTCAAAGGCTGAGGCTAGTGTCAATGGCTTTGATGAGGCTCAGACTTCTGATTGGGGGATATTGGCAACTGCCAATATGATCCATTGGAATCTCTAGGTGATAATCCAGACCTGTTTTTTTCTTTGCATTCTGGGACTTGAAGTCAGAGTTTTGTAATAGGAATAGCAGAACTACAAGTCCTAAAAATGCAAGGGAAAACAGGACTCTATACGCAACTACAAAGTGGAATGGATCATGTTGGAAACTATGTAGGGGGCTGATGCCATGGCCTTGGAGTAGGTAAGGTGGTGGATGTCAGCAGAGAGTGCCTCTGTCGCGGGCGTTGCTGATAGTGGCTCAACAGGCCTAGTTAACGTGCTACGCTGAGCAGGGTCCAAGGTCTGTGCCCATGTGCCCTGTGTCACCATTCTTGTGTGCCATATTTCACTTTCCCTTGCATCACAGTGCCCAAGGGTGCCGCCTAGGATGTGCCCGGTATCAATGTATCCAAAGACACTTTATCACAGTGCCCTATGCCAATTCTCATTAATGGCCTGTTTGTGCTGTGTCACAGCGCCAGGTGCCTGCATCACAGTGCCCTATGCCAAGTTTCACTAATGCCCTGGTTGTGCTGTGCCTCAGCGCCACGTACCTGTATCACAGTGCCCTATGCCAAGTTTCACTAATGCCCTGTTTGTGCTGTGCCTCAGCGCCACGTGCCTGCATCACAGTGCTCTATGCCAAGTTTCACTAATGCCCTGTTTGTGTTATGCAACAGCGCCACGTGCCTGCATCACAGTGCTCTATGCCAAGTTTCACTAATGCCCTGTTTGTGATGTGCCACATGGCCACGTACCTGTATCACAGTGCTCTATGCCAAGTTTCACTAATGCCCTGTTTGTGTTGTGCAACAGCGCCACGTGCCTGCATCACAGTGCTCTATGCCAAGTTTCACTAATGCCCTGTTTGTGCTGTGCCTCAGCGCCACATGCCTGCATCACAGTGCTCTATGCCAAGTTTCACTAATGCCCTGTTTGTGTTATGCAACAGCGCCACGTGCCTGCATCACAGTGCTCTATGCCAAGTTTCACTAATGCCCTGTTTGTGTTATGCAACAGCGCCACGTGCCTGTATCACAGTGCTCTATGCCAAGTTTCACTAATGCCCTGTTTGTGCTGTGCCTCAGCGCCACGTGCCTGCATCACAGTGCTCTATGCCAAGTTTCACTAATGCCCTGTTTGTGTTATGCAACAGCGCCACGTGCCTGCATCACAGTGCTCTATGCCAAGTTTCACTAATGCCCTGTTTGTGTTATGCAACAGTGCCACGTGCCTGCATCACAGTGCCCTATGCCAAGTTTCACTAATGCCCTGTTTGTGTTATGCAACAGCGCCACGTGCCTGCATCACAGTGCCCTATGCCAAGTTTCACTAATGCCCTGTTAGTGCTGTGCCTCAGCGCCACGTGCCTGCATCACAGTGCTCTATGCCAAGTTTCACTAGTGCCCTGTTTGTGTTATGCAACAGCGCCACGTGCCTGCATCACAGTGCCCTATGCCAAGTTTCACTAATGCCCTGTTTGTGTTATGCAACAGCGCCACGTGCCTGCATCACAGTGCTCTATGCCAAGTTTCACTAATGCCCTGTTTGTGCTGTGCAACAGCGCCACGTGCCTGCATCACAGTGCTCTATGCCAAGTTTCACTAATGCCCTGTTTGTGTTATGCAACAGCGCCACGTGCCTGCATCACAGTGCTCTATGCCAAGTTTCACTAATGCCCTGTTTGTGTTATGCAACAGCGCCACGTGCCTGCATCACAGTGCTCTATGCCAAGTTTCACTAATGCCCTGTTTGTGCTGTGCCTCAGCGCCACGTGCCTGCATCACAGTGCTCTATGTCAAGTTTCACTAATGCCCTGTTTGTGTTATGCAACAGCGCCACGTGCCTGCATCACAGTGCTCTATGCCAAGTTTCACTAATGCCCTGTTTGTGTTATGCAACAGCGCCACGTGCCTGCATAACAGTGCCCTATGCCAAGTTTCACTAATGCCCTGTTTGTGTTATGCAACAGCGCCACGTGCCTGCATCACAGTGCTCTATGCCAAGTTTCACTAATGCCCTGTTTGTGCTGTGCCTCAGCGCCACGTGCCTGCATCACAGTGCTCTATGCCAAGTTTCACTAATGCCCTGTTTGTGTTATGCAACAGCGCCACGTGCCTGCATCACAGTGCCCTATGCCAAGTTTCACTAATGCCCTGTTTGTGTTATGCAACAGCGCCTCGTGCCTGCATCACAGTGCTCTATGCCAAGTTTCACTAATGCCCTGTTTGTGCTGTGCCTCAGCGCCACGTGCCTGCATCACAGTGCTCTATGCCAAGTTTCACTAATGCCCTGTTTGTGTTATGCAACAGCGCCACGTGCCTGCATCACAGTGCCCTATGCCAAGTTTCACTAATGCCCTGTTTGTGTTATGCAACAGCGCCACGTGCCTGCATCACAGTGCTCTATGCCAAGTTTCACTAATGCCCTGTTTGTGCTGTGCCTCAGCGCCACGTGCCTGCATCACAGTGCTCTATGCCACGTTTCACTAATGCCCTGTTTGTGTTATGCAACAGCGCCACGTGCCTGCATCACAGTGCCCTATGCCAAGTTTCACTAATGCCCTGTTTGTGTTATGCAACAGCGCCACGTGCATGCATCACAGTGCTCTATGCCAAGTTTCACTAATGCCCTGTTTGTGCTGTGCCTCAGCGCCACGTGCCTGCATCCCAGTGCCCTATTGCAAGTTTCACTAATGCCCTGTTTGTGTTGTGCCACAGTGTCATGCACCTGTATCGCAGGGCCCTTTGCCCAGTATCTGTTAGACCCTGTGCGTGCTGCACCACAGCATCATGTGCCTGCTTTTGCCTGATTTTGCATTACAGTTACCCAGTGTCACAGTTCCTCTGCGCTCTTATCACCCACCTCCCTTGGCATTGTGCTCAGTTACCCTGTATCAATGTGTCCATGGGTTCTGTAACATAATGCCTCTGCACTCTCTATCACCCACCTCCCTTGGCATTGTGCCCAAGTCCTCAGTATCAATGTGTCCATGGACCCTGTAACATAATGGCTCTGTGCTCTGTATCACCCACCTCCCCTGGCATTGTGCCCAAGTCCTCAGTATCAATGTGTCCATGGACGCTGTAACATAATGCCTCTGCGCTCTGTATCACCCACCTCATCTAGCATTGTGCACAGTTACCCTGTATCAATGTGTCCATGGACCCTGTAACATAACGCCTCTGCACTCTGCATCACCCACTTCACTTGGCACTGTGCCCCAGTGCCCTGTATCAATGTGACCATGGACCCTGTAACATAACGCCTCTGCACTCCGCATCACCCACCTCCCTTGGCATTGTGCCCAAGTCCCCAGTATCAATGTGTCCATGGGTCCTGTAACATAATGCCTCTTCGCTCTGTATCACCCACCTCACTTAGCATTGTGCCCAGGTACCCTGTATCAATGTATCCATGGACCCTGTAACATAATGCCTCTGCGCTCTGTATCACCCACCTCACTTAGCATTGTGCCCAGGTACCCTGTATCAATGTGCCCATGGACACTGTAACATAATGCCTCTTCGCTCTGTATCACCCACCTCACTTAGCATTGTGCCCAGGTACCCTGTATCAATGTATCCATGGACCCTGTAACATAATGCCTCTGCGCTCTGTATCACCCACCTCACTTAGCATTGTGCCCAGGTACCCTGTATCAATGTGCCCATGGACACTGTAACATAATGCCTCTTCGCTCTGTATCACCCACCTCACTTAGCATTGTGCCCAGGTACCCTGTATCAATGTATCCATGGACCCTGTAACATAATGCCTCTGCGCTCTGTATCACCCACCTCACTTAGCATTGTGCCCAGGTACCCTGTATCAATGTGCCCATGGACACTGTAACATAATGCCTCTTCGCTCTGTATCACCCACCTCACTTAGCATTGTGCCCAGGTACCCTGTATCAATGTGCCCATGGACACTGTAACATAATGCCTCTTCGCTCTGTATCACCCACCTCACTTAGCATTGTGCCCAGGTACCCTGTATCAATGTATCCATGGACCCTGTAACATAATGCCTCTGCGCTCTGTATCACCCACCTCACTTAGCATTGTGCCCAGGTACCCTGTATCAATGTGCCCAACTGCCCTGTAACACTTGTGTATAGGCGCGTTGTAAATGCCATATCATATCATAATGCCTCCATGCTTTGTATTGTAACGGATTTTATGACACGACACACTCCAGCCGGAGACTTCTTCCACTGACACTGAAGGTGGCTCACCATAAAACACGCCTTTTTATTTTTAATTGAACCTGGATTCTTTCTTGAAGAGGAACCCAACCCACCTCACACCAACCTTAAACACCCCGTGTCGCAATGGACCATGAACCAGGCCAGTGTCTAACAATGAAATATTTATTTATTTGTATGATTCAAATGAAAAATCAGAGCAAAACCAAAATGTAGGGCAGCGGCCACCACGGTGTGGCAATACAAATGCCAAATCTTATAATACTGTTAGTTCAACTTTCTAACATCATCTGCCTAAACCTTAAATAGAAATGCAAATAAAATCACTTTTCTTCACAACCATAGATGGCACATATGTTATGCACTCCCCCTGCAACACTCCCGCAACCACCTGCTAACTAAATTCTGTGTGGATGGAAAGCAGTGGCTAGGTGTCAGCAAGAAGAGGGAGAAATCGGTTTTTAAATTCGACCCACCACTCCAGAATGGGAGGCCAAAAACCACAAATGGAAACCTTCAAAATGAGCAAAATAGCATACGCGGATTTCACTTGTTACTTGTAGATCAGTTTACGCTTGCGGTAGGATAGATAGGACAGAAATGTGCGTGGCTGCACTAAAGAGACAAGGAAGCTTACATGCTACTGATCAGTGTACTAAAGCAACGTGAGCACAGGTAAGAAGATCGATTTTGGGAGGAAAACAATGCAACAAAAATCACACGCAGCAGAATTGTAATTTCTTATTTCACACAGACTTTAAACTGGCTAACAGCTAAGAAAATGGGCTTAGCAGTCAAAATCGGAAATCGGTTTTGGGATGGGGAACAAGGACACAGAACAGATAGGATTCTAAGGGGAAGCCATGACTCTTTATAGGATGGTGATATGGGTTTTATTCTGGGAAATGCAAGTCAGATTTTAAAGAAAGCAAAATACACAGGTAAAATCGGTTTTGTTAGCACAATGATTGGTCTTACTGAGACTATATTTTAGAGACTGTAATTGTTAAAGAAAGGCACTTGTCATGAGGAGGTTGAGTTCGAATTACAACCAATTCACCATGAATCTCATTATAGGGGAAATAATTGAGTTATTCCAAGTGATACTAGGGACTTGCACAGGTAACTGAAGGAAATAAAGAACAAATAGGCTAGCAGGAATAGACTAACACCGATTCTTCTAGGGAAAGGATGAACTGAGGATACTGACAATTTGGGAAATTACTAAATTTTTTATGGGGTTTGAATAGGGTTTTAATAGGAAGCATGGTAAAAATGTGGTATATGCAGTTTTTCAGTACTGGGTGATGAGATACTTACAAGGCAAGCTTGGGTTTGGTAATTTGGTCAGCCAGCAGGGTCTCTAGAAGGCAGGGCCACAGATCTGGTCACGGCAGTGGGGTCAAAAGATCTGGTTACTGGGTCAGCTGGGCTCTCCTGGTGGGGGAACAGCTCGGCAAAGCCTGGTCTCTGTGGACAGCAGGATGGGTCAGCTGGGCAAAGAGGCTGGTCAATGGATTCTCCTAAACGGATCAGCTGCCTTTCCTCCTTTCTTCCTGTATTATTGGGATGAATGTGGTTCTGTATAGGTGATTCTTCTTGGATGGGATCAGCTGCCTCTGGACCTGCTTCTGGAGTCTTGTAATCTTGCAGGGTGAATTTTGAATGTTGAAAATATCCCTGTGTCTCCCTGTCTACCTCTTATATAGGCAGAGTGACATCATAGAATTTTACAATCTTGGTGGAAATACTCTGGATTTACCCCTTACATGGGATAGGCCAGACTTTGGGTGTCGCCTGCTGCCTCCAAGCTGATTGGTCTCAAAAAAGTGACCTCACCTTATGGTGTGTACTTTTATGACTCACTTTGTCTCACAAGCCTATTTTTCACAGAAATGGATTATGGAACAAAACTTCATATTTACAATAGTCACCATCATAAAAATCAGATAGGCAGATCCCATATTTCACAAGGAATATGCTGGTTCGAACGCCAATTCTGTGCGATGTTGCTTCGTCCTTGGGCATAATTTCGCCATTTTCAGGAGAAAAATATCTAAAATTGTGCAAATGGCTACTCATATGCATAATATTATTTGGCATAGTTTCCCCAAGTTTAATATGTGTGCCATTTGTGCTTCCACCAGAAATGCATTTTTCCTGCCATTTCAGTTCACTATGGGCTAGAAAGATGCACATGGTCTTAGTGTGCTTGTCCAAAAATCACATTAAACCTGTTATAATATCACATTACTGCTTATTCAGATTGCGGGGAAAAATGTCTTAAAGTATAAATGTCCTGCATTGTCAATGAGATGGATTTGCCAAGATGTGGGAGGCGCTGCCACCTCCAAAATCCAAATTGTCTCCCTTGCGTCAGCTTGCACAAGGGTTTCCATGACTTCCCTTTGAAGTCCTCCAGTGGATATTGGGAATGAATCTAGAAGAAATCACACCTCCGATGCAAAACACAGGGCTTCACCCCATCCTTTGTCCTTGGGGGCAGATCTGCCTGGCAGTCTGGGAAAACCTATAATTATTACACTGTCAGGTCCATAAGAACAGGGCACCTACCCTTGCATTATCGGTTCATGGGGAGGTGCGACATTGGCCTTTCTGCCGGACTGGTTTGACAGATATTCCTGGGCCTCAGCCAGGATCATTTGTCTTCTGGGGGAAAAACCGAGCACAATATACATATCTTTTCAGCCCCTCTCTCCACATGTACAATTGTGTTTCTGTGAGAGCTACAGTATTATTTCACATTTAGCTTTCCCATCTTTCCCATGGTAATTGTTTGGCTTACAGAAGCAGATATACCCTTGTTCTTTTTCTCTAATGTTAATTTCACAAAATACGTTTTTTGCTGCACGCTGCTTCCTTTGCATTTACTTCTGAAAGGCTTTTTATAGATCTGTTCAGTTTCTGGACAGAGAGATATGCTTGAAAATGGTTTCTTGGCAATTGACACGAGGCGAGAGAGAGCATCTTTCCTTTGAAGTACTTTACGTGTGTTGGTTTATTTCAAAAGTAAATCCAAGCTGCGTGGACTTGAAGCAGAATTCTTTTGCTTTTCATGGACTTTACTGATGAAACAATGCCGTTCTGGTAGGGCTGTCCTTGTTTGATAGTGTTCAAAATGAAATACACGGATAGGGCTGTGTTTTAATATAACAAAACTGTGTGATGTTTGAAATGAAAGTAGCACCAGTGGGATGCCATTTTAAATGCAGGTCATTTTCCTGTGCAGCCTTGAATGTTTAAATGACAGAACAGCAATGCATAGCCATTCTGAATTTGAGATGTTTTCTCTAGATTCAAGAGAATGAAAACAAAATGCAGCTCTTCTTGGGGTGGCTGTGTTCAACTCTTGCCCCATGTGTGCTCAGCAGACCAAAGCACAGCCATTTTTGAATGACTGCTGAAATGCAGTTTTTGTTGTAGGGGGTCCTGCCTTAGGCCTTAAATGTGCTCCACAGTATCACCCAGCTCACTTAGCATTGTGCCCAAGTACCCTGTATCAATGTGCCCATTACCCTGTAACATAATGCCTGTATGCTCTGTATCACCTCCTCACTTAGCATTGTGCCCATGTGCCCTGTATCAATGTGTCCATGGACCCTGCAACATAATTCCTCTGCACTCTGTATCACCCACTTCATCTAGCATTGTGCCCAAGTACCCTGTATCAATGTGTCCATGGACCCTGCAACATAATTCCTCTGCACTCTGTATCACCCACCTCATTTAGCATTGTGCCCACGTATCCTGTATCGGTGTGCCCATGGGCAATGTAACATAATGCCTCCATGCTCAGTATCACCCACCTCATCTAGCATTGTGCCCAAGTACCCTGGATCAATGTGTCGATGGACCCTGTAACATAATGCCTCTGTTCTCGAATGACCCACCTCTGTTAGCAATGTGCCCAGGTACCCTGTATCAATGTGCCCATAGACACTGTAACATAATGCCTCTGCGCTCTGTATCACCCACCTCCCTTAGCATTGTGCCCAGGTACCCTGTATCAATGTGCCCATGGGCACTGTACCATAATGCCTCTGCGCTCTGTATCACCCACCTCTCTTAGCATTGTGCCCAAGTACCCTGTATCAATGTGTCCATGGATCCTGTAACAAAATGCCTCTGCACTCTGTATCACCTACCTCATCTAGCATTGTGCCCAGGTACCCTGTACCAATGTGTCCATGGACCCTGTAACATACTGTCACTCAGCTCTGTATCATCCACCTCACTTAGCATTGTGCCCAGGTACCCTGTATCAATGTGTCCATGGGCCCTGTAACATAATGCCTCTGTGCGCTCTGTATCACCCACCTCACTTAGCATTGTGCCCAGGTACCCTCTATCAATGTGTCCATGGGTCCTGTAACATATTGTCTCTGCACTCTGTGTCACCCACCTCATCTAGCAGTGTGCCCATGTACCCTGTATCACTGTCCATGGGCCCTGTAACATAATGCCTCTGTGCTCTGTATCACCCACCTCACTTAGCAGTGTGCCCATGTACCCTGTATCACTGTCCATGGGCCCTGTAACATAATGCCTCTGGGCTCCATATCATCCACCTCATCTAGCATTGTGCCCAGGTACCCTGTATCAATGTGTCCATGGACCCTGTAACATAATGCATCCCTGCTCTGTATCACCCACCTCACTTAGCAGTGTGCCCATGTACCCTGTATCACTGTCCATGGGCCCTGTAACATAATGCCTCTGGGCTCCGTATCGTCCACCTCATATAGTATTCTATGTCAAGACGTAGGCAAGCATTATGTTTCATCTTGCATTTATTCCTATCTCCAGCAGTTTCAAAAATAAACCCATTTGTAACTTTCCATCTGGAGAAAAAACACAGTTGTTTTTCTTTTTTAAATCAAAAACTACATTTCCCTTTTTGTCCCAGGCCAACTGTAGTCCCAATGTCTAGGCCACGTGACCTTAGTCCTTCCACTTCCTGTTCTCTCCCTCTTCTTTTCCTGCTCTCCAACAGATAAGTGCCTTCATTTTCTAGCTGCATAATGTAGGCCGAAATGTGGTGATTTACTGTATGCTAGAAACGCTAACTACTCATTGCAGTAACACGCGCATCATCCGTAGCAGGAATATATACGTTTTCGAGTGCAACGTATTAGTGTGTCTTTCTCGGTATTTAAGAAGAGTTGGACGCATTACCAGCACGTTTGGGGCTCGCCAACCTTCTTCTTCACAATCGGGGACGAGCCCCTCCTTCCGGAGAGAAAAAAGCAGTCACGGACTCAGCTCGGGGCAGTGTAAGCAGCCCCCACGTTTAAGGGAGTGGCGTCAACTCTCCGCAAGTGTGAAGAAGCTCCACGGCAAGCAGAATAAGAGCCTAGAGCTCATTGGAGGGTGAGCAGCCACCACCCATGCGAAGGCGGAGCTTAAACACACGAACAAGTGGAATATAACGGTTGAGTTCTCGCTACACACCGGAGGCATTCTAATCATTCCGGAGAGCCAAAATGTATCTTAAAGTGTGCCGTACACCCGCAAAACGTGAATTTCAACTCCAAAGCCCTTAATTGATTAAGAAAAAGAATGTTAATTGCACTCAGCTGATAGCAAGCTAAGATACAGTGGTCACAGAGGGCAATATCTAGAAGCTGCTCAGCAGACCAGGGTGCAGCCGCAGCTACATTACAAAGTGAGCTAGTGGACAGGCCACTACACCTGAAAAGGTATTACAAGGCACTTACCAGCACAAGAAGAATGGAGCGAGGAGGAGCAGAGGATTTGGCCTATAGCTTTAAGACAGTGCTGGGGGACTCACTAATAAAGGCAGTGGGTCAAGGGGTAAGGCCCCTCCAAGAGAGACTAGAAACAATTGAATCATACCTGAGCCAAAAAGACATAAGCATCATATCAAAAGAAATCATGTCCACAAGGGTCTCTCCAGAGAACCCACAGGGGTGTAAGAAGGCCTGGAAGATAAAGAACTCTTCTAACACTTCGGGCCATACAGATGGGGCAGAACCAAAACCCCCTGAGGCTACTGACATGTTCAGAAGAATTGCGAGAAGCATTTATACAGAAGTCGGGAGTGCCGAGCCTCAAGACACCCTACCCAGGGGAAGATAATATGGGCAATGAAGAGTAATGCTCAGAAGAGGAACCCAAAGGGTCCCCGAGATCCTCGCAAGAGGAGGACAATAAGGAGGAGGAAGAGGGGGTTCAACCTCCTCCTAGGAAAAAGTTGAGGAAGCTCAACAACACAGAGGACGAAGAGGGGACATGGGATATGTTCCAGCCAGAGGACATCCGAAACCTGAATTCCTCGTAATGGTTGCCATCACCAAGGGTTACTAAATACATGACCCACAGGTTACATAAAGCTCTTGACAAAGAGGTGAGACAGAGGATAAGGGCAGAATGCCCTAATCCGGAGTTACCAGGGAAAGTGGCAGAGGCACCATAGCTAGATCCGAAGATGTTGGCCTTTGTTTCAAAGACCACCAGATATCCCAGAAAAGGGATTGACCGATTCTGGCGTAGTTGCCAAGAGAAAGTGCTTGAACTAGCGGGAATGCTAGCAAAGATCATGGACTCGGCCAAACGAGCAAGAGATACAGGGAAATAAGTGGACCCGGTGGTGCTCGCTAGCGGGGCCCAAAGGGCAGTTTGCCTCCTAGGTAGCACCAATTGCACCATTTCATCCGAGCGCAGAAGAGGACTGCTCCTCAAAATAGACCGCAAACTAGGTGATCTACCGACCTACGAGGCAGGCGAAGCAGCCCAAGGACTGCTATTTGGAGAGACCATCGGGAAAGAAATCGGGAGGTTCCTGGGAACCTACACCTCGTTGGAGAAGGCACAAGCCTCAATAAAGAAAATATTCCCAAGAAGAGTTTTTGCCAGGACCGGTCGGTATCGAGCCCGAGGGACCGGTCGCTACCAAGCCACGAGAAGGCTCAGAACAACAGGGCCCAGTATTGGGAAAATAGGCAGCAGGACACCTTCTTTCCCCCCAAGAGGATGCTTCCCAAGAGGAAGGCGAGGCAGTGGACAGGGAAGAGGACAGAACTTCCCCACAGGTGAGACAGCACGCATACCCGCCAGTGGCGGGGAGAACATTGAGATTTTGGGAGAACTGGCGCACGCATTCCAGTGATGCCTGGGTACTGCAGACAGTCAAAGGTCTGCAGTTAGAATTCACAGAGATACCCACACAATCCCACTTCCCCACCCCTTATACTCAGTGCATGCAGAAAAGGAGACATTACACGCAGAGCTGCAGAGTTTGGCGAGCAAAGGGGCGATAGAGCCATGCATTACAACCCTGAGATTTATAAGCAATATGCTCTTAGTACACAGGAAGGACAAAGTAAGGCCCGTAATAAAGCTGAGAGAGAGGAACAGCTGGGTGGTGTACCACCATTTCAAGATGGAGGGAATCCATCAGCTCAGAGATACCCTCAGACAGGGCGACTGGCTCACACGAGTCCATTTGAAAGATGCATATCTCACGATACCAGTCCAAGAGGAATATCGCCCCTTTCTAACGTTCAACTGGGGCTGGCAATTTGTGACAATGCTGTTTGTGCTAGCCTCAGCACCATGGGCATTCACGAAACTCATGAGTCCCAAAGACACAGCAGTCAGAGAGAAAGGGATAAGAACGATTATATATCTGGATGACATTTTGCTGATGGCAAACAGCAGGGAGACCCTCCTGTATCAGACACACTGGGTGACAAACCTCCTGACATCACTGGGGTTCTTAGTGAATGGAGAGAAGTCAGAAGTGATACCAGCAAAGAGGATAGAGTTTCTAGGGGTCGTCATAGACACCAGGATGGCTACACTAGAATTACCAGCCAGGAAAATAAAGGATATAAAGAAAGAGATAAGGAATTTCCTCAGCAAAACCGCAATCAATCTGCGGACGATAGCGAGAATAGTGGGTCTACTAACATCATCGATCCGATCGATATTCCCAGGGCCCCTACACTATCGAGTCCTTCAACGGCTGAAGATAAAACACTTACAGCGGGGCTTACACTACCATCAGCTAATACCTCTCGATGTAGAATCAAAGATGGAGCTGGAATAGTGATTACAGAATATGGACACCTGGAACGGGAAAGTCATATTCGGCGATCGGCCCGATCTGGTGATAGAGCAGGCTGGGGAGCCCACTATGGAGAGATGGAGACAGGGGGCAAGTGGAGTTCGGAAGAACTCAAACTACTCATCAACTGTCTAGAACATACCAGCCTTCACTATGACACCACCCATGTCACCATTACCACACCCCACTACGACTCTCCTGGGCATAGCCCGCTGGTCCAGACTCTCTTCCAGGACATACACCACTCACATACTCATAAGACCCATGCTAGCAATCTCAAGAAAAATAAGACTACAGACAAAAATAAATGGCCGCCACTGACAAAACCACTAACCACAGCACACTGTCACACACCAAAACCAAGACCAAGCATCAGAAAACTCAATGTACCACCTCATCTCCCCCACCAGCACTCACAACACAAACACTTTGCTCTTCTTCAAGCATCGAACACTTAAAGGGTGCATTTCTCAACGTAAGATCCTTATGCGCACATGCCATTGACGCACACAACCTTATTCTTGAATGCAAACTAGATTTCTTAGTAATAACAGAAACCTGGCTCCACCCAGCATCAGGACCATTGATTGCATTAGCCATACCACCTGACTATAAACAACTCAGAGCAGACCGCCTCCAGGCCACCGGAGGAGGAGTTGCCATCATCTCCAAAACTACTCTTCAGTTCAGAGAGCGCAAAACAGAAACCCTATTAGGTTGCAAACGTTTATCTCTCAAGTTAACCACTAGCCCCAAAACAACCATCCATTTCCTAGTGGTGTACGGATCCCACAGCACCTCCAATAACCCAGACACTGAATTACCTTTGCTCACCTCCCCAATCCTTAAACCCAACACCAAATGTATCCTACTACGAGACATTAATCTGAGGTTTAACGACCTCTGTGATCTCAAAGCTACTGCCTTCCATAATGCATTCCTCGAAATGCACTTCAAACAAATTGTTAACATCCCAACCCACTCAAAAGGCCGGATCCTGGACTGGATTCTAACACTGAACGCCACAGTCCTCCTAGAAGACATCATAGAAATGTCTTGGAGCGACCACTCCCTCATCAGGTTCAACGTTATCACAACGGGAGACCCCACCCCAGCCGCTACCCCTGCAATTCCCATCCTCATGAGAAATTCCAGGAAACTCACACCTGAAAACCTAAATCCCTACAGAATCACCAGTGGATAACAACCCTGACACTATGTCATTACACTATCATACCTGCTTGAAGACAGCCATCGATGAAATAGGTCCTCTCAAATCCAAACTTCCCAAACATAAGCGTAGCAACATATGGTTCTATGATGACCTTATTGAACTTAGAAGAAAGAAAAGAGCACTAGAGCACCTCTCCAGAAAGAAAACCACTAAGGAATCCAAAAGAAAACCAGTTAATATCGAAATCCTACAAACGGGAAGTATATACCCAGAAAGCCAACTCCTTGAACTTAGGTATCACTAACAGCACTTCCAATAGCAAAGAGCTGTTCACCATAATCAGAGGATTAGAAACACTATTCCTCCTCCCAGTATAGTCAAAGCCAACATAGCATGCTGTAGCACCATTCAGGACACACTAGCCTCCAAAATAAACATCCATCAAAACAAAATCGACTCGCAAAGAAAACTGCTAACAGCCTCTATAGAGCCAGCCCCTCTGCCATCTACCGACACTACAACCAATATACCTGAATTCCAGTTTACCCCAGTAACAGAGGATCAGGTACTAAAAACTGTAGCCTCACTCAAACCGTCCAATTGCAAAGGAGATAACTTTCCTGCCAAACTAGTTAAGGACTGTGCCCCACTTTTAGCACCCACCATCACTAATGTTGTCAATGCCTCATTCAACACCAATGCCATCCCATCTAGTATTAAAGAAGCTTGGGTAACCCCGCTCCTTAAAAAAACAACCTTAGATCCCACCCCCCCTCCAATTATAGACCCATCGGCACAGTCCCCTTCCTCCTCAAATTCATAGACAAAATTGCTCATACCCAAGTCCAAGCCCACCTTGAAAACAACCAACTACTAGGGGAAAGACAATCAGATTTCCGCCCCAGATATAGCATGGAGACATCCCTGCTGGATCTCAAAAACCAGATGGGCTCCATCAGAGACTCTGGGAAACTATGCATACTGTTATTACCCGACCTGTCGCGACATTTGATTTAGTTCACCACAATAAACTATGACTAACAACCTTCGCTTTTCTAAGGAAGCCAGAGCCTGGATTAAATCATTCCTTGCAGACGGAACATCTAGAGTAGCCAAAGGTGACGTAGCAGCAGATCCCATATCAGTTCCACTGGGAGTTCCCCAAGGATCCTGCCTTTCCCCTACGCTCTATAATGCGTACACTAAATTACTCTTTGCACCACTAGACATAATGGGAGCAATTTATACTAACTTTGCAGACGACACACATACTTATCCCGATATCAGGCAACCTATAACAGGACACCATCTGTGTAAATAAAATGTATTCTATATCATCCAGAACTGGATGGCGGCAAATAGCCTCTGTATAAACGGAGAAAAAAAACAGAGATCCTCATAGTAGGCTCCCCCGCCAAACTAGGCAAGCTCCACCCACAATACACAGCCATAGTCATAGACGGCTCCCCTATCACCATCTCCAATCAAGTTAAAACCCTAGGGGTCTACCTGGACTCTAGCCTTACCATGTGCAAACACAACAGTGCACTCGCCCCATCCACAGCCTACACTGCTAAACGTATTGCCCTGAGTCGACCTTTCCTTACTCCCAGCATCACTCTCTCCCAGGCTCTTATTCTGGCCAAAATGGACTACTGTAATATACTCCTATTAGGGGGCTCCAAAATAATATAAAGAAAATGCAGCTACTTCAGAATAAACGTTAAGAGCAGCACCAGGCATAAAAAAGAGGGATCACAAATCTCAACACAGGAGAGAGTCACAATGGCTTCCCATGAAGCCAGGATCTCCATAAAACTCTCACCCTAACACACAAATGTGTTTCGGGTAATGCCCCCAGTTATCTCAACCAAAGTCTAACCCATAAAACCACAACCAGAACACTCAGATCCAACACAGACACGCACCTACTTATCCTCCGCTTCAAGAAGGCAAGAACGGTCAGCTCCAGCTTCCCAGTAGCAGCCCCCAGAATCTGGAGCTCACTCCCAGGCAGTATGTGAAATGAGCCTTCCTATGTCAAATTTTAAAAAACTGCTCAAAACATGGTCCTTTAACAAATTTGAATGCCACGACAGAGACACAGCATGACACCAACTGGCCCTTTCCCATCCCTGACAACCAGTTCCTCACCATCTTAGACAAACTCTGCAGAACACTCAAGGAATCCACCATTTAAATAATACTGTGTGTACATTTGTTGACTGCATGTTTATAAATATGTGTTTACCAAGTAATGATTAAGATTGTAAGACTGTTTGTAACTCAACCCTGTACCAATGTTAAGCTATTATTATCATGTAACGAGATATATTTTTTAGCAACAAGACTTTAGCATTGTAAATTTGTAACAACTAAGACCAAGTATACCTGTAACCTACGCCGTGATACCCCAGGGTTTGGGCGTACAACAAATACAATAAATAAATAAATAAAACTATTACCAGGTCTTTGGCGGTCAAGGCATTTCTGAAAGACAGAGTGAATTTGTGTATCCTGCTGAAAATGGAGAACATATCAGTGTAAAGAGGGACTGGTAGGGGGTGGTCTGTGCTTCTGCTCTCTATATGGTAGAGGGGAGGCACAGAGGACCCCAGTCTAGATTCTCTATTCGGTAGCTATGGCCGAGCAATCAAGGCCTAGCTTCTCAAGAGGTGATGCAGGCTGGTTCTTAAGTACAGTGTAGTCCCCAAGCCCCCACAAAGGAATGTCCACACACTGTATTGGTTAGAACACAGTCTTTATATAATCAATATTCAAGGTTATGTACACTTATCATAATAACTCACTTTGTACTTAGGAAAATCAACAATGGCAAATATATACAATTCTAAAGTGGTACCACCCTTTGTTTTAGATCTCATTAAAGTGCATCAACAATACTGTAACAATGTCACACAGATCAATAGAGTGAAACCAGCAATAGAGAGAGGAGAGAAAATAAGATGGTTGAGCAATAGGCAGAATACTGGCCCCTACCACTAGACACAGTTCTGTGTGGAGATCCCCCCACCTGGGCAACCTGTAAAATAAAGATATAGCACAAGCCCAGTCCATATATTGTTCTGCAAGTCTTATTCCCTCCTATAATGTTTTTACTCCCCCAATGTACCTGGTGGAGTCGAGTTCTTCGAAGAGGCGTCGACAGATCCTTCTTGAGCGACCCCCTTTCAAGCGGGAGTCACGGATCGTCGAGAGGCGTCGAGAAGCGTCGAGGAACTCGGCGTTCGGTGGTGGGGAATCGACGGCCCTTCTTGAATGCCTTCCCTTTCAAGCGGGAGACACGGGGCGTCGAACGTCCGTCGGGGAACTCGGCGTTCGGCGTCGGGGAATCGACGGCCCTTCTTGAATGCCTTCCCTTTCAAGCGGGAGACACGGGGCGTCGAACGTCCGACAACAAACAGGGTAGAATGGCGTCGATGAGGCGTCAGCTTCGATCCAAGTGGTGCTTGTCGACGACGAAGCGTTGGCGTCCTGCAAGGCAGAGGCGTGCGGGGCACCTCGATGACAATTGTTCTGGACCGCAAAGATTGTGGAGACGGGGGCCCGGCAAGGGCGTCGAGTCGTTCGAGTCTTTGTGGTCTTCGGGTGGCGGGAAACCCACCGGCAGGTTTCTCCTCGGCGCGTTGGTCGTCCTCGACTTTCTCCGGCAGGATAAAGCGGTCGACGGTGCAGACGAGGGAGTCCTTCGATTCAAATGTTCTTAGGCAAGGAGCGGACAGCTCCGGTCGTCGGCAGCACGGCGTCAAGTGGTTCCCACGGCTGGTCAACACAACTTCGACGGGCCTCCAGCGGTTACACAGACCTGCGAACCCTGGTCGACGGCAATGGACTTCGACGGCGGCAATGTCCGGGTGCTTCACTTCGATCTCCTCGGCGGTCCCGTCTCGGGTCGGCAGCCTTTCGAGGGTCTGTCTTCCAGGGCGCTTCGGCGAAGATGTACCGGTGCTCGATGGTCCCTCGGAGCACGGGAAGAGGGCGCCTTACCAGGTCCTCTCTCGGGTCAGTCTTCGACGATTTCGGCAGCCTTCGGATCGGTCGAAGCAAATGCAACAGCAAGTCTTCTTCTTCCAGCTGGGCGTCGAGGATCAGCAGTTCCAGTTACTCTTAGAGTGGAGACTCAGCTCCTGACCGCTTCTGAACAATTACCAGTGGTGAGAGGTCCCCAGATATACCATTCTGCCTCTCATCCACACTGCTGGCACACACTCAGCAGCCAATCATACAGAAGGGCATTCATGCAGTCAGTCAGCCAATCAGGCACACAGTGCATTCAGGCCACACTCCTCCCTTTCAGACACTCACAACAAGGAATGTGGATTGGGACAAGTACCCAGCCATTCAACACTACACACTGCATTCAGGCCAGTTTCAGGCAGGGCTGTCTCAGTCTTTGTCTCTCATGCCAGAAACCAGACAACCACAACAAGGAGTGTATATTGGTCAGACACTCCATTCCCCCAGGTCCCACCCACAGGGGGTACCCACAACATACAGTCACTGGGAAGGCTCCAGTCAGTCTAGCTGGGCCTTCACAACAACACCATATATGGAACTTCCACCCAACAGCCAGTCAGGGGGAAGGGACAGAGTCAGGGCTTCCCAGGACTTTGGGAAACAAGGTAACAGGCAATAGAAAGCAAGAGGCCACATGGGCCATCTTGTTTCCTATCAGGAATCAACTGATCCCAATGGCAGGGCCTGGGTATCCCAAAATGGAGGACACCCAGAGCACCTGTCAAGTTCAGCATGGAGCTGCCACCAGCCCATACCCTGCTCTGTGGGCCACCCACAGGTGCCCAAAAACATACACTAGGGGCACAGGGTTGTACCCCTACCCATGGGTGCCATAAGGGTATCCCATGGGTCTGTTGACCAAACCAAAAGAGAGAGCTGCACTGCCAGGAGTCCTACATGGACTCCTGGGCAGAAAACAACACAGAACACACGATAAAAAGCAGTAAAGGACAAGGATTCAAAGGCCCTGTCCCTCTGATGCATTTCCAGCATCACAATCAGCAGTCAGATACATCAATCATTTAGGAGGAACAAAGTCCAGATTCTTAGCGGAACTAGCCAAGGACTTCTGCCACTTCTGCCTAGAGTCAGGGACATCAGTAGTAGCAGAATATCTCCCACGGTTGATGAATGTAGTAGCGGACTGGAACTCCAGGCACTTAGCAGACTCCAGCGACTGGATGCGAGACAGAGAGATCTTTCAGCAGATAGAAGAGATATGGGGACCAGTAAACACAGATCTGTTTGGGTCCAGACTGAACGCTCAAAAGGGCAACTACTTCAGCTGGAGACGATCCGAGTAGATGCATTTCCGCAAGATTGGAGAGGAGAGATGCACAATGTCTTCCCGCCATTTGTTATGATGAACAGAGTGACAAGTGTTATGGAGAATTCTCATTTTATGGCTAATTTCCCTCACGTAGTGAGTCCCTCAGCAGCTTTGCTGGATCTCTGGAATTTATTTTTCCACTTGGTAAGAGTGTACCCCTTTCTTTCCACTCTTACCCGTGTTTTGCCATGTGTATTTCATCTGTGTTTGTGATTGTGGACTCTGGAGTACACCACTTCAGTAGCCCCCTTCTTTTGTGTGTTACACAACACCTTTAGTGCAGTGACACAGGGTTATCTTTTAGACTTCCCACCGACTCCATTTCTGGGGCTGACTATTGTCCCCCAGAAAAGGTTAAAGTTGCCATTAGCTTTACTTAGTCATTGAACCACAGATCCATTACACCCCATCATACAAGGAGTACCGGAAAGGGTTAATCCTTAGCCCTTGTTATCTGTACCTCCTAGAGCATTGTTTTGCTCTTTTAACATTTAGACTTGGCTGGTGGCAGTGGTATCTACCCTAACTTTTCTACCGCGCTTATACAATATAAACGTGGTACTGTTTTAGGCTATTATATTAGCCTCGAACTTAAACCCGCTTGACCAAATACTCTTTCTTTTGGCTCCGGTCGGGTTTATTCGCCATTTCTTTTTGTTAAAGTCCTTCTTGTGTTTTACTTTGTGCGGCAAACCAGGTTTGCCTTCTTTGTTCACTGTCTTTTGGCGGGCTTCTGCCAAGAAGCACTGCTACAGGCACCTGTGTGTCTAGGTGGGCTGAATGTGAGGGATGGGTGTAGTCACTCCCTGCACAGGGTATCCTAGGAAACCCAAGTCATACTTTGTCATGATTGGCTGAGGTGGTTGTCCGGGCTGGACAACCCCCCTGCTGCGTGATTGACAGCCAGGCTGTGTGAAAGGGGGATTTTCGCATAAAAGGCAAGTCTCCTGGGCTAGAAGTCCGAGTCGCCACTGGAACTACAAGGAACCGAAGAGAAGCGGAGAAGAAGACGGCTGCTGCAACTACCCCATCCCGGTGAAGCCCTGCTGCACTCCTGAGCTATCTACCCTTCGACGACCAGAGAAGATCCAGTCCGGAATCTTCTTCCCTTGAGCCTGGTGGGGATAACCAGCTCATCTTCCACAGCCAGAGGATCCTCTTCTTGGTCGAAATCGCTGCACACAGCTGTAGTGGTCCGGATAGCCACCTGAAGAGCCTCTCCTGTTTTTAAGGAGCGTACCTTTTATTCACCGTCACTGCTGCCGGCTTCATCCCTGTGTGGTGCAGACCCCCAGACGTCCTCCTTCGTACCGAAGCTCCAGGAACCGTGGGTCTGCAGGAACCTACCAGGAACAACTGCCGTGGCACCAGCTTCTTCAATGAATAAGGTACTGTGTTCTGCTTGAGGAAATAGGGTGAATCCCTTTACTTCGCCTCCAAGGCTTGCCCTTGTTTTCCCTCCTTCTTATAACTTTTGTTTCCTCTGTTGACAATATCTAAGTACTCCTGGCAATGTTGAATCTTGAACTATCCGACTGTGTTGTCCTCGACAACAGGAACCCGGTTCCACTTGACACTGGCCCCGGCATATTGACTCTTGAATTTTTCTCAACAAGTGTTCTCTGATTCTGTCTGCCCTGACAAAAGTATTGCCTATGATTTTTGACCCCAACTCTCTCTGGTTAACTCAGGTGCTAAGTGTGTTTTTGCCCCGGTAACATTTCTTCCCGCGGATATGCGTATCTTTAGTAAGACAGAACTGTCATTACTGTCAAAAAGTGATCGCAAGTGTATTCCCGGTAATGCCTTTTGTTTCACAACAACGGTCCATTAAAACATTGGGTACTTACCTTGAGTTAGAGTGTACCAAGTGGATTGGTTGGTTGTAGTGTATTTTATGTGTGACTTTGAATTAATAGAAGTGTTGTGTTTATAACAAATGGTTTAAGAATAAATGTACTTATTTTTTTACCTGAAACCTTGCGTCAGTGTTTGCTTGAGTCACAGTAATTGTAGTCCTTTGTGTAATCTCTGCTACTGCTCATTTGCTCTTGAGATAAGCCTGGCTGCTCCGCTACTGCTACCACTTTAACATAGTAGTACAGGCTTGTACCAAAGGTAAAACTTGTATTGCCACCTGTGGTCTTATTTGTGTGTAGTGGTCCCTAAGGGCACTGCACAGGATTCTGCCTAACGACAACAAAAGTGCACACACAGAGAGCGGCATTGATAGTAGTGGCCCCAATATGGAAATCGCAAGTATGGTTTCCTATGTTGATGGAGCTAGTGACCGATTACCCGAAAATACTACCACCAGGAGACAGCCTTCTCACGGACCCACTTGTGTCATATCATCCTCTGAGAGTGAGAGGGACTCTCCTGCTGATGGAGTGCAGGATAGCAGGAAACGCTGGAATCTCCCTGGGATTTCGGCTCAGGCTGCCCGCCTCATCACGGTGTCGTGAGCACCATCAAATAGAAGGAGCTACGACGCAGCTTGGAACAGATAGTCACGGTGGTGCAGAAGGAGAGGTCTTCATCCCGTTTCAGCCCCTTTAGTAGAGATATTAGATATCAGCGGGCCACATACTCATAGAGGAATTGCCCGTTGAGGCGAACGCAGCAGTAATACGACTGCTTAAAGGAATAAGATTTTGCAAACTACCACAGCCAGAGTATGATTTATCATGGGATCTTTCGGTAGTCCTCAAGCTATTGGCCAGATGGCCAGGGGACAAGTACCTGTCATTGAAGCAATGTCATTTAGAAGAGTAGCAGACGTCATAGTCTTAATAAATAGGAAAGTGTACGGACCAGAAGGAGTAACCTTCACTCTAGCCAGAAGAACGAAGACAAGTAGGCGATGATAGCCTACCCCTACCTGCAAGAACACCACAAGTGGTGCAAGCATAGGATAACAGAAATGAGGCCGATGGGGATGACGCAATTACATATAGCGCGTAGAAAACCTCACAGAGCGCTAGCAACGGCCACCATAGCAAGATGGGTCAGAGTACTAATGCAGTTAGCAGGAATAAATATGACTAAGTTTGGAGCACATTCTGTTAGGTGCGCGATGGCTTCAAAAGCGCTAGCACAGGGCGCGATGTTGCAATATATCCTGCGAGCAGCCGACTGGGCCAGTGATACCACCTTTAGAACATTCTATTTTAAGCCTGTACATTCAGTGGCAGATACAGTGATGACGAGCTTTGAACACACATAATGCTCCCCTCCGTCTTCACATAGAATGAAGATTAACCCCGCTAACAGCGCAGCGCAGCGATTCTATTAAAGACCACAGAGGCGAGCATTACTTTCCCACCCTAGTTACACGGGTGAGTAATGTTGATTATAACAATGTACTCACAATAATTTTCTCCCAGAATAGGGTGTGTATCCGCCTCCCTAATATGCTTTGTTGTATCTTTCATTAGGAGATGACCAGAAGAACAGTTGAGCTAAATTGCTGAGAAAGACGAGCTGTTGAGAGCAAGACCCCCAGTTCTAGTGTGGAAGAATTGCTGATCAGGACAGTGAAGAGAGCAGAAACCATGGTTGGACTAGTTAACAATTCAGTTCAAGTTGCATTCCAGTTAAAGAGACGTCAAGAAGAGAGAGAGAACAGGAAGTGGATGGACTAAGGTCACGTGACCTAGGCATTGGGACTACAGTTGGCCTGGTACAAAAAGGGAAATGTAGTTTTTGATTTTAAAAATAAAAAAATGTAAAAAATAAATTGTTTGTTCTCCAGATGGAAATTTATAAATGTGTTTATTGTTGAAACTGCTGGAGACAGGAATAAATGGAAGATGAAGCTTAATGCGCGCCTCAAGACTCCCTGCGCTATGAGCAGGGGAATCTTCATTGTGCCCAGGTACCCTGTATCAATGTGCCCATAGACACTGTAACATAATGCCTCTGTGCTCTGTATCACCCACCTCTCTTAGCATTGTGCCCAGGTATACAAAAAAGGTAGCAGGCGCCCCTCTCTCGAAAGAACAAGGCATGATAACCTGTTCAGTGGTTATTAACCACATTGAGAGTTCGCAGCCATTGCTTTTTGCTCACTGTACCTTCACAGATGGGAAATATTCATTTGCATATCAGTCTTTGTCCCGCCCACAAGGGCAGTCCAGCACCGAAATGCTATGGCAATTCCTCTCTGAACAAGAGTACCACCAGCAACCCCATACACGTGTTTCAGCCTTGTTGGGCATCATCAGTGAGGTGAAGCTGAGCCATCTGTGAAAGGCACAGTGAGTAAAAGCAGTGGCTGCGAACTCTCAAGTGGTTAATAACAACTGAACAGGTTATCAAGTCTGTTCTTTCGAGAGAGGGGCGCCCGCTACCTTTGCAAAACTATTTTTCAAGGAACCTGGGATTGTGCCCAGGTACCCTATATCAGTGTGCCCCCCTGGACATTGTAACATAATGCCTCTATTCTCGTATGACCCACTTCTCTTAGCGTTGTGCCCAGGTACCCTGTATCAGTGTGCCCATGGACACTGTAACATAATGCCTCTGTTCTCGTATGACCCACCTCTCTTAGCATTGTGCCCAGGTACCCTGTATCAATGTGCCCATGGACACTGTAACATAATGCCTCTGTTCTCGTATGACCCACCTCTCTTAGCATTGTGCCCAGGTACCCTGTATCAATGTGCCCATGGACACTGTAACATAATGCCTCTGCGCTCTGTATCACCCATCTCCCTTAACATTGTGCCCAGGTACCCTGTATCAATGTGCCCATGGACACTGTAACATAATGCATCTGTTCTCGTATGACCCACCTCTCTTAGCATTGTGCCCAGGTACCCTGTATCAATGTGCCCATGGACACTGTAACATAATGCCTCTGTTCTCGTATGACCCACCTCTCTTAGCATTGTGCCCAGGTACCCTTTATCAATGTGTCCATGGGTCCTGTAACATAATGCCTCTGTTATCGTATGACCCACCTCTCTTAGCAATGTGCCCCGGTACCCTGTATCAATGTCCCCATGGACACTGTAACATAATGCCTCTGTTCTCGTATGACCCACCTCTCTTAGCATTGTGCCCAGGTACCCTGTATCAATGTGCCCATGGACACTGTAACATAATGCCTCTGTTCTCCTATGACCCACCTCTCTTAGTATTGTGCCCAGGTACCCTGTATCCATGTGCCCATAGACACGGTAACATAATGCCTCTGTTCTCGTATGACCCACCTCTCTTAGCATTGTGCCCAGGTACCCTGTATCCGTGTGCCCATGGACAAAGTAACATAATGCCTCTGCGCTCTGTATGACCCACCTCTCTTAGCATTGTGCCCAGGTACCCTGTATCAGTGTGCCCATGGACACTGTAACATAATGCCTCTGCGCTCTGTATCACCCACCTTTCTTAGCATTGTGCCCAAGTACCCTGTATCAATGTGCCCATGGACACTGTAACATAATGCCTCTGTTCTCTGTATGACCCACCTCACTTCGCATTGTGCCCAAGTACCCTGTATCAATGTGTCCATGGGTCCTGTAACATAATGCCTCTGTGCTCTGTATCACCCACCTCTCTTAGCATTGTGCCCAGGTACCCTGTATCAATGTGTCCATGGGTCCTGTAACATAATGCCTCTGTTCTCGAATGACCCACCTCTCTTAGCATTGTGCCCAGGTACCCTGTATCAATGTGCCCATGGACACTGTAACATAATGCCTCTGTTCTCGTATGACCCACCTCTCTTAGCATTGTGCCCACGTACCCTGTATCAGTGTGCCCATGGACACTGTAACATAATGCCTCTGTTCTCTGTATGACCCACCTCACTTCGCATTGTGCCCAAGTACCCTGTATCAATGTGTCCATGGGTTCTGTAACATAATGCCTCTGTTCTCGTATGACCCACCTCTCTTAGCATTGTGCCCAGGTACCCTGTATCAATGTGCCCATGGACACTGTAACATAATGCTTCTGTTCTCGTATGATCCACCTCTCTTAGAATTGTGCCCAGGTACCCTGTATCAATGTGCCCATGGACACTGTAACATAATGCCTCTGTTCTCGTATGACCCACATCTCTTAGCATTGTTCCCAGGTACCCTGTATCAATGTGCCCATGGACACTGTAACATAATGCCTCTGCGCTCTGTATCACCCACCTCCCTTAACATTGTGCCCAGGTACCCTGTATCAATGTGCCCATGGACACTGTAACATAATGCCTCTGTTCTCGTATGACCCACCTCTCTTAGCATTGTGCCCAGGTACCCTGTATCAATGTGCCCATGGACACTGTAACATAATGCCTCTGTTCTCGTATGACCCACCTCTCTTAGCATTGTGCCCAGGTACCCTGTATCAATGTGCCCATGGACACTGTAACATAATGCCTCTGTTCTCGTATGATCCACCTCTCTTAGCATTGTGCCCAGGTACCCTGTATCAATGTGCCCATGGACACTGTAACATAATGCCTCTGTTCTCGTATGACCCACCTCTCTTAGCATTGTGCCCAGGTACCCTGTATCAATGTGCCCATGGACACTGTAACATAATGCCTCTGCGCTCTGTATCACCCACCTCCCTTAACATTGTGCCCAGGTACCCTGTATCAATGTGCCCATGGACACTGTAACATAATGCCTCTGTTTTCGTATGACCCACCTCTCTTAGCATTGTGCCCAGGTACCCTGTATCAATGTGCCCATGGACACTGTAACATAATGCTTGTGTTCTCGTATGACCCACCTCTCTTAGCATTGTGCCCAGGTACCCTGTATCAATGTGCCCATGGACACTGTAACATAATGCCTCTGTTCTCGAATGACCCACCTCTCTTAGCATTGTGCCCAGGTACCCTGTATCAATGTGCCCATGCAATGTAACATAATGCCTCTGTTCTCGTATCACCCACCTCCCTTAACATTGTGCCCAGGTACCCTGTATCAATGTGCCCATGGACACTGTAACATAATGCCTCTGTTCTCGTATGACCCACCTCTCTTAGCATTGTGCCCAGGTACCCTGTATCAATGTGCCCATGGACACTGTAACATAATGCCTCTGTTCTCGTATGACCCACCTCTCTTAGCATTGTGCCCAGGTACCCTGTATCAATGTGCCCATGGACACTGTAACATAATGCCTCTGTTCTCGTATGACCCACCTCTCTTAGCATTGTGCCCTGGTACCCTGTATCAATGTGTCCATGGGTCCTGTAACATAATGCCTCTGTTCTCGTATGACCCACCTCTCTTAGCAATGTGCCCAGGTACCGTGTATCAATGTGCCCATGGACACTGTAACATAATGCCTCTGTTCTCGTATGACCCACCTCTCTTAGCATTGTGCCCAGGTACCCTGTATCAATGTGCCCATGGACACTGTAACATAATGCCTCTGTTCTCATATGACCCACCTCTCTTAGCATTGTGCCCAGGTACCCTGTATCCATGTGCCCATAGACACGGTAACATAATGCCTCTGTTCTCGTATGACCCACCTCTCTTAGCATTGTGCCCAGGTACCCTGTATCCGTGTGCCCATGGACACGGTAACATAATGCCTCTGCGCTCTGTATGACCCACCTCTCTTAGCATTGTGCCCCGGTACCCTGTATCAGTGTGCCCATGGACACTGTAAAATAATGCCTCTGCGCTCTGTATCACCCACCTCTCTTAGCATTGTGCCCAAGTACCCTGTATCAATGTGCCCATGGACACTGTAACATAATGCCTCTGTTCTCTGTATGACCCACCTCATTTCGCATTGTGCCCAAGTACCCTGTATCAATGTGTCCATGGGTCCTGTAACATAATGCCTCTGTGCTCTGTATCACCCACCTCTCTTAGCATTGTGCCCAGGTACCCTGTATCAATGTGTCCATGGGTCCTGTAACATAATGCCTCTGTTCTCGAATGACCCACCTCTCTTAGCATTGTGCCCAGGTACCCTGTATCAATGTGCCCATGGACACTGTAACATAATGCCTCTGTTCTCGTATGACCCACCTCTCTTAGCATTGTGCCCAGGTACCCTGTATCAGTGTGCCCATGGACACTGTAACATAATGCCTCTGTTCTCGAATGACCCACCTCTCTTAGCATTGTGCCCAGGTACCCTGTATCAATGTGCCCATGGACACTGTAACATAATGCCTCTGTTCTCGTATGACCCACCTCTCTTAGCATTGTGCCCACGTACCCTGTATCAGTGTGCCCATGGACACTGTAACATAATGCCTCTGTTCTCTGTATGACCCACCTCACTTCGCATTGTGCCCAAGTACCCTGTATCAATGTGTCCATGGGTTCTGTAACATAATGCCTCTGTTCTCGTATGACCCACCTCTCTTAGCATTGTGCCCAGGTACCCTGTATCAATGTGCCCATGGACACTGTAACATAATGCCTCTGTTCTCGTATGATCCACCTCTCTTAGCATTGTGCCCAGGTACCCTGTATCAATGTGCCCATGGACACTGTAACATAATGCCTCTGTTCTCGTATGACCCACATCTCTTAGCATTGTGCCCAGGTACCCTGTATCAATGTGCCCATGGACACTGTAACATAATGCCTCTGCGCTCTGTATCACCCACCTCCCTTAACATTGTGCCCAGGTACCCTGTATCAATGTGCCCATGGACACTGTAACATAATGCCTCTGTTCTCGTATGACCCACCTTTCTTAGCATTGTGCCCAGGTACCCTGTATCAATGTGCCCATGGACACTGTAACATAATGCCTCTGTTCTCGTATGACCCACCTCTCTTAGCATTGTGCCCAGGTACCCTGTATCAATGTGCCCATGGACACTGTAACATAATGCCTCTGTTCTCGTATGATCCACCTCTCTTAGCATTGTGCCCAGGTACCCTGTATCAATGTGCCCATGGACACTGTAACATAATGCCTCTGTTCTCGTATGACCCACCTCTCTTAGCATTGTGCCCAGGTACCCTGTATCAATGTGCCCATGGACACTGTAACATAATGCCTCTGCGCTCTGTATCACCCACCTCCCTTAACATTGTGCCCAGGTACCCTGTATCAATGTGCCCATGGACACTGTAACATAATGCCTCTGTTCTCGTATGACCCACCTCTCTTAGCATTGTGCCCAGGTACCCTGTATCAATGTGCCCATGGACACTGTAACACAATGCCTGTGCTCTCGTATGACCCACCTCTCTTAGCATTGTGCCCAGGTACCCTGTATCAATGTGCCCATGGACACTGTAACATAATGCCTCTGTTCTCGAATGACCCACCTCTCTTAGCATTGTGCCCAGGTACCCTGTATCAATGTGCCCATGCAATGTAACATAATGCCTCTGCGCTCTGTATCACCCACCTCCCTTAACATTGTGCCCAGGTACCCTGTATCAATGTGCCCATGGACACTGTAACATAATGCCTCTGTTCTCGTATGACCCACCTCTCTTAGCATTGTGCCCAGGTACCCTGTATCAATGTGCCCATGGACACTGTAACATAATGCCTCTGTTCTCGTATGACCCACCTCTCTTAGCATTGTGCCCTGGTACCCTGTATCAATGTGCCCATGGGTCCTGTAACATAATGCCTCTGTTCTCGTATGACCCACCTCTCTTAGCAATGTGCCCAGGTACCGTGTATCAATGTGCCCATGGACACTGTAACATAATGCCTCTGTTCTCGTATGACCCACCTCTCTTAGCATTGTGCCCAGGTACCCTGTATCAATGTGCCCATGGGCACTGTAACATAATGCCTTTGCGCTCTGTATCACCCACCTCTCTTCGCATTGTGCCCAAGTACCCTGTTTTAATGTGTCCATGTGCCCTGCAACCCACTGCCCCTGTGCTCTGTATGAACGCCATCTCCTGTAAAATTGTGCCCACGTGCCCAGGACATAAGACCACTTTGTGACAGCGCTCCTGTGCCAGGCGTCAGTGTACGGGCCTACCCGAGTGCCCCACATCTCGCACACCTGTGCCCACTAGACCGCCCTCTGGCAGTCTTCCATGCCTGTGGCCTGCGCATGCCTCGCCCTAGCTGGGGCACAGCTGTGCCCAGCTCGCTGCCCCCCCTCCACCCGCCTGCGCGGGACGGGCACGGCTGTGGCCCTGGCTCGGAGGGGAATTTGGCTCCTCGGGGAGGTCCGGGCTGTGAAAACCCCCACCCGGTGACAGATGTCAGCTCGAATTAGCCGAGGCGGCCCATCCCGCCAGCCAATCGCCTTCCCCGCCGAAGCCTCTCCCTGGGGGCCTCCCGCCCCCTCCTCCAGAGCGCGCTATCTCCCCTCCACCTCCGAGGACGTCCATTGGTACCCGGGGGCCGTCCGAGGATGGCGAGGCAGACCAGCAGCAGCAGCAGCGCCTTCGAGTGGGGGTCCAGAGCCTCGCCTGCGCTCTGAGAGGCGCCACACCCCCACATCAGCAGCTTGGGGAGCGTGCACAGGTGGAGGGAGTGGCACGGCAGCGAGCTGCCCAGGGGAGCGACGCAGCATCCTGGCACCTCCGCTGGACCCCAGCATCCTCTCTCCATCGCCCGCTGCGCCCCGGCATCCCGCCCTCACCTGCTGCACCCCAGCATCCCGCCCTCACCTGCTGCACCCCAGCATCCTCTCTCCATCGCCCGCTGCGCCCCGGCATCCCGCCCTCACCTGCTGCACCCCGGCATCCCGCCCTCACCGCTGCACCCCGGCATCCGCCCTCACCCGCTGCACCCCAGCATCCGCCCTCTGTCTTCGCTCTCAGCCCCTGGATGAGCAGGCCCAGCCCAGCCCGGGGGCGCTGGGAGGGCGGACTCGCGCGGACCTTAGCCCGGACCTGCCGGGCCTCTCATAGATCTTAACGCCCGCGTCCTCTTCGCTACCCCCCTCTCCCCGATGCGCTGCCGTCATCGACGGTAACCGAGGGGGCTCTACCGGGGCCAAAGTTGCAAAGGGCCACAACTCCCCGAATCACCGACGGCGCAAGGAAAAACATCGCTGTCATCAGGACGCAATAAACTATACCGCTCTCACAACATCTCGACGTGAAAATATCGACTGCACACTTCTTCAAGGGAAACTAAAAAGATTCAAGAAAGCACAGTGCCCGGAAAAGTGCCATCTCTAAAGGGACACAAGTGGACGTATCGACTACACAGCGACCTAAGGACACGCCGTGGCGATGCGACTGTGACGATGCGAATACGTACCCCGACATTACGACGACATAAGTGGGGTGCTGATCTCACAACGATTCGGGGAAGAGCATAGACTCCGCTAACACCTGCACACGAGTCCGGCTCCCCTCGTGCTTCCGGCAAGGGGCGCGAGGCCCCTGAGCGAGGCCCATGGTAGCCGTGCCCAGCCCTGCATGTCGGCACAGTAACCCCGAGAACCCCTTCGCCCTCCTCTTGCCGCCTTCCAGGGGCCTCGACGGAAACTCGGACGTGTTCTTCGGAACAATCCCCGCCAGGTGAGTGCCTCGAACTGTCCGCGGACATTGCGCATTTATGTGGCGTCTGCCTTAATTTAAGGTTCATTTATATATATATATATATATATATATATATATATATATATATATATATATATATATATATATATATATATATATATATATATATATATATATAATTATTATTATTTTTTAATTTTTTAATTTAGAAAAAGAACAAAAAAGGGGTCAGTAAAAACTTGCTCAAAGTTAAGAAAATATTCAACAGGGCTCTTTAAAGGCACAGAGAATAACCTTTTAAATAAAGCGAGGAGACAGGCAGTGACTGTTATTTTTCAGTTCATTCGTTTACACCTTTGTACAAAAATGATTTGTACAGTAATTTACAGGAAACAAACCGTTTTATAGCGCTGAAAAATCCTAAATTCATTAGCGTTCTTTAAAAAATAAAACGAACGAAAACTGTAGCTTATAAAATGCGAATGGCCGTCTGCGCTTCTCCCAGGAAGGGCAGCGGATGTAAAATGCGGGTGGAAATGCCTGTGCGCATGTAAAATGCGGGTGGGCACTTGCGCTTCTCCCAGGAAGGGCAGCGCATATAAAAAGCGGGTGGAAATGCGGGTGGGCACCCGCGCTTCTCCCAGGAAAGGCAGCGCATGTAAAAAGCGGGTGGAAATGCGTGTGCGCATGTAAAATGCGGGTGGAAATGCGGGTGGGCACCTGCGCTTCTCCCAGGAAGGGCAGCGCATGTAAAATGCGGGTGGTCGCATCGGTTGCGCAGAGACAGGCTTTACATTAATTCTCAGAGTCGCCCTAAATTAAACTTGCTCTTCATTGCCCGAGTGGGAAAGGGGTCTCGGGGCGGGGGGCTGCCTTGCTGTACTTTATCAAAGAGGCAAAGTAAACAACACCCACCGTAAAAATGTGGACGAATTAATCACGTGCGACCAGTCGAGGGTGACTTGAGCTAAAGCGCTATTTTATTTTCGACCTTATATTTGGGGCTCAGGGACGTGCAACCCCCAAGGAAAGTAGCATCACACCTGTGCACATGACCTTATGCATTAGGAGTTCCCAAAATGACCATGTTTCGTGTTACAGCCCATACAATCCCAGTAGCCTAACACCCTTAGCATAACGTGTGATAAGTTACGTGTGATAACGTGTGATAATAACGCACTACTCTGCTGAAACTACATGCACCCCTGAAGGGGGCTTGGAAGCATGTTAGCAAATATTGAAAGAATGATTTTGCGATGATACCCATATATTTAGGAAGTTTCGTTGAACTCTGCATTGTGCCGCATTCTGTCCTGCGTGACAATAGCAGCAGGGAGCATTATAATGATGTTCTCGTTATTAAGGATAATGATGTGTTATTTATATAGCGCCTTGATCCAAAGCGCTGTACAGAGCACATATTTACATACAAGATCACTCAACCGAAATTGCTACTCATTTATCGACCTCGGAAGGATGAAAGGCTGAGTTGGCCTTGCCCTGCAGATCACGCTCAGATCGCAGCAGCGAGCGCTCAACCCGCTGAGCTCTCTTCCCCGGCATGTTGCTATGGCTGTCATTACTGTTAGTGTTGTTGTTAGCCCTGGCCCGGGGGTTGTTATCCCGCGGGGCCTCGGCACTTTTGCTCTCTGGTCGGGTGAGCGCATTCGCACTGAGAGCGACGCGTTGGCAGCTCGCGGGGAAGTGACGCGCGTGGGGGGCGGAGGGGGCAAGGGGTGCGAGCCGCTGGGGGGGGGGGGCAAGCGAAAGCGGCCCATCTGCACTTGGTTGACATCTGCCCTGAAGGGTTGTCCCCCCACCCACCCCCGTCTTGATTTACTGGGGAGGGGGTGGGGGGGTGTAGCCCGACCCCACCGGCTGGGAATTCACGTCCCCCGGCTGCCCTCGAGCATACGCGCTCCTGCTGCCGTCAACGCCCCCCCCTCGCTCTCTCGTCCCGGGGGTGGGGCCGCGATCTAGCGTCGCTTCAATTATTATTATTATTATAAACATGTGGGGGGAGGCAGGGGAGGGGGCTGTAACACAAGCCTGTCCCCTCCCCGGGAGTTGCGCATCGTCTGCCCAGATCCATCGGGCTAATTGGGGAGGTGTTGGGGCTGAGTTGAGGACACCCCCTCCCGTGTCCCCCCAGTTCCCATGTCTCATAACCAGGAGAAGCCCCGCTTCAGGAACAGAGCAAAACAGCGCCCCATGTTCCCTTCTCCGGGTGACGCAAGAGGCCCAAGGGGCGAGACAGAAACTCTGGCACCCCCTCACTGCAAATTACCCATCCATCCACCTGTGCACCCACCCACCCATCCATCCATCCATACATCCACCCACCCACCCACCCATCCATCCATCCATCCACCCACCCACCCACCCATCCATCCATCCATCCATCCACCCATACCCACCCACCCACCCATCCATCCATCCATCCATCCATCCATCCATCCATCCACCCACCCACCCATCCACCCACCCACCCACCCACCCACCCATCCATCCATCCACCCACCCACCCATCCATCCATCCATCCATCCACCCACCCATCCACCCACCCACCCATCCATCCATCCATCCATCCACCCACCCACCCATCCATCCATCCACCCATCCACCCATCCATCCATCCATCTTCCCAGCCATCCATCCATCCATCCATCCATCCATCTTCCCAGCCAGCCATCCATCCATCCATCCACCCACCCACCCATCCATCCATCTTCCCAGCCATCTAGCTATCTATATATTATCTATCATTCGATGTGACATGCTCTCCTTCTATATATGCATGCATCCACTTACTCGTGGGTCTAGCTAGCCACCTACCCTTCTATGTGGCTCATTTTCTGTCTTTCTATCTGTCTACCTTGGGGTGGTACGTATCTATTCTCTCTCTCTCTCTATATATATATATATATATATAGATATATATTGTGCAGTCTTCTACTATTAAAATAACTTCCTACTCTTATCGTGTGAGCTCTATATGTTTGGGTTCTCTTCCCTTTTGGGATTGTAGGACCTCATTGGGTCCACGGAGAGTGCGGTCCGTCCCCTCTCCTCTGGTTTTTTCAATATATATATAAATATATAAATATATAGCTGTATGTTTCTTTCTAGCCATCTATCCTATGTTTCCAGATAGACAGATCGATCAGCGGAGACCCACATTAGCAATAGAAAGAGCCAGGCATGGGATGGAGTCAGGAAGAAACAGAAAGTTGGGCGTTACCCCCCAGCTATGCCTGATGCTCCCATAAAGCTCAAAATGAGCCACTCGCGTGTAATTATTCCAATATTATAGCTCCTTGTCTCTAGATCAATACTTTCATTCCTCGCTTTGCAAATCAAGTAGAAAGGCAGTTTAATGCAGCCCCCACCGATTGCCCACAGGTGTGTCTGTGGAAATC
Organism: Ambystoma mexicanum; assembly: GCF_040938575.1. Lineage (NCBI taxonomy): Eukaryota > Metazoa > Chordata > Amphibia > Caudata > Ambystomatidae > Ambystoma > Ambystoma mexicanum. Next base: position 29,354,343 of record NC_090939.1, read on the forward strand.
CGGTTCCTGGGTCAAGGTACGGCCCAGCGTCCATGCATTTGGGGGACTTGCTCCGTCTCCAGTCATGTGTTGCACCCCGAGCTCAGCCATCCTGCATGTCCATATGCAAAGGCAGACACACGTATGACGGTGAAGCTCATGTATGTGCGATGTCCTATGTGGCTGGTAGCTGCCCGCGCGAGCCTTGTCACTGCAGACTTAAAGGGAAAGAGGCAAAGTAACTAGTCAGCGTGTAACTTGCAACCCGTTGCGCGGATAGAGGCCGCCACTTGGCGCTATGCAGATCTGTGCAGTCTCCGCCCAGAAGCTCGGCGGCCTCTTCTTGGGAAACTTTAAAGAAGCGAAAGAGGGAAACGCGCCCCCTTTTCCAGGACAGATCTGGCCCCGAGAGAGAGGGGGTGGGGGGCAGTGCCATGGTCTGAAGTTGGTGTGTTGGAGGGTGTATATACCCCCCCCCCCCCTCTCCGTGCAATTAGCGCCTCCTCCGCGCTCGGCTCCCTTCCCGGCATGTAGCGCCTCCCGCGGGAGCGCGCCTGTTTACGGGCTATTTTTAGGCCAGGCTATTGTCTCTCCCGCGTTGCTGTTCGGCTTCTTTACTGCCCGTTCTCGGGGGGTTGCCCCCCCTACTCACTCCATATTGCACAGCTGCTCTGGGGGTTCAGCGCCATATTTTCGGGGCCTCGTGGCATATTTGCAGCGCCTGTGGGGGGGAGGGGGAGCGGGGGTATTGTCCTATATTTTCCCAGCCTGCCCAGGGCGTGTCCAGGCGCGCCGGGCCGCTCTTCCTTTGTTTCAGGCCCTGGCAGGGAGGGAGGGGCGCTGCCATATGGAGCCCCCCCCCCCCGCCCCACCAGGGGAATCAGCCGCTTCTGACCTCGTCTTTCCCGCTGCCAATTAAAGGCATCGCCGGGCCCAGGCTGCCTCGCGCGCTAAACGGGAAACCCCCCAATGGTGGTGGGGGGGGGGGGGGCACAGCTGCACAAGGGCCTCTTCCCATTCCATAAATTATTAATGGGGGGGTTGCGTTAGGCTCATCTCTAGCGCGAGAGTATAAAATAGATAGAGAGATCGATAGAGGGATAGAGACGGACAGAGATATAGAGAGATGGAGTGATGGATACAGAGGGGGATAGAGATAGAGAGACAGGGAGATAGGGAGATAGAGAGAGGGATAGACAGATAGAATGCTGGAACGATGGGCACATTACAGAGTCAGTGCTGGTGGTTCAGTATTTTTGGTTAAGTGACCCCCCCCCCTTTCCGGGGGGAGGAATACTTGTTCAGGTGCTAATGACCTTGGCGCTAATTAACGGCACTGTGCACAAAACTTTTCCTAAAACACACCTGAGGGATTTTTTTTTTTAGAATGTTTCGAGAAGTTACCTGGGGGGGAAGTATAGTCCTCCTTTCGGTTTGGGGGGACAGGGTGGGTGCCCACATGTTGCATTTTCCATGCAAACCCCAATGAGGAATAATTGCTCTCATTTAAAGCAAAAACATGCTGGGCAACTTGAGACTCAGACAGGGTGGGTACCATGTGCCCCCCCCTCTCTCTCTCTCTCTGTCTATATCTCTCACTGCCCTCTCTCCTCTTCCCCTCTCTATCTCCCCGTTCCCTCTCCCTCTCTCTCTCTCTCTCTCTCTCTCTCTCTCTCCTCTTCCCCTCTCCATCTCCCCGTCTCCCTCTCCCTACTCTCTCTCTCTCTCTCTCTCTCTCTCTCTCTCTCTCTTTCTCTCTGTCTATCTCTCTCTCTGTCTCCCTCTCTCCCCCTCTATCTCCCCGTCTCCCTCTGTCTCTCTGTTTCTCTCTCTCTCTCTGTTTCTCTCCCTACCTCTCGCTCCCTGTTCTCTCTCTCTTTCTATCTCTCTATCTTTCTCGACCCCCCTCTATTTCTATCTCTCTGTCCCTCTCTCTCTATCTTTCTCTGTCCCTCTGTCTTCCTCCCCCTCTCTCTCTCTCTCTCTCTCTCTCTCTCTCTCTCCCTCTCTCTCCCCCTCTCTCTCTCTCTCTCGCTTTCATGTTCTTCTTTCACCCCCTCCCTGAAAAAGGAAAAAGATGCACGCAAGCATTTGGCAGCTGCTCCCCCCCCCCCCCGCAGAGCTCACATATAACTTCAGTCCGGACAAGCAACACTTCTGTGGGTTCGGGGGAAAAAGAGGTGCTTCTTAATGGCTTGAAATAATATTGTCCAATCGGAGAGAAGATATCGTCATCACCAGGCTTTTTTCTAATAGTATGTTTTCTGTTTCTATTGTGAGCAGGAGGGAAGATTGCTGCAGGGTTATGGGCTTCTGCTTTGTCTTTTCTGCAATCGTTGCGGCTGTTTCTCGATGGAGCTGGGACGTTTCCCGAGGGAAGGAGACACGCCACGTGCCTGCAGGACCCACAACACAGGCGAATACATAGAATCCAAAACGTTTAACAGAAAACACTAAGGGCCTAACTCACAGAAGCGTTTTATAATGGCAAAACCCATTGGAAAACGCTCTGTTAAGAAGGGCCATAGATTGGCTCTATTTGCTCAGGCTGTGCAACAAGGCACAGCGGACCAATCACAAAGCAACTCCAAAAGGCAGCGGAGACCCTTCAGAAATGCAAAAACAGCTGCGCCACAGTGAGCGGCAGATTCCACTGTGCAGACTCCACTGTGCAGACTCCACTGTGCAGACTCCACTGTGCAGATTGCACTGTGCAGATTCCACTGTACAGATTTCACTGTGCAGATTCCACTGTGCAGATTCCTCTGTGGGGATTCCACTCTGCAGATTCCACTGTGCAGACTCCACTGTGCAGATTCCCCTGTGCAGACTCCACTGTGCAGATTCCACTGTGCAGATTCTCCTGTGCAGATTCCCCTGTGCAGATTCCCCTGGGCAGATTCCACTCTGCAGATTCCACTCTGCAGATTCCCCTGTGCAGACTCCACTCTGCAGATACCACAGTGCAGATTCCCCAGTGCATAAGAGAGTACTATTGATCACGCCCTACTGTTCACAGGGAGGACCGCTTATATGCACTCTGTACATGCACAGGCAGACTCCACTGTGCAGATTCCCCTGTGCAGACTCCACTCTGCAGATACCACAGTGCAGATTCCCCAGTGCATAAGAGAGTACTATTGATCACGCCCTACTGTTCACAGAGAGGACCGCTTATATGCACTCTGTACATGCACAAGCAGACTCCACTCTGCAGATTCCACTCTGCAGATTCCCCTGTGCAGACTCCACTCTGCAGATACCACAGTGCAGATTCCCCAGTGCATAAGAGAGTACTATTGATCACGCCCTACTGTTCACAGAGAGGACCGCTTATGTGCACTCTGTACATGCACAGGCAGACTCCACTGTGCAGATTCCCCTGTGCAGACTCCACTCTGCAGATACCACAGTGCAGATTCCCCAGTGCATAAGAGAGTACTATTGATCACGCCCTACTGTTCACAGAGAGGACCGCTTATATGCACTCTGTACATGCACAGGCAGACTCCACTCTGCAGATTCCACTCTGCAGATTCCCCTGTGCAGACTCCACTCTGCAGATACCACAGTGCAGATTCCCCAGTGCATAAGAGAGTACTATTGATCACGCCCTACTGTTCACAGAGAGGACCGCTTATATGCACTCTGTACATGCACAGGCAGACTCCACTCTGCAGATTCCACTCTGCAGATTCCCCTGTGCAGACTCCACTCTGCAGATACCACAGTGCAGATTCCCCAGTGCATAAGAGAGTACTATTGATCACGCCCTACTGTTCACAGGGAGGACCGCTTATATGCACTCTGTACATGCACAGGCAGACTCCACTCTGCAGATTCCACTCTGCAGATTCCCCTGTGCAGACTCCACTCTGCAGATACCACAGTGCAGATTCCCCAGTGCATAAGAGAGTACTATTGATCATGCCCTACTGTTCACAGGGAGGACCGCTTATATGCACTCTGTACATGCACAGGCAGACTCCACTCTGCAGATTCCACTCTGCAGATTCCCCTGTGCAGACTCCACTCTGCAGATACCACAGTGCAGATTCCCCAGTGCATAAGAGAGTACTATTGATCACGCCCTACTGTTCACAGGGAGGACCGCTTATATGCACTCTGTACATGCACAGGCAGACTCCACTCTGCAGATTCCACTCTGCAGATTCCCCTGTGCAGACTCCACTCTGCAGATACCACAGTGCAGATTCCCCTGTGCAGACTCCACTCTGCAGATACCACAGTGCAGATTCCCCAGTGCATAAGAGAGTACTATTGATCACGCCCTACTGTTCACAGGGAGGACCGCTTATATGCACTCTATACATGCACAAGCAGACTGCTGTGCGCAATTTTGATTGATTTTGTGAATGGATGATAAATATGCAGGCAAACACGAGCATCTCGCGGCTTCCGTGCAGAATCTCCGTTCATTCAATGAATTGTGAATTCCGCCCGCCAGATGCACGCATTGCAGATGGCATGTACGTGAATCCATTGGGTCATATTCTAGTTCCTGTTACATTTACGCTTTCACGTGCACAGCTCCACGCCGCCTTAGTTTCCTCATTTGCAGGACCAAGTGCAAAAGGAGAGGCTAAAAAGACGGCGTACACGTTGGTACGCCACCCTTTTGCACTCCGCCTGGCAAATGAAGTAAACCCACCTTGCCATGTACGCATGGCAGGTGGTGATTGCAAAGGAGTCGTATGGAGTTTGCCTGGCGTAGAAACAGGCAGGCTACCTGGCAGTCCACAGCATGAGAATCCAGGCAGGCGCAAATGCTGTAGTGTTTGCACGGAGCATAGGAAGCGGCGGCAGAATCCTGAGCTATGACCGTCCCTCCACTCTGCCGTACACATGAATGCAAGTGAGCCGGACGGGAATCTAGCGCCTAGTAGCCGCACGCAAGGATTGCCGCGTCGCACTCCACTGTCTGCTGCCTGGTCCTCTAGGTGCACACACCTGGAGGAACTCCTCTGGGATCCCGGCCGCCTCCGCTGCTTTAACTTCTAGGCGGGCGAAGCGCAACATCCAGGCGGGCGACATCCAGGCGGGCGAAGCGCAACATCCAGGCGGGCGACATCCAGGCGGGCGAAGCGCAACATCCAGGCGGGCGACATCCAGGCGGGCGAAGCGCAACATCCAGGCGGGCGACATCCAGGCGGGCGAAGCGCAAGATCCAGGCGGGCGACATCCAGGCGGGCGAAGCGCAAGATCCAGGCGGGCGACATCCAGGCGGGCGAAGCGCAACATCCAGGCGGGCGAAGCGGTCTGTGCATTTTCCGCGTGGACCGGCTTGGGGGGGGGGGGGGGGGTGGTCGGAGGTCGGGGGTGACGACACTCTAAAAGTGCCCGGATCGTAAGTTACTGGCCGAGCTTCCGTGGGCCTCAAAGGGACTCTTTAAAGTGTTGCAAGTAGGTGTCGACCTATTAAAGGAGAAGTGAGGGAGGGAAAGCGCTTAGAAGCACAGGGGGCCAGAGCGCCCATTTTCATGCCATCAAAGGGACCATGCGGGCAGGGTAGGGATTGGGGGAAAGGGTGGGGGCATGAGAACCCCGACACACAGAGAGAACTCGAAGGAGCGAGGCGTATATGTACTAGCATCGCTGCGGCAGACTTCCCCCCACCCCCCACACGCATAGACAGGATCATGGATTATAGCGCCTTGGCGGCCAACGCGCATTCGCAACTTTCTGCGTAAAGTTTTTAGGTGCATAGAAGCTGGCTATTATTCTAAAAATCAAATAAAAAGAGCAAATAAAATCGGAATAAAGCGAGAAAAAAAGGAAACACGATTTTAAGATAATAAAAAGGAAAATGCTCCAGAATTGAAAGGTGTCCTTTATCATTTGAAGTGGGTACGATTGTAAAGCGCTCTATCGTCAGCGTTGGATAACAGCCCTGTGCGGGGGGGGGGGGGGGGCGGGGGCACTGCTCTGGCACCCGTGAGTTAAAGTGCCTCAGCGGGCACTCTCACGCCGTGCAGGGCGAGAGAACACGGCGGCAGAGGGCACCAAAGCCACCAGCAGACACCAGAGAAGGAGCTGCAGGGGCACAGCTGCCAGGCGACCACTTCCATGGGAATCATGACACACCAGGCCTGTCTTCCCGAGCAGTGACACGTGGCACATCCCTCTGGATAGCCCGCATGCATAATGAAAACTGCAAGTCCCAGAATGTAAAGTGCTGCTGGCTGAAACGGGATGGCTGCTCTGCCATCCTCTCTGTGGCCCGAAATTTCCGTTCCGAAAACTCCGTTCTCTGTATCTGTCGAAGCTGGAGTCGTATCTTCGGTTACTAGATCTGTAATCTGTCTTGTAATCGCTCTGCCAGTACTGCCTTCTCTGCTGCCCCCCTGTATTCCGCTCCTTGGAATCCCATTTTTCTTTCAGCACATTAAAGATGTAGAGGTTGAAATTTTCTTCGTCCCAGCCCATGTCCGGGAAGCAGTCCCTCTCCTTTCGGAACTCGTGGTCGTACTCTAGCCATGCGTCCCCCCCAAACGCTGCGTGGACCTTCAGCACCCTCTGTTGGTAAGCAACTAACGCTACCCCATCCTCCGGGAATTTCTGTAATATGATTGTCGACATTATGGTAAAGGCCGACATCCAATTATCGAAGTTCCTAACTACTGGCCCCTTTCTGAGTAAACTCTTTTCATCCTCTTTCATGTCCTCCAGTGCTACATTCATCCCCCTCTTTTGACAATCTAATAATGTAAATATATCGATCAACTCCTTTCTCCAAATCTTTCCCTTTACTTTGTCATTTATGTACCAAGCCATCGCTTTCATTGACCTGCCCTGTGCATCTTTACCCATGGTTGGCCTGCCATACTTCGTCATGAGCGGTGCCCCGTTCTCTACCGTTACCGCCGTTGTTGTTGCCCCCGCCCCTATGTTTGGGCCTACCGTAGTGCTTTGCAGCGTCGCTACAATTGGCGCTCATTGTGGCACTGGGACTACTGGTGTCCCTTGCGGTGTCGGGACCGGAACTTCCTTGGGCTCAACTGGTGCCCCCTGTGGGGTTGGGACTGGGGCCTCTTTGGGTGCTATCCCTGCCCCCCCTACACCACTCCGCTTTTCCTTGCTCACCACTCCTTTCCACTTTACCCAAGCTTTTAGATGATCCCTTTCTTCATCTTCACTGCTGGATCCCTCTGACGAATTTCCCAACCATTCTTCTTTGCTTTTCTTCCCCCGTCTGCTCTTCCTGCCGTTGGTTCTGGGCGACTTACCCGAAACCGTGACGCAATTTTTTAACATCTTTACTATTTTATTCCCAACATTATTATTCACAGTACCTTTCTTTTTATCTTTTCTCTTTTTCTTGCCCATCGTCTCCGTCTCCTCCTCCGTTCTCCCCGTCTCCGTTCTCCCCCTCTTCTGTCCTTGTGGCACTTCTTCCTCGCCCTCACTGCTGCTGTGTTCGATGAACAGTAGAGGTGATGCTGCCTTCGCCCTTTCTTCTTTTTGCATTACTTCCAGCACCCATTGGGCTCCATACTCTTTCTCTGCTTTTTTTGCCCAATCTGAGAATTCTCGGGCCCTCTTCGCTCTCCCATCCGCCATCTTTCTCGTCTGAATTCTGCCGGTTCTGGCAACTGCAATGACTCTCCCTCTCGCTCGCTCCGGTGATGTCTCGGTTGCCGCGTTAGTCCCAAGCGACGAACGCTGTATAAAATGCGTGCACCCGCGAGAGCTCCGCTTGTAGAAGGGTCGAAAGCGCGTGAGCCCGCAAGAGCAAACGTTTTTCCTTCCCCTTCTGCAGGTACCAAGAGCCCACCCGAGAGAGGTGAGCTCTTACCTGGTTTGTACCGCCTCTCCTTCTCCAGGCTTACTTATACCCCCCGGCCTTTCGTTCCTTCCTGGGGGCGGCCGGGTTACCCCCTGACCTCCTGTTGTTATATTTCGCACCTACCCAGGTGCTGCTTCCTGCCCTTCCTGGGCCTTTGTTTCTTGTGGCGCCATTCGGACGCCCCTCCCTACGCTTTTGCGTCGTTTTCCCCCCACCCCGCGCCTAAACTCCCAGACCCTCTATCGTTCCGCATTTTATGCGGCCCGGGGCCTGGGTCAGAGTTGACTCTGGTGGCGTGGAGCCAGTTTGCGCCCAGGAAGGAGGGACTTTACCAGGCAATCGGGACGGGCAGGGGTACATCTAGTGACTCTGGAAGGGGCAGTCCAAGCATCCTCTGGTAGGGGCGGGTAAAACATGGCGAACACGAGAGAAATGGAGGTTGCACGGGGATTGGGGAACAGGGGGGAGATATTAACAGGAGCCCATGTGGGTCGTGCAGACTAATTGCGTTTCCTTGGCGGAGCCAATCAGACGTGTGCTGGACCATGCCTTGGCCAGCCCGAACTTAAACAAAGCGTGCATGAGTGCCCGCCTGCCACACCAGTGTGCAAAGTGGGTGACAAATGGGCACGGCTGCCCTCCAGCGCATGCCAGGGCGCAAGAACCAGAAATCAAATGAAATAAGGCCGGAGGCGGGCACGTGGCTAATAAAGTGTGGGAGCAAATGCAGAGCTGGAGACTAAGCAGGCCCCGGTGATGTAACAGGGAGGGAGATGGCGCAGAAGTACCCGCTCAACAGTCAGTAGCAATATTTAGTAGAGTTTGCCTCTGCTGGGGGCGTGTACTATGGGGTCCTGCCTCTGGTGGGGGGCGTGTAGGGGGCCCAGGCAATAGATATTTAGTAGAGCTTGCCTCTGGTGGGGGCGTGTACTATAGGGGCCTGCCTCTGGTGGGGGGCGTGTAGGGGGCCCAGGCAATAGATATTTAGTAGAGCCTGCCTCTTGTGGGGGCGTGTACTATGGGGTCATGCCTCTGGTGGGGCGGGGGGGGGTGTGTACTATGGGGGCCTGCCTCTGGTGGGGGCATGTACTATGGGGTCCTGCCTCTGGTGGGGGGCGTGTAGGGGGCCCAGGCAATAGATATTTAGTAGAGCTTGCCTCTGGTGGGGGGCGTGTACTCTAGGGGCCTGCCTCTGGTGGGGGGCGTGTAGGGGGCCCAGGCAATAGATATTTAGTAGAGTTTGCCTCTGGTGGGGGGCGTGTACTACGGGGTCCCGCCTCTGGTGGGGGGCGTGTACTATAGGGGCCTGCCTCTGGTGGGGGGCGTGTAGGGGGCCCAGGCAATGCTTGCCTCTTGTGGGGGCGTGTACCATGGGGTCCTGCCTCTGGTGGGGCGGGGGGGTGTACTATGAGGCCCTGCCGCCGGTGGGGGTCCTGTACTAGGGGGCCCAGGCAGACCCCCCTTCTTACCTCACCACAAACGCTGGTGAAAATGTCACAAGGGTGTCACTTTGCTTTTCACGCACTGCCATTGAAACACGAACACCTGTGTCTTTCAATGACGTTGAAAAGATACCTATTGTTTTTCTTGTGAAAATTGCACAAATGCTACATGGACTGTCTTCTGAGCGTTCAGCAAGAGGGTGAGATATGGTCGCTCTTTGATCGTTTGATGATTCAACTTTTTTGATTAAAAGCGCAGGGAAGGAATCTGGGAGCCTAAACCCCACACATTTCCATTCAAGACTTAAGCCATCACCGTAACTCCTGCTGTGTACAGTCTTCGCATAAAATGCACTGCTCTTCAGTTACACTCAGTTTCATTGGCTACTTGAAAGAAAGCCATTCTGATTGGTTAGAGTCAGAGGGAACGTTTCGGGCCTATCCTAGACCTTGTATTCGTTGTGCGTATACAGAGATCACACAACACAAAATGCATCAAAGGGGGTACATGCCAGCCCACAGGAGAATACCACAACCCGTGGCAGGAGTAGAAGGTCCCGACAAAATGCAGAACGTGCCTCTAAAAATGAAGACAGGGCAGAAGGCCAGGCATCAGCAAGTGATCCACTGGGGGGGGGGGCACAGGAAGCATGAGCCCATCGCTAATTATAGATCATTATTTGGCTGGGCCCCTTTCATTTAGATGCCATGTCCCCCCAACATTTTAAGCAATGTCACCCCATTTCGGGAGGATAGCTCAGGAGCAACGTGCTCGACTTTGAAGTAAGACAACACAGAGCAACACAGGTTTGATTCCCGGGCCCACGCTTAGAAAGCTCTGGGTATTCATACAGGCCCGGCTCCAGGAATTTTCATCTGGGTGGGCCAGGGTTGTGATCAGGGGGGCCCACATTCCATTGGGCATGGGTCTAGGAGTACCCTAAACAAAGTGCTGGCGTTGATCCAGATTTCCCAAAACCGTGATCCAGAAAAAAAGTCTTCCCAGATCTGCAAAAATACATTTGCACCCCGCTATAAAAAAACAGTACAAAAGAGAAGCAAGGAAAATAGTGTTGCAACATCAATCTACTGATCTTCCCTTCCCATCTGATCTCCCCTTTCTGTTATATCTGATCCTCCTTCACCTTCCACCGTCCAGTCACCTTCCTTCAGCTGCCCTAACCACCATTCCCATTTACCTCCCCTGCCACCTATTCACCCCAGAACCCAGCATGCCTTTCCTGGACTGGGTTGGGAGAATTGAGGGTGATGTCTCCTCCTCTGAGAGGGCTGAGCAGAGAGGACCCCAGTCTTTGCACCATCTCAGATGGTGTCGGGCCAAAAATACCTTCCTGGGAACTGTAGCTACTCCCAGCAGGCCCCGGAGGAGATGCTTGTGCTCCCTCCATCTTGTTGTGAAAGATAGACACCCCGCCCCCACCCAGAATATTGAAACAAGGAATAGGAGATTTTGTTTCCTACAAAATTACTTTTTTTAAAAAACTTCTTTAAATTCAAGAACAGACCATACCATGTCCAATCAATACAGGAAGTCTTGTTGATCTTAAGAACATTTCGAGCACAACAACATATCCTCCAATATCATACACATGTGTGCAATCCTCCCTTCACCCACCCATTCCGCAGCCTCCCCATCCCTCCTTTCCAAATGAACCCCTACAGTAGTCCCATTCTGAATGTCTCCCATCAATGGGTCATGTCCAAAATTACATTTTAAACACAAAATGTTATTTTTTGTTGCATTTTTTGCAGCACATTTTCATTGAGTTGAGAGTGCAAGGGAGTGCTAGGGCTGCAAGTGCTGTATCAGGAGGCAGACAGGGCTGGATGAGGCGTTTGTGACCTCCTCGTATCGCTCCTGGTGGGGCGTGCCCCTGTCATTGTCTGGTACATACTGGTTATAATATGGAATCGTCCATGATGGCTCTTTGTTTGATGTGTTTACTTGGATTTGCTATTGAATGACACAATTGTGTCCAATAAATGTGGCCTGGATATTTTCAAAGTTAGATGTGTGCGTGTGTGTGTGTGTGTGTGTCCTAATCCCTGTGCTGTTCATCTATTAAACCAAGAGTGAGGCTTTCTGGAATAACTTATAATGTGAACTGAATCACTTCTAGGGGCACCTCATTTTAACAGTTAAGGCATAGTGAAGTTACAAAATATGCCAGGATCACACACTTTGGTCAAGGGGTGAAGCCATAATTTGAGCCTGGCCTGAAATTTATATACTGGACCACACATATTATGAGCTCAAGTTGGTACAAGTATGTGTTGAAGTTTGGCCTTGAATACCTGCAATAATACTAAATTGCATACAGATTACTTTAAAAATGCACAAGCACATGATAAACAAACCTGACAATGTATTTATTATTGGAGAAACATGGTGCTGGAAATATTAAGGGGGGCATTTTGTTTTGAATCCTAAATTGCACAGATCAGAATTCTCCTGGTTGCACTTTTTTGCAAAAAGGGGCCATTCATTAATTTTAATTGTTTCCTCAAAGTACTCAAAAAGTAAAGAGTGTAAAACAGGCGAAAATCGCCTTTGCTCTTTACCACTAAGTGTCTGGAAAATTGTAAATCACTTCCACAATTAACGATTGTGGGAGGCATCCACAATGGATCCCTTTGGACTCTGCCCTCTTTTTCCAGGTGTAAAGGTCAGGCAGGTCCCATAGAAATATATTAGTTTTCCGACAAATGTAAAAAGACATGCTGGTGGAATACCAATCGGATTTAGCGGGGGACCTTGTTAAGTCCGATCTGCTCTCCAACTTCACATGTCAAATCATACAAAATCCTGCAACTCATAAAAAGTGGATCTACGCGCATTTAGGGCGACTTATTTCACTCCGCTTGACCTGGAAAATGATCCCCTATTTCTGCAGCTTCATTTTCCCCATCCTGAATGTGAGCCTACAAGCTCCAGCATAGCAATTAATGAGAACTTACAAAAAATCTCATACAGACACAAAGTGAAATGAAATGCATTGATGTTGTTATTTTATTTGTATCGCTTGTACACAAGTGTTTTAGAGCGTGACAAAGCAAGGGAGGGTAACAAGGGAGAACAAAAACAACGATCTTACTAGGCCCAGTGACATTGAGAATGCGCAAGTGCATCATAAGTGCATGACAAAGTTATTGTTTCACACAGCTTGTTCTGTACCCCCTTACTTACTAATCACCCAACAATCACACTTAAATAGCTTCTTAAAACCCTATATATATTTTCTTTAAGCTGCCACTGCAATGGTCACTGCCTTTTTACCTTTTCGCATCTCTAATCACTTCCTGTTGTAAATAATCTTCCTCTGAGACACGTTAAAAAGATAGGATCTCACTGGTAGAGGGGGGAGAGTAGAGCAGTAGGGGGGCATTGTTGTTTAACCCTTGTCCAAATGTTAAATCCACCTCTGATTGCACTCTTTAGAAAATATTTAAATACAGCTTTTTAGTTATAAAAGATGTACCCCTTTTATACTTTGCCCGCAACATTATGGGAAATGCTCTTATTTTTTGTTATTTTACGAGTGTTCATGTTTCATTTCCCGCACTGCCTAAACACCCAGCACCCAGGATTTACATCATATTTTCCAAACAAATCCCACAACACACATGACATATCCTGTTTGCATGCAAACTCTGTAAAGTTACTCAAAGAGAATGAGGTTATCAAGTCAGTACTTATCAGTTTGAATCATGAAACGTTCTGTCAGAGTAGACGAGGCTTCCAAACAAAGATGCATTCTATTTAGGTCGGGGCCCCATGGTAAGTATGCATGTGAAGATCTGAAACTGGTCAATGCTTGCCAACCTAGCCTTATCATTTTCAGGTAGGGCCCTGTTGGACCAGCTCAGTGAGGTGCAGCTTGATTCCCTAGGAGTAGCAAGCAAGACACCCACATCTGGGGGCATATACACAACCGCTTGGGCTTTTCATTAGGCATGGCTACGCATTTGCCAGGCACTGCCATAAGGGTACCACCTGGACGTAAAATGGGAATAGCTGGAAAATGTTGCCAGTAACTGGGCATATGATGGCATTGCCTGGCAAATGTCTGCTAATACAGATACACAAGCCAACACTGCTAGATTTGTGATTGCTTGTTTAAGACATGACTTCAGTGCAATCACAGAGGCATTGACAAATATATTGCTTATAAAATCACCTGGCTGAAGACACACATTAAGAGAATTTTACTACACCAGGAGTTCATTTACAGAGGAAATTAAGTAATTAAACACTCAAATGAATACTAGATATAACACTGGCAGGCCCTATACAGCAACATGTTTGGTGTTACTTTGTGATAGACCTTGCTCAAAGAGTTCTAAAAAGGTTAGGTTTTGATAGTGAGGCATTGACATAGCCATGGCTAGTCGTTAGGTGGGTAAATGACCAGACATCCCCATAGGATGGTGTTTCTCCTCACATTTTATTGCCATCCTAATTGTGTTCCACAGCATACGTTCTTGTTGTAACTACCAGGTAAAAAGTCTCTGAATCAATTAGAACCACCGTCATTGCTCTGGCCAGCCTTTCATACCATTGTTTGCATATCAGCCTTGGCCCTGTCACTAATGTCAGAAGCCCTTCCCACACTGCTAGACCCCAGGCCTAAACATTCATATGGTTGCTTGTGTTCCAGTGCAGATGGAACACGGCCTAGCAATTGAGAATGAACTGCACCTTTTGGTGGCAGCACCAAAATTAATTTTCTAATAGCTTGGCCCCTTCTCTAATCGCACAAACATGCTACAGAATAATGGAATGGAATGTTGCGCAAAGCAACGGTAGTGGTAATGTTTAATTCAAAGCCTTGCATTTATCACTTTTTGATTTTACTAAACTCTCCCCTCCAGAATTAAATTTTTGTTACTACCAACCTTATCTTTTCACTTGTACTCAAGTATTTACTACAGCAGAATATATACTTTGAATGTAATTTGTAAGGGCCCCCAGTCAGTTGACGCACCTTCTGCAGAAATCTGTGTTCAAGGAACTTTACCTGTCATGTATTGCTTGATATAGTTAACCATTTTATTAAGCATAATGTGAAAAACCACTGTATTCCCACAACAAATAAACATACTTTAAATTACAGAAACCAGGATTGTGATTTTAGGCTTGAGGAAATAGTTGTAGGCAGCCTGCTTGAGTAAGTGCTACCTCACCTAGAGATGTGACTGGCCCTCCATCTCCTTGGTCAGTTATACTTTTATGGCTGTGGGTCATAAATCATTGTGTAGGGCAAGAAAACAAATCCTGGCCAGGCCTCCTGCAATTCAGCCTCTCAGAATGATGTCTCTGAGGTTACTGCTGAATGTTAAGAGCAACATCCACCCCCACTCCCTCGGTTACCAGTGGTGTATAACACCACTGACATGGCCCCCTTTCTAGGGGGGGCCAGGGGCCAGCTCTGGCAGGGCCTGGCCCCCCTGCTGGAGCCGGGCCTGCTATCATATCATATCATAGCACAGCAAGGCTTAACCCGACTAACACAGACGTCGTTTAAGTCTGAATTTAGAATGATCCGAATGTTGATCAGAAGGGAATTGCAAAGGTTCAAGCCCTTCACCTTGATATGTTGCCTCGCACCCGTTCCTTGCCACAGTGATGGTCTTGCAACATCGCCGCGGCCAAGCTGTCGTGGGCTCGGCCGGGAGGCAGAACGGACAGCTGAAGAAACAAGACAGACACATCTCTTTGGAAAGATACGCCACGTTTAATTTAACATATCTAAAGTATAAACGTGAGCCTTAAAAGGTAAAATGCATAGTCATCACAGTTACATATCAAATTATATACATGTTTTCACAGTAGTTTCTCTGAGAGACAAGCGGTCCAGGGGTGACTGCTAACTCCACCCCTCTGGGCGCTGTACCGCAGTGAGATTCCCCCATGTGTCGCTGTGGACATCCCAGCCATACCCTATGTTGGGGGGTGATCCCAGGAGGCACCCTTCTCTTGTCTGACACCTTGCGCCTCCTGGCCCCAGACCCTCTTTGGCCACCTCTCTGTTCAACCCCCACCAGCCTGAAGCCACCCAGTGAGAAGCAGGCCATGCACTCCCCAGTGTCCTTACCAGCCTCAGTGTCCCCCCGGGAGGGGTAAATCAATGACCACTTGGTCCACCCACAGCTCCAACAGGACCTTCATCAAACCAGCCGGGGGTACTCCCCGCAGCTCATGTAGTGCGTACTAATGCCATGAAGTTCTTAAATAGTAAGGGCCTGATTTATGGAATTATTTGTGCATGCAGAAAGGGTACTTGTGCGACAAACTGCGCGCAGATCCACATTTGTCGATTCATGGAATCAAATGCATTGTACTTTTCCGGGACTTGCGTGGTGTTCACACAACCTCGGCACTTCTCTGTGAGGCATCTAGAACCTTGCGCGAGACTCCATGCAGAGTGTGGGCGTGGCTTGCACAGAGGGCTGGGAAATGGGCGGAACACCAGAAATGGGGAAGAACTTGAGAAAAAGTGGGCATTCCGAGAGACAGCTTGCAGTCAGCCCCTCACACGCCCACAATTGCGCAGCACAGGACATCTTCATGTATTCGACCGCGCAACCTCTCAGCCAGGAAATGTCCATGCAAGTCCTTCATACTATCCGCCACGCAAAGGCAAGCGTGAGAACACTTGCACATAGGAATGGCAGTGCAGAAGTAGGTTTGCATGTCAGATTTTGGGGTGTGGGTACGCAACCGGGGTTCCGATCCAACTTAGGGGTGCGCATAGGCAGTGTAGGGGAGTGCAGGGATGGTTTACCGGAGTTCGCACACAGATTATTTGAGATTTTAACAGAGTTCCGATTTTTCATACGCATGTTTTCATATTTTTAATTTAATTTATTTATATAGCGTGATATGAAAGCATGCAGGCATAGGGGCGTTAAAACCTGACAATCGCACACTCAAGAGAAATAGATGGAGCTAGACAGAGACCATGGATATTGGGGCATGTGAAGTAGGTCAGCAGAACAGCCCCGTTGTCAATTTCCTTTCAAAGTCCGGAAATGGCGGACATGCTCACAAATCAGGTGGAAGGGCATTCCACAGTACCGGGGCTGCACGTGGAAAAGACTCACAAGCAACACGGGACAATTTACCACATTGGGTAACCAGCAGGCAAGTGTTGTTAGACCGGAGGGCTCTATGGGGCGGAAGCCAAGAGAGATGTTTAGCCAAATATTCAGGACCTTGCCCATAGACGCAATGATGGGAGATGCAATGGACCCGAAACAAAATGCACTTGCTCACGGGGAGCCAAGGCAAGGATCTACGAGCAGCAGAAACATGGTCTGTTCTGAGTAGACCTTCAGCTATGCACACTGCATTGTTCTCGATAAGCTGGAGCTGAGATAGATTCCCATTGGTGATGCGTAACAGGAGGCTGGCACAATCGTCGAGTCTTGATCCTGTGATGGCGCGTGCCACCATAGCACAGTTGTTGACATTGAAGAACGGCTGTACTTGTGCGAGCAACTTCAAGTGATATGAGCTGCCCGCCACCAGGCTATTTGCCTGAGCCCCGATTGTCAGGTTCTGATCAAGGGGAACACCCAATGTTTTCACTTTGGGCTGCGTTTTAATCAGACAGCCATCAACAGCAAATTGCTCCTATTCTTGCCCTAGAGTTCTAATTTGGGGCCCAGTACTGACCACCAAAAGTTCTGTCATGGTGTCGTTTAGAGCTAGTTTATTCGCCAGCATCCACTTTTGGATCAGTCTGGAAGTGCTATTGAGGGAAGAGGAGTCAACATCGTAATCCCCAGACAGTGGCACAAGGCACTGCATGTCACCAGCATAGTCTGCATAAACTATACCCGCGGCATCGTATTGATCAAATAACGGGCGCGTGAAGATATTAAATAGAGTAGGAGACATGCAGGACGCCTGGGGCACCCCACAGGAAACGAGAAACTCCTCTGCTCAAACGTCTTGGATGAAAACTCTGGCCTTGCGCTCAGATAAGAATGAATGTACCCAGCGTGCCGCCTCAGCTGAGAAGTGCGCTGTACTACGCAGTCTATCCATGAGGATGGTGTGATCAACAAGATCAAACCCAGCAGACTGATCCAGCAGCACCAACAGAGCTGTGCCCCCTTATCAAAGATGGTTAAGAGGTTAGATTTGAGGTCTGAGAGAGTAGACTCTGTACTGTGTGCACTGCGGAAGCCAGATTATTTATGTCCTAAAATGTGGAATTGACATGAGAACTCTTCAGTTTGTTGTTGGACTATTTTATCCAGAATCTTGAGTAGAAAAGGGACATTAGTTATTGGCCGATAGTTCCCAGGCACATATGCATCCAAGGTAGACATTTTTATCAATGGGGAGATCCAGGCCTGTTTGATACTCGCCGGGACAGAGCTTTCCCTAAGGGAGGCATTTATACTGAGACTGTTGTTGGGGTGTCGGATCCGGTTATGGGGGGCACGGTGCAGGGTCAGCGAAATGCAGGCCTGTGTGTGGGGGACCCCATGCACTGTTTGAAGGGTGCGTGTAGTCGTGCTCAGGAAAGCACACAAAGGTGGAGTCGTACCAAAATGTCACCTCTACTACTGTGCCCGGGCAGTCACTGCGACTTTGGGGACACCCAAAATACTGACTCCAATTACTGCACTCAAGCAGAGCAGGGGTGTCCCCCGCTCTCCTTGGGTGCTGTAACGGGAGTCGGGAGTTGTGGGGGTGTCTCCCGCTTAGCATTGTAAGCACCAATGCTTACACCAATTTGCACCAAGTTTACTCCCCGTAACTGGACGTCGGACTGGGCTATCCCTCCTGACGTGTCGTCCAGGTGGCCCCAGTATTTCCCCAGCCTCAGTGCCCCGGAGAAGGCTGTGACAAAGAAGGCCCTAAAGGATGACGCCTCGTGTGCAACCCCGCAAATTCCTCCCAACGCCCATACCATCAGTTCCCGTTCCTGCGGGTCGAGGGGACGCCTTGAATCCACCTTCCTGACCCTTAGCCTGCTCCAGCCTGCCAGTGCTTTCTTTATCATGAAATCGCCACTTGGGCTGGCCACTCCGTGTATGCCTGCTACAAACCTAATGGCTGCCATTCTCACTTTCACCATCCCCGCTGAAGCCCCTGAGTCATACAAATGCCCCAGGAAAGTATTAAGGTGTCACGGTGGAACAGATCGCCCCTCCCTCTTTCCCGGAAAATTCCCTGTATTCCTGGAATGCTTATATGCTGTCTTTGTCTTCTTAGCCAATGCCCCCGGCCACCAGGTGTGCCAAGTCGGGGCCCCAAAACTCCAGAGATTGTTGTGGAATGGGGTCATCTTTATCTCTTCCTGGGGCAACCATCTCCAGAATCCCTGCAAGAGAGAATGCATTAGCAGCGTTAATGAGCACCCCCGGAACATGCTTTGATTGAAACAGCACTGCCCCTTTTAAGCACCCCAATACCAAATGTTTCAGCATTCTAGGTACCAGGGGGCAAGATGTCCCTGGATTGTTTATTGCCATCATCACGGACATGCTGTCAGACCAGGAAACCACATGCTTACCCCGGAGGACGTTGCCCCGTATTGCTAAGGCTACTGCGATGGGGAATAGCTCCAGAAATGTGACGTTCCTAGTCGACCACTGTCTAACCATGTTCCTGACCACCGCTGGCCACACCACTTGATTCCCCATATGGCCCCAAAGCCCACCCTACCTGCTGCTGCATCAGTGTAAAGTCCGATCCCTTCATTGGGGGGCCTAGTCCGGCCTCACTTGAATCCCATTGTAACCCGTCAGGAAGTTGTCCCAGGCTTTGAGGTCCCCCTTGATGGAGGCGGACAGTCCTGTGTGGTGATGTTTTCCGGTGAGCTCCTGCAATGGCACGTGAAAAGGGGTGCCCCATCGGGAAGATCCTGAGCGTAAAGTTTAGTTGCCCTACCAGGCACTCTCCTTGCCTGTAGGCCTATCAATGCAGACTCCCTAAACTCTGCCACCTTGCCTGCTGGTAGGTGACATACCGCCTACACTGAGTCCATTTTGATCCCCAAGAATGTGATTGTGGTGAATGGGCCCTCTGTTTTTTCCTGTGCCAGTGAGACCCCCAGTTGTTCCGCTATTCTCTGTGATGTTTGCAGGAGGGTGTCCCAGCACTGGGTTGTCCCATGTGGGCCCAAAAACAAGAGATCGTCCAAGTAATAGACCACTCTAGCCCCTTTCCATTGCCATTTTGGGACCCATTCTAGGAAGGAACTGCATGTCTACATGCTATTGGGCGCCCCAGTGGCATGCATTTATCACAGTCGAATGTTCCCCCTGCCTGAAAGCCCAGTAGCCGGTAGTCCTCGGGGTGAATGGGTAGTGGCCCAAAAGCTGATTCTATGTCGGCCTTTGCCAGCAGAGCCCCCTTCCCAGGCACCCGCAATCGGCTGAGCGCGTCAGACGTCGCATACGTAACTGAGCATGCGTCCTCGTTGATTGCGTCGTTTACAGATGTCCCTTCAGGGAATGAATCCTCCTGAACTTTCCCTCCTATTTTTGGTCACAATTCCTACTGGCGGGCAAACAAAAGAGGGAGGGGGCCTGCAGCGAGGGGCTGTTCCCTATCTTAGGCTCCCCTATTGCACCCTTGCTGGGGGGGGGGGGGCTGGCAACCCACAGAAAGAACATGCATGTTTGCATTTGCATATTGCTCTTGTACATGTCTTGGTGTTGTATGCCCAGCACGTGCCCTTTTCATCCCCCTTTGGCGTCCAGCCCCCATGTGACCAGGCCCCTTGCGTCCTCCCTCCCTGCTGGCGGACCATGGTGCAACTGGCCCAGAGGTCCAGTGCCCTGGTTCCCCCATCGAGCTGCACACCGCCGGTCTTTGAGGCTCTGAACCTCTCATCATAACTGGGCCATGGTACATTCCCGGTGCATTGAGAGCACCAAATGTAAGAATGACCATAACCTTTCATGTCATTCTGGGAATTTTTCAACCATCACTGGAGCACATATTGCGAAACCTGTTGTCCAGTTGGCGATTGATTTGGGTATTTGGGCCTCCCCCTCCGCCCCCTCACTCTTAGCACCCCTTTCCTCCTCAGATACAGAAGAGTTTAACAACGAGAATATATCAACAAACGTGTCCTTTAGTTCCAGCGATGTGTGCCATGTTAGCATACCCGAAGGGTTCTTGATGGGGGCCACCGGTGCACTCACATCACCTAGGGAAGTGCCTGTCGCCGGAAACACCTGTGCCAACCCCATTCGCTGCTGTGCCCGTATTCCCCATGTTTTGTGCCAGTCCACCCGGCCCTGTAAAGGGGGGGATGCCCGGCCCTGCGCCTCTCAAGTTCCCTGCTACTAGTCCCTGTGCAAGTGTGTCCTGCGCCGGGAGATAGGCACCGGTTATCGGGCCCCCCTTTACCTGCTGGCTCATCTCAGGACCACGCCCTAGGCCGATGCTCCCAGATCCCGCAGCCCATTGTCCCGCCCTGGGCCCACTGATACTTGTGTTTTTTCATTTAATTTTTTTTCTTTCTTCTTTTTTTTTTTCTTCTTAAATTTTACTTTGTGTAAAAAATCTGGAGTCATTGAATGCTGATGTTCTAGTATAAGATTTTTTTTCATGATCTTTTTGTAAAGGTTTGTTCAAACCATAAACAAATTAAAAAAGAAACATGTGTTTGTGGTCCACTGACGCCTTTGGCCACCCGGTACGGTTTCGCCCTCTGACTGGGCTGTAGGCTGGCCCCCGCCCCATGTGCTTGGGCCTACCCATGGTGCCTCCCCTGTGTAACCCCCTAGACCTCCCCAAGGGCCCCCTCCATTGCTGGGGGGGACGCCTGTCCGCATTTGGGTTGGCTGTGCTGATCTCCTGTGCAGCGGTAACGCCGGCGGTAATATTGGCCGGTGCCACTGCGCTCTCCCGTCTCCCCCTCACTGTGGTGCCCCCTCACTGTGGTGCCCCGCTTCGAAATATTGGGTTATTGCCGCCCCTTGTGCCTCACCCCGGGTATTATTTCTTAGCCAGTCCTTAGGTCTCTGAGGCCCTTGAAACGCGTTTTGTCTCATTTGTATCTGTCCCCCAACGCGCCCAGTAACTCTTGCCTGAACGGATGGGATCGCTGATTCCCCCCGCCCCCCCCCCCGCCCTGCTCCACACCCACACAGTACGTACGCGGCACACCTGCGCCCGCCTCAGGTACTGCCACAAGCAGGTGAGCCCGCTCGGGCAAAGAAGCCGCAAGCAAAAGCGCCCCCACTTCTTACCTCTCCCAGCGTCCCTCGAATACGGGGCTGCAAGCACCGACGAGATTCTGGCGACAGACCCAGCCCAGGACCCGCTCGAGCCCCAAAGTAGGCAGTGGATGTGGGCTCCCACCCTGCACCAGGTCCTCGGCAATGAAGAAGGGCGACGCGTGGCAGACCGAGCAAAACAGGACGGAGAGCCAGGCAGTCAGGCAGCCAGGCAGGCAGGCAGCCAGGCAGCCAGGCAGGCAGGCAGGCAGGCAGCCAGACAGGCAGGCAGCCAGGCAGCCAGCCAGGCAGCCAGGCAGGCAGCCAGGCAGGCAGGCAGGCAGCCAGCCAGGCAGGCAGGCAGGAAGGGAGGCAGGCAGGCGACACTGGAGAATCCGTGCTCCACGAGTGGCATGGGTGGGTTGCTTGGGGGAGCAGATGAGCCGCTCCTCTATCCAGGCTCCCATGCCCCTATTTAGTGGCTGCATTTGGCACCGCTGCCGGGCCCCTGCTGTTACTACCATTGTAATGGCTGGGGGTGCGTCTCCATGCCCCCAGCCAGTTCTAGGCGCTGCCTCCTGCAGCTGCCTGTTTCCCCCACCATGCCGGCACCTCACGCTCCATCCCCACCATGCCGGCCCCTCCACCGGGAAGGTGGCCCGCATCCATAACCGAAGGTACGAAGAGGGACCAGTTTGAGAGATATGGAATAGAATGGAACAGGCGGTTGTAGAGCGCATATCCGAAGATCCAATCAAAAAGATGCATCTGGCCGCAGTTCGTATTTAATGATGCACAGTCAGCAGTAGTGGACCAGATTACTGAAAAAGGGGGGTTCCAAGCTTCTTCCCAAACACCCCCAGTGATTCCATGCTCCTCAATTCCAATGGAAGGTTATTCCAAAGCTACAGGGCCTCGCATGAGAAACATCTGTTCCCAGTAAACGGATTTATAGGACGGGAAACCACTTTTTAACCTTCATTTTTGTTCAGTAAAAATTGTATTTTTCAAACTTTTAAACAATGCACCCCTATATACGCCTGTCCATAGCATGTATATCTGATATTTTCTCCATAATTGAACATTTTAATTTCTGGCTTGGTGCCAATTTTTCCTTAAACTCAAAATGAATTCTCATTTTAAATTCAATAAAATGCATTCTCTGCAATAATTCAACATAATACACAAATACACAGTGCACCATAAACAACACATAAAACAAAATGACTCGACTGGTCACATATCTCTGATCTCTTATGATCTTTTCTCTAAGACTCGTTACCTCTTTTGGTTACATCTTTAACCAAACTCGTCTACTGCTTCCACTACGGGATTTTAGGTTAAGATTTCTTCTGTTACGTTCTTTAAAACGCAGGCACAGGGCGTATTCTACTATCGTGGCATTCTCCTCACGATGCCTCTTAATTACTTGTCATCTCACGTCAATTTCTCAAACTCAATTGCTTGGCCTCTCACAAGTCAATTGCTCAATAACTCCTTAACGCTTCACGTCTTGAGTTAATTCCCTTTCTCTGTTATTTCTTCTAAACTTCTTATATTACACTTTAAAAACATTGATCTTTCCAAAGTGATTCAATTTGCTTCTGAAAGCCCCTCAAAAGTATCCCAAACTAATTATTCTAAGAGGGGTTTCCCATAAGTGCTTTCAAAGTTTTTTGTAAAACTTTTAAAAGGATCAAGATGAGTTTTGAGCAACCGGCAATCGTTGAACCTGGTATTTGGGAATGCCCAGGAGAAGGGATTTACAATAATCGAGCCTTGAGTTAACAAAGACGCCAACCACTGAACACCGATCTTTGTCCAGAATAAGAGACATGAGAGGTTTCAGCAGTTTAAGTTGATAGTAAACTGTTTTAATAATCGGATTAATCTGGCCATTGCAGTTCATGTTTGAATAATCTGTTTGAAGATTAAAAAGGGAAGGACACGGGATTGGCATGAGATTGGCTAGTTTGTTTTTTGGGCCAAATCCGATAATCTCCGTTTTGGATGGATTAAACTGCAGTTTATCCTCCAGCATCCGGGTTTTGATTGCCTCAGCACGTTGTAAAAGGCGGACTGTTGCATCCGCCGTACTTGTTAACCGCACATACATTTTTGTATCATCCGCGTATGAGTGATATTGTAGATTACATTTTGAAAAGAGTTTCAAAAGCGAGCGGATGTCCCACGTCCCAGGTCATTTTCCACAGTGGTGCAAGGACACGCTGACGGTGAGCTTTCCTCCCCTAGGGTACAAAGAAGCAGTGTGGTGGGGCAAGAACACACACTGATATGTTAGAGGGATATGCTGCCATGCCGCAGCAGCTACTTGAGTATTGATGGAGCAAGCTCTCTTCTACAGCAATCAGGAAACACTACAACAAGAGCTCAATCGCAGCGCCACCTCGGCTGCAAAGGAGTGGATAGGTGAACCACGGGGTCAGAGGTCGCATATGATGACTATAACAGACATGAACTGACATAAGATGGAATGACTGAGGAATGGGAGGCTGCACCTGGCATAGAGGGCAGCACCTGGAGAAGTGAGCCTGTACCCTAGAGGTGATGACTGTGCCAGGCCTATAAGGCATTTACCGGTACCAGAAGGCATCGCTGGGGCGTGTGGTGGTGCTCTTGGCATAGAAGGCAGCACCTGGAGAAGTGAGCCTCTACCCTAGACGTGATGACTGTGCCAGGCCTATAAGGCGTTAACCGGTACCAGAAGGCATCGCTGGGGTGTGTGGTGCTGCACTTGGCATATGAGGGCAGCACCTGGAGAAGTGAGCCTGTACCCTAGACGTGATGACTGTGCCAGGCCTATAAGGCGTTAACTGGCATCAGAAGGCATCGCTGGGGTGTGTGGTGCTGCACCTGGCATAGAGGGCAGCACCTGGAGAAGTGAGCCTCTGCCCTAGACGTGATGACTGTGCCAGGCATATAAGGCGTTAACCGGTACCAGAAGGCATCGCTGAGGCGTGTTGTGCTGCACTTGCCATATGAGGGAAGCACCTGGAGAAGTGCGCCTGTACCCTAGAAGTGATGACTGTGCCAGGCCTATAAGGCGTTAACCGGTACCAGAAGGCATCGCTGGGGCGTGTGGTGCTGCACTTGGCATAGAGGGCAGCACCTGGAGAAGTGAGCCTCTACCCTAGAGGTGATGACTGTGCCAGGCCTATAAGGCATTTACCGGTACCAGAAGGCATCGCTGGGGCGTGTGGTGCTGCACTTGGCATAGAGGGCAGCACCTGGAGAAGTGAGCCTCTACCCTAGACGTGATGACTGTGCCAGGCCTATAAGGCGTTAACCGGTACCAGAAGGCATCGCTGGGGCGTGTTGTGCTGCACTTGCCATATGAGGGAAGCACCTGGAGAAGTGAGCCTCTACCCTAGACGTGATGACTGTGCCAGGCCTATACGGCGTTAACCGGTACCAGAAGGCATCGCTGGGGCGTGTGGTGCTGCACTTGGCATAGAGGGCAGCACCTGGAGAAGTGAGCCTGTACCCTAGAAGTGATGACTGTGCCAGGCCTATAAGGCGTTAACCGGTACCAGAAGGCATCGCTGGGGCGTGTGGTGCTGCACTTGGCATAGAGGGCAGCACCTGGAGAAGTGAGCCTCTACCCTAGACGTGATGACTGTGCCAGGCCTATACGGCGTTAACCGGTACCAGAAGGCATCGCTGGGGCGTGTGGTGCTGCACTTGGCATAGAGGGCAGCACCTGGCGAAGTGAGCCTTTACCCTAGACGTGATGACTGTGCCAGGCCTATAAGGGGTTAACCGGTACCAGAAGGCATCGCTGGGGCGTGTGGTGCTGCTCTTGGCATATGAGGGCAGCACCTGGAGAAGTGAGCCTGTACCCTAGATGTGATGACTGTGCCAGGCCTATAAGGCGTTAACCGGTACCAGAAGGCATCGCTGGGGCGTGTGGTGCTGCACTTGGCATATGAGGGCAGCACCTGGAGAAGTGAGCCTGTACCCTAGACGTGATGACTGTGCCAGGCCTATAAGGCGTTAACCGGTATCAGAAGGCATCGCTGGGGCGTGTGGTGCTGCACTTGGCATATGAGGGCAGCACCTGGAGAAGTGAGCCTTTACCCTAGACGTGATGACTGTGCCAGGCCTATAAGGCGTTAACCGGTACCAGAAGGCATCGCTGGGGCGTGTGGTGCTGCTCTTGGCATATGAGGGCAGCACCTGGAGAAGTGAGCCTGTACCCTAGACGTGATGACTGTGCCAGGCCTATAAGGCGTTAACCGGTACCAGAAGGCATCGCTAGGGCGTGTGGTGCTGCTCTTGGCATATGAGGACAGCACCTGGAGAAGTGAGCCTGTACCCTAGACGTGATGACTGTGCCAGGCCTATAAGGCGTTAACCGGTACCAGAAGGCATCGCTGGGGCGTGTGGTGCTGCACTTGGCATAGAGGGCAGCACCTGGAGAAGTGAGCCTCTACCCTAGACGTGATGACTGTGCCAGGCCTATAAGGCGTTAACCGGTACCAGAAGGCATCGCTGGGGCGTGTGGTGCTGCACTTGGCATATGAGGGCAGCACCTGGAGAAGTGAGCCTGTACCCTAGACGTGATGACTGTGCCAGGCCTATAAGGCGTTAACCGGTACCAGAAGGCATCGCTGGGGCGTGTGGTGCTGCACTTGGCATAGAGGGCAGCACCTGGAGAAGTGAGCCTCTACCCTAGACGTGATGACTGTGCCAGGCCTATAAGGCGTTAACCGGTACCAGAAGGCATCGCTGGGGCGTGTGGTGCTGCTCTTGGCATATGAGGGCAGCACCTGGAGAAGTGAGCCTGTACCCTAGACGTGATGACTGTGCCAGGCCTATAAGGCGTTAACCGGTACCAGAAGGCATCGCTGGGGCGTGTGGTGCTGCACTTGGCATAGAGGGCAGAACCTGGAGAAGTGAGCCTCTACCCTAGACGTGATGACGGTGCTAGGCCTATAAGGCGTTAACCGGTACCAGAAGGCATCGCTGGGGCGTGTGGTGCTGCACTTGGCATAGAGGGCAGCACCTGGAGAAGTGAGCCTGTACCCTAGACGTGATGACTGTGCCAGGCCTATAAGGCGTTAACCGGTACCAGAAGGCATCGCTGGGGCGTGTGGTGCTGCACTTGGCAT
Organism: Ambystoma mexicanum; assembly: GCF_040938575.1. Classification (NCBI taxonomy): domain Eukaryota; kingdom Metazoa; phylum Chordata; class Amphibia; order Caudata; family Ambystomatidae; genus Ambystoma; species Ambystoma mexicanum. The sequence continues at coordinate 29,380,916 of NC_090939.1, forward strand.
AGAGGGCAGCACCTGGAGAAGTGAGCCTGTACCCTAGACGTGATGACTGTGCCAGGCCTATAAGGCGTTAACCGGTACCAGAAGGCATCGCTGGGGCGTGTGGTGCTGCACTTGGCATATGAGGGCAGCACCTGGAGAAGTGAGCCTCTATCCTAAACCTGATGACTGTGCCAGGCCTATAAGGCGTTAACCGGTACCAGAAGGCATCGCTGGGGCGTGTGGTGCTGCACTTGGCATAGAGGGCAGCACCTGGAGAAGTGAGCCTCTACCCTAGACGTGATGACTGTGCCAGGCCTATAAGGCGTTAACCGGTACCAGAAGGCATCGCTGGGGCGTGTGGTGCTGCACTTGGCATATGAGGGCAGCACCTGGAGAAGTGAGCCTCTACCCTAGACGTGATGACTGTGCCAGACCTATAAGGCGTTAACCGGTACCAGAAGGCATCGCTGGGGCGTGTGGTGCTGCACTTGGCATATGAGGGCAGCACCTGGAGAAGTGAGCCTCTACCCTAGACGTGATGACTGTGCCAGGCCTATAAGGCGTTAACCGGTACCAAAAGGCATCGCTGGGGCGTGTGGTGCTGCACTTGGCATATGAGGGAAGCACCTGGAGAAGTGAGCCTGTACCCTAGACTTGATGACTGTGCCAGGCCTATAAGGTGTTAACCGGTACCAGAAGGCACCGCTGGGGCGTGTGGTGCTGCACTTGGCATAGAGGGCAGCACCTGGAGAAGTGAGCCTCTACCCTAGACGTGATGACTGTGCCAGGCCTATAAGGTGTTAACCGGTACCAGAAGGCACCGCTGGGGCGTGTGGTGCTGCACCTGGCATAGAGGGCAGCACCTGGAGAAGTGAGCCTCTACCCTAGACGTGATGACTGTGCCAGGCCTATAAGGCGTTAACCGGTACCAGAAGGCACCGCTGGGGCGTGTGGTGCTGCACTTGGCATATGAGGGAAGCACCTGGAGAAGTGAGCCTGTACCCTAGACGTGATGACTGTGCCAGGCCTATAAGGCGTTAACCGGTACCAGAAGGCATCGCTGGGGCGTGTGGTGCTGCACTTGGCATAGAGGGCAGCACCTGGAGAAGTGAGCCTCTACCCTAGACGTGATGACTGTGCCAGGCCTATAAGGCGTTAACCGGTACCAGAAGGCATCGCTGGGGCGTGTGGTGCTGCACTTGGCATATGAGGGCAGCACCTGGAGAAGTGAGCCTGTACCCTAGACGTGATGACTGTGCCAGGCCTATAAGGCGTTAACCGGTACCAGAAGGCATCGCTGGGGCGTGTGGTGCTGCACTTGGCATATGAGGGCAGCACCTGGAGAAGTGAGCCTGTACCCTAGACGTGATGACTGTGCCAGGCCTATAAGGCGTTAACCGGTACCAGAAGGCATCGCTGGGGCGTGTGGTGCTGCACTTGGCATAGAGGGCAGCACCTGGAGAAGTGAGCCTCTACCCTAGACGTGATGACTGTGCCAGGCCTATAAGGCGTTAACCGGTACCAGAAGGCATCGCTGGGGCGTGTGGTGCTGCACTTGGCATATGAGGGCAGCACCTGGAGAAGTGAGCCTGTACCCTAGACGTGATGACTGTGCCAGGCCTATAAGGCGTTAACCGGTACCAGAAGGCATCGCTGGGGTGTGTGGTGCTGCACTTGGCATATGAGGGCAGCACCTGGAGAAGTGAGCCTGTACCCTAGACGTGATGACTGTGCCAGGCCTATAAGGCGTTAACTGGCATCAGAAGGCATCGCTGGGGTGTGTGGTGCTGCACCTGGCATAGAGGGCAGCACCTGGAGAAGTGAGCCTCTGCCCTAGACGTGATGACTGTGCCAGGCCTATAAGGCGTTAACCGGTACCAGAAGGCATCGCTGGGGCGTGTGGTGCTGCACTTGGCATATGAGGGCAGCACCTGGAGAAGTGAGCCTGTACCTTAGACGTGATGACTGTGCCAGGCCTATAAGGCGTTAACCGGTACCAGAAGGCATCGCTGGGGCGTGTGGTGCTGCACTTGGCATAGAGGGCAGCACCTGGAGAAGTGAGCCTCTACCCTAGACGTGATGACTGTGCCAGGCCTATAAGGCGTTAACCGGTACCAGAAGGCATTGCTGGGGCGTGTGGTGCTGCACTTGGCATATGAGGGCAGCACCTGGAGAAGTGAGCCTGTACCCTAGACGTGATGACTGTGCCAGGCCTATAAGGCGTTAACCGGTACCAGAAGGCATCGCTGGGGTGTGTGGTGCTGCACTTGGCATATGAGGGCAGCACCTGGAGAAGTGAGCCTGTACCCTAGACGTGATGACTGTGCCAGGCCTATAAGGCGTTAACTGGCATCAGAAGGCATCGCTGGGGCGTGTGGTGCTGCACCTGGCATAGAGGGCAGCACCTGGAGAAGTGAGCCTCTACCCAAGACGTGATGACTGTGCCAGGCCTATAAGGCGTTAACCGGTACCAGAAGGCATCGCTGGGGCGTGTGGTGCTGCACCTGGCATATGAGGGCAGCATACACGTGATGACTATGCCAGGCCTACAAGGCGTTAACTGGTACCAGAGGAATCACTGGGACGTTTGAGACAGCACTTGGCACATGACTGATTCCTTTTTATTCAGGAAGATCACTCGTATACCTCAAAAGGAAGCATCTTGGCGCTTGAAGGAAGACACAATCATTAGGATGCATGTTTGTGAAGGACAAATCAATTAAGACAGACAGACATTAGAATGGTTCCAGGAACAAAGAATCAAAAGAAACAGAAGAGATCTGGGAACATCCCTGCAGCACTAGAGTGCATGGAGAAGGCAACCTCAAAAACCTGCGGCCAATAGTTCTCAGGAGTCAAAGTGCATGGTCCTTCATCAGAGGAAACAGCCCTGATGCGGGAAGTGCTTCCGAAGAGGGCATGGGGGCAGGCAGAAGGCAGCTAGTATGCCCGCTCCCTTCTCAGGGAGCCCCCAAGTCTAGGGGGTGATCAGTGCAGTCCATCGGTGCTCTCCGTAACACGAATGGAAACATAGTAGAGTTTGCGAGTCAAGTGGAAACTGGAGGGCCGGGGAGGACGATGGAAAGAGGATCGACTGGGCGAGGCCATCATGAACTGGGAGACCACAAACTGTCCTCAAAAGTGCCCCCCCCATAGCCACAGATCAATGAAATGAGTGAAAAGCACAGGAACGGCACAATGCCACAAGCACCAGCAACTCAAGGCCGCCGCCATACTGACTCCCGCGCAGGCTCCCCTCCCCAGACGTATTTCTGGTTCATCATTCCAGTGCTGTTTCCTTTGCTGCCCAGCCATAAGAATCCAAACCTGTGGTAGTAAAAATCCCAGGCAGTGAAGTAGCAACCAAGGAAGTCTGGTCTCCACTCCTGCCCCTCATGGTGGGTCCCGCAAGGCCCCATTTCCTGCGGCGTCAGTGTCAACGGTCTACCTGGCTGCTTCTTCCCCATCGCAGCGCATCTCCCAAGACTCCAACAATCGCTGTTGCCATGACAGTTGCTGGGCCGCCGTCGGCCATTCCTCTCTCTCGATCTCATTTGATGACACAGTCTATGCATTTGATGCTATACCTTACATATGGCTCTCTGCCGTACCTGATCTCCACCTTCTCCCAGCATTTCCAGTGTTATGCAGACGTCACACAGCTCTATTTTGAGCTGCCATCCTCTGCCCCCTCTGCCTCCTCCCTCATTCCTGACTGCCCGTCTGCTATTCAGGTGTGGTGCTCTGCTAATGATCTCTGCCTTAATGCCTGTAAAACAGAGATCCTACTCATTGGGGTGCCTGCTCCTTGTTTTCCCCCTCTCTCTGGCCAAACTGCTTGGGTCCCATCCCCTCACCCACCAGTGAGGCAAACAACCTTGGGATCATCGTTCACACCTTCTCAGGGGCATTCTCCCATTCCTCACCTTCCCCCAGAAGCTCAATGTCTTCATAGCCCTGTTTCTCTCTAGGCTTGACTACTGCAACAGCCTCTTCCTCAATCTGCCACTTCACATCTCTCCTGCCCTAAAATCCCTCCACTGGCACCCGGTGACCACACAGATGAAATTCCAGACCCTCGGCATCATCCACAAGAACGCCTGGGGCCTGGGACCTCTTTGCATCCAGCTCTGCCTCCTAAATGCCTCCCGACCAGAGTCCTTCGGTCCTCTGGCTCCAAGTCTTTGCTGGTCAAAAGGGTTAGGACAGTTTTTCTGAAGTCCAACTAAGGGCTTAGTAAAACCATTCAACTGACACAGTAGAAGACTCCACTCTTAGTATAAGGCTGTACCACCTGAGTATATGGTAGCGTAGACAGAGCAGCCAGGCTTATCTTAGGAGGGGGAGAGGGCTGTAGGAGAGTACATAGAACCTGTCGTATACCAAGTGTGCAACAGAAACACTTACAACCAGAAGTACTATACATAATAAAGGTTTATTATGAATACAAGATGGCCAAGTTAAGTCTTGGGGTAAGTACTGTTCATAGAGTCATATACACATTTATAAAAACACACCACAATACTTGAATGTGCACAGACCAAAGCATAACACCTTCTTCAGAATGCCTAACAGTAATTCTAGGGAAGTCAGACCGTATCATACACATATACTATAGGCCACACCTATTCATGGGGAGTAAAAACCATTAGTTACTTTTAGATTACTTTCTATAACACAAGGGTAGTAGACCCTGTCAGTTGTGCAGTAACACTCGACAAGGAAATCACATAATCAACCAACCTTGGTGCCAGGATGCTTTTCTGAATAGTGGAACACAGATTCAAGGAACAGTTTATACATGTAACTACATACATGATAACACACAGTTATACTAGGTGAGTAAGACCTTTTGGTGTAACATACAATTACAGTTGCTTTTCAGCTCAGTGGAACACACTCTAAGATAAGCAAGAAATCTTTACACTAATTTAGGATGCACCAGGCAGACCAAGGTCAGCCACACGCAAAGAACCCTTTTCAAGAATGGCACACAGCTATTCTAGGCAGGTAAAATATAATGTTATAATATACTATTACAGTGGCTTTTCAGATAAGTGGAACACAGGCTAAAGGAAGCAATAACTGTTTAACTTATTTGAGGATGGCACAAGGCACACCACGGTTAGTAAAACCTACATACGTTTTAAAGGAGCCATCAGCAACTTAAAAGATAAGTATAACTTAGGGCAGACTTATTCTAGACAGGCTTACAGCAAGTCAGGGCAAGCAAGACGCAATTGGGGCACTCTACAATTTCTATCCTAAAAGGGATAGTAAAGTGATGCCTACAGCATTACTTTTGGGGAAGAGGCACAAAAAATTCACAGGTGAGTAAATGAACCTTATATATACTTCTCAGAATGGCACAAGACACATTCAAGGTAGGTAAGAACATTTGTATTTGTCCACTCTCAGAGTTACAGTTACCAACTAACTCATTTACAAGTAGGTGCACTTTTAAACACTTGTTCTCTGTTCTAGGCAAAAGGCCCAACCCTTCGAAAGTCTTTCCCTTTTTTTGGAGCATGAGTTCTCAGTGGCAGAAGGGGGGCCCGAGATTCAACAGACAGTTCAGGAAGGCACAGAAGTAGCGATAGTTCACAAGGAAGACTGGTCAAACCAGTAGGTATTTCTCTTTAGAGTTACTTGAGGTCCAGGGACTTCAGAGACGACACCTTGGGAGGATTCCAGCAGTGGGCCTGGGCGAACTGGATTAGAGGGCTCCCAATCACAGGAAACACCCCCAAAGCTTTACAGAAATCCCACAGGCTTAAGCTAAGTAAATAACCCAGCAAACACAGTACCTCAGCGCAGAAGAAGAGTTGCAGCAAGAAGACTGCAGGATCTGCAGCCAAAAAGCTGGTTGTTGAATTCCTTTATCATGAGGACTGAAGACAAGACACTGGAAGGACATTTGCAGCAGGGATCACAGGGAAGGCTCTGGACAAGAGGTTCTTCACATGGTTTACTCAGCACAGAAGAAGAAGTTGCAAGAGGGGAGACTTCAGGATCTGCAGCCAGAAACCCGGTCGCTGAATTCCTTGTCATGAAGACAGGACACTGGAAGGGCTTCTGCAGCAAGGATCAATGGGAAGGTTCCAGGCAAGAGTTTCTTTGTGGATGTGGCTCTGTGGGTTTTGGCATTCTTTTCAGGAGCCAAAAGAAGACAAAATATAGCCGATTGGATTTTCGTCATTTATAAGGTCCAGCACTCTGGTGAGGGGACTGTTTGGACTCCCTTCACGTTTTTGGAGATCCAGCAGGAAGCCGCCAAAGTTTCAGCTCGATTCGGAATTCAGAAGACCATGCACCGCATGATGGCTCGAGGTCCCAGGGTACTGGGGGTATTGCAGCAGCGCAAGGTCGCAGCATGAGCTGGGATGGCTCAAAAGGCAGGTCTTCTTGAGTGCAGTGGATCTCATCAGGCTCTGGGTCAAGGTCATCGTTTTTGGAGTCCCCAGATTGTTTGGAGGGAAGGGTAACAGCAGGCTCCGGTTACGCAGCAGGCTCCGGTTACGCAGCAGGCTCCGGTTACGCAGCAGGCTCCGGTTACGCAGCAGGCTCTCCGCTCGTTGAAATCGTCCCAGCTGCGGTTTCTTCATCTTCCTCTTCGGAATCAGGTCCAGTGGTCGACTACTGTTCAGCAGCTTCCAGGCTCTGAGCATTTATCAGGAACTACAGCACAACTTCTGCATTCTCTCCCCGCGTTATAGGACAGCCAGCCCCCCACTGGGGGTTGGTTCTTTTCAGGGAAGGTGGAAGCCAAAGCGCTGCAGAGATTTGTTCTCCTGCCTCGCTTCCGGTCTTTCCAGACGCTCTGAAGCCTGGGCGGGGAATCCACGAGATTCCTGGTGATAACAAAACAGCCACTGAGGTCGTTTCTGCCTAGAGGGGAAGCCCTCAGAAACAGCAAGCACACAAGAGATGGCAAAAAAAAAGAAGGAGCCCACCATTTTAGAAAAATGGTGGCCCTCCTGTGCTTTACCGAGGCTGAATTAACAGCCTGCGAGTAATGAAGACTAAAAAGTAATGAAAGTAGTTACACTGCCATCAGCCATTCAAGTGAACTTGCAATTTTAACAAAATGTTACCAGGCAAGCAACGTGATACATTGTATCCCCCAACACTCCACATAAGGTGGGGTGTGCTGGCTCACTAAATAAAATGCAAAGGGGATGAAAATGCCTCTTGACTACTTGGGAACAGTAGTTCACCCAAGCACATGAAAGAGAAATTAACAGTGGAGCCCAAAGAGGCAACCCAGCCAACGCCCAAAAGTTGTAGGAAACTATGACTTCAACCATGCTCTATGGAGAGACATAAAAAGGTCACCCATAAAAAGAGTAAAAGGCTAGGTGAGAGGGGAAAAAGATTCCCCTTCACGCGGGGACAAGATAAAATAGTCACCTATTCAAAGCAAAAGGTTCTGGGGTTGACACAGGTCAGGATGACTTATCATTGATATGAAAATCTTATCTAACAAAATGTTTCTCGAAGCAGAGATTGGGAGGTAGATCCCTTTCTGGGGCCGCCTCCTCCCTCTAGAATGGCCTTCCTTCCTCCCTCCCACTAAAGCCGGATCTTTTAAAGTTCTGGAAACTTCCCATGATTTTTCTTTTGCCCTCTTCCTTCCTGTGCTAACTCTCCGTCTGCTGCTGTGACTGGGTCCTGGTCCCTTCAGAGTCCCACAGGGTCCAGGCCACCCCACCACAAGTCCCCAGTGCCTCGTTTGCCAGCATTTGCCCTCTGGCTCCCTTTCCTGTACTAGCCCAGCTTGGCCCTCCCTGCCCACCGCACTCATCCTCCCTGTCCCCCTTTTTCCCCTGGCACTTGCCTTCTTGGCCCCCTCAGCACTTCCCTGCCCCCTTCCCTGGGGGTGCCCCACTCCTGCACTTCTCCCTCTACCCCCTCAATGTCTACACTTACCACCTTCTCAAGCACTTGCGCAGTAGGATTGTCACATGGCCAATATAACCGTCTTTTGTTTTTATTCCCTTGTCCCCCCCCCGCCCCCCCATCTGGTCTTGTGGCGCCTGGAAACACTTGTGCCTAGGTGCCATACAAATGTCCAATAAAATAAAAAGTGAAAAAAGATGGTGACTATAAGAGGCATTTGAGGTGTGAACTTGTATTAGATGGCATAACTGGGGCATTTATAGTGGCACTTGGCATAGGATTGTAGCAACTGCCCAAGTAAGAGTAGGCCATAGATATGGTGAGTATGCCAGACATATCAGCCATTAACTGATATAAAAATGCATTATTAGAGCCTGTGGGACTGCACTTGGCATTATGATGGCAGCACCAGGTATAGGAGGCATTACTGGTTATAGCATGACATGGCAACACCAGGCATAGCATGACATGGCAGCACCAGGCATAGGAGGCATTACTAGTTATAGCATGACATGGCAGCACCAGGCATGGGAGGCATTGCTGGTTACAGCATGACATGGCAGCACCAGGTATAGGAGGCATTACTGGTTATAGCATGACATGGCAGCACCAGGCATAGCATGACATGGCAGCACCAGGCATAGGAGGCATTGCTGGTTACAGCATGACATGGCAGCACCAGGCATAGGAGGCATTGCTGGTTACAGCATGACATGGCAGCACCAGGCATAGGAGGCATTGCTGGTTACAGCATGACATGGCAGCACCAGGCATAGGAGGTATTACTGGTTATAGCATGACATGGCAGCACCAGACATAGGAGGCATTACTGGTTATAGCATGACATGGCAGCACCTGGCAGCACCAGGCATAGCATGACATGGCAGCACCAGACATAGGAGGCATTACTGGTTATAGCATGACATGGCAGCACCAGACATAGGAGGCATTACTGGTTATAGCATGACATGGCAGCACCAGGCATAGCATGACATGGCAGCACCAGACATAGGAGGCATTACTGGTTATAGCATGACATGGCAGCACCAGGTGTAGGAGGCATTGCTGGTTATAGCATAACATGGCAGCACCAGGCATAGGAGGCATTACTGGTTAAAGCATGACATGGCAGCACCAGGCATAGGAGGCATTACTGGTTATAACATGACATGGTAGCACCAGGCATAGGAGGAATTACTGGTTATAGCATGACATGGCAGCACCAGGCATAGAAGGCATTATTGGTTATAGCATGACATGGCAGCACCAGGCATAGGAGGCATTACTGATTATAGCATGACATGGCAGCACCAGCCATATGAGGCATTACTGGTTATAGCATGACATGGCAGCACCAGGCATAGGAGGCATTACTGGTTAAAGCATGACATGGCAGCACCAGGCGTAGGAGGCATTACTGGTTATAGCATGACATGGCAGCACCAGGCATGGGAGGCATTGCTGGTTATAGCATGACATGGCAGCACCAGGCATGGGAGGCATTGCTGATTAGAGCATGACATGGCAGCACCAGGCATATGAGGCATTACTGGTTATAGCATGACATGGCTGCACCAGGCATAAGAGGCATTCCTGGTTATAGCATGACATGGCAGCACCAGGCATATGAGGCATTACTGGTTATAGCATAACATGACAGCACCAGGCAAAGGAGACATTACTGGTTATAGCATGACATGGCAGCACCAGGCAAATGAGGCCTTACTTGTTATAGAAGGACATGGCAACACCAGGCAAAGGAAGCATTACTTGTTATAGGATGGCATGGCAGCACCAGGCATAGGAGGAAGTATTGGTTATAGCACGACATGGCAGCATCAGCCATAGGATGCCTTACTGGTTATAGCATGACATGGCAGCACAAGCCAAAAAAGAGTAATTACTGGTTATAGCATGAAATGACAGCACATGGCATAGGAGGCATCACTTGTTATAGCATGGCATGGCAGCACCAGGCATAGTAGGCATTATTGGTTATAGCATGACATGGCAGCACCAGGCATAGGAGGCATTACTGGTTATAGGAAGAAATGGCAGCACCAGGCATATGAGGCTGTACTGGTTATACCATGACATGGCAGCACCAGCCACAGGAGGCATTACTGGTTATAGCATGACATGGCAGCGCCAGGCATAGGAGGCATTACTGCTAATGGCATGACATGGCAGCACCAGGCATATGAGGCATGACTTGTTATAGCATGCCACGAGAGCGCAAGGCAAAGGAGGCATTCCGTGTAATAACATGACATTCTCATGCCTTTGTGCTGCATCTGAGATACAGTGGCAACACATTGGCATGTGAGGCTGTGCCAGGCATTTCAGGCATGTACTGGTCTAAGATGACAGTATGGGAGCATTTAGGGATGGCCTGGCATATTATGGCAGCAGCTGGGCCCATCAAGCTGTGTCTTACATATGGCAACTATATCAAGAATTTGGGGTAGTCACTGGCATGAAATGACAATGTTAGGGCATTCACGCTTTCACTTGGCATATGCTGGCACCACCGGGGCACTTGAGAGTTTATCTTCCATATAACCACTGTACCTGATATGCTGGACCCGAAAGAGTCAGGTAACAGAAAGGCCTTTTGACAGCCTCAGATACTGTTTATCATGTCATTATTCTTGCAATGATTGGGGTTGCTGTATATTAAAGGGGAAGTTTGCTCAAAAATGTTATTGTACCGATCGTTTGGGCATGTGTTTTTAAGCATTCTGTAATCAATCTTACCTTACTTTTCCTCACTTTTACACAAGCAAAAACTACGGGTTGGGCGCGGCCATCTTGTGCTAATCTTATCCGTTGATGCAACGCTCTAAATTCAAGTGCGCTTGCGGCAAGGATACCGATCACTCGCCCCTGAAGCGGACATCACTAGTCCAAATGATATGCTCCACTTATTTTTATGACGTTCGTGGCCAGCGTAGCCAAACGTGCTCAGTCATCACCCATGCCATAACGTTACTTAACGCAGAACCAGGAAGATAAACACACACATCCTCTCACAGCGCGTAACCTTCCTTTCTTGTCCCAAATAGGATAGGGAAACATTATTTTAAGAAAACATCCATAGTCTGCAATGTAACAGGTGCTTTTATTTATCAAAGAATGCTCACACGAGAATATTAAGTCCACGAAATGAACAATATGTTTTTGCCATACAAGTTATAGCCAGCGATCATCGCATGCTTCGAATGTTGTTTATAACTTCCTCGTGATAGGCCGAATGCAATCAACGATTGATTAATCCCTGTACTCCAATTCTTGTGTGTCCTTATGTTACACCAGCAAATCTTTCTAATGACGCACATGGTGTTGCGTTCGCGAGAAGATATGGGTTCTTTGCACTTTCAAGCGCAACGCTATCGCTTCAACACATTGTTACATTGTGAACGCTGACAGGTTGCTCCTATTGCTGGCACCGCCAAAGGGCAGATTGGTCCCTGTCGGTCGTCCCACATAACGGTTATATAATAAGCACTGTTTATGGTTATCTGCCAATGTTGATTGAAGAATCCATCCGAAAATAGCTGGAAACTATGGCATTCGCAGAACGGTACAATATATCTGTGTAGATAAAAGAATACACATATATTTTAGTAGCCGTTCTGTAATCGAATGTAACAAGTTACTGTATCATTCCGAACCAGATGGAATCTAATCATAAACACAAACCACACAGAATGAACACAGGCATGACAACACGGGGAGTAGTTGATACCACAATGTGCATAAATGTTTACTGCTATGAGGTAGGTATAGCTCCCAATGGGATGGCGAAGCAGATGCGAAAATAAAGACAAAGATAGTAATCTTTATGTTGAACCACAGACAGAGGGCATTATAATAGAAGTGGTAAGATTAGTGCGCAAAAAGAGAACCAAGTGCCCACAGAAAAGGTTCATCCCGCCCCTCCCCCGAACCCTCGCTTTATGGTGCTCAAGGATGCAATGGTGACAGCACACCGGGATATTCCACGGGACGAAGTTGTTTAGATATCACTAGCCTGCATACAGGTTGTGGTTGCGAGTTGTCGAGTTGCGAGTTGCGAGTTGTCGATAAATAATGGTCTTAGATGCGAACTGCCATCGATACTGGAGTGGGAGTGAGGGGGATGGATGGACTTGAACAGGGGGGGTCTGGATACACCGGGTCTGGGGAGGCCATGTGAACAATGGTCCCTGTGAAAAATAACCCTTTGAGGTGAACACAGTGTTTGGCAACTAGAGTGTTCCCAATCCACCCAGCCCCCTTGGGAGCGCACGGCCATAGGTGTGAACTGCCATTGATACTGGAGGGGGGATGGATGGGCATGAGGCAAGCGCAAAAGGCCCGGAACACTGTTGAAGGGATACAAACATATGTTGATTACTGGGGCGGGATCTTGAAGAGGGGAGTCTGCAGACACCGGGTTTGGGTGAGGTTATGTGAACAATGGTCCCTGTTCGGAAGATCCCTGAAATGTACATGGTGTTTGGCAAATTGAGGGTTGCCACCCACCTAGTACCGGAGAGGGGGGATCCTGGAGGGGGATGGATGGAGACGAGGTGAGCGCAAAAGGGCACCAACCATTCTTTCATGACCCACATAGACGATTGGGCATGTTCTTGACTCACTGAAAAATTCAAACAACTATTTGTTTATGCTCATTTGAATTGTATTTAATTTGGTGATGTTGATGGCACAAACTACACATTGGGTATCTAGTGTTTGCATCGAAAAGGTTTCCAACAAAATCTTTTCCATCAAAACCTATCCATCGAAAATATATGCATCAAATGCATTTATGTGTAGGGTAAAGGGTTAATTTTCGTTGGGGTGAGTTTTAAGGGTAAAAAACGGGGCAAAATACAAAATAATGCATTTGATGCAAATATTTTCAATGGATAGGTTTGGATGCAAAAAACTTTCGTTGGAATGTTTATGTTGGAAAGATCATAAACCTACACATTGTATAATTGAGGTTGATCAAAATGACATCACATCTAGAGTACACTTACTCGTTACTTGGATTGCGAGGGCGAACTGTTGCTCAAAGTTTGTGCATAAGCACCATGATAATCCTCAACACGGACCTTGTGAGGCCGCTGCCCTGAAGTCATGCAGTTCTGTAACGCATGGAGGTGGTGTGTCTTCCTCAGCTATGTAGGCCGAGCATCCAGAGTTTTCTTGGCAATAGCAGTTCTCCACCTCGGTTGGCATGACCTTGCAGCGATTGCAGGTACACCAGGTGGAAACGTCTTCCATGCGACGAGGCTCATGCTCCGGTGATTCATCTTCCCAACTATCGTCCGATTCCCCATCGTTTCCGCATCTTTATATTTCCATTAGTTCCTCCTCGGAATACTCAGGCTTGTACTGGTAGGGCTGTATTGTTGCCATTATTTGACAAATATATAAATAAAACACAAGTAATGAGTGAAATCAGTTCTTCTAGTGTAAGTACCTATTTGCTGCGGCTTCATACTAGGAAGGTAGCTGAACAGAGCAGAAACGAGTCACGAGTCACGGGCCAGCTAAACTAAATACAGTGAAACGATTGACAAAGCAACTCCAATGTTGTCTGATCAGAAAGGGTCTGTTTGTACTTGTTGAGGCGTCCTGGAATTTCCATGGAGATACGTCAATAGCTGGGGCACAGAGAACGTTGACACAAGACGTGCAATGGCACTGTGAAAAGGGCTGTACGCGTCTAGTGATGTCAGCTTTAGGGACAGGATATCTGTATTCTTGTTGCGAGTGCACTTGAACTAAGGGCGATGCATCAATGGATAAGATTAGTACAAGATGGCCACACCCAACCTGTTGTTTTCGCATGTGTAAAAGTGAGGAAAACTAAGGTAAATGCATAGGAACACATTTTAAGATCGATTACAGTATACTTAAAAATACATGCCCGAACGATCCGGCAATAACATTTTTGAGCGAACTTCCTCTTTAATGAATTCACTTCCTATGATATCATCGGGGGGAAGTTCATGTGACTCCACTTCCTGTGATACAGACAGGTCAAGGGTCGTGTTGTGTCACTTTTTGTGATGTCACTTCCTCTAACCCTTGACTTTTAGTGAATCAATGTCACTGCCCTATGAACAGCTGCTTTATAGATGCTTTCTATTGTAGCTCACAAGCATCCTCATACTTGAAGGATACTACCCAGAATGCTTTGCGGTGTGCCATGCACGTGAGTCCTCCATCTCTGGAGCCCCTAGTCCTGCAGGTCATACAGAAACTTCTCTCTATCGGGGCGCTTGCGGCGTCCACTGTGCAATTCAAGCTGCACATCTGGTATTGCAGTTTCTGAAACGGATTCACACGTGCACTGAACCAACACTATTTGCATGTAGTGCCTGGGCCACAGAAAATGCAATCCTCCAGTGTTGTTTGGAGACATTAACACAAGAAAAAGTGTCACCTCTGTTTTGTTGCACAACCCTAACACAAGTAAGTGGGTACACAAATATATCTGATCAATGGCGTTGTTGAGAAACAAAGATCCAAATTGAACTGAACAATAGAGTCATCAGCCTGAGTGCTTGGTCCAAAAGTTTATAATAAAACAAAGAAACTGAACTGCTGACACATGTTTCGACCCTCTGCAACGGGTCTTTTTCAAGGCAAAACTGTTCACAATATGAAACAAAAGTCACATGGTGTAATAAACACATGATGCATCCCAAACAAAAAGTATAAATGAGAAAAAATAAATGTTTTCCAAAGCATGGTTGAAAGAGGAAAGTGGGATGGGGCCAGACCCATCCGAAAAAACACACAGAAGTACAAATTTGTGGTGAATATTAAACACACATACGGTAATGCCATATTGTCAAAAATGGAATGTTACCATGGTAAATAGGGCGTTCACCAGTCAAAGTCCAGCGACGTAGCATCCAATGGTTCATATATAAAGGGAAAACAGAAAGTAAGGGGCAGAAAATAAGCTACATGTTCTGCTCATACACATGGTGCAAACTGTTTGCATGACAATAGTCACTGGTCCGTGGATTATCATTAATGTATACTTATGCCAGCACCATTAAAGAAAAAGTATATCTTTTCCTAGGGCAATAGGCCAATTCAAAGTTACATCCATTTATTCTGGGGACAGAAGTGTTCCCAGCGCATTCGCTCCCGAGAATAGAAGAAAAAGAAGGTATTTAGGGTTGGGAGGGTGGGGAGGGATAGTTTTTAGGGTGAAGGAAAAAAAACGTATCTGAGTCCCTGGCGCGGGACGAAGGCAGCCTTCAGCCATGGGGAGGCTTGAAGCGGGGATTGCCCCGTTTCAAGCCTCCTCATTGGCTAAGGGCCCACCACGCCCCCCACCAGGAATAAAAGGCACGTAGTGCGTGCAAGGGATTCCCGGCCTGATAATTCCTCGGCGAGGGCCAAACAGCATGTTTGTTGCATTCTGGTTGACCCTCGCCGGGTACTAATGGCAGATATAGCCTCTGGTTCGAACCACCTGATTGGCTCGACAGCTGCTAATGGCTGAATAAGTCTTGTTGTGGCCCAACATTTAATGCTTCAGGTTGTCTTTCCTTTCTTTAAACAGACCATTCTGCCTGCATTGGCTGGAACGTTCTAATAGCAGTAATGCTCTCCCACAACGGGCCATTACCAAGTGGTAACGTCTCTTGGTTCTGGTTGAAGGCCTTTGCTTCGCTCGGGGCTATCACCTGTTAATGGCTCTCAAAATGTGGCATAAATGCTTCAGTGGATTTGAATTCCACATCCTAATGATTAGCCGAAGCAGGTCACTCTGAAATAACTCCTCTTTAAGCAGCACCGGAAATGTTCCAGTTCATTAGCTTTCTTTTAATTAAACACACTTGCCAAAATATACTGTTTTTGCAACAATATTGCTGTGTCCTGGACTCAGGGTACAGGGACACCTTTGCTGGGGGCACCCAGCGGACATATCCAGATGCAGGGCTCACCCTGCAGGACCGTGAGCGCACAGTTGGATCAGGGCCTGGGGGCACCCATGGTGGAGGGCACTGCTGGCAGGCCCTCTGCCTGCTACGCAGTGTCTATAACAAGGGGGTTGTCCTCCCCTCTATAAATCTAGGAGGTGTACAGGGAAAATTCAGTGTACACTGGTTATTTGGACCCTAGTGGGAACATATATCATTCTGAGCAGCCGCTAAGAAGAACAACATACTTGCTGATGCTGAACACATGACTCAAAAAATAAATGAAAAATGAATTTTAATTTATCATTTGACTTTCTATTATGAGCTTTTAAATAAACTTTATATTTGCAAGAAATTTCAGTTGTTTCATTACATGACAGTCCACGATATCCATTCATGGAAAAACATACATAAATAAAAAATCACTGTATAAAGGAAACTGTACTCGGTGACATAAGAAGTAGGTTCATAATTTTTGTGTCTAACCAACAACTTGAAAATCAAAATGTCCTATGTCATTGAGAATGGAGAACACACTGTGAAAGTGTAAGATGGGGAGACGATTGGATATATGTCTCCTATGCCCGGCTAAAGTCAGACTTTACAGTGATTTTTTATTTATGTATGTTTTTCCATGAATGGATATCGTGGACTGTCATGTAATGAAACAACTGAAATTTCTTGCAAATATAAAGTTTATTTAAAAGCTCATAATAGAAAGTCAAATGATAAATTAAAATTCATTTTTCATTTATTTTTTGAGTCATGTGTTCAGCATCAGCAAGTATGTTGTTCTTCTTAGCGGCTGCTCAGAATGATATATGTTCCTACTAGGGTCCAAATAACCAGTGTACACTGAATTTTCCCTGTACACCTCCTAAATTTATAGAGGGGAGGACAACCCCCTTGTTATAGCCTCTCCAGCCCTCCAGTCCTCCCCGCTCCAGGGCAGCCTCTTTTTGTTCAACGATGCTACGCGGTGTCAGCATCGCGCTGCAGGAAGAGCCACACAGCAGGCAGGTGTCAGTTGGTATCGACTGACGAGCCAGAAACGGGTCGTTCCTTTTCTTGTGTGTGAGTCATATGGTCACAGCATGTGACATTAGCACGAGCCCTGGGAGGGACCATTATCCCAAAAGGGGTGGCCCACCACAAATATCACCATTTCCTCATAGCACATAATGCCAGATGGGCTCCACTGTACGGCCCCCAGGCGGCGACAATTTGGGGAAAAATAATCGCTTGTTGCCTATTTTATTCATTTGGTATCAACTATACTGCATTGTGATTTCATATGGTTAATGTGGTTCATTTTTGTATTAGTTGTTTACAGGAGGTAGTGTCATGTCTGGTTATACTTTTTCATTTAATTCTATTTTGGAACCGCTTTGCGTTATTTAATTCCTGCTGATAAATGCAGAATTGTAAGTGATCTATGGGAGTCCTTCTTCTATGTCATCGATGGTGCGACTCTGCCTGGGATACAGTCCGTCGTCACTGTTTGGTCCTTCTGCCATGTCCATGCCCGAGACCTGTCAGTGAGGAAGCTGAGAGCCACCCCCCAGCCCCCTCACTATTCCGCGTGTAACCTTGCAGGAGCATTGACTAATGCATGGCCACTAGTGACTAGTCGCATTCTGCGTTAGTAGCGGAAAGGTCTTGTTTTCTTGGGTGGACTCGAGGTCAAGGTCAGCCCACACATTTCAAGTACAAATAACAGAGGCAACTATACAATTATATATTTTTGGGAATGGGACATAGTAAGGACTCATTTGAAACTACCTCTTTTGGCACGGCACGGTGCTGGGGTCATATGGCCTGTACAGAAGACATGCCACGTCTCCCGAGCAGGTGGGGGTGGGGGGAGATTTTGCTCCAGAAAGCAGGAGAAAGGAATTTCCCCCATAGGATTGCATTGGGGTTTTAATTATTTTAGGCAGGAGCGAGTGCTGGTGTTTGTCTCCGTCCGCTGGAGACTCCTGCGAGTTGCGGGAGACTTGCCATGTCTGGTAAAGCCTCTAATACCCACATTCCGCCATGTCTACATCAATGGCCAAGGTGTGGCGTTTCATGTGACAATATCGCCTGGAAAAGGTCACAGGTAGGCCACTTTCTTTTACTGATCCCTAAAATACTTTCCCCGAATATTCTAAGAGGGGTATCATTTGATATTATAAACTCCCAGCTCAGAATATTTGGGGAAAGTGTTTGATTTTAACGAGGGTGCATTTTCTGGGAAATGTCGCCACCTGGCGGCCATTTTGCAGATGACTTTATCACTGGACACTGATGTGCCTGGATCCAGGGTCCTGTGTTCAAGGGGAACATCATACACAGGAAAAGGCACCAAAACACAAGGTATAGCTCATATGGTAAACACATCCTCGAGTGCAAGGTACAGCCTCACATGCCACGTGTTACCATCACATGCAACGTTTTGCCAACATGTGCCAAGGTCCGACCACCTCAGACCAGAATCCACTGGCAGCTACACAAGGACTAGCACAGACCTCAACCAACCTAGAACATCTGTGGCAGGCTGCCTTCCTGTTGCAAACACCTCTCCTGCATTGACATTTAAGAGAGATGCGAACAATGTCCAGGTCAGAAATGGAATCTCCTTCTTAAGCCCCAAGAGCTCCACGGTCTGGGGCCACAGGCGTCGGCCAGGCCATGGAGTGTGTTCCATGTCTCTGTGCTGGCTGCAGCCAATGGAATAGAAGACACCTTGTACATAGCAAGGGTAGAGAAGCTGCCGAGAAAACAACTCTGGCGCGACCTGTGCTCAGGGGGCGGGCAGGAGGGGGGGGGGTCTCTGGAAAGCAAGAGTAGAGCAGGTGTATTTATGTTGAATATATTTATCCACTGCACATTTACCATAGAGGGCAATATTATCCATTCCCTTTAGGAGACACTAGTCCAGTCATGGTTTTAACTTTGCATTCTGGGACTTGTAGTCCTGCATTTCCCCAATATAAATGCAGAACTACTAGTCTAGGGATGCAAAGTGAAAACCAGGCCTGGACTAGTCCCCCCCGAATGGAGTGGACAATGCGGGCATGTATGATTTAGAAAACATTTTCTATTAAACATTTCAATTTTCCATTTTGTATGAGGAGAGGGACCGATGGGTCACACCTGGCACTGCCCAGAGTGAGCAAAGAGACATGGGTACACCTCCATCTAGGTAACTTCAGGGGGGGAGGGGTCAACCATCACCAGAGCCCTGACCCTCAGGGGTCCACGGTGATCGCATACACTACTCCCCTCTCCTAGGTGCAAACTAGCCACATCAGCAAAGTACCAGTCCAGAGCACCCCTCTGACCCCACCATACACCTGCAGATCACCCCCCTTCAGCCAGCATAAGTCTGGGCACCTGGGCTCTGCACCCTCGGACACGGATACAATGCTGTGAAGTCAAGCAGGGGCGCAACAAAACCTACATTTCAGGGGGTGAGGGGCTAATTAGTGATGGGAGGGGACACTTCAGAAACTGGGTAGGACAAAAGTAGAGGTCCCGCCCCCTCTGTTCTACCCCACGAGATGTCTGGCATCCTTTAGAGGGCAGTATGCCAGTGAGAATGACAAGGTGCTTGGATTTAAAGATAACACCACGTTTAGTTGCTTTGATCATGTGTATAGCTAAAGCCCAGGTATCCCATCAGGCTTCACCCTTTAAGCAAAAGCGACCACCAGGGGACCAGGCAGTGGTACAGTGTGCCACAAATCCAGCTTCCACGTGAGATGCTAACCATATATTTCTGTTCATTATACCATATATGCCAGGATAAACATTTTCACGCTGGCTGTGCCCATACATTTCTATTCTGGCTGCACCAAAATATGCCAATATTCCCATATATGAACATGCTCATGTTTGCTTTGCACATAATGCCAGTAATGAAACTATAAGAAAACATGTCCACCCCAGTAAAAAATGTCAAGCCAGAGGAAGAAATAGCTAGACTGGCTGTACCAAAACGCCAGTGCAGCCACATAATAACACATGTCATACCTACTTTGGTATTGAAGCCCTTTAAAAAAAGTCATGCCACAATGATAAATGACTAGAATGGCTGCACCACAATGCCATTCTAGCCACATAACACATCTCATGCTTACTTGATTATGGATGTCCACTAAAATGGTATGTTTAGCGAAATTGACCTTTTCCCATGCATCCCACTCCCCCCAACCTCCATGCGCCCCCACCTCCGAGACTTTACCCACCAGAATCAGCTCCTCGGCCCATGCACACTCTGTGCAAACATGACATGCAACACGATTAAACGCTGCCAGTTTCAGTAAAGGCTTCCCTCGCCTCTCTGCCTAACAAAAAGCAGGTGCGCCCGTCAGCCCCCTCCCCTCGGATGTGAAAGAACACATAACGTTGTTGTACATTGACTGGCATCCGTTGGGAGGGGGCCTGATGTATGCATTTCATTTTTCTAATGCAGGGCAGTGATGGGAAGATTTTCTTGAAACTAGCAGCTTTAAAGTTTTGCTGCATTTGTGCAAATACACTTTTCTGTGAACACACAGAAACACTTTAAAGCCGCTGGTTTCAGGAAAGGCTGCTCTCTCCTGTCTAACAAAAAGCTACGTGCGGACGCCCCGCCCCTCAGCTCACATTTCAGGGAGGGAGGGGGGCTGGAGCCCCAAGCCGCAGATCACTCTGCACTATGCAAATCGCCTTGCACATTGGCAATACCATGGGCCCGATTCATGGAAAAGTGCAATGAGTATTAGTGCCAAGTTCATTGTCTAAAAATACACTTTGCACAGTTCAATGAATCAGGGTTTGTGTCGGTAGTGCAAAGTCACTTTTCAGCAGTGGAAAGACATTTTGAACCGTGCAAAAATTCCATGAATCGGACCGTAGGGGTGGGGCAACACAATTGCTTACAAAACTTTGCGAAAGTGGATTCTTTTTCTACTGTTTACACTGAATTGAAACACCGCCGAGTGATCGGAAGTATGGCAGTTAAGTAAGCTAAGGCGGGGTTATTTGAGTAATTCCCCTGCTCGACTCATCTGGGTCTTATTTTCCCTGTGATGTTGTTGTGTGTTGATGTGCACCCTGATGCCTGTGAGCTTCAGCACATTGCAAATAAATAAATACATAATTGTGAGGTAAAGTGATTTGCTCAGGATCACATACTGGGTTAAATGACAACGCTGAGATTTGAGCCCACTTTCATCAGTTTTCAATCATGCCGGTGGACCACCTCTCCTGCCATGTTTAGTCTTACACTAAAATGCATTGCTTTGAATGCACCCCAAATAAAACCTAATTCAATGTGGCCATGGACGTGTGAGTACAGGGCTGGTCATTGCTGGTCATCCGAGATCCTGCACCAGATGTATAGCTGGATCTCGGGATCTGGCCAGAGTCAGTTGTGCCAAACCCCTGCTCTGCACTTGGGAGAAGAAAAAAACCAGCTTACAAAAGCAAACTGTAACTTCCTCTGGTGACCCCATACAAGAGGTCACAAGAGGAAGTTACAGTCCTCAGCCACGACCTGATTTATTTATTTATTTATGCAATGTTTGTCAGGTACATGGACCCGGATTATTTATTTATTCATGCAATGTTTGTTGGATACTTTGTCTGACAAACTTTGCATGAATAAATACCCCTATTAACATCACACACGATGCAGCCACCCAACTGCTTTCAGAGGGGAGCTGCAGGAGCTGTGCTGGGTGTGATGCAAGTGAAGGAAAATGTTGCTTATGGCGAACAGAAATCACTGTGCTTGAATAGTACCCAAGGGGAAGTTTAAAAAAAAAATAAAATGGAATGCAAATTGTGCATTCTAAAAAATATTTACTCAGCAACACTGGTCAAAACATTTTTCCGCCTAGTGAAATAACTCATCACCAGTGAAGTAACTCATCACCAGTGCCATGGAAGTGGTTTAAAGTGGAATTGATATTTTGTTTGGAAAAGAAGCGGCATGAATGAAATATTGCTGTTTTAAACTATTATGTTGGACATTTCCTTTGATTGGAGGTCAACTGCGAGCTCCGCCCCCCTTAACCCCACCTTCTCGCCCCCCCCAATCCGCCCCCACCCCGGCCCTTGTGGGATCGCCCACCCATTTTTTTCCATTTCCACCACTGTGTAAGTGGAAAGCGGCCAGGCAAAGCACATATGCACCATTCTAAAAGAGCAGAAAGGGAACCTAGAGTGAGTATTTGCAAAATAATTGCACAGCTATCCAGCCAGGTGCACAGATTAACATCCATCTGCACTATTCGCCAGGTGCAAGGAAGGGCCACACTGCATGTAGGTTGTATCTGCGGAGGGTACTCATTTACTAGGAGTAACTGTGAGAAATTCAGAAATCAGGTTAAATGAACCAAAGTGACCCATAGCAACAGAGGTGATAAACTACAACATTTGTAAAACAGCCTGAGTCACAAGTCATCCGATTTTCAGGAATTAATTAATTGGTTTTTGCGGATCCGCGATTGGAACCACTGTCGCTCTGCGTGGTCTTGCTTCCAAGACCAGCATGTGGCCCCTGTGCTATCCTCCGTTTTCAAAATTATATGCAGCAGGCAATAGTTGCACTTCTGCCTGGTTGTGACCTATGTGCCATGGCTGTTCACACTTCTTACACACATGGCGCCACTTTCACAGCAAGTGCTCAAGTTGAACATGATATGATATGATATGGAATTTGTAACGCGCCTATACACAAGTGTTTCAAGGCGCGACGCAGCAAGGGAGGGGGAACAGAGGGAAGACAGACAACGGTCCTACTAGGCCAGGTGTCATTCAGATCGCGCAAGGCCATGGGGAGGGGGGAATGTGCAGTACATGGGATCAAGAATAATAAACAATAAGTAAAGTACGGCCAGCTGGTGGCAAGTGCAAGGGTAAGTGCAGACATCAGGTGTCAAGTGCTGGTAGTGGAACTCTAGGGATACAGAAAACAGTCCCTAAGTGTAGGGGTTGCCAGGAAGGCAGTGCAGGTGTGCGACTGGCAGGGGAGGGACCTCGGCCTGAGAACAGAGGGTGGCCAGGTAACCAGTGCAGTTTCAGTTTCAGCCAGGGAGTCAGCAGGGGAGAGGAGGCGCAAAAGCAGAAGCAAAGAGAAAGGTTTTGAGGCGCTTCCGGAACCGAAGATGATTCTCCTCAAGTTTCAGGGAGGCAGGGGGGCTGTTCCAGAGGGAGGCCCCAGCGAAGGAAAGAGATCTACCACCAACTTGTTGCTTGGAGAAGCGACTGACCCTGAGGGAGTTGGAGACGGATGAGTGAAGAGCTCGGGAAGGAAGATATTTAGGAAGAGAGAGTTGACGGTATTGAGGTCCCTGGCCCCAGAAGGCCTGTGGACAATGCAGAGGGTTTTGAACTTAATCCTTGCAGCCACTGGGAGCCAGTGCAGGTATTTCAATCCTGGAGAGATACGATCCCTGGGCTTGAGGCCAAGGACAAGCCTTGCAGTCCTGTTCTGGATGAGTTGCAGAGGGTGGAGAGTAGAAGCAGAAAGCTTTAGAAAGAGCCTGTTGCAATAGTCCAGCCTAGAGAGAACCAGAGCTCTGGAGACAGTGAGCTTCTGGAGAAAGGAGAGGAAAGGAAGAATACCTCTGAGGAGGTGCAGGTGGTAGTGTGACTTCTTAGAGACGTCTGAGATGGGAGGAGAGAAGGAGAGAGTCGAGTCGAAGATGACCCTGAGGTTTGAAGCCTCACAAGTGGGAGCAGGAGGAGGGCCAAGGGAGGCCACCCAGAGATTGACAGGAAAGGAGGGAGTGGGTGTTCCAATGAAGAGAATCTCGGTCTTACTGGTATTAAGGCAGAGGTCATTGGCAGCACACCACTCCCGGATGGCGGACAGGCAATCAGATATGAGAGAGGGAGAAGAGGTGGCTGAAGGTAGCCTGAAAATGTGCTGAGTGTCATCCGCATAGCACTAGAAGCTGCGGCAGAGTGCAGCAATTCGGTGGGCAAGAAGTGCCAGGTATTGGTTGAACAGCCAGGGAGAGAGGTTAGACCCCTGGGGAACACCACAGGTAGAGATAGAGATATCGGAGAGGAAAGAACCAAGTTGGACCTGGGAGGGTCGATCAGAGAAGAAAGAAGTCAGCCAAGCCAGGGACTGACCGGTGATACCCAGGTTATCACAGAGACGGTTGAGAAGGATGGCATGGTTGACTGTGTCAAAGACAGAAGAGAGATCAAGTAGGATGAGGACACAAGGGGTGTTGGAATCAAGGTTGGAGAACAGGTCTTCACGGATGTTCAGGAGAGCAGTTTCTGTGCTTTTCGCAGCTCTGAAGCCAGACTGATGATCATGGAGACAACCAACAGATTCAGTGTCAAGATTGAGCTGGTAGATGGCCAGGTTTTCCAAGGGTTTGCCCAGGAAGGGAGTGATGGAGATTGGGCGATAGTTAGCCAGGCAGGATGGGTCGGCAGAGGGTTTCTTAAGAAGAGGGTGCACAAGGGAGTGCTTCAGGGGGAAGGGAAGACTCCACTGGTGAAGGAGTGGTTGCAGAAGTCGGCCAGAGTGGGAGCCATGGAGTCAATGTGGTCCTTGATGGTTTTGGAGGAACAGGGGTGAACCTGTTTTGACAAGACCTTCATAGATCGGACTTGCCTAGAAACATCGCCTGGGGAAAACAGGGGAAAGGCAGAGAAGGAGGGAGGAGAGGTGGCCAAAGAAGGGCCAGAGGAAGAGCACAGAGAAGAGGGAGGAAGGGGAGAGGAGGAAAGAGGGACATAATGGTCTGAGTTTTAGAAATGAAGCGAGAAGCCAGGGCTGTGCAAAGGGCCTGGGAGGGGACAGGAGAGGAAGAGACTGCGCAGGATTGGCCTGTTTCTTGCATATTTTAAAGAGTTCAGCCGAGTTGTAAGATGCCGCAGAGATGCAGGCTTGGATGTGAGCTCTCTTCTTGGTGGGGACAGAGAGGCTGTATTGCCTTTGGAGCACGCGGCAGGCCAGTTTGTCAGAGGATGTACATGAAGCACGCGATTTCCTCTCAGTCACCCTGCACTTGTGTTTAAGGGTGACGAGGTCTGAGTCGTACCAGCAGTTGCACTTTGCTTTGGGCTTCAGGCGGATCCTCATGACAGGGGCAAGAACATCGAGAGTATCAGATATAGCAGAGTGGAGCGTGGAATACCCATGAAATCATGACTTGGTGGGTGCTATGCCACACGCCCCACCCACCACACCCGTTGGATATCCGCCTGTGTATGTCTGGTATTCACTTGCCTCTGCATGTGTGTAAGTCTGTGCCAAGCGTGCAAGTCATCACTTATGTTGAGACTCCAGTGTAAGTCATTTAGTGTTAGACACATGGTATATAAACTGTGCTGATCCCAGGTTCAAGTCACACAATGTTTGCAAAAAGCTGTCTGAATTGCGATGCCAGATAACATAGCATGAAGTGATGTTTTCAACACACAGCTGTGCAATCCGGTGCTTTAGTACACTGATTATCTGGCAGGACTGGTGAGTAAGAGCGGGAGGGGGGGCACGACTGGTGGCACCTGCATGGAGTCCCAACTATGTTTCACCAACTTCATCAGTACGCACATCTACGTCTAGTATATGCTCCCCAGTTTTTAACATTTTTTATTTAGCAAACATGTGACCTCTATAAAGCGGTCTTATACACATATAAAAATACAGAAATCTAGTCATCTCAAATACCCTGAAAGGTACCATAAAATCCGGTATAAATTACCAAATCATCACCAAATGTACAAATCTTCAATTATCTTAAAAATCACTTCATTCAATTTCACAATATAATGAATCAGGTTAAAACCTTTTGCTTGAAGGAAATGACTCCACAATACTTGTCTACAGTAACTTCCTCCTTCATTATTATAGTTACACAGGTATTGCTGCCGCGGACTCTCTCCACTCGCGCACTCCGTTAGCATATGTTTAATAGTTTCTAGCTTCAGCTTCCCACACAAACGACAAAACCTATTTCCCCTTGGACCAATTCGTACTCCCATAATCTCCATTGCCGGCATCGTGGTGAAGGTAATGGCCATCCATCCTCGCATTTTGAAGCTCTGGGGATAAGCTCTTAAATAAGCCGGCATTTCACTTCTTCTAAAAAGAAATCCTAACAATTGACTACTACTGGACTTGCTGGCTAGATTGACTATATTTTGCTCTTCTTCCTGTATCCTCAACACTTTTTTCACAGCTGTTTTGTAATTAAAGGTTGTGTTTCTTAACTCGTCACCCATGATCCCATTGAGTACTTCAATCTTTCTCAAGCAGCCAATTTGTACTCAGAAGTCAAGACGACAATGGGCTTGCCACAGTCGCTGCAGTAGTGAGTCTTGTATTGTTTCACTCATTTTTTCCCATAGCAACCGTCTCCTTTGCTGAAACACTGTTTGACGTCCGGTGGTCTTACAAGCATTCGATTGGTAAAGACGGGGCAGCATTCTCCATTTTTCTAATAATTTTTGCCACCAACTTTTCTAATTTAGTTAAATATCTTTCCCCCATATCTCAACTCTGTATGTCCACAGTTTGACCTTAGCTTCTACAGTAAGAGGCCCCCTTGCCTTTGTGGCCACCGTAGACCTGCCCCAAAGACGTGACAGATTTCCTTGATCCCTACTGTGGATTCTGGTTCTTTCAGTGCCCCTTTCAGATGTACCTTTCTACCCACCTTCACTGTCAGTGGGTCTTTTGGTTGTAACCCTGGATACAAGCTCAGGCGCTACAACCAAAAGGCTGCTAGTCCAGAGTCCTGTCAGTCCTGACATTAGTGTAATCGCAGATCTTGACAAACCTAACAACACCCCACTGACTGAGCCCCCATCCAGTGTAAACTAAGCAGAGGAATAACGATTTCATATTACAAATACCTTTGCACTAGCGACTCTCCTATATTTGATTGTTGTGCTGAAAGTGGTGATTGAACTATTTTTTGTATGTTTTTTCTTTGAAAGAATTTGCCTTCATTTTGCTCGGATCCCCAGTTAGTGGTGGAAATAGGTACTGGGTTTCAGAACGTAACTGACTCCCTTGAAACATGCCTTTTCTAGGAGAGTGGTAACATTTGCCTCTGCCAGTCTACATTCCCTCCCACGTTCTTTGGATAAAAAAGACCTTCCTACCAAGTGATGGGACCATTTATATATATTTATTACTAGCTGCACCACCCAGCGTTGCCTGGGCCTGTAGCTGGCATGCACATGTTGTCTGCTTTAGCCTTGTGTATGATATATTGTGTCATAACTTTCTATTTTTGAAAATCATAAAATCGTCAATCTCCCTAAATCGCCTATATTGATAGCACTGCTCTGTTCAGGGTGAATGGGTGGGGTTGTTGAAATTTCACTATCGCCAGTACACCCGCGACTGGGATGCCAATCTTGTGACAACATTTCAGCCCACCAACTGTTATGGGGCTGGAGCCAACCCCAAACATACAAACACACTTTCACAAATATATATATAGATAGATAGATAGATAAAGGTTTCATTACTGCCACCTGGGACCCTTCTCATTTTAGGAAAACAGCCTGAGGGCTCCATCCTGCTACAGGATCCCAAGTCGCCTCTAATGTGCATGGATGTGGTGTACATGTTTCAACTCTCTATTAATGTCCCAAACTGCAAAACGCTGTCCACCAAACTCACTCTCTCCCTCACCAACTCGCTCAATCCCCACCTCATCTATCGACCACCGACCCCATCTCATCCTTCCAGGAAGACCTCATGCAGCCCGGCCAAACTCACTCTCTCCCCCACCAACTCGCTCAATCCCCACCTCATATATCGCCCACCAGGCCCATCTCATCCTTCCAGGAAGACCTCATGCAGCCCAGCCAAACTCACTCTCTCCCCCACCAACTCGCTCAATCCCCACCTCATCTATCGACCACCGACCCCATCTCATCCTTCCAGGAAGACCTCATGCAGCCCAGCCAAACTCACTCTCTCCCCCACCAACTCGCTCAATCCCCACCTCATCTATCGCCCACCAGGCCCCATCTCATCCTTCCAGGAAGACCTCATCCTGATCACCAATCCCACCATCCAGCCCAGCTCAAAAAGCCTAATACCGGGAGACCTCAAACTTGGCCTCAATGACCCCACAAACCCACAAGCAAAATGCCTAGTCACTGCCCTCAACCAGCTCGGCTTTGCTCAGCAAATCACTGCACCTACCCACATCCAGGGCCACATCCTTGTCTGCAACCTGACCAGCCCCACCACCACAACCTGCCCGTGGTCTGACCACCACGCCATTACATTCGACCTCCCCATCAACAAGAGGCCCAGCCCCTGTCACTCAATGAAACCTGAAGCCTTAGCCCGCCGCGGCACCAAAAACCTGATCAAGGAACACACCCCTCCTTTCAGCACTCACAATCCCATCCTTAGCCCGCTGCACCAAAAACCTGAACAAGGACAGTCTCACACCCCTCCTCTCAGCACTCACGATCCCATCCAACATGGATACAAACCCAGAGACCCTGGTCAAACTTAACAACACCATTGCACTAGCTTTCGACACTCTAACCCCGAACTCCTTGCCTCCCGCGCCAAGAAACACGCCACCAAAACAGTGTGGATAAAGACCCCTCCCCACATACCAAAGCCCAGCATTCCTACCTCGTCAAAGATTACAAAAGAGTGATTCACAACGCCATAGCCAACAGCTAAAATGCCAGAGTAAACAACGCAAAATCCAACACCCGCAAACTCTTCACAATTTCATGCAAACCTGAGTCACCAGCCCCCCATCCCCCACAACCTCATTAAAGATGACACCTGGTGGTCCTGTCCGGGGGCAGAGACTTACTGGAAGGAGATCTTGACCCATATCAAGGAGATAACGGTCGCGCAATTGCCTTGGGACCCAGTGATAGTTTCACTGGGGTGGGTGGTTGAGGGGTGCTATGCGAGCTCTGGGACTAAAGCCAGCCTTATTACCCACGTGCTGAGTGCAGCTAGAATCACCCTGGTGCAAGCATGGAAGAACAAGCAGGGTCCGGTAATAACCATGTCGTGGGTGAGGCTATAGGAGTGATGGCCATGGAAAAAGTAACGGCAATAGCTCGTGGTTCCTATTCTAAGTATCAGAATACTTGGATGCCATTACATGAATTCATGGATGACAAGGAACAGATGTATTTCAAGCCTAAATTACTCTGCAAGGTCTCTCTGATCTGATAGTGCCAACTTTGGACTTCAAGGGCGACCCAGCCTGGAGAATATTCAGGAAAGCCGTGGAAGGCGTAGTATTCCACCCAAATGTTTGGAGGTTATGTTGGGGGGGGAGTTCTAATAGGTAAAACTCACGAGCAACTGGAACTCAAAGACTGGAGCGAATGAAGGGGAGGACATGGGCAAGGCTTTTGTTCACTATTTTCAATGCATGCATGTCTGTAATTTATGCTCTTGAATAACTAAATAAAGTTGATAAGAAAAATGACACCTGGTGTACCAAGGTACAAGAAGCAATCACAGGGAAAATTGCATCCCTTCAGATGAAAATCTGAGCCAAGTATTGGAGACCAAAATGGCAAATATCATCAAAGGCCTCAAGCCCTCCCAATGCAAAGGCAATGCCTGGCCAGCCTCCATCATCAAAGACTGCGACAAGACTCTCACACCCATCATCACAACTATTATCAACTCCTCCTTTGTAACAAAAACTGTGCCAACCTTCCTGAAAGAAGCCTGGATCCTCCCG
Source organism: Ambystoma mexicanum (assembly GCF_040938575.1). NCBI lineage: Eukaryota > Metazoa > Chordata > Amphibia > Caudata > Ambystomatidae > Ambystoma > Ambystoma mexicanum. Next base: position 29,410,431 of record NC_090939.1, read on the forward strand.
CTACTAAATAAAAATAACCCTTGACCCCACCAACTACCACATCCTTCATCCTTAAAATCCTCGACTGTGTAGCATACATCTAGGTCCAACAATACCTTAATGACAACCACGTCCTGGGCATCCGTCAATCAGGCTTCCCACCAAGGCATTGAACTGAAACCACATTGCTGGACCTAAAAAAAAAAGAGTTAGATGATATCAAAGACTCAGGCAAACTCACCCTGCTTCTCATGCTGGACTTATCAGCAGCATTCAACCTCATGAACCACCAGACATTCTGCAACCACCTCACCACAACAGTAAACCTGTCCCTAGCAACAGACTGGATCAGAAGCTTTTTGCCAGACAGATCCTCTTGTGTCTTTATGCACGACCATGCTGCCCCACCGACACCTGTAACCTATGGAGTCCCACACGGGTCCTGCATCTCCCCAACCCTGTATAACATGTCTACCAAACCCCTTTTCGATCATCTGGATGCCCTCGGCATATCCTACACAAATTATCCTGATGACACCCAAATCCTCCTCCCCCTCTCTGGCTGCTACAACCTTGATGCCGAAACCATCAACTCAGTTTATGACATTGTCCAGAACTGGATGGCAACCCACCAGTTATGCCTCAATGATGAGAAAAACTGAGATCCTCATTGTAGGCTCTCACACCACCCTCCGAGGCATGGATCAAGGCAACTAAGTATTTGACATTGACGGCAACTGGATCCCAACATCTTCTGCAGCCAAAACCCTGGGCATATACCTAAAGGCCACCCTTGACCTCTCTCATCAGGTCAATGCCATTGCCTCCTCTGCTGCCTACACTGCAAATCTGTTGAATGCCAGCAAACCGTTTCACCACAGTCACCACAACCAACCGCCTCACCATCGCGAGAGCCATCACCAGAGCCAAACTGGACTACTGTAATGCCCTCTTTGCAGAAACCTCTGAACGTAACTTGTGCAAGCTGCACACCATCCAAAACAATGCCCTCCAAGCAGCCCTAGGTTTGTACACGCTCGACCATGTCAGAAAGGCCAGGAAAGACACCCACTGGCTCCCGATCCATGAACGGATTAAATTCACAACCCTCTCCATCGCACACAAGTGCACCACAAACACTGCCCAGGCCTACCTTTCACACCTGGTGGAGGAATATACCCTCCCGGGCCCTCTAAGATCCACAAACAGCCATCTCCTCAGAGAGCCCACCTTCACACGAAAGACCACCAGAGTACTGTGCTTTCCTGTCATGGCCGCAAAGTTCTAGAACAACCTCCGCATCACCCAGAGAAAGGAACCATCCTACTGGACCTTCAGTAAAAAACCTAAAACCTGGCTGTTCGCCTAAAGCTCCCTGATCTAAGACACTAAGACAATCAGATACCTGTCTGCTCTTTTCCTCCCCCGTTACTCTCTGCATGTAAAGCTCCCCATACCAAGACTTAAAGACATAGTGATACCCCTCGCTCCCCTTGTTTGTTTCTTGTATTTTCTGTCTTTTGTATTTCTTGTTGCATAACGTAACTAGCCATAGATCCCCATGGGTTCTGTGCGCTGCAACAAATGCATAAACAAATAAATAAATATTGTATGGTGGCCAAAATTGGACAAAAGCAAAAAGGGACGAACAGGGTCACCTGGGGCAGATGGAGAATTTTAATATTAGCTAGAACGCAGAGTCAGGTGCTCTGACTTAGAAGACCACTCTTCCTTGGGGCTTCAAGTGCACAAACTGTGCATAAATGCATCTTTCAAGCAGGGGCGTCGCTAGGGGGTCATGGGGGCGCTAGGGGGCATGGGGGAGCTAGGGGGCATGGGGGAGCTAGGGGGTCATGGGGAGCTAGGGGGCATGGGGGATCTAGGGGGCATGGGGGAGCTAGGGGGCATGGGGGAGCTAGGGGGGCATGGGGGAGCTAGGGGGCATGGGGGAGCTAGGGGGTCATGGGGGATCTGGGGGGCATGGGGGAGCTAGGGGGCATGGGGGAGCTAGGGGGGCATGGGGGAGCTAGGGGGGCATGGGGGAGCTAGGGGGCATGGGGAGCTAGAGGGTCATGGGGGAGCTAGGGGGCATGGGGGAGCTGGGGTTTATGGGGGACCTAGGGGGGCATGGGGGAGCTAGGGGGTCATGGGGGAGCTAGGGGGCATGGGGAGATAGGAGGCATGGGGGAGCTAGGGGGTCATGGGGGAGCTAGGGGGCATGGGGGATCTAGGGGGCATGGGGGAGCTAGGGCGCATGGGGGAGCTAGAGGGTCATGGGGGAGCTAGGGGGCATGGGGGATCTAGGGGGCATGGGGGAGCTAGGGGGTCATGGGGGAGCTAGGGGGCATGGGGGATCTAGGGGGTCATGGGGGAGCTAGGGGGCATGGGGGATATAGGGGCATGGGGATCTAGGGGACATGGGGGAGCTAGGGGGCATGGGGGAGCTAGGGGGCATGGGGGAGCTAGGGGGGCATGGGGGAGCTAGGGGGTCATGGTGGACCTAGGGGGGCATGGGGGAGCTAGGGGGTCATGGGGGAGCTAGGGGGCATGGGGAGCTAGGGGGCATGGGGGAGCTAGGGGGGATGGGGGATCTAGGGGGCATGGAGGAGCTAGGAGGCATGGGGGAGCTAGGGGGCCATGGGGGAGCTAGGGGGCATGGGGGATCTAGGGGGCATGGGGGAGCTACGGGGCATGGGGGAGCTAGGGGGTCATGGGGGAGCTAGGGGGCATGGGGGAGCTAGGGTTTATGGGGGACCTAGGGGGCGTGGGGGAGCTAGGGGGTGATGGGGGAGCTAGGGGGCATGGGGGAGCTAGGGGGGCATGGGGAGCTAGGGGGGCATGGGGAGCTAGGGGGTCATGGGGGAGCTAGGGGGCATGGGGGAGCTACGGGGTCATGGGGGAGCTAGGGTGCATGGGGGAGCTAGGTGCCATGGGGGAGCTAGGGGGGCATGGGGGAGCTAGGGGGTCATGGGGGAGCTAGGGGTCATGGGGGAGCTAGGGGGTCATGGGGGAGCTAGGGGGTCATGGGGGATCTACGGGGAATGGGGGAGCTAGGGGGCATGGGGGAGCTTGGGGGGCCTGGGGGATCTAGGGGGCATGGGGGAGCTAGGGGGCATGGGGGAGCTAGGGGGGCATGGGGGAGCTAGGGGGCATGGGAGAGCTAGGGGGCATGAGGGATCTAGGGGGTATGGGGGAGCTAGGGGGCATGGGGGAGCTAGGGGGGCATGAGGGAGCTAGGGGGCATGGGACCTAGGGGGGCATGGGGGAGCTAGGGGGCATGGGGAGCTAGGGGTCATGGGGGAGCTAGGGGGTCATGGGGGAGCTAGGGGCATGGGGGATCTAGGGGGCATGGGGGAGCTAGGGGGCATGGGGGAGCAAGGGGTCATGGGGGAGCTAGGGGGCATGGGGGATCTAGGGGGCATGGGGGAGCTAGGGGGTCGTGGGGGAGCTAGGGGGTCATGGGGGAGCTAAGGGGCATGGGGGAGCTAGTGGGCATGGTGAGCTAGGGGGTCATGGGGGAGCTAGGGTTTATGGGGGACCCAGGGGGTCGTGGGGGAGCTAGGGGGTCATGGGGGAGCTAGGGGGCATGGGGAGCTAGGGGGTCATGGGGGAGCTAGGGGGCATGGGGGAGCTAGGGGGCATGGGGAGCTAAGGGATCATGGGGGAGCTAGGGGGCATGGGGTAGCTAGGGGGTATGGGGGAGCTCGGAGGCATGGGGAGCTAGGGGGTCATGGGGGAGCGAGGGGGCATGGGGGAGCTAGGGTTTATGGGGGACCTAGGGGGGCATGGGGGAGCTAGGGGTCATGGGGGAGCTAAAGGGCATGGGGGAGCTAGGGGGCATGGGGAGCTAGGGGGTCATGGGGGAGCTAGGGGGCATGGGGGAGCTAGGGGGTCATGGGGGAGCTAGGGGGCATGGGGGAGCTAGGGGGCATGGGGGAGCTAGGGGGCATGGGGAGCTTGGGGGTCATGGGGGAGCTAGGGGGGCATGGGGGAGCTAGGGGGTCATGGGGGAGCGAGGGGGCATGGGGGAGCTAGGGGGGATTGGGGGAGCTAGGGGGCATGGGGAGCTAGGGGCATGGGGGAGCTATGGGGTCATGGGGGAGCTAGGGGGCATGGGGGAGCTAGGGGGTCATGGGGAGCTAGGGGGTCATGGGGGAGCTAAGGGGCATGGGGGAGCTAGTGGGCATGGTGAGCTAGGGGGTCATGGGGGAGCTAGGGTTTATGGGGACCTAGGGGGTCGTGGGGGAGCTAAGGGGTCATGGGGGAGCTAGGGGGCATGCGGAGCTAGGGGGTCATGGGGGAGCTAGGGGGCATGGGGGAGCTAGGGGGCATGGGGAGCTAGGGGATCATGGGGGAGCTAGGGGGCATGGGGGAGCTAGGGTTTATGGGGGACCTAGGGGGCGTGGGGGAGCTAGGGGGTGATGGGGGAGCTAGGGGGCATGGGGGAGCTAGGGGGGCATGGGGAGCTAGGGGGGCATGGGGAGCTAGGGGGTCATGGGGGAGCTAGGGGGCATGGGGGAGCTACGGGGTCATGGGGGAGCTAGGGTGCATGGGGGAGCTAGGTGCCATGGGGGAGCTAGGGGGGCATGGGGGAGCTAGGGGGTCATGGGGGAGCTAGGGGTCATGGGGGAGCTAGGGGGTCATGGGGGAGCTAGGGGGTCATGGGGGATCTACGGGGAATGGGGGAGCTAGGGGGCATGGGGGAGCTTGGGGGGCCTGGGGGATCTAGGGGGCATGGGGGAGCTAGGGGGCATGGGGGAGCTAGGGGGGCATGGGGGAGCTAGGGGGCATGGGAGAGCTAGGGGGCATGAGGGATCTAGGGGGTATGGGGGAGCTAGGGGGCATGGGGGAGCTAGGGGGGCATGAGGGAGCTAGGGGGCATGGGACCTAGGGGGGCATGGGGGAGCTAGGGGGCATGGGGAGCTAGGGGTCATGGGGGAGCTAGGGGGTCATGGGGGAGCTAGGGGCATGGGGGATCTAGGGGGCATGGGGGAGCTAGGGGGCATGGGGGAGCAAGGGGTCATGGGGGAGCTAGGGGGCATGGGGGATCTAGGGGGCATGGGGGAGCTAGGGGGTCGTGGGGGAGCTAGGGGGTCATGGGGGAGCTAAGGGGCATGGGGGAGCTAGTGGGCATGGTGAGCTAGGGGGTCATGGGGGAGCTAGGGTTTATGGGGGACCCAGGGGGTCGTGGGGGAGCTAGGGGGTCATGGGGGAGCTAGGGGGCATGGGGAGCTAGGGGGTCATGGGGGAGCTAGGGGGCATGGGGGAGCTAGGGGGCATGGGGAGCTAAGGGATCATGGGGGAGCTAGGGGGCATGGGGTAGCTAGGGGGTATGGGGGAGCTCGGAGGCATGGGGAGCTAGGGGGTCATGGGGGAGCGAGGGGGCATGGGGGAGCTAGGGTTTATGGGGGACCTAGGGGGGCATGGGGGAGCTAGGGGTCATGGGGGAGCTAAAGGGCATGGGGGAGCTAGGGGGCATGGGGAGCTAGGGGGTCATGGGGGAGCTAGGGGGCATGGGGGAGCTAGGGGGTCATGGGGGAGCTAGGGGGCATGGGGGAGCTAGGGGGCATGGGGGAGCTAGGGGGCATGGGGAGCTTGGGGGTCATGGGGGAGCTAGGGGGGCATGGGGGAGCTAGGGGGTCATGGGGGAGCGAGGGGGCATGGGGGAGCTAGGGGGGATTGGGGGAGCTAGGGGGCATGGGGAGCTAGGGGCATGGGGGAGCTATGGGGTCATGGGGGAGCTAGGGGGCATGGGGGAGCTAGGGGGTCATGGGGAGCTAGGGGGTCATGGGGGAGCTAAGGGGCATGGGGGAGCTAGTGGGCATGGTGAGCTAGGGGGTCATGGGGGAGCTAGGGTTTATGGGGACCTAGGGGGTCGTGGGGGAGCTAAGGGGTCATGGGGGAGCTAGGGGGCATGCGGAGCTAGGGGGTCATGGGGGAGCTAGGGGGCATGGGGGAGCTAGGGGGCATGGGGAGCTAGGGGATCATGGGGGAGCTAGGGGGCATGGGGTAGCTAGGGGGTATGGGGGAGCTCGGAAGCATGGGGAGCTAGGGGGTCATGGGGGAGCGAGGGGGCATGGGGGAGCTAGGGTTTATGGGGGACCTAGGGGGGCATGGGGGAGCTAGGGGGTCATGGGGGAGCTAAAGGGCATGGGGGAGCTAGGGGGCATGGGGAGCTAGGGGGTCATGAGGGAGCTAGGGGGCATGGGGGAGCTAGGGGGTCATGGGGGAGCTAGGGGGCATGGGGGAGCTAGGGGGTCATGGGGGAGCTAGGGGGTCATGGGGGAGCTAAGGGGCATGGGGGAGCTAGGAGGTCATGGGGGAGCTAGGGGTCATGGGGGAGCTAGGGGGTCATGGGGGAGCTAGGGGGTCATCGGGGAGCTAAGGGGCATGGGGGAGCTAGTGGGCATGGTGAGCTAGGGGGTCATGGGGGAGCTAGGGGGCATGGGGGAGCTAGGGTTTATGGGGGACCTAGGGGGTCGTGGGGGAGCTAGGGGGCATGGGGGAGCTAGGGGGCATGGGGAGCTAGGGGGTCATGGGGGAGCTAGGGGGCATGGGGGAGCTAGGGGGCATGGGGAGTTAGGGGATCATGGGGGCGCTAGGGGGCATGGGGGAGCTAGGGGATATGGGGGAGCTCGGGGGCATGGGGAGCTAGGGGGTCATGGGGGAACGAGGGGGCATGGAGGAGCTAGGGTTTATGGGGACCTAGGGGGGCATGGGGGAGCTAGGGGGTCATGGGGGAGCTAAGGGGCATGGGGGAGCTAGGGGGCATGGGGGAGCTAGGGGGCACGGGGAGCTAGGGGGTCATGGGGGAGCTAGGGGGCATGGGGGAGCTAGGGGGTCATGGGGGAGCTAGGGGGCATGGGGGAGCTAGGGGATCATGGGGGAGCTAGGGGGTCATGGGGGAGCTAAGGGGCATGGGGGAGCTAGGGGGCATGGGGAGCTAGGGGGTCATGAGGGAGCTAGGGGGCATGGGGGAGCTAGGGTTTATGGGGGACCTAGGGGCTCATGGGGAGCTAGGGGGCATGGGGAGCTAGGGGGCATGGGGGAGCTAGGGGGCATGGGGGAGCTAGGGGGTCGTGGGGGAGCTAGGGGGCATGGGGGAGCTAGGGGGCATGGGGAGTTAGGGGGCATGGGGAGCTAGGGGGCATCGGGGAGCTAGGGGGTCATGGGGGAGCTAGAGGGCATGGGGGATCTAGGGGACATGGGGGAGCTAGGGGGTCATGGGGGAGCTAGGGGTCATGGGGGAGCTAGGGGGCATGGGGGAGCTAGGGGGTCATGGGGGAGCTAGGGTTTATGGGGGACCTGGGGGTCATGGGGGAGCTAGGGGGCATGGGGGAGCTAGGTGGCATGGGGAGCTAGGGGGCCATGGGGGAGCTATAGTATCGGGTCCTTTAGTTGAAGCCCCGGATAGAAGCTCAGGGGCTGCAAGCAAAAGGCTGGCTCGCCCCAAGTCCTGACATTAGCCTAGCCCCGGATCTTTTCCAGACCTAGCAACACCCCTGCTTTGAAGGAGGACATGGAGGTGTATTTTTGAGAAAACACACCTCATTCTGGAGGATGAGTGTAGGGTCACCAGATGTTTTGAAATAAGAAACGAGGACTGGCCACCAACATGAAAGTAGGACTACAGTTTGACAGTGGCTGTCAGGACTTTACTTCAGTAGTTGGACAGGGCTGTGGATTCCAGATATTTCTCTGGGAAATAAGTGGGAAGATTTAGGCGCGACCCTAATCCTACTGAACACAAGGGGCCTTTGCTCTGACTGCTATTCCAGGCCTGGCTATGGAGCCTTTTCCTGCGCAGTCTCTGTGCAGCGAGCAGCTAGTAACAGAGATGTTGGCTGATTTGCGCCTAGCCAGGGCTGGGGGTGAACTGCCTTTACATGTTACTGGCAAATGGCAAAGCTAGTAGAACTGTTAGTTGCTCCATGACAATGAATCTGCTATGCTGATTTGCTCCGAGCTTTGCAATCCCTCTTTTCTGGACATTTCCTGGAGATCAGCGACTGCGCGCATTCCTGCCCGCGGCGCAGCCACTGGCGTGCAGACGCATACTCTCTCTTGCCGCAGTCATGGCTGGGATTCTGCCAGTGGTCAGCCCATCTTCTGGAAAGACTGTGGTTTTAAATGGAAAATGAAATCTCTCGTGACGGGGCACAGAGCACCTGTTCTCGGCACAAACCCTGCAAAACCAGTGCATCTGGTAGCCCTAGGTTTGGGCAATTGAACCAACCTGGATGCCCCCCACCTTATTGTTTACTTATGCTCTCAGAGCTAATGGTGACCAGTTATAAAGTCGCTTGGGAAATGGCCGCCAGGGGGTGACATTTCCCAAAAAATCCACCCTCAGTAAAATGAAACACTTTCCCCAAATATTCTAGGGTTGGATTTTATAAAATAAAATGATGCCGCTTATAGAATATTTAGGGAAAGTATTCGAGGGGTTAGGAAAAAAAGTCGCCTACCTGGTGACTTTTTCCAGGCAACATCAACACATCTACCCCAGCTAACATGCACACACCATCCCCCAGCTAACATGCACACACCATCCCCCAGCTAACATGCACACACCATCCATTGCACCAAGAAATACTTGTGTACTGAGTCAAGTAAAGCAACTTGGCTTGGCATCATACAGGGCCATAACTAGCAAATACATCTTATCTAAGTAGTGCGCAAATCATTGGGGGAAAGCCCCCTGTCTGGGGAGCACCCGTTTCCACCCATCACCAAACCACTATGTCCAACAGCTCCTGGAGCTTTATGATATGATATGATATGATCTGATATGGCATTTATAACGCACCTATACACAGGTGTTTCAAGGCGCGACGAGGCAAGGGAGGGGGAACAGAGGGAGGACAGAGCCAACGATCCTACTAGGCCAGGTGACATTGAGATTGCGCAAGTGCAGGGGAGGGGGCAAGGGGAAAAGTGCGGGGGATAGGGCTGGGGGCAGTGCAATGCATAGGGTCAACAGTAAAATAAATAGAATAAACAAGAACAATAGGTAAAAAGTGCGTCCAGCTGGTGGCAAGTGCAGGGGTAAGTGCAGACATCAAGTGTGGAGGAGCCTTCCCTCACCACCCGGGTGGCTATGAGTCTTACACCATCGCCGTCCTACAATTCCTCTGTACCCTGCCGCACATAATCCAGTGGCACTAAGGTATGCCCCCTTGGATATTGTTCTGGGAGTTTTGCTAAGTGGAGTGGGGCCATGACGGTTTTCCATACTGGCGTTGTAACTTCTAACTGGAGAGCAGAGTATAGTAACTGAGGACCAGAAAACGAGCCTTCTCTGCCTACGCCCCAAGATTATGGAACTTCCTCCCCGTCAGCTTCAGAGCCGCCCCCACAATCTTACAATTCAGAAAACAACTCAAGACTCGCTGCCGCAAGGAGTCTCTCCTCCTCAACACCTCAGGCATCTCGTCAACCCCCGCGTCACCTGACTCGCTAGATGCTGTCCGCCCCTCTCCTCCATGCCACCCTGTACAGTTATACCCCTCCTCTTTGCCCCTCTGTGCTCTATGCCCTGGTGTATATCTGTTCTGTTTTACCTCTGAAAAGTGCTCTGTTATGCATCTGTGCTGCTGTATACCACTGTAAAGCGCTCTGTTATATAGCTAAATTGGTGCATACCTCTGTAAAGCGCTATGTTGCTTCTCAACGCTAGGTCTGCACTCAATATATACAATAATATTAATAATAAGCAGAAGTTTGTTGATGGCAGATCCTTGTGAGATGAGGACAGAGGAGCAGTCGTGTGATGTCTTTGCGTGTTCTGGCCTGGAGCCTTCGGATGGGTGGGGCGACAAGCTGTCGTATGGAAGGTCTGTGGAGTGTGTATACAAGACACAGCGCCGACCCCTTGATATCCGGCTGAAGTTCCGTGCTGAGCTTTGTTCTTTGCACACTGGTGGTAGTTCAGGGGAGGGGATGGATCGTGTGATGGGTGTGCTTGTGGTTCTTGAGGAACATGACTTGTCTAAACATGATCTGCTGAGTCACTGCCTCACTTTATGCGCCGTACGACTGGACATTAGAATTTCTCAGATCTTCAATAGTTCACATTTTGTCCTGTCTGCCTTGCGACACCTGATACTTTGTGTGCGTTGCGCCATGGACCTGCAAGAATTGACCTCTTATGCACCCAGTCTGGTCTTCCTGCTGTGCTGGGGCTGTCAGTCGTAGGTGGCTGCAGACTATTCAGGGGTGGAGAGAGATCCCACATCTTTATAGCGTGGGATGGGAGTAGACCGAGAGTTTGTTGGACCTCCAGCAATTTCCCATGGATCTGTTTAAATACATCTACCGGTTTAACCGGTTTGCAACACATGCCAAATTATTTGGTGATGCACAACTTCTGTCCTTTAAGATAGTAGCAAGTTTTCTAGGGTTCCCTGACAAGCCTCTTTACATCAGCTGATTGAGTCAATTGCTAAGAAGTAATTTACTGCCTCAAAGAAAGAAAGAATGGTAGTTCACCTTCCTGGAGTTTTTTCTGAAGCATCCTATTGGAAAGACAAGTGAATTTGGAGTCTTAAACCACCTGCCTTCCTGGGTTTTGATGACTCGTTGCCGAGTGGGTTGACCGATGGCCCTTTAACGTTAGTGGAAAGTGGGTGAAGTGGGAGCTGGATCTGTATTTCTGCTGTGTGGAGAAGGAATAATGTGGTGCCATATTAGTGGCGGGAAGCGAGAACTCCCACCTCCATCGAGGAAGTCTGGGTTAAATGAGGTTGCTCGACTTCTTCAGGTCTCCCAAGGCTCTCATACTGCAAGTCATTTTTGCTGTGGCCCTTTGCTCATCCTTCCGGCAGGATGACATTAAAGGGAAAAGCATAATTGCATGGAGAAGCCTCTTGGATTTATAGGACCAGTCAGAGGGCCACATAAAATAACATCCTGGCGGTATAGAAGGTTGCAGAAGACAAGGTGTATGCAGCAAATTCCACAATGTTGGCGTCTGGTCCTAAACAGACTGGGGCTTTTGGAACTATGGGGGGGAGGGGGAACACCAGGGCATTTTCTTTTGATGTGTTATTGCAGAGCACAGCTGCCTTCTAGCATTTCAGTATCCATTGATTACAGCAAGGTAGCGCTGACGTAAACTCGGGTAACCCTTCTCTGATAATGAGCTCAGAGTTTCAGGAGAAGCATTGTTTTGGCAACCCTCGATATTGGAAGCCTGGTCCAGAAATATTGCTGGGGCGGATCTCGAGTGCAGCGGATCATGTCTTAAGTATTCAAAGTCAAGATCGGGGGGTGGCTGCCGCTTTTGTTAAGCCTGTAAATGAGGTCTGCTTCCACATCAAGATTGCCATCACGGCTCTGAATTCAAGCCTGATGCTTTGGTGCCATTTGCCCACTTGCTGTATCAGAGGAGGAGACTCCAACCAAAGAAGCCTCTTCATGGGAATCTCCAGAACAGGTGCATTGTCCATTTCAAAACTACTCCCTGGGAATCTCAGCTTTTTGTCTCCAGAAAGACCACTGACGAGTGACTGTGTGTGGATTACTGTGTCTTAAGTGAAGAATCGCATATGGTGCCCTTGATGGAATCAGCAAGCAGTGCAGTTGTGTTTACAAAGCTGGACACATGCATTTGGTTCCAGTAGAATCTTGATGAAGGAGCAGGGTAGGGCAGGGAGCATCCTCTTGGCTGTAGTCCTCATGAGACTAGCTCTGTTTCCCAAGAAATAGACTGTTCTGCAGATTTTAAAAGGAAAACCAGGTGGAGATCCTTCAGTGAAGGAATGACAGTGTCCGGAGGGAAGGAGATGGGAGAGGGGAAAGTAGGATGAGCATTGGCAGAGGGAGAACTACGATGTTCTGTTTTAGGAGACGTCTGCATCAGGTGGTGCGGTGCCAGCCAGTGACACATTGCTGTGAGGTGGTGATACTTTTGAGGATGGTACGGGGTGAAGGATGGAAAAGAGAAGATAATCTGCAAAGAGGTGGTAGTGAAAGATGAAGGAGGAGATGGTTTTACGAGGGAGGTGGTGTAGAAAGTGAGAGTAGTGCCCAAGGAAAGACCCCTGGGTGGTGCCCATTGAACACGGCATGGCAAGAAGATATTTGAGTATCAGGAGATGGAGAAGGTGCATTCGAAGAGGTCAAAGGCTGCCCATATATGTGTTGTGCCCGTAAAGACAAGTTAGGAGAGAGTTTGGAGGGATGGTCTACAGGACAAGAATGAAGATAGTTGGGAGTGGTAGACTATTGTTATAAAGCTGGAGTCAAGGGTGAGTTTTGTTTTAGTGGATTGTTCATTCCTCAATCCAGATTGTAGTAGGTGCCGGAGAGAGTGGCATCGGGGTAGCTGGCAATATGATTGAAGGCAACTTGTCTGAGGATTGTGGAATTATAGGGCAGAAAAGACGTACATCTGTGGAAGGGGAGATTATCGGGGTCAGTGTTGGGTTGCCTCATAATTGGGAAGGTGGTGGCTATTTCATAGCAGGGAGGAAACACACCAGTGGAGGGAGAAAGAGAGAGAGGGGGGTTTAAAAGGGGCAACATCTGAGAGTAGGAAATAGGTCTGAGCTCCCTAGTGGTTTGATGTGCAAAGGGGTCAGTAGGTGCACAGAGTAGTTTAGCCGATTGGAGGCTCAGTAGAGGTTCAGTGGGGCAGGGAGGGTGGAAGTGGGATAGAGAAGAGGGCTGGTGGTAAGAGCTGCTAAGTGGTCATGCTGCTTGGAGATTCTGCAGGAGAAGAAGTAGGCAAAGTCATCAACCAAAAGAGCAGAGGACAGGAAGAGAGAGCAGAACGTGGAGGATCCTGGAGAGCTTGAGGGGGTGGGAGTGGATAGGTGATGTGACGTCGGTGTAGTAGGAGGATTTACTTGAGTTCAGGGCAGCAGTGAGGACAGTGAGGACAATGAGTTCGGGTCTTGGCTGGAGAGTGGGGGAGGGATCTTTGCGCCAGCAGCAGAGGTGGGGGTGAATGCATGTCTTCAGTGCCTGGTCGCTGAGCCCATGGTTGAGTGTGAGTGTGGGGGGGAGTGAAGGGGTGAGCAGAACCATAGTATTCCAGTGAGATGGCAAGTGTGTATTGAACTATATAATGCTTAGGCCGATAATATGATTGGTTCAAGACCAGGCTCTAGCGCCATCTTCTGGCTCCTGGAGAGTCTGCAGGCCCCCTCCCCAGCTGAGAGTGTGCCCCTCATATGCTCAGTTATAAGTATGTGAACACGTATCGTATCACCGGCCACACACACGAGTGCGTAATCACACTCGGCAGCGGGGCGCTGCTAGGCGGACACGCTCTCCCAAGGGCAGGTGTGATAATCAAACCATCTGGAACTTCATGAAAGCACGCCATGCAGCTGGCATGTGGGTGTTTGCCGCAGCGTCCTCGCGCCATATTAGGGACTCTAGCCCTGTGCCGTGGGTTATGACGAAGCCTCGCCCCTACCCAATGACGCAGGGTTTTGCATCCCCGTTCCTGTCGCTTCCCCAGAGGCCCACAAGCAGGGGTGTCATTAGGCCTGGAAAAGATCCGGGGCTAGGCTAATGTCGGGACTGTCGGGACTGTCGGGACTCGGGGCGAGGCAGCCTTTCGGTTGTATCCCCTGAGCTTCTATCCGGGGCTGCAACTAAAAGACCCAGGGCTGTAGCCTCCTCAGCTCTCCCCTTCCCCCCAGCAACGCCTCTGCCCACAATCTATTCTAGGGGGCGCCCTATCCAGGGACAGCCTCTGTCTCCTGTACTGTAGCCTATGTTCGTCATTTCTGGTCGCTCTGACGCCCCAATTTGTGATAAACGCAAATAAAAACACATGCATTGTTGTCGCCGTGTCCTAAGAGTCATCGCTGCCTCCGTGGAGGCGGGGGGACCCTCCTGGCACGCAAGTATGTCTGTGTACTCCTGCATGCCGAGCGGGCTCCACGCCGCACACTGTAGCTGTGCAACAATGTTACCCTGTGCTTCCAGCCCCTGGGCGTAACCAGTGGCCCTGAATCGCGTGCATGCCAGTGGCGCGCTGCACGTCACATTGCAGTGACTGCCTGGGCCACTTGCTGGTTACACTGCGGCCCTCACCACTGTGCAGGCGTCCACCTCTGGCGGCTGCAGAGCACGGTGGCCGGTCTGCATGCTTCTGCTGGCCCTAACTGCGTGCCCATTATCTATGTGTGTTTATTGTTCATGCATGTAGCGCCTATACACAGAGAAGTGTTTCAAAGCGCTCAAGGAGGGGAGGGGACAGTCATTCAGAGCCCACCTCAGTTTCCATGGTCCGCACATGTGATGTGTGTGCTGCTTCCGTAGATCATAGGGCAGTGGGCTCGTCCTGCCCATGTAGAGCTCACCCCATGACATGAGCATTGATTCTGACATGCGTGCATCCTCCTCCCCTCCCTGGTCGGCGCATGCACCCGTAAGAAGGTTCCTGCCGTCCCTTTTCAGGGGTGCTTTCCTAAACATGGCTACGCTGTGTTATGCTTTCTTATGCTATGTTATAAGGCTCTTACACTGCACCAATCACCAGTTTATGGATCTTGCTGGGCTGGCACCTTATCAGAGACGATGATGATGTACTGTGCCCCCACCCAGGGAGCCAGGCTGTAGTCTTTGGAGGGAGAAGAACGGAAAACTGCCAATGCCTTGCTGGTGCGGTGGGCCTCTCCTTTTAGGAACTCACTGTGCCTTGCCTGGTCCCAGCATATGGTCCACGAACCTCTGGGTGCTTGCTGGACCGCTCTGTGTGTCCGTCTGCAGGGCTCTGCAACCTGCCCACTCTCCAGATGTTTTGGGCTGCGACTTCCATTACCCCTCAACATTGACTCACCTGACGGCTGGGGCTGATGTGACTTTTAGTTGAAAACTTCGGGAGAGCCAAATGTTGAAAACCCCTGCACTACTGTTTTGCAGCACATAGCTCCCAAAATTGTATGTGGGAAATATGCACTTGTGATCACTGGAGCAGGTCACTTTTCACAGCGAGCACCTTCGTTGCTGTATTTGTGATGACCAGAGCAGGTCCATTTTCACAGCGAGCACCTTCCTTGCTGTATTTGCGATCACTTTGTGATGAGTGGAGCAGGTCACTTTTCACAGCGAGCACCTTCCTTGCTGTATTTGCGATCACTTTGTGATCACTGGAGCAGGTCACTTTTCACAGCGAGCACCTTCCTTGCTGTATTTGCGATCACTTTGTGATGACTGGAGCAGGTCACTTTTCACAGCGAGCACCTTCCTTGCTGTATTTGCGATCACTTTGTGATGACTGGAGCAGGTCACTTTTCACAGCGAGCACCTTCCTTGCTGTATTTGCGATCACTTTGTGATGACTGGAGCAGGTCACTTTTCACAGCGAGCACCTTCCTTGCTGTATTTGCGATCACTGGGGCAGGTCACTTTTCACAGCGAGCACCTTCCTTGCTGTATTTGCGATCACTTTGTGATGACTGGAGCAGGTCACTTTTCACAGCGAGCACCTTCCTTGCTGTATTTGCGATCACTTTGTGATGACTGGAGCAGGTCACTTTTCACAGCGAGCACCTTCCTTGCTGTATTTGCGATCACTGGGGCAGGTCACTTTTCACAGCGAGCACCTTCCTTGCTGTATTTGCGATCACTTTGTGATGACTGGAGCAGGTCACTTTTCACAGCGAGCACCTTCCTTGCTGTATTTGCGATCACTGGGGCAGGTCACTTTTCACAGCGAGCACCTTCCTTGCTTTATTTGTGATCACTGGAGCAGGTCACTTTTCACAGCGAGCACCTTCCTTGCTGTATTTGCGATCACTTTGTGATGAGTGGAGCAGGTCACTTTTCACAGCGAGCACCTTCCTTGCTGTATTTGCGATCACTGGGGCAGGTCACTTTTCACAGCGAGCACCTTCCTTGCTGTATTTGCGATCACTTTGTGATGAGTGGAGCAGGTCACTTTTCACAGCGAGCACCTTCCTTGCTGTATTTGCGATCACTGGGGCAGGTCACTTTTCACAGCGAGCACCTTCCTTGCTGTATTTGCGATCACTGGGGCAGGTCACTTTTCACAGCGAGCACCTTCCTTGCTGTATTTGCGATCACTTTGTGATGAGTGGAGCAGGTCACTTTTCACAGCGAGCACCTTCCTTGCTGTATTTGCGATCACTGGGGCAGGTCACTTTTCACAGCGAGCACCTTCCTTGCTGTATTTGCGATCACTGGGGCAGGTCACTTTTCACAGCGAGCACCTTCCTTGCTGTATTTGCGATCACTTTGTGATGAGTGGAGCAGGTCACTTTTCACAGCGAGCACCTTCCTTGCTGTATTTGCGATCACTGGGGCAGGTCACTTTTCACAGCGAGCACCTTCCTTGCTGTATTTGCGATCACTGGGGCAGGTCACTTTTCACAGCGAGCACCTTCCTTGCTGTATTTGCGATCACTTTGTGATGAGTGGAGCAGGTCACTTTTCACAGCGAGCACCTTCCTTGCTGTATTTGCGATCACTGGGGCAGGTCACTTTTCACAGCGAGCACCTTCCTTGCTGTATTTGCGATCACTGGGGCAGGTCACTTTTCACAGCGAGCACCTTCCTTGCTGTATTTGCGATCACTGGGGCAGGTCACTTTTCACAGCGAGCACCTTCCTTGCTGTATTTGCGATCACTTTGTGATGAGTGGAGCAGGTCACTTTTCACAGCGAGCACCTTCCTTGCTGTATTTGCGATCACTGGGGCAGGTCACTTTTCACAGCGAGCACCTTCCTTGCTGTATTTGCGATCACTTTGTGATGACTGGAGCAGGTCACTTTTCACAGCGAGCACCTTCCTTGCTGTATTTGCGATCACTTTGTGATGACTGGAGCAGGTCACTTTTCACAGCGAGCACCTTCCTTGCTGTATTTGCGATCACTTTGTGATGACTGGAGCAGGTCACTTTTCACAGCGAGCACCTTCCTTGCTGTATTTGCGATCACTGGGGCAGGTCACTTTTCACAGCGAGCACCTTCCTTGCTGTATTTGCGATCACTTTGTGATGACTGGAGCAGGTCACTTTTCACAGCGAGCACCTTCCTTGCTGTATTTGCGATCACTTTGTGATGACTGGAGCAGGTCACTTTTCACAGCGAGCACCTTCCTTGCTGTATTTGCGATCACTTTGTGATGACTGGAGCAGGTCACTTTTCACAGCGAGCACCTTCCTTGCTGTATTTGCGATCACTTTGTGATGACTGGAGCAGGTCCATTTTCACAGCGAGCACCTTCCTTGCTGTATTTGCGATCACTGGAGCAGGTCACTTTTCGCAGCGAGCACCTTCCTTGCTGTATTTGCGATCACTTTGTGATGACTGGAGCAGGTCACTTTTCACAGCGAGCACCTTCCTTGCTGTATTTGCGATCACTTTGTGATGACTGGAGCAGGTCACTTTTCACAGCGAGCACCTTCCTTGCTGTATTTGCGATCACTTTGTGATGACTGGAGCAGGTCACTTTTCACAGCGAGCACCTTCCTTGCTGTATTTGCGATCACTTTGTGATGACTGGAGCAGGTCACTTTTCACAGCGAGCACCTTCCTTGCTGTATTTGGACACCATCAGTTCTTCTCATGTTGCCTTGCTGGTGCTATTCGCCCTTGCAGCGAGATTTCGGAAACACCGGGCCTGTGTCTCGTGGTTTATAACCATGCCACCAGAGCTCCAGGAAGGGATTACAGGGCAACAGGAAACAGGTAGTCACGTGCTTATAACTTTGCCCAAAGAAGAGAAACGCTGACCAAACTTTCTGAAACCAGACGTTGGTTCATTTGAGAGTTATTTTCATTGAAGTTCATTGTGTCCCAGAATGACGGTTCCTCATGCGAGTACTGTTATTGTCAGCACAATTTAGCTGTAATCTAATTCAAAGGGGTTTTACCTGCAAAATCATTCAAACTGTTACAAGTTATTTGACAGCAATTCAGACATCGGCAGAGTTTAGTTTGAATGACTTAGACCTCTGCAAAAGTTTTTCTAAAAACCAGAAACCTGCTTAATGGAATGCAAGTAAATTAGATGTCTTATCCTTTCCCACGGTGATTTTTGAGTAATTTGTGCTTATGGGTGAGGCCAGGGTGAGGTCTTTCAACCACATAAGCACTTTCTAACCATGAACTAGATGTCCTCATTCAGACACCTTAAGAATATAGTGTACTCGCCCTATTCAGCGCATCATTCACTCTAGTGTCCAAACTCTCTCTCGCTATTTCACTGCTTTGCTTTCTCTCTCCGTCTCTCGCTTTCACTTTCTGTCTCTCACTTTCTCTCTCTGTCTCGCACTTTCTCTCTCCATCTCTCGCTTCCTCTCTCTCCGTCTCTCACTTTTCTCTCTCCGTCTCTCGCTTCCTCTCTCTGTCTCTCTCTTTCTCTCTCCATCTCTTGCTTCCTCTCCTTGTCTCTTGCTTTCTCTCTCCCTCTTTCGCTCTCCGTCTCTCACTTCCTCTCTCTGTCTCTCTCCATCTCTTGCTTCCTCTCCTTGTCTCTCGCTTTCTCTCTCCCTCTTTCGCTTTCGCTCTCTGTCTCTCACTTCCTCTCTCTGTCTCTCGCTTTCTCTCTCCATCTCTTGCTTCCTCTCCTTTTCTCTCGCTTTCTCTCTCCCTCTTTCGCTTTTGCTCTCTGTCTCTCACTTCCTCTCTCTGTCTCTCGCTTTCTCTCTCCCTCTTTCGCTTTCGCTCTCTGTCTCTCACTTCCTCTCTCTGTCTCTCGCTTTCTCTCTCCCTCTTTCTCTTTCGCTCTCCGTCTCTCACTTCCTCTCTCTGTCTCTCGCTTTCTCTCTCCATCTCTTGCTTCCTCTCCTTTTCTCTCGCTTCCTCTCCTTTTCTCTCGCTTTCTCTCTCCCTCTTTCGCTCTCCGTCTCTCACTTCCTCTCTCTGTCTCTCTCCATCTCTTGCTTCCTCTCCTTGTCTCTCGCTTTCTCTCTCCCTCTTTCGCTTTCGCTCTCCGTCTCTCACTTCCTCTCTCTGTCTCTCGCTTTCTCTCTCCCTCTTTTGCTTTCGCTCTCTGTCTCTCACTTCCTCTCTCTATCTCTCGCTTTCTCTTTCCATCTCTTGCTTCCTCTCCTTTTCTCTCGCTTTCTCTCTCCCTCTTTCGCTTTTGCTCTCCGTCTCTCACTTCCTCTCTCTGTCTCTCGCTTTCTCTCCCTCTCTCGCTTTCTGTCTCTTTTTATTCGTGCACGTGAGTTGTGTTGCCACACGCACATTTGCGGGAGCAACTCAAGTTATTGTTGACAGAGGCGCAACCAGACAACAATTAGAAGAATCTTGATGGGGTGGTGGTGGGAGGGGCACAGAATATTTTATTGTTAGAAGTAGAATGGGACTGCAGCAACAGAGGCTTCCCCTCAGGTGAGATCGGCCGGGTGCTTGGAGACATGCATTGCCGAGGTGAATGTCCTCCCACTGAAGGGGCATTGTCCATATAGGGTTAGAAAGAGGGGGCGTTCATATGATCTGGAGAGGTTGCTGGGGTTCTGACTGACCTTGTAAGCGGCCAGGGGACCAGACCGGTCTTTAGTTCAGTATTCAGGTTTGTGCATGCTTGTGCACACATGGTTGGAGTGCATGGAACGGTTGGAGTGCATAGAACAGTTGGAGTGCATGGAACGGTTGGAGTACATGGAACGGTTGGAGTGCATGAATGCATGGAGTAGTCACTACGGTTGGCGCAGACTCAACGGATGGAGTTGAACAGACGAAGCCGACTGAACAGACTGAGTGAATAAAACAGATAGAATAAATGGTTCAGATGTGCGCTCGATCTCAAGCACCTACTGAAAACCACCGTCACATTACCATGCTTACTCTCCTCTATACACCACCACTCAACTAGAACACAGCGATACTGTGACACACTCGGTATAGCTGTTCTCATACCATCACCTGCCACATACGCCCCATCATCCTAACCTAAACACAGCTGGCTGCACCCCGCCAGCCTTGGCGTTCTCCTCAGGCCTAACGCAGCCAGAACCAGTCTGGTATCACCCTGCCAGAATGAACACATACTCCTGATCTCCCAACCACCACACCCAGCGCTAAGAAGCAGCTATCACTCGAGTGCTACACCTGCTGCATGCTGCATGCATATCCGGTGCTCACACGCACCTTATGACTCTCTCTCACTACTGACTTCAACTATGGTTCCCGAGGGCGTTCAACCTACCAGCGCTTTGAGATCATACCAATGGTACATAAGGCGCTTTATAAATGGAAAGTATCGTAACATAACATAACATAACATGAGTGCATCATGCACACTTAATAATTGACTTGTTCCTCGCAGGACAAATAGATCATTGACTTTACTCTGGTCCGGACCCTTTCCTTCCTTGAGGGAAGGCCCTTCTGAAAGACATAACAGTGTTTATTATTGGCATAAAAATGCTATAAAAATTAATTATTTAATAGTAGCAACATTGTAAACTGGTTCTACCTGTACATTTCTAATGACCACTTTTACTGTATATTGTAATCATAAAAAAAATGTTACATTTGTCTTACTGAGCAAAGTTTATTATAAAAACCTAAAATAACCATATACATCATTTTCTGATAGAAGGCTTTAATTCCAGGATGTAAAATCTAGTACACTCCTAGAGTACTCTTCTTGAAGAACGGGGAGGGGAACAAATAGCACCATTGAAGGTACCTGGCTGCTGTATAAAACCATAGGGTCTTTTGGGAACACTCGAATTAGCACATATCTTTATTTTTGACAAATAGAACTGTGCTAAAAGTGTCATGCTTGAATCACTAAGCAGATTGGGCTTGGTGCTAATTTAACTTTCACAACACTCCCCCTAACATTAAAGTGCTTGTAACCATGCGCCACAGAAGCTCATTCAGACAGCCTCAGGGTCTATATGGAAGGATAAAATGGCTGTGACATCTGTCATTCCTGCTGCTCATTTTGCTTGCAGAATTTTAGAAGAGTGGGGGCTGGGTCTCACGATAACAATGTCTGTGATTACAGGGTTGTACGTTTGCCGAGTCCCCAATGCATAGACATCTTTAGGGAATTACATATATAGGATTTCTGTTTATGTATTGAAGGGAACAGGTGTTTTCCCAGAAACACTTAGACAGCAATCAACAGTAAACACGGCAGCCCTGATTCAGATGCCGTATATTATCGGGGGAGGGGTGGGTGTAGTGATAGGCTGACCGGAGAATGATGGAGAGTAAATGTTACATAACCGGTAAAAGAGTAGACATTAAAGACAGCATCTGCGGGGAAAGGCTATAGAGATGTACTCATCACTGTGCAGCTATAGGTCTGACTACAAGGATTTCCCGGGGGAATTTAAGATGGAAATATGCTCCCTTAGCACTGACTCGTGCCAAAATAGTAGGCATCAGGCGCCCAACACCATTGCGATAGCTGGGCTTCAGCTCCCCCTCCCCCGAAATGTGAGTTGAGGGGCGGGGCTTCCGCACTTGCTTTCTGTAAGGGAGAGAGAGGATGGAAGCTTGTCCTAAAACTGGCTGGGTTCACGTTTTACTGTGTTCATGCAGAAAAATGCATTTGTACAAATGGAGCAAAACATTAGAGCTGCTAGTTTAAAGAAAGGCTTCCATTGCCTTTCTGCCTTCCAAAAATCAAGCGCACACATGGTGAATGGGGGTGCGAGTGAATGGTATGTTTAAATCAGTGAGTGAATGTTGTGTAATTGTGTGTGTGTTTTTGTGTGTGTGTGCATGTATGTTTAATGCTGGACTGAGGAACTGATGTTGGCGGTTAGAGGGTTGGACATTTTGGGTCGTGCAGATGAGTGGTTGAGGGACGGGTGGGGAAGGGGGATTTTGCTAAAAATGCCATTTTAGTGGGCACCCATGGTAAATTAAGCATGATATGTGTTATGTGGCTAAACTCGCATTTTGGCACAGCCATTCAAGCCATATATTATAGTGGCTTAACATTTTGTACTGGGCATCTCTTGTAAAGTAAGGATGATAAGTGGTATTATGTGTCTAGACTGGCCCACATTGTGTAGCCACTTTGAACATGTTTTCTTATTGTGGTATGGCATTTTAAATGGCAAAGCCAACAGAAGTCTGTCCTTACATGGGGATACTGCCATATATTGGCAGAACCCACATGGACATGTTTTCTTATAGTATCCTTCGTGGCATTATGCGGAAAGCAAACGTGAGTATGTTCATGCATGGGAATTTTGACATATTTTGGTGCAGCCAGAATAGAAATATATAGGCACAGCCAGTGTGGCAATGATTATGCTGGCATATAGTGGTATAAGGAACAGAAATATATGGTTGGTATTTCACGTGGAAGCTGAACTTGTGGTACACTGTACTACCGCCTGGTCCCCTGGTGGTCGCTTTGCTTAAAGGGTGATGCCTGATCGATACATGGGCTTTAGATATATAAATTATCAAAGCAACTAAATGAGTATGCTATCTTTAAATCCAATCACTTTGTCATTCTCACTGGCATACTGCACTTTAAAATCATGCTTGGGCCCCATGCCAGACATCCCTTTCATAGCATTTCATTGCACGCAGCCTGGTATATTCCCACCACTAGAGTAACTTGCTGTTCATTGTGGCAGCCATTTTTGTTCTACATGTGAGCAGAAATTCACTTCGGCGGGGTACAGGATTGTGCTCCTAGACTCAGGGGCTTGCCCATAACACTGACGCTTTAACAAGCAAGCTTCAGAAGGAAGACTCTGCTCAATGAAGCTTGGTTGCTTGTGTGAGGGTGTGACAACTCGTCTTCAGGACAGGATACCTGCAGATAGATCAGCCTTGTAGCCACTTTATTACACGTTGAACTCACTTTCATTAAACACTTGAGTAGACTCATCATGGGCCCATGAATACAGAAACAGCTAAAGCCTCACTTAGTTCTTGTAGCTGTCCAGACCGGAATATATGTCCTGCAATGTAGAGACATGTTTTTTGTTAGGGTGAGTAGTGTGACCAATTAAAACTACAGACCGCCAACTTCCATTATTCTTTCAAAAGGGTTTCTTACTGAATCACAGTAAGACGTGTTTCAAAAAACAAAATTCTGGACATACTTATGTTCCCATAATGCTCTTTGCTTTTATGCAAATCGCCAGGATTGGGTTGTATGAAGAGGTACTGGGCCTCATTCTGACCCTGCTGGTATCCTGGCGGTAAATCCTCCAGGATACCAGCAAATTGTATTGCCTTTTCCAGGACCCGGTCCGGCAGCATTGCCGACAGATATCGGGTGCCGCCGGGATGCTGTTAATCCCCATTTTTGGAGTCCGATAGGACTCCGATAGGACTCCATGAGGGGATTTGCTGTCATTACTGGCACTGCCGGTGCCGTAATGAGGGGTTTTTTTTGCCGGTAAGGCACCTGCCTCACCTCCAGCTTTTGGCTGGAGGTAACTCAGGTGCCGCACCGGCAAAACCGCAGTCGGCCGGTCTGTTGAAATGCAGGTATCCATGGAACTTTTTAGCAGACCTGCCGACTCAGAATGAGGCCCACTGTATTGTGTGCCCTGGCCTGGGACCCCACCCCTCAGCCCCGCCTGCACCACCCCCACAGCCCCACCCCTCCGAGGAGGAGAGGGTTCCCCCCCAAAAAATCCCATTTCCAGCACTGCTTGTAGAAACACACATAGAAGCACACATAGAAAAACACATAGAAGCACACATAGAAGCACACATAGAAGCACATATAGAAGCACACATAGAAGCACACATAGAAGCACACATAGAAGCACATATAGAAGCACACATAGAAGCACATATAGAAGCACACATAGAAGCACACATAGAAACACACATAGAAGCACACATAGAAGCACACATAGAAACACACATAGAAGCACACATAGAAGCACACATAGAAGCACACACGTTTGCTCATCTACAAAGGCGTGTTTTTGGTGGTTAGCCTGACCAGCTGCACCTCTGTCAGCAGAATGTAAAGCTGTGCACATTCCATATAATGAGGCAATCGCATGATGTTGATGCATTGAAGGTAATGCGCCCAGGGGCTTTCTCAGAGAGTTCATGCTGCTTGTTTGTTTGTTTCCCCCCCCCCACCCCCCACCCAGGAAAATGATGCTGAGCCCAGACCAGGGGAACTCGGACGACCCGTCGGCCCAGTCGGACGCCGAGTCCATGGTGAGCGACCTGAAGGTGGGCTGCATGTCGGACCTGGAGCCCATGGAGGGCGAGGGCAAGGGCCGCTCCGTGCACCCCCAGCAGCTGAGCCGCGAGGAGAAGAGGCGGCGGCGGCGGGCCACGGCCAAGTACCGCTCGGCCCACGCCACCCGCGAGCGCATCCGCGTGGAGGCCTTCAATGTGGCCTTCGCAGAACTCAGGAAGCTGCTGCCCACCCTCCCGCCGGACAAGAAGCTCTCCAAAATCGAGATCCTCCGCCTGGCCATATGCTACATCTCCTACCTGAACCACGTGCTGGACGTGTAGTGCGTGCTGCCTGACCCCTCTGCGGGGCCAAGCAAAAGAGCGCGAGACTCAGTGGCGCAGGAGGATGGCTGGCCGGGAAGAGGCAAAGAAGGGCAGTTGCACAAGTGGGGGGTGCCTTCTGAGGAAGAACTTTCCAGAGCGTGGAGCCGCCACAGACCTTCCTACAGAACTGTGAAATGTGCTCAGCCTGAACCCCTCCCCGTTGGTTTAGGACCAAGGGGTGTAAGGTCACTCTTTTCCCCAGCATTGGCTATCCATTGCACAGGGATTCGTAGGGATTCCTAGGGATTCAACACTGGGGCAGTTCCCCCAAGGTTTATTTAATGTGAATGTGATGTCAATCCTGCATCACGGCACGTATGATAACATAGGGTGGTGCTCGCCAAGACCCGTGGATGACATGCACAATGCCTTTCTATGCCTATAATTTATTACCATTTATAATTTATTCAGTTCCATGTATCAGCACCTTGAGGGGCAGCGTCTGTGCGTGGGGGAACATTGCCGGAATAGTAAATGCTAGGGTGGGCGGCCCTATGAGGGGGGGCGGGGGGGGCTGGGGTCCGGTAATATTCTCTTTTCTGCAGCATTGTCATAATTTATTGAGAACGATTGCTATTTATAGGCCATTATTGTTATAGTTTTTCTGTGGTTAATTCCTTCCACCAGTCACTGTGAACAAAAGTAGAGCAGTTTCAGGGGCACGGGGGCGCGGTAGGACCTGGTGACCTTTCACCTGACTGTGACCTTTAGTGGACAATCTATTGCCTCATCTCACATATTATTCAGCCTAAGGTCACAGTGCCCTGAAGACACTTCCGGGGCATGTTGGCACTCCAGGAGAAATGCGGCCTTGCTTTCTGCTGCTCCGAGCCTGGTGAAAAGTGAGCGTGAAAAAGTGCCAACATGTGCACTGTGTCGCGTGCATCCACGTGACTCCTGTTATACCTTTACAGGTATGAAGGGGTGTGGCCAGGGCAGAACTCTGGGCAACAGCATCGCCCATCTAGGCAATGCCATTCCGAATAAGCTGGGTGAAGTCACGTGTGAAGGTGTGTTCCTCGCCGCCCCCAGACCCTCCCCACTGTCTCAGCCTTGCCTCATTTCCTGTAGCCCTCCCTCCCCAGACATTGCATCTTCTTATTACAGTCAATGACCTTTGCACTCAACAGAAACAGCACCCATGACCTCAGAGGCCCTTTCCAAGTGACGCTGCTGAGAGCAGAGGCCCTCGCGCACCTGTGATAAGATCCGAGCCCAATGGGGTCGCATTTACTGGGCATTCCAGATGCAGAATGTTCGTTATATTTAAGGCGCCGCGATGCCAGCAAAGTGGCAGAAGGGCGCTATACAAGACAACTTTATTATTATTTATTATAAAATGTGGACATCTGTCCTGTGAAATGTCCCGACTCTTCATGGAATCGGGGAACAGGCACTTTTCCAGAGGCGTGCAAGAGGGGAACTGCTCCTTTGCCCATTATTATATTAAGTTTTGCACTGGGAAAACCTTCCAAAAGTCAATTTTTTACCATGTTTGCTTTTTTGTGATCAGTAGAGTTGTCACTGACCCCAACTCCCTCTTTGCTCAGTACAAACATTGTTTTAAAAAAAAAACACACACACTTGGTGAGGTTTTCCAATTTGAATGTGAGCCCCAAACGGAGGCCTTGAAGGCGTCCCAGTGGAGCATTCCGTGAGATAACCGACGTGTCTTGCAGAAATCTGCGGTCTGGGCACTTTCTGCCGGCAGCTCATGCCCGTCGGCCTTTGCTGTGCACATGGTCATGTCAATGTTTGTGAGTGTGCGCAACTTGCAGCCAACATTCCAAAGCTCTGGTGAAAAGCACTTATTCTCTGACCGGATTTAGGAAAGCCGCTATTCCAGCCCCGGAATGTTATAGAACAGGACCATTCCTCACTGCTGTATAGCTGTTTGTGTTTTTCTGACTTGTTGAAGCCTTTTTTCCACCAGGTACCCTTTGCCACCAGGGCGGTGGGTGAACTCGATGCAGAATTGGTTGGTTTTCTGGAAGGGTCAGAGGGCCGTGTGTCCTCTGGCAGCTGGACGGAGGTTTAGGTTAGAACACTGGGTACAGAACCTGCCGCTGAAACAAACCAAGCCGAAATATTTACGCCCCAACAATATATCCTCATCTCACAACCCCCATGAACGATGCTAGGGGCGGGCCGCATCTTCGCCAATAGGACAATGTGCGCTTTCAGAAGAGGTCACAGTGACAGTGGGCGTGTCGTGATGGGACGAGGAATACACGCCATCTCAGCCTGAACCCCCCAGATCTAGCGGAGGCCAATGACTCAGTTGAGGGGTTACCCAGATATCTGTGGGCAAGAGGAGAAAAGAGTCAACATCCGGAGGGACTCCAATGAGCACCAGGCCTGCTTTTAGGATAGGCTAAGCGTATGGAACTGGGTCTGTGAAAGTGAGGGACTGGAGGGACTGGAGGGATTGGGGGGACTGGAGGGACTGGAGGGATTGGGGGGATTGGAGGGATGGGAGGGATTTAAGGGGTTGGGGGATTGGAGGAATTTAAGGGGTAGGGGGATTGGAGGAATTTGAGGGATTGGAGGGATTGGAGGAATTTGGGGGATTGGAGACATTTGAGGATTGGAGGAATTTGAGGGATTGGAGGGATTTGAGGGATTGGAGGGATTTGAGGGATTGAAGGGGTTTGGGGGATTGGAGACATTTGAGGATTGGAGGAATTTGAGGGATTGGAGGGATTGGAGGAATTTGAGGGATTGGAGACATTTGAGGGATTGGAGGAATTTGAGGGATTGGAGGGATTTGAGGGATTGGAGGAATTTGAGGGATTGGAGGGATTTGAGGGATTGGAGGGATTAAAGGGATTAAGGGATTGGAGGGATTGCAGGATTTTCACTTTCACATTGAGGTGCAATAGAGCTGTCTCTCAGCTGCCTCAGTAGGCGGTGAAGCCCTCTTTGGGAAACTGAGGGCCTTGCTGCAGAGCTGTCTCTGTAACCCCTGCAGTGGGGGACAGCGCGGTCTCTGAGAGACCGCCCGGATTATAGAGCATTCCTTCTGAAACCGAGCAGTGATAGACATCTCCATGTGTCTGGAGGGAGGATCAACTGCTCTTTGTTACATTGAGAGATGGTCACGCTGTCTCTTTGGCACCCGCGGGCTCCTTGCCACACCAGGGGCCATGACCCTGTTAATGTGATGCCAGCTGGCATTGCCGCCTTGACGCCCGACTCTCATGGCGTTGTCACTGGGACACCAGACTGGCCTTTAGGTGCCTGTGTGACATTAGTGGACACTGTGCTTGTGAGATCAGAGACCTCTAAACCTAGCCCAGTGACGTCACACAGCCATAATGTTGTCATTGTGGCATCAGAGTCTCCATGGTAGGCCACCCTTTCTCTCTGCCCTCTTGGAGTGTCTTGGCCTTCACACTCCTGCCTCCTTTCTTGGGGGACCGTTGCTTGTCTCGCCTGTGCAGTCTGGTTTTCGGGTGGTCTTCGCTGCTTGAACTGCCTTAATTTCTGTTGGCACCTACCTCGCTTCCTTAGTCCAGCTACTGGGCCACTCCGTCTCACTTCATCATCTGCTCCCTGTGTGGGCACCCACCCTCTCCTCCTGGGCACCGACAGCTCGTCTCCCATTGTGCCACCCTTCCTCCTTGCCCTCCTGCATCCTCACTGTTCATTGTGGAGCCCCTCTGGGGTCTGTCCTAGGCCCTCTTTTCTATGCCCTCTGCGATGAGCCTCACTCTTTGTAGGGCGCTGAGCTCACCCATGACGCATAATATCCTTTTAATGCTTAGTGGTGGGTACACAGAGGTCTTCATAAGAACCTCATTTTATCACCCTCAGAGGGAGGAATCCATGAGCCTTCCTCTAGGGGGTTGGCCAGTCCACTGAGATACCTTACTCCGTCAACCGTCACCCCAATCAGCGGGGGGTGCCCTTCACCCGCCCCTTTAACCCCTTCCATACCCTTTCCTAGACCTCAGTCTGATCGCTGTGCTGCATTTTTATGAATCTTTCACTAGTATCTTGGCGAAAACCTAACATGAATTAAAGAAAAAAAGAATGTCTTGCTACCAACTGTCCACCCAAGCACACCAGTCCCGGGCCACCCCAGGAACCTCCACCGTGCAATTTAGTTGCCTCTCGAGCGCTAACACAGAGTCCCTGTGATGGGTGGAGAGTCCTGACTGCCCCCCAGAAGATTCTGGTCTGGCAATCATTGTCAGCCGTAGCCTTATAAGACAACACATAAGCCCCCCTCAACAGTGATAGCATTAACCAATTTCCTGTAGACTTTGCTACCATCCTGGGGTGCTTGGAATTACAGAAGGCCCACTTTACAGTGCTGACTGTATTCACTTCCGGGTCCTTGGTCTACTGGTTGAGCGAAGACCCTCTGTCATTGGCTAGTTCACTAGTTCATAGTCTTGTATCGCTCGGCCCATCTGTACCGAGAAATCCAGTCTCCAGAAGAAGGGTCCACTTCTTCTCACAGACATCGGCCATTCATTACACACAAGAAGACGTCATGTCGACAGCCGCCAAGAGACGCGCAAGCTCTTGGCTCAACCTCTACAGCCCATGGTCAGGAGGCTGCTCACTCCATCCATTATTGGGTTCAAGGTCAAAGGCAAACCTCTCTCCCACACACAGGATTGGAGATTGCTCTTTGGGACCATTATCTAGGGAAGAAAGCTCTGAACCTCGTACTTGACGATGGGCCACTCGCAAGTGGCCCAGTTGCCCGTCCTCCGACATGGCCAGAAGAGGTTGGTGTTTCGAAGCTAAACCTCAGATGCCGGTGTGCAAAGCCTGGCCTGAAAAAGATGGCGCTCATAGAACCTGGCATGCCGCAGCAGGGCGCCAGGGTCCGCCACCAGTGCTCTCGAGCCAATCCATAGGTCAGGAGTGACTCCGCCTTGGGCCTTGCCCGACAGCTCGCGCCAAGGCTGTGCCCTGTTCTGGGGCTGAAGGCAGTGTTGG
Source organism: Ambystoma mexicanum (assembly GCF_040938575.1). Taxonomy (NCBI): domain Eukaryota; kingdom Metazoa; phylum Chordata; class Amphibia; order Caudata; family Ambystomatidae; genus Ambystoma; species Ambystoma mexicanum. The sequence goes on from NC_090939.1 coordinate 29,439,818, forward strand.
GCAGGTTGTGTCTTTCGTGGGGCGTTTACAGTTTCTACAGTGATGTATGATATCAAACCTTCAGTGTCGGTTCGTTGGTTTGTCGGTTCGTGGGATTTCTGTACTTTTTCCTGGTTGTTTGAGTTTTTTGTGCCTCTCTTTCTTGCACTTGTACATGGGGGGGGGTAAGGATTAAAGGCGACCCCCTAATCTATTTTCTCGTTCTTGAGTATATTTTATAAATATCTATATATTCTAGTGTACGTTTTGAACTGTTTTGTGTTACGTCAAATCTTAGCACTTAGGCTGTTTTTTGATAAACGTGGCTCTTCTTACTCGCATTTTGCGATTCCCAAGAAAGGACAGTACACATCGTTTGAAGGGGGGGCGGTTTCCTTGAATGTTGAAGGGGTGGGACCCCTTTCCACCTGGATGTTTGAGAGTGGAAAATACTCTAATCTTTTCCAAAAAGGAGACAATGACTGGGACCACCTCCCTTTGTGACAACCAAAAAAGGCTGAACAAATATACTTTAAGTAGAAATATATATATTCGTAAACTGAAAATCTCCTGTTCACTGCTGTTAAATCTGAAGAAATCAGGTTTTAGAGAATTAACGTACAACAAAAAAATGAAAATGTAAAAAAGAACGCGTCTGCTATCCAAAGATTCTAGTCTCTTTCAGGGTAACTTGTCTTTCTTTCTTTATATGATGCAATATTTTGTAGTGAAAAATAGCGATAACCTGGTTTCTATCTGAGGCGTTTTTTTTCATATCTCTCTTAGGTCGTAACGCTGTCTTTTCGATATAAATAAAAATGGAAAATACTGCTGTCTCTTGGTCTGCTTTGTGTGGTGTATACTGGATTTGACTTAAGTTAGACCCACAAGGGCAAGCCTTGAAGGCTTCCCACTTGGCACAGAAACAGGGTCCTGCCTAAAAATGCTTTCTTTTCTCTTCTGTGCAGGTGGATGGCTGTGGCCACACTTTTCTCATAAGACCTATAATTCCCAGATACTCAGTCTACACTACTAGCACTGATGGCTGTGCCGCCATGATGTCTGCAACACCGCCACTGATGGCTGTGCCACTATCATGTCTGCAACACCGCCACTGATGACTGTGCTGCCATCATCTCTGCAACACCGCCACTGATGGCTGTGCCGCCATCATGTCTGCAACACCGCCACTGATGGCTGTGCCGCCATGATGTCTGCAACACCGCCACTGATGGCTGTGCCACTATCATGTCTGCAACACCGCCACTGATGACTGTGCTGCCATCATCTCTGCAACACCGCCACTGATGGCTGTGCCACTATCACGTCTGCAACACCACCACTGATGGCTGTGCCACTATCATGTCTGCAACACCGCCACTGATGGCTGTGCTGCCATCATCTCTGCAACACCGCCACTGATGGCTGTGCCGCCATCATGTCTGCAACACCGCCACTGATGGCTGTGCCGCCATGATGTCTGCAACACCACCACTGATGGCTGTGCTGCCATGATGTCTGCAACACTGCCACTGATGGCTGTGCCGCCATCATGTCTGCAACACCGCCACTGATGGCTGCGCTGCCATCATCTCTGCAACACCGCCACTGATGGCTGTGCCGCCATCATGTCTGCAACACCACCACTGATGGCTGTGCCGCCATGATGTCTGCAACACTGCCACTGATGGCTGTGCCGCCATGATGTCTGCAACACTGCCACTGATGGCTGTGCCGCCATCATGTCTGCAACACCGCCACTGATGGCTGTGCCGCCATGATGTCTGCAACACCACCACTGATGGCTGTGCCGCCATCATGTCTGCAACACCACCACTGATGGCTGTGCCGCCATGATGTCTGCAACACCACCACTGATGGCTGTGCTGCCATGATGTCTGCAACACTGCCACTGATGGCTGTGCTGCCATGATGTCTGCAACACCGCCACTGATGGCTGTGCCGCCATGATGTCTGCAACACCACCACTGATGGCTGTGCCGCCATCATGTCTGCAACACCACCACTGATGGCTGTGCCGCCATGATGTCTGCAACACCACCACTGATGGCTGTGCTGCCATGATGTCTGCAACACTGCCACTGATGGCTGTGCTGCCATGATGTCTGCAACACCGCCACTGATGGCTGCGCCACTATCACATCTGCACACCCCCACTGGTGGCTATGCCGCCATGATGTCTGCAACACCGCCACTGATGGCTGTGCTGCCATCATTTCTGCAAAACCACCACTAATGGCTGTGCCGCCATCATGTCTGCAACGCCGCCGGCCTCGTGCAAAGTCTTCCTCATGGGCTACCTTTCAAAGAGTCACCAGCCTGTTTTCTCAAACTTTGTTCTATTAATTTATTTGATGTTATAGAATTTAAGTTTGGCAAAAGGGCTAATACTACACTTTACAATATATAATATAATATAACTTCCTTTATCAAGACCGGTTTTCTCTACATATCCTACAACATACTGAATGCATAACCACCTACATTCTACACCACAGTTCACCACAAATCAATCTACATCCAACGGACATACACATATCTTCACCAAACACCAGCTAATCTTCAAACACTACAACACATTCCATACTATAAATAATAGTTAAAGTCTCAGATGCAGGGAAACATTGCTACATTGGAATTACAGCTGAAAAAACAGTGGATCCATTCCATTCAGTCAAAAAAAAGGGCAAAACCTGAGTAGGAGAATCTACAAAATTATGATATACAAACGCTAAAGCAGGTAACAAAACCTTCTAATTAAACAGAGTGGGAGGTTTTCAGAAGAATCTAAATGCTGCTTCAGCGCCTGATTAACTCACTCTGTCTGACCATTAGTTTGAGGATGGTACCCACGGTAAGAGCCCACCTCCCACCAAGAGTCATATCTATAGGTCCCAAACATTTTAAAATATGCTTGGAACCTTAGTCGTATGATCTTCCTTTGATACCCATTTTGATCTCAATGGGAAAACATGATCCCAACAATAAATGGCTCCAATCAAACATTCTTCCTTTATTGCCAATGGTTCTCATTCAATAAAAGAGTAGTTCCTTTCATACAGTAAATGTCCAAGATAGTTAAAACATGTGACCTCAATCCTGAACATTCACTTGTACATGAAACAGAACTGTTCCAATCACCCCTTTAGAGATTCAACTCTCCACTGTGTGGGCCATTCTAAAATATATATATATATATATATATATATATATATATATATATATATATATATATATATATATATATATATATATGCACATAAGCTACAAAACAATAACATCAGTGATTCCAATGGACTAACAGTCCCAGCAACTGCTATAACGAAGACTTACTCTCGGCCCACACCATACACAACATAAAGGTGGACTTCAGCAGGCATAGTAGTGTCCAAAAATGTTGTACCACCAATTCCAGAGGAGCCTTCATAGCATTTTGAAAGACAGGATCTATATCACGACACAACCGTAAAACCTTTTTCCTGCAATTTTTGACTAGGCACATACAAAACATGACCAAAAATATTAAACCAACCAGCTTAACGTAATCAATGACAGAAGAGAAGACAAAAAGTCATATATCAAACTGCAAAGTTTCCTGGACTCTAACCAAACAAGAATGTGGCAAACAAACAATCTGCTCTGGTGCAAACATGGACGGAGAAAGGCTATCTCAATAATTCAATTTTGAATACCAACCAGACAAAGCATTTGCATTGATACTGTTAGGCCCAGGATGATATGTTATAACACACATTTATTAGGGAAAAATAAGTCAGCCCACCTTACTTGGAGTCTAATCCAATGTTGAACCTGTCTCAAGACATGTAGCTTCATCATGCCGTTGGTGGATCCACACAACCGACGCATGAAGCAGGAGACACACACTTTTTAGGAGGGATCTGAGCCCATGAATGCAACAACGGCATGATGAAGCTACATACCTTGGACCACAGCAATATTTGCCCGGATTTGAGAAAGGCAGAGTTCTAATGCCGAAACACGTGTCATCCAAAAAGGGCAAAACAAAAAATAAATATTCTGTATACAAATTGAAATGGAATCTTTATTTTGGATAATGAATGCAATACCATGAGAGGAATAAAAGGATTGGCACAACTGGTGTAAGCACACCTAAACAAACTGTGAGTGTACCAACAGAGTAGAGGAACTCTAAAGTCTCCATAGATGTATACACCTATGCGACACACAAAACGATATATAGTCAAAACCAAACTAAATTGAGGAATACACCCAGGTCGCGAGGGCACAAACAAAAATAGATTGTCAAAAAGTTCCTCAACTCCAAACATTTTATATTTATGTTTGGTAATAGCTGTTGGCTAACCAAGTCTGCCAGTTATTTAGCATATTTTGATAATGAATTGGAATTAGTATAAAAGTCTGTTTTGATTTTAGTAATTTGCGTTAGTTAGTTTTAGGATTTTTCAAAAGTCACAATGAAGTAAAACTATTGTATTAGGATGTGTTTTGAAACGATTCAATTACTTTGATATTTCAGCACGCTCTATATGTCTATTAGTTTGTTAATAAAGCACTGAACCCCAAACAGTACAAAGAGAACAAACATCAGGAAAGCTGCACATGACTGGAACCTCGAGTCTTGAAGAGGTTTCAGGTACAATTTGAGTATCATCCAAATGTACCTAAGGACAACACTGTCAGTGTGTGATTTAGTGGCTGCCAACATTACATGCCTGGGCATGGGAAGGATATGTTTGGATGTTTACAATGAGCTTTACAAGTAATTGAACATGCAAAGAGTTAGAATTAATTAGATAATTCATATTTTATAACACACTCAATACCTAAGATAAGTCTCTAAGAATGGGACCGGGTTTTGAACCCGTGTTGCTTTGCGTTGTCTTGCTTCCAAGACATGTTGTGCCTAAGTAAAGCAATTCGATACACTTTATAAAATCTTGTACAAAATTGTGTTGTTTTAAACAATTCTAATTGACGGGTAAACAATTATAAAAGTTGTGTAGCCATTTTTTAGAGTTAAAATGAATTATAAAATGTTTAGGAATATTCCATGTTGTATAGAAGGAGCTACACAGTTGAAGATGGTTCCTTTGAGTGTTTTAATGTTTGAAGACAGTTTGAACACATTTTAAGTGTTTGCTAAAAAGTTCGAAATGGTATGTATGTACTAGAATCAAGATTGAAATACATATTACTTTAAAACAATTAAATAACTTTAAAAAACCTCTTCAACTTGTTCAATACCCATAAATAAACTGCAGATTGTTTAGTTAATGGCTGCGATCTGTTTGAAGAACTAAAACAAAAATAATTAAACAAAGTAGACCATTGTTTTGAACTACCCAATGTTCTTGCACCAAAGCAAGCTTTGGATGTGGCGCACGCCCTTAAAGGTCATTAGTCCCAATAAAGACTTACCTAGGACTACCCTTAGTGTGTTGCTTGACCATTACCTATGCCTGAAGAGCAGACTGCAAAGCTTACATTCTGGGCATTCCTACTAGCCCAGCCACCGCCCTGCAATCCTTTACAAACCTCTTCAACCATTCTACCAGGCCACTCCCTTGCATATGATCCAATGCTACACAAACAATGCCATTTTGAAATAAATACACCACTTTAGCAGGTGTTGGGTGGACAATTGTGAACATACAGTGGCAAGGCCAACCGTCGTGGGTCTTGTGTAGGGATCAGATATGTAATGTATTTTTCTTATATTTAACAGTCACCGGCATCTCAAGCCTGCTGTTTCAATCTTAAGGTGGCCAGGGTGTGTTAGATGTGGTGGGTCGGTGGACGTTCTGTTATGAGATGGGGTGGGTAGCTGGGTGTGGGAGGGGTGTGGAGTTAGCCAGTGCTATGGTACGCTTTGGTATTGATGGAGTAGGCTTAGGTGGGGGCAGTTTCTGTGTTGAGCTTGTGATAGCTGGGGTGAGCTAGGGCAGTTAAGGGACAGTGTTGATGGGGTGGGCAAGGGCTAATGAGTGTTGTGCTTCTCGGGTGAGCTGACATGGAAGCGATTGCTGGGGGTAAGCAAGGGTATTGCTGGGTGAGCTAGTGTGAATGGAGGGCTCTTGGCTGAGCTAGGGTCGTACTGGGGTGAGACAGGGTGAGTGGGCGAGCTTTGGGGTGTTAGGGTGAGATTGTATGGATGAAGGTTTGCTTAAGTGAACACGATCGGATGGTGGGTTGTTTGGGGTGCTGGGGAGACCTAGAATAGAGAGCTGGGGTGTTGAGGCGAGAAAGGGAAAGTGGGGTGGGGGTGTTAAGTTGACCTTTGCTGCTTAGGTGGGGCGATGAGATTGGCTCAAGCTCGAATGAATAGCTCGAGTGAACTCTGGTGGGTGGATGGTGTGTTTGGTGAGGTGGTGGGTAAGGTTGGATGGGTGGGTAAATAAAGGTAAGGAGGTAGTGGAGTAAGGTTTGGTGAGCTGGTGAGTCAAGTGCAGGTTGTGGATGAAGTTGAGTCAGTAGGTTGGTAAGGTTGCATTGGTGGGTGTGAGGTGAAGGAATGAGATGAGGTGGTGGGATACATTGACCCAGGTGAAGTAAGATGGTGGGGGAAAATTGAATGTGTGGGTTGTGTGTGAGTGCGGAGAGGGGGGTATGGTCGAGATATAGTCATGGAATGCGGTGTTGTGGTGTGTTGAGGTGGTAGTGTGAGGTCTTTGTGGATATTGTGAGGTGAGGCGGTGGGGTCAGAATGGGTAGTGGGCTGAGGTGGTGGGGGAAAGAAGCATGTGGTGGAGAAGGGGAGGCAATGGGGTGAGGTGGAGTGGATTTGTGTGAGGTGGCGGGAGAGGTGGTGAGGGATGTGTGATTGGGAGGGTGGGTTCTGTGAGTGGAATGAGGTCATGTGGTGGGATGAGGGTGGGTGCACGGAGTGTGGTCTTTTGGGGTTGGGGTAAGTCTGGGTGGGTGGATTGGTGAGATTCTTTGAGTTGAGGTAGAAGGGTGGGGTTTAGTGGCTACAGTGAGGTGGCATAGGTGGGTGAAGATTACTGGGGAGGTGTTTTAGATCTGATTTGTGGTGTGGTGCGGTTGGATGTTTGAATAAGTGGATGAGGTGGTTGAGGGATGTTGGGTTGCAGGGTGAGATGGAGTGAAAAAGCTGGTTGAGGGTGGGTGGTGGGGTAGAGTAGTTGGGTGAGGTTGGGTTGTGTGGTGATATTGGATGTGTAAGATGGTAACATGAGGTTCTATAGGGATTTCATGTTAGTTGGAGAGATTAAGTTGTTTTGGTGATGAGAAGTGGTGATATTTTGGGTTGAATTTGGAAGGTGGGGTGAGGTAGTTAGGTGAGGGAAGGAAGACAGAGGTGAATGTTACAGATGAATGTGTAGTAGCCAGAGCTTTGTTGATTTTTTGTAACCCCAAATGATTTATGGTAATTCTGCCTGTGAAAGTGAGTACTACTGAACAGACCCACTTTCGTAAATGCTCCATGTTGAAAAGTATAGTGCAAACATGTAACACTGCTAACCTTGTCTGTGTGCATCTCTCAGCAGCTGCCTTGCAGTTATAGAGTAACATGTGCTTTTCAAAAGACCCATGATGGAACAGCCGAGTCCTGCCTTTTACATGGGCAGCACTGATCCAAAACGATCTACTTTGGTGCTCCCACAGCATGGTGGCAAACTAAATAATACATGTAAAGCATGTCTACTTTTGACATATTGGCTTCAGGGATCCTACAGGGATCCTACAGTTATAATAACCACAACCCGTCTGTGTCATTTAATTGTCAGCATAGTTCCTAGTGATCTCCCTGTCAGGGTCTTTTATGTCTTCACTGTCTGGGACAGAGGTTCACCCAAAGTAAAAGCCTTTGTTCTGCTGGCGAAGACCTGTAGCCTCCAGGAGTCCAGCATCTCTCCCCCAGGGGACAGAAAGAAGCCTCATGGTTCAAAGGACAGGCTATGTCAGGCCTAAGGAAATCACAACAGGCTGCTAATTACCAGAGACTGTTTGATGCAGGGCAGGAGGAAGAGAGGGCAGAGTTAGAATAATATCAGGAGAGGAATATCTGTCCACAGAAGGGTTGCATCATCTAGGAACCTCCCAGAGCTCACATACTTCCTTGCCCATTTCCCACTTCCTGCAGACAAAGCACTCTGGGGCTGACATCAAAAGGCAAAACACTCTGCATGCAGCAGCTAGGATTGGATCCCTTACTGACGGCTAGAAAGGGACAAATATACTGTGGCAGAGTGCCTATTTAAGGTGGCTACCTTTGGGGTCTAGCCCACTTTTGCACAGCAAAAACAAAGAGGTGATGGCTGGAAGGTTTAGAATGAATCTTTACCACTGGCGTTGCTCTGGGCAACCCTCCAGACCACCGTTCTTCGCCTGCCAAGCCATTACAGAAGGGAAAAGACCATATGCAAATCAGGCCTGGCCCCACCCCAAAAGGGGCAGTCCAGCCCGAACTGCTAGGTCACATTCCCTCTGCACGAGACCACAAGCATCCCCAAACATGTTTCGCCCTTGTTGGGGCTCATCAGTGAGGAGTAGCTTGGGTCTCTAGGCCCAGCAGACCAACAGTTTCGCCTGATGCTCTTTTGCTGACCCTCCACCCTTTAATTTGTCGTAAATTTCATATGGTAAGTGAGGTTAAAGTATATATGGGGTGGGTGGTAAGGGTATTAAAAGTAGGCATGGAGGATCCCCCTGCATTTTGTGGTAGAAAAGTGAAAACGTTGGTGAAAAATATTCAGCAAAAATGTACGTCAGCAAAAAAGTTTCATCAAAGATTCGTAGTACCACCTTTTGCACTCACCACTGTATGATCCACTTTTGAGCTATCGAACCACTGACTCAACCATCGCCTGCCTGACCTCCAGTCATCCATGAACCAACTGCAACTGAAGAACCACACCAGATTGTTGGACCTCATCGAAGTGCCTGGACTGCTTCGAGAAACTGACTCGACTGCCTGTTCTTCACCTGATTCGAACCGATCACTGCTGCAGGACCGCATTGCACCGCTGAACCGTCTTGAGATGACTCGAGCCCGTGGAAGCAATCAACTCTCCCGTCTCGCACCCCAACATGACCCATTGGGAAGCCCGACTTGACTTGTCTTGACAATGTCTCGAACTGCAGAAAAGCTAAAAAAATCCTAGCTAAATGCTGTCAAGGACCCAGAAATAAGCATAACATCTGTTTGTAGTGGTTCCTAAAGGGCCTGCCTTAAAGGGCAGTAGTGACTATTAACACCCCACTCTCTTCCTTTTTAAAAGACATTCTCATTGTACTTGAACATAGCTGTTGAAAATATTGTCGGTGTCCCCCTGCCTTCAAGTCTGCATATTCTGCCTTCTCTTATAGGGGTGGGCTATAGTGTTTCTGATTGGTGCGTTTGAAGTTTTGGTTTAATGTAAGTAACATATTTTTACAAAACGTTGTGTGAGTATTCTTTTTTTCCTGTACCCCAATACTGTTGCTTTTTAGATGCGTCTTTTCCTGCTCACGGCCCTTCTGAAGGTTATTTCCTGACCTTGGCCCAAGTGACAGAAAGAAACGAAGGAGGCACACCTGTCGGGGTGTACCAGTTTCACCTTTATAATTGGGATAACAGCTGGTTTAGTAGTAGTGTGGGGCTGAGTAGGAATTTAGAAACCACAACTCATCCCTGTACTCCTGCAGAGCAGTAGTCCTTTCGTCACAGTGAGGTGGTGGTGAGGTGGTAAGGGGAGTTGGATTGGATCAGTTGTTGGCATGATGTGGGTGGTGTGGGCCAGGTAAATTGGTGGGGCGAGGCTGGGCGGATGGTGTGGGTGTGCCGAAGTTAGGTGGACATTGTGTGCGTTTGGTGAGATGAGTTGTGGAAAGTTGGATGCATGATCTGAGGTGTGAGGTGGTGGGGTTGGGTGGGGTTCCGTTGGCTGTATGTTGCGTGGCAAGGAGTTGTGGAGGGGTGAGATGAGGTGCTGGGATGAGGTTTTCGGGTCTGGTGGTTCTACACTCAGGGTGGGGAGATGGGGACTAATTGTTGGGCATTGTCATGATGAACTCCTCGCCCCTCCTCTGGTGTCTGTCTGTGTGTAATCAGACTCTGTTCTGCCTGAGCCTAGCAAGGCCAGGCCAATACTAATAACAGGGATATGCCTGAATCTAAAATGGCTGCTCAGCGAGACAGGACAGGCAGCACGCCCAAGCATCACCCAGGAGCTCTATGTCATTCCCACCCTTCTCTATCGATAACAATTCCTTCTATTCACATATAGGTGGCGCAAGAGCGCCAATACTAATAACAGGACTCTTTTAAACCAAGCTTACTTCCAATTTCCTAAACAATTTCCAGTCCAAAAATTGGATAATATAAGAATGAAGCAATCCACGCATCCATCAATGTGTGTATTGGGTAGTGCGTGAATTTCTAACACTTGAACACGTCTTTGAGCATTCACTTAGTGTTGCTGTCTTGTTGTGCCCGACCCTGTGTAATTTGTATACCAAGGTGGATGTTTTGTGCTGCAGAAGGAACTGTGACCAGTATAGGTCTGTGCAACATACCCCAGGGCAATCTTCAGTTCTCCAGATGTTTTGGACTTCAACTTCCATCAGCCCCAGCTAGAAAGTCAATGGTGAGGCATCATGGGTGTTGTAGTCCAGCGCATCTATATAGCTGCTGGTTGCAGATCCTTGCTCAAGGGGAACCAGTGCTCCTTTATACTAAGCTCTTACTGCATACCATGTGATGACACCATGTCTCTACATCACGGCCAATTGCAGCCGCCCGCGGTTCCTGCCTCACCAATCCTGTGGTCCCCGACTAGCTGCATTTCTTTTCCCTTTCCTGTGCATTCTCAATGGGGTGTTTATTCAATCGGACAGCAGGCAGACAGCCTGTCACTCCACATGCTAACAAGGCCGTCCTCGGATAACTCCTCTGCATCCTTATTTTCTGGGGCTGTTTCTGGGTCCCTCTGTCAACTCACTAGAAATCCATCCTGCAAACACATCATAAAGCATTTGTCTTCTTCTGCCCGTGCATCAGCCCCCGGGTGTCTGATGACACACTCCGCAGCAGTAGTGATCGATTCTGAAACATGCTGCACGTCAAAACGACAACGCGGCAAGATGGTGGCTGCGCGCGCTGGACCGCGCAATGCTTCCCACAAACCGCTGGGTGCACAAATGTCAAGAAATGATTTGCCATCTGCAAAAAACCCAAGAACACAACCCTGCAATCTCGAGCTATTGCGACCCTACATTCGGATATTTTATCAAGTCACGCAAGCGTGCATTGACTGGAAGCGCAATGGCAACCAGGCACCTTTTTATTTTTTATTTTTATTGTTTAAAGCGCAGACCTAGCTCGAGAGCAGCAGAGTGCTGCACAGGGTGGCGGTAGCCCGTGGTTGGGCTGGCATCTTTTAACAGTAGCGCAGTTCTATGACTTGCAGTCTGTGCATCGGTCGTGAGATTTGTGAAATTGGAGAATTGCGGGGCCTTCCGGGCCAATACCAGCACAGAGTTCCAGACAATGACAGTGAAACCTTAGAGCACCCGGTCCATGCCATTTCTGGATATTGACTGCTTTCCTTTCACACTTACCACAGTGCATAGGGGCCACCTCTGGGGTCACACTGCAGTCTCCATCGCTGAGAGAAAGCCCGGTAACCGGGGTAACCGGGATGTGCTGCGGGTGCTTTAGGCGTAGGCAGTAGGTGGCCTGAACAGTCCGGTTCCTGCACTTGACAAGGACCTGTGCCACCAGACTATCCACACACAGCGGCTAGCAGAGGAAACCAAACCTAACACATCACATCATGCCATGAACATAGAGAAAGGCCTTGCGTCCCTCGACTAAAGCGAGTAATCGTTCTCACTTGGCCTGCCTCACAGTGACACTTTCTAAGAGCCATGGTGGCGCTTGTGCCGCTGCGCTCAATGAGCGCAGCCTCCGTGAGTTCATTCTAGGGCATGCTCCCTGTGTGGTTGTCTGATACCAAAGATGTGTCACCACCTTGTGTCATCGGTTGTGGTGGCTCAAGGTTGGTCTCATCTACTTTTCTTTTTGGGACCCATCAAGCAACCCCCCCCCAACACTCCCCAGAGTTCGGCTTAGCGCAACACAAAGGACAGCCTTTTTATCTGTTCCTACCCTCTCTTTGAAGCAGTCATGCAAACAAGCTCAATTAGGGGGAATATCAGGGTGGGGGGCACTTGCAAATGTGTGTGGTATAAGGTGGTAACAGTGGGCTAGGCGTGTGAATATCTTGGTGTAGCCGTGCTGCCTCGCGGGTAATTCCTCCCCTTCCCCTTATGTCATGTTGTGTTAATAGGCTTTTATAATGTGCCAACACAGCAACCTAGTACTCTAAAAGCACTGAGGATGGTCTGTTCAGTAATATACTGCACCTCCAGCAGGGTAGGGTGACCACTGACCAGATAAAAAAAAAAAACAGGACAGGTCATAGACATAGAAGTAGGACTAAAGAAAATACAAATACACTGGTAGTCCTACTTCCATGTAGCTGGCCTGTTGCGGAGGCAGGGTGAGGGTGTGCTCAAAAGCACATTCCTCTCATTGGAGGAGAGCACCAGGGAGGGGAAGGGGGAGGAAATGGGGGTGTGAAAAGCATTTCATGTCCCAATTCACGCAGGAAGAGTCGCGCCGGGCCCCAATTTCGGGATTTCGAAATCGGGTTCTGGCAAAAATCCGGGACCGTAGCCACTCACCCTTACAAACCCGGGGCGGGGTTTGTAAAATTGAAAAACTCCCGGGACCACGGGATGGAAGGGGAAACTGGGAGGTCTGGTCACCCTACAGCAGGGGTATATAGACCTTAGTGTACTGGACGAAAGAGTATGCATGTGGGGAAGATGAGAGGATGGGGGAGTGGCAAAGAGACGTGACAGGCACAGGGAGGGAGCGATGCAGGAGGGGAAGAATATTTTGTGATAGCATGGGTGCATATCAGTCCTTTTAGGTGGGCCAGGGTCCTGCAAAAGGGTGATGGGAGATGTGTCCTGAAGTGTTGTGATCATTGGGTTGTGTTTCCAGGGACGTTAATACACAATGTAATGTTGGAGGCATGAAGGGCACAATATGATAATTCGGGTAAATAATCCCTGCATGTTTCCCTTAACAAGGGAAGCTTTTGTTTTTCTCTTAACAAAGGAAACAGCAATATGCACACGTATGAAGAAGAGAAAAGAAAGCATTCAACAAAAGTACTGGTGACCAAATCTTCTAAAATGCAAAATCCTGAAAAAATGATCTAATAGCATACCAATCTATATTTATCCACAATTGGACAAAATACAAAATCTACAATTACCCAATTTGTGTACAAAAATAGTCAGCGCAAGTGCACACACTTTGGCAATTTATATTCACAAAGGAAGAAAACAATAAAAAAAAGTAAGCATACAAAATGTCTGCCATGGAAAGGGAGAAGGGACTACACGTAGGGGAGGGAAATCTGTGGCTGGAGGAGACGGGAGGGTGGAGGGGGGACCAGTTACTTCATTCCCCGGCAGGGAAAGATGGCAGACACTGGTAATCCCCCCGTTCCGAACCTTCTCATTAGCTGAGAGGCTGCCACCCCCCCTCTCCCCCACCCGGTACGAATCCCTCTTTGTTCATGACCCAACTGGCCAGAGTTCCACATGAAACCGCCTTAAATGGCTTAATCAAACCTAGTGAGTCTCCTGAGGGAACTAAGGTTCGCTGTCTCTGCCTAATAAGCCCAGGCACCTAACTACGCAGAGCATTGGCTGTTGGAGAAAACTTGGATAGAAAGCTGTCACTATACCTGTCTTAGTGCACCAAACGATGTGAAAAGCCCCCCCGTGCGGTGTGTAACTTCTGTTGGAAATTTCTAGAGCCTTCACATCTGATACTAGATATCAAGCATAAAAGGGTCGCCAATTTGGCTGTCAAAGCTTTTCTAGACAAGAGCTCATTCTGAGGGCAGTTTATGAAAAGCTTTGGCACCTCGTTCCCATCCCAGAGTTTGGAATATTTAGGAGATGGAGGCTTTGTCAGCCAAACCCCCCTCGTAAGCCTTCTAAGTAATGGGTGTTCCCCGAAATGCATACCCTTTATGGCTGCACGACCTGCCGAGACTGCTGATCGATAGACATTTATTATCCTATAAGCTTTCCCCCTCTGCCGCTAACTTGGAAAGGAAGTTTGTGACTTCTACCACATCTCCCACCATGGAATATTGGTCCCTCTCCAAGCACCAACCACGCCAGCTGGCTCAAGCTGCTCTGTATGACTTTGCTGTGCCTGGTGCCCAGGAACTACTGATGAATTGTCCAGCAACTCGCAAAAGCCCTGGCTTTCCCAGGAACTACAGAAATCTTCCATGCGCTTAGCGTCATCATTCCATGCCCCCACCACAGGATGGAGTTCCCCTGCTAGGTTGTGATTGCTGGGGAGTAACATCAAGGGGTCTATGAAGAGCTGAAGGCGAATCGTGAACCAATCTTAAGTTGGCCATAGAGCCTGACTAGCACTAGCCTGACTGCTTGTCTCCTGACAGCTGCTAGCGTACGAGTGATCATGACAAATGAGGGAAAGGTACATTCTGCGTCCGGTCCTCATTATAGGAGAAAGGCATCCATTGCTACTACTGCTGGGTCCGGCCTTCAGCTGTAGAACCTCTCGAGCTGGTGGTTGAGTCTTGTGGCAAAAAGATTGGTTGTGCATGGATCCCAAATGTGCATCAGTCTCTGGAATACTGTGCTGTTCAATCTCCATTCACTGGCATCGTTCAAATGTCATGAGTTCCAGTACGCAACTGTGTTCCCCAAAACTGGTAGGTACTTCACCAGTAGTGCCAAAAGCCCTTGGCCAGCTCCGCTAGTAGTCAGGAACGCATGCCCCATAGATGGTTTATATACCTTACCACTGAAATGTTGTCCATTCTCAGGAGGACGCTGCATTTCACAGAGAGGGTGGGTCAGTGGTTTGATTGCCAACGATCCCGCAAATAGCCCCAGACATTTGAGGTACTGTGATTCTGGAAAGCATTGGAGGGACAGGACCTCTGAATCCTTGTCTTTTATTGCTTTTTATCATGTGTTCTGTCTTGTTTTCTGCGCAGGAGTTCAAGTGGGACTCTTCCTGTATTTGGTTTGGTGTAAAGACCATTGGGATACCCTTATGGCGCCCATGGGTTGGAGGATGACCCTGTACTCCTAGTGTATGTTTTTGGGCACCTTTGTGTGGCCCACAGAGCAGGGTATGGGCTGGTGGCAGCTCTGTGCTGAATTGACAGGTGCCCTGTGCATCCTCCATTTTGGGATGTCAAGTCCCTGTCATTGAAATCGGTAGATTCTTGATGGAGACAAGATGGCCCCCATGACCTCTTGCCATCCATCACCTGTTACCTTGGTTTTCCCAAAGTCCCAGGAAGCCCTGACTCTGTCCCTTCCCCCTGACTGGCTGTTGGGTGGAAGTTCCATATATGGTGCTGTGGGGAAGTGCCGACCAGAGTGGCTGGAGCCTTCCCAATGACCGTATGTTGTGGGTACGCATGTGGGGTGGGACCTGGGTGAATGGAGTGTGTGACGAATACGCATTCTGTGTTATGGGTGTCTAGTATCTGGTGTTTGACACAATCACTGAGACAGCCCTGTCTGAAACTGGTATGAATGAAGTGTGTAGTGCTGAATGGCAGAGTACTTGTCTGAATACATATTCTGTGCTGTGAGTGTCTGCATGGTGAAGAATGGCTTGAATGCACTGTGCACCTGATTGGCTGACTGACTGACTGAGTGCCCTTCTGAGTGATTGTAGGAAAAGTTGCAACTGTGCCTGCACTTATTTGCACCAAGATAAATTACTGGTGTATTTCCTTTTGCTATGAATGACAAATCCAAAAGTTCTGTGCCCCTCTTGGATGGCACGTGTTTCGGCGTACAACCTGCGCCTTTTTCAAATCCGGGCTAGTTTCATTAGTTAGGACAATGAAAAAAATATAAAAACACAACATTCAGAAACTTTTAAATGAAAACCATGTCAATTTCAAAAAACAAAAAAGAAAAGAAAAATATTGTCAGTGTTTAGTCCCATACCATATATTATTCAAAAACCACATTACACCTCATGCATGCTAAGGAACCAGACTTTTATAAAAATAGATATATGTGCTCCATTGTAATGGAACAAAGGTGGGAGGGAGGTTAGGAAACTCCTGCCAATTGTATTTCATCTTATTCAAAGTGCTGTTTACGGTATCATTGCTGTCACTAAATGTGATTGCCTACTTTATTACTGCCAGTGGGTTACATGTAAATCATCTCTTACCCTTTAACGTGTCATTACGGTTCACACAAAGAATAATGTTCTTGTTGTAAATGAAGCACTTTTAGTCTTGGGCTCAATCCCACCTGTGCAAACAAGCAAGTATAACAGTCAAATTACTTGTTTACATTTTGCAGCGTGTAGCGTGCATACTACTATAATACATGATATATGCAATTATAAACAGCAATTGTTCACAGTTGCTGGCTTCTGCTTAACCAGGCGCGGTACTGCCTGGGTGCTGACATAACAATGGCTCCTCTTTATGGCTATCAGCCGGCCTTCTGAACTGCACCCAGACACTTGCACACTCCATGGCCCCTCTATGGCTATCAACCGGCCCTCTGAACTGCACCCAGACACTTGCACACTCCATGGCTCCTCTATGGCTAGGAGCCGACCCTCTGAACTGGACCCAGACACTTGCACACTCCATGGCTCCTCTATGGCTATGAGCCGGCCCTCTGAACTGCACCCAGACACTTGCACACTCCATGGCTCCTCTTTATGGCTATAAGCCGGCCTCTGAACTGCACCCAGACACTTGCACACTCCATGGCTCCTCTATGGCTGTCAGCCGGCCTTCTGAACTGCACCCAGACACTTGCACACTCCATGGCTCCTCTATGGCTATGAGCCGGCCCTCTGAACTGCACCCAGACACTTGCACACTCCATGGCTCCTCTTTCTGGCTATCAGCAGGCCTTCTGAACTGCACCCAGACACTTGCACACTCCATGGCTCCTCTATGGCTATCAGCCGGCATTCTGAACTACACCCAGACACTTACACACTCCATGGCTCCTCTATGGCTATGA
Organism: Ambystoma mexicanum; assembly: GCF_040938575.1. Classification (NCBI taxonomy): domain Eukaryota; kingdom Metazoa; phylum Chordata; class Amphibia; order Caudata; family Ambystomatidae; genus Ambystoma; species Ambystoma mexicanum. Next base: position 29,456,909 of record NC_090939.1, read on the forward strand.
GCCGACCCTCTGAACTGCACCCAAACACTTGCACACTCCATGGCTCCTCTATGGCTACGAGCCGACCCTCTGAACTGCACCCAGACACGTGCACACTCCATGGCTTCTCTATGGCTACGAGCCGACCCTCTGAACTGCACCCAAACACTTGCACACTCCATGGCTCCTCTATGGCTATCAGCCGGCCCTCTGAACTGGACCCAGACACTTGCACACTCCATGGCAACTCTATGGCTATGAGCCGACCCTCTGAACTGCACCCAGACACTTGCACACTCCATGGCTCCTCTTTATGGCTATCAGCGGGCCCTCTGAACTGCACCCAGACACTTGCACACTCCATGGCTCCTCTTTATGGCTATCAGCCGGCCCTCTGAACTGCACCCAGACACTTGCACACTCCATGGCTCCTCTTTATGGCTATCATCCGGCCCTCTGAACTGCACCCAGACACTTGCACACTCCATGGCTCCTCTATGGCTATCAGCCGGACCTCTGGACTGCACCCAGACACTTGCACACCCCATGGCTCCTCTATAGCTATCAGCCGGCCCTCTGAACTGCACCCAGACACTTGCACACTCCATGGCTCCTCTATGGCTATCAACTGGCCCTCTGAACTGCACCCAGACACTTGCAGCTCCTCTTTATGGCTATCAGCCGGCCCTCTGAACTGCACCCAGACACTTGCAGCTCCTCTTTATGGCTATCAGTCGGCCCTCTGAACTGCACCCAGACACTTGCACACTCCAAGGCCCCTCTATGGCTATCAACCGGCCCTCTGAACTGCACCCAGACACTTGCACACTCCATGGCTCCTCTTTCTGGCTATCAGCAGGCCTTCTGAACTGCACCCAGACACTTGCACACTCCATGGCTCCTCTATGGCTATCAGCCGGCCTTCTGAACTACACCCAGACACTTACACACTCCATGGCTCCTCTATAGCTATCAGCCGGCCCTCTGAACTGCACCCAGACGCTTGCACACTCCATGGCTCCTCTATGGCTATCAGCCGGCCCTCTGAACTGCACCCAGACACTTGCAGCTCCTCTTTATGGCTATCAGCCGGCCCTCTGAACTGCACCCAGACACTTGCACACTCCATGGCCCCTCTATGGCTATCAACCGGCCCTCTGAACTGCACCCAGACACTTGCACACTCCATGGCTCCTCTTTCTGGCTATCAGCAGGCCTTCTGAACTGCACCCAGACACTTGCACACTCCATGGCTCCTCTATGGCTATCAGCCGGCCTTCTGAACTACACCCAGACACTTACACACTCCATGGCTCCTCTATGGCTATGAGCCGACCCTCTGAACTGCACCCAAACACTTGCACACTCCATGGCTCCTCTATGGCTACGAGCCGACCCTCTGAACTGCACCCAGACACTTGCACACTCCATGGCTTCTCTATGGCTACGAGCCGACCCTCTGAACTGCACCCAGACACTTGCACACTCCATGGCTCCTCTTTATGGCTATCAGCCGGCCCTCTGAACTGCACCCAGACACTTGCACACTCCATGGCCCCTCTATGGCTATCAACCGGCCCTCTGAACTGCACCCAGACACTTGCACACTCCATGGCTCCTCTATGGCTAGGAGCCGACCCTCTGAACTGGACCCAGACACTTGCACACTCCATGGCTCCTCTATGGCTATGAGCCGGCCCTCTGAACTGCACCCAGACACTTGCACACTCCATGGCTCCTCTATGGCTGTCAGCCGGCCTTCTGAACTGCACCCAGACACTTGCACACTCCATGGCTCCTCTATGGCTATGAGCCGGCCCTCTGAACTACACCCAGACACTTGCACACTCCATGGCTCCTCTTTCTGGCTATCAGCAGGCCTTCTGAACTGCACCCAGACACTTGCACACTCCATGGCTCCTCTATGGCTATCAGCCGGCATTCTGAACTACACCCAGACACTTACACACTCCATGGCTCCTCTATGGCTATGAGCCGACCCTCTGAACTGCACCCAAACACTTGCACACTCCATGGCTCCTCTATGGCTACGAGCCGACCCTCTGAACTGCACCCAGACACTTGCACACTCCATGGCTTCTCTATGGCTACGAGCCGACCCTCTGAACTGCACCCAAACACTTGCACACTCCATGGCTCCTCTATGGCTATCAGCCGGCCCTCTGAACTGGACCCAGACACTTGCACACTCCATGGCAACTCTATGGCTATGAGCCGACCCTCTGAACTGCACCCAGACACTTGCACACTCCATGGCTCCTCTTTATGGCTATCAGCGGGCCCTCTGAACTGCACCCAGACACTTGCACACTCCATGGCTCCTCTTTATGGCTATCAGCCGGCCCTCTGAACTGCACCCAGACACTTGCACACTCCATGGCTCCTCTTTATGGCTATCATCCGGCCCTCTGAACTGCACCCAGACACTTGCACACTCCATGGCTCCTCTATGGCTATCAGCCGGACCTCTGGACTGCACCCAGACACTTGCACACCCCATGGCTCCTCTATAGCTATCAGCCGGCCCTCTGAACTGCACCCAGACACTTGCACACTCCATGGCTCCTCTATGGCTATCAACTGGCCCTCTGAACTGCACCCAGACACTTGCAGCTCCTCTTTATGGCTATCAGCCGGCCCTCTGAACTGCACCCAGACACTTGCAGCTCCTCTTTATGGCTATCAGTCGGCCCTCTGAACTGCACCCAGACACTTGCACACTCCATGGCCCCTCTATGGCTATCAACCGGCCCTCTGAACTGCACCCAGACACTTGCACACTCCATGGCTCCTCTTTCTGGCTATCAGCAGGCCTTCTGAACTGCACCCAGACACTTGCACACTCCATGGCTCCTCTATGGCTATCAGCCGGCCTTCTGAACTACACCCAGACACTTACACACTCCATGGCTCCTCTATAGCTATCAGCCGGCCCTCTGAACTGCACCCAGACGCTTGCACACTCCATGGCTCCTCTATGGCTATCAGCCGGCCCTCTGAACTGCACCCAGACACTTGCAGCTCCTCTTTATGGCTATCAGCCGGCCCTCTGAACTGCACCCAGACACTTGCACACTCCATGGCCCCTCTATGGCTATCAACCGGCCCTCTGAACTGCACCCAGACACTTGCACACTCCATGGCTCCTCTTTCTGGCTATCAGCAGGCCTTCTGAACTGCACCCAGACACTTGCACACTCCATGGCTCCTCTATGGCTATCAGCCGGCCTTCTGAACTACACCCAGACACTTACACACTCCATGGCTCCTCTATGGCTATGAGCCGACCCTCTGAACTGCACCCAAACACTTGCACACTCCATGGCTCCTCTATGGCTACGAGCCGACCCTCTGAACTGCACCCAGACACTTGCACACTCCATGGCTTCTCTATGGCTACGAGCCGACCCTCTGAACTGCACCCAGACACTTGCACACTCCATGGCTCCTCTTTATGGCTATCAGCCGGCCCTCTGAACTGCACCCAGACACTTGCACACTCCATGGCTCCTCTTTATGGCTATCAGCCGGTCCTCTGAACTGCACCCAGACACTTGCACACTCCATGGCTCCTCTATGGCTATCAGCGGGCCTTCTGAACTGCACCCAGACACTTGCACACTCCATGGCTCCTCTATGGCTATCAGCCGGCCCTCTGAACTGCACCCAGACACTTGCACACTCCATGGCTCCTCTTTATGGCTATCAGCCGGTCCTCTGAACTGCACCCAGACACTTGCACACTCCATGGCTCCTCTATGGCTATCAGCGGGCCTTCTGAACTGCACCCAGACACTTGCACACTCCATGGCTCCTCTATGGCTATCAGCGGGCCTTCTGAACTGCACCCAGACACTTGCACACTCCATGGCTCCTCTTTATGGCTATCAGCCGGCCCCCTGAACTGCACCCAGACACTTGCACACTCCATGGCTCCTCTATGGCTATCAGCCGGCCCTCTGAACTGCACCCAGACACTTGCACACTCCATGGCTCCTCTTTATGGCTATCAGCCGGTCCTCTGAACTGCACCCAGACACTTGCACACTCCATGGCTCCTCTATGGCTATCAGCCGGCCCTCTGAACTGCACCCAGACACTTGCACACTCCATGGCTCCTCTATGGCTATCAGCCGGCTCTCTGAACTGCACCCAGACACTTGCACACTCCATGGCTCCTCTTTATGGCTATCAGCCGGCCCCCTGAACTGCACCCAGACACTTGCACACTCCATGGCTCCTCTATGGCTATCAGCCGGCCCCCTGAACTGCACCCAGACACTTGCACACTCCATGGCTCCTCTATGGCTATCAGCCGGCCCCCTGAACTGCACCCAGACACTTGCACACTCCATGGCTCCTCTATGGCTATCAGCCGGCCCTCTGAACTGCACCCAGACACTTGCACACTCCATGGCTCCTCTTTATGGCTATCAGCCGGCCCTCTGAACTGCACCCAGACACTTGCACACCCCATGGCTCCTCTATGGCTATCAGCCGGCCCTCTGAACTGCACCCAGACACTTTCACACTCCATGCCTCCTCTATGGGTATCAGCCGGCCCTCTGAACTGGACCCAGACACTTGCACACTCCATGGCTCCTCTATGGCTATGAGCCGACCCTCTGAACTGCACCCAGACACTTGCACACTCCATGGCTCCTCTTTATGGCTATCAGCCGGCCCTCTGAACTGCACCAGACACTTGCACACTCCATGGCTCCTCTTTATGGCTATAAGCCGGCCCTCTGAACTGCACCCAGACACTTGCACACTCCATGGCTCCTCTATGGCTGTCAGCCGGCCCTCTGAACTGCACCAAGACACTTGCACACTCCATGGCTCCTCTATGGCTATCAGCCGGCCCTCTGAACTGCACCCAGACACTTGCACACTCCATGGCTCCTCTATGGCTATCAGCCGGCCCTCTGAACTGCACCCAGACACTTGCACACTCCATGGCTCCTCTATGGCTATGAACCGACCCTCTGAACTGCACCCAGACACTTGCACACTCCATGGCTCCTCTTTATGGCTATCAGCCGGCCCTCTGAACTGCACCAGACACTTGCACACTCCATGGCTCCTCTTTATGGCTATAAACCGGCCCTCTGAACTGCACCCAGACACTTGCACACTCCATGGCTCCTCTATGGCTGTCAGCCGGCCCTCTGAACTGCACCAAGACACTTGCACACTCCATGGCTCCTCTATGGCTATCAGCCGGCCCTCTGAACTGCACCCAGACACTTGCACACTCCATGGCTCCTCTATGGCTATCAGCCGGCCCTCTGAACTGCACCCAGACACTTGCACACTCCATGGCTCCTCTTTATGGCTATCAGCCGGCCCTCTGAACTGCACCAAGACACTTGCACACTCCATGGCTCCTCTATGGCTATCAGCCGGCCCTCTGAACTGCACCCAGACACTTGCACACTCCATGGCTCCTCTATGGCTATCAGCCGGCCCTCTGAACTGCACCCAGACACTTTCACACTCCATGCCTCCTCTATGGGTATCAGCCGGCCTTCTGAACTGCACTCAGACACTTGCACACTCCATGGCTCCTCTATGGGTATCAGCCGGCCTTCTGAACTGCACCCAGACACTTGCACACTCCATGGCTCCTCTTTATGGCTATCAGCCGGCCTTCTGAACTGCACCCAGACACTTGCACACTCCATGGCTCCTCTATGGCTATCAGCCGGCCCTCTGAACTGCACCCAGAAACTTGCACACTCCATGGCTCCTCTATGGCTATCAGCCGGCCCTCTGAACTGCACCCAGACACTTGCACACTCCATGGCTCCTCTATGGGTATTAGCCGGCCTTCTGAACTGCACCCAGACACTTGCACACTCCATGGCTCCTCTTTATGGCTATCAGCCGGCCTTCTGAACTGCACCCAGACACTTGCACACTCCATGGCTCCTCTATGGCTATCAGCCGGCCCTCTGAACTGCACCCAGAAACTTGCACACTCCATGGCTCCTCTATGGCTATCAGCCGGCCCTCTGAACTGCACCCAGACACTTGCACACTCCATGGCTGCTCTGTGGGTATCAGCCGGCCTTCTGAACTGCACCCAGACACTTGCACACTCCATGGCTCCTCTTTATGGCTATCAGCCGGCCCTCTGAACTGCACCCAGACACTTGCACACTCCATGGCTCCTGTATGGCTATCAGCAGGCCTTCTGAACTGCACCCAGACACTTGCACACTCCATGGCTCCTCTTTATGGCTATCAGCCGGCCCTCTGAACTGCACCCAGACACTTGCACACTCCATGGCTCCGCTATGGCTATGAGCCGACCCTCTGAACTGCACCCAGACACTTGCACACTCCATGGCTCCTCTATGGCTATCAGCCGGCCTTCTGAACTGCACCCAGACACTTGCACATTCCATGGCTCCCATTTATGGCTACCAGCCGGCCCTCTGAACTGCACCCAGACACTTGCACACTCCATGGCTCCTCTATGGCTATGAGCCGACCCTGTGAACTGCCCCCAGACACTTGCACACTCCATGGCTTCTCTATGGCTATGAGCCGACCCTCTGAACTGCACCCAGACACTTGCACTTGCACACTCCATGGCTCCTCCATGGGTATCAGCCGGCCCTCTGAACTGGACCCAGACACTTGCACACTCCATGGCTCCTCTATGGCTATGAGCCGACCCTCTGATCTGCACCCAGACACTTGCATACTCCATGGCTCCTCTTTATGGCTATCATCCGGCCCTCTGAACTGCACCCAGACACTTGCACACTCCATGGCTCCTCTATGGCTATCAGCCGGACCTCTGGACTGCACCCAGACACTTGCACACCCCATGGCTCCTCTATAGCTATCAGCCGGCCCTCTGAACTGCACCCAGACACTTGCACACTCCATGGCTCCTCTATGGCTATCAACTGGCCCTCTGAACTGCACCCAGACACTTGCAGCTCCTCTTTATGGCTATCAGCCGGCCCTCTGAACTGCACCCAGACACTTGCAGCTCCTCTTTATGGCTATCAGCCGGCCCTCTGAACTGCACCCAGACACTTGCACACTCCATGGCCCCTCTATGGCTATCAACCGGCCCTCTGAACTGCACCCAGACACTTGCACACTCCATGGCTCCTCTTTCTGGCTATCAGCAGGCCTTCTGAACTGCACCCAGACACTTGCACACTCCATGGCTCCTCTATGGCTATCAGCCGGCCTTCTGAACTACACCCAGACACTTACACACTCCATGGCTCCTCTATAGCTATCAGCCGGCCCTCTGAACTGCACCCAGACGCTTGCACACTCCATGGCTCCTCTATGGATATCAGCCGGCCCTCTGAACTGCACCCAGACACTTGCAGCTCCTCTTTATGGCTATCAGCCGGCCCTCTGAACTGCACCCAGACACTTGCACACTCCATGGCTCCTCTTTCGGGCTATCAGCAGGCCTTCTGAACTGCACCCAGACACTTGCACACTCCATGGCTCCTCTATGGCTATCAGCCGGCCTTCTGAACTACACCCAGACACTTACACACTCCATGGCTCCTCTATGGCTATGAGCCGACCCTCTGAACTGCACCCAAACACTTGCACACTCCATGGCTCCTCTATGGCTACGAGCCGACCCTCTGAACTGCACCCAGACACTTGCACACTCCATGGCTTCTCTATGGCTACGAGCCGACCCTCTGAACTGCACCCAGACACTTGCACACTCCATGGCTCCTCTTTATGGCTATCAGCCGGCCCTCTGAACTGCACCCAGACACTTGCACACTCCATGGCTCCTCTTTATGGCTATCAGCCGGTCCTCTGAACTGCACCCAGACACTTGCACACTCCATGGCTCCTCTATGGCTATCAGCGGGCCTTCTGAACTGCACCCAGACACTTGCACACTCCATGGCTCCTCTATGGCTATCAGCCGGCCCTCTGAACTGCACCCAGACACTTGCACACTCCATGGCTCCTCTTTATGGCTATCAGCCGGTCCTCTGAACTGCACCCAGACACTTGCACACTCCATGGCTCCTCTATGGCTATCAGCGGGCCTTCTGAACTGCACCCAGACACTTGCACACTCCATGGCTCCTCTTTATGGCTATCAGCCGGCCCCCTGAACTGCACCTAGTCACTTGCACACTCCATGGCTCCTCTATGGCTATCAGCCGGCCCTCTGAACTGCACCCAGACACTTGCACACTCCATGGCTCCTCTTTATGGCTATCAGCCGGCCCTCTGAACTGCACCCAGACACTTGCACACTCCATGGCTCCTCTATGGCTATCAGCCGGCCCCCTGAACTGCACCCAGACACTTGCACACTCCATGGCTCCTCTATGGCTATCAGCCGGCCCTCTGAACTGCACCCAGACACTTGCACACTCCATGGCTCCTCTTTATGGCTATCAGCCGGCCCCCTGAACTGCACCCAGACACTTGCACACTCCATGGCTCCTCTATGGCTATCAGCCGGCCCCCTGAACTGCACCCAGACACTTGCACACTCCATGGCTCCTCTATGGCTATCAGCCGGCCCCCTGAACTGCACCCAGACACTTGCACACTCCATGGCTCCTCTATGGCTATCAGCCGGCCCTCTGAACTGCACCCAGACACTTGCACACTCCATGGCTCCTCTTTATGGCTATCAGCCGGCCCCCTGAACTGCACCCAGACACTTGCACACTCCATGGCTCCTCTATGGCTATCAGCCGGCCCCCTGAACTGCACCCAGACACTTGCACACTCCATGGCTCCTCTATGGCTATCAGCCGGCCCTCTGAACTGAACCCAGACACTTGCACACTCCATGGCTCCTCTTTATGGCTATCAGCCGGCCCTCTGAACTGCACCCAGACACTTGCACACGCCATGGCTCCTCTATGGCTATCAGCCGGCCCTCTGAACTGCACCCAGACACTTTCACACTCCATGCCTCCTCTATGGGTATCAGCCGGCCCTCTGAACTGGACCCAGACACTTGCACACTCCATGGCTCCTCTATGGCTATGAGCCGACCCTCTGAACTGCACCCAGACACTTGCACACTCCATGGCTCCTCTTTATGGCTATCAGCCGGCCCTCTGAACTGCACCAGACACTTGCACACTCCATGGCTCCTCTTTATAGCTATAAGCCGGCCCTCTGAACTGCACCCAGACACTTGCACACTCCATGGCTCCTCTATGGCTGTCAGCCGGCCCTCTGAACTGCACCCAGACACTTGCACACTCCATGGCTCCTCTATGGCTATCAGCCGGCCCTCGGAACTGCACCCAGACACTTGCGGCTCCTCTTTATGGCTATCAGCCGGCCCTCTGAACTGCACCCAGACACTTGCACACTCCATGGCCCCTCTATGGCTATCAGCCGGCCCTCTGAACTGCACCCAGACACTTGCACACTCCATGGCTCCTCTTTATGGCTATCAGCTGGCCCTCTGAACTGCACCCAGAAACTTGCACACTCCATGGCTCCTCTATGGCTATCAGCCGGCCCTCTGAACTGCACCCAGACACTTGCACACTCCATGGCTCCTCTATGGCTATCAGCCGGCCCTCTGAACTGCACCCAGACACTTGCACACTCCATGGCTCCTCTATGGCTATCAGCCGGCCTTCTGAACTGCACCCAGACACTTGCACACTCCATGGCTCCTCTTTATGGCTATCAGCCGGCCATCTGAACTGCACCCAGACACTTGCACACTCCATGGCTCCTCTATGGCTATCAGCCGGCCCCCTGAACTGCACCCAGACACTTGCACACTCCATGGCTCCTCTATGGCTATCAGCCGGCTCTCTGAACTGCACCCAGACACTTGCACACTCCATGGCTCCTCTTTATGGCTATCAGCCGGCCCCCTGAACTGCACCCAGACACTTGCACACTCCATGGCTCCTCTATGGCTATCAGCCGGCCCCCTGAACTGCACCCAGACACTTGCACACTCCATGGCTCCTCTATGGCTATCAGCCAGCCCCCTGAACTGCACCCAGACACTTGCACACTCCATGGCTCCTCTATGGCTATCAGCCGGCCCTCTGAACTGCACCCAGACACTTGCACACTCCATGGCTCCTCTTTATGGCTATCAGCCGGCCCTCTGAACTGCACCCAGACACTTGCACACCCCATGGCTCCTCTATGGCTATCAGCCGGCCCTCTGAACTGCACCCAGACACTTTCACACTCCATGCCTCCTCTATGGGTATCAGCCGGCCCTCTGAACTGGACCCAGACACTTGCACACTCCATGGCTCCTCTATGGCTATGAGCCGACCCTCTGAACTGCACCCAGACACTTGCACACTCCATGGCTCCTCTTTATGGCTATCAGCCGGCCCTCTGAACTGCACCAGACACTTGCACACTCCATGGCTCCTCTTTATGGCTATAAGCCGGCCCTCTGAACTGCACCCAGACACTTGCACACTCCATGGCTCCTCTATGGCTGTCAGCCGGCCCTCTGAACTGCACCAAGACACTTGCACACTCCATGGCTCCTCTATGGCTATCAGCCGGCCCTCTGAACTGCACCCAGACACTTGCACACTCCATGGCTCCTCTATGGCTATCAGCCGGCCCTCTGAACTGCACCCAGACACTTGCACACTCCATGGCTCCTCTATGGCTATGAACCGACCCTCTGAACTGCACCCAGACACTTGCACACTCCATGGCTCCTCTTTATGGCTATCAGCCGGCCCTCTGAACTGCACCAGACACTTGCACACTCCATGGCTCCTCTTTATGGCTATAAGCCGGCCCTCTGAACTGCACCCAGACACTTGCACACTCCATGGCTCCTCTATGGCTGTCAGCCGGCCCTCTGAACTGCACCAAGACACTTGCACACTCCATGGCTCCTCTATGGCTATCAGCCGGCCCTCTGAACTGCACCCAGACACTTGCACACTCCATGGCTCCTCTATGGCTATCAGCCGGCCCTCTGAACTGCACCCAGACACTTGCACACTCCATGGCTCCTCTTTATGGCTATCAGCTGGCCCTCTGAACTGCACCCAGACACTTGCACACTCCATGGCTCCTCTATGGCTATCAGCCGGCCCTCTGAAATGCACCCAGACACTTGCACACTCCATGGCTCCTCTATGGCTATCAGCCGGCCCTCTGAACTGCACCCAGACACTTTCACACTCCATGCCTCCTCTATGGGTATCAGCCGGCCTTCTGAACTGCACCCAGACACTTGCACACTCCATGGCTCCTCTATGGGTATCAGCCGGCCTTCTGAACTGCACCCAGACACTTGCACACTCCATGGCTCCTCTTTATGGCTATCAGCCGGCCTTCTGAACTGCACCCAGACACTTGCACACTCCATGGCTCCTCTATGGCTATCAGCCGGCCCTCTGAACTGCACCCAGAAACTTGCACACTCCATGGCTCCTCTATGGCTATCAGCCGGCCCTCTGAACTGCACCCAGACACTTGCACACTCCATGGCTCCTCTATGGGTATTAGCCGGCCTTCTGAACTGCACCCAGACACTTGCACACTCCATGGCTCCTCTTTATGGCTATCAGCCGGCCTTCTGAACTGCACCCAGACACTTGCACACTCCATGGCTCCTCTATGGCTATCAGCCGGCCCTCTGAACTGCACCCAGAAACTTGCACACTCCATGGCTCCTCTATGGCTATCAGCCGGCCCTCTGAACTGCACCCAGACACTTGCACACTCCATGGCTGCTCTGTGGGTATCAGCCGGCCTTCTGAACTGCACCCAGACACTTGCACACTCCATGGCTCCTCTTTATGGCTATCAGCCGGCCCTCTGAACTGCACCCAGACACTTGCACACTCCATGGCTCCTGTATGGCTATCAGCAGGCCTTCTGAACTGCACCCAGACACTTGCACACTCCATGGCTCCTCTTTATGGCTATCAGCCGGCCCTCTGAACTGCACCCAGACACTTGCACACTCCATGGCTCCTCTATGGCTATGAGCCGACCCTCTGAACTGCACCCAGACACTTGCACACTCCATGGCTCCTCTATGGCTATCAGCCGGCCTTCTGAACTGCACCCAGACACTTGCACATTCCATGGCTCCCATTTATGGCTACCAGCCGGACCTCTGAACTGCACCCAGACACTTGCACACTCCATGGCTCCTCTATGGCTATGAGCCGACCCTCTGAACTGCCCCCAGACACTTGCACACTCCATGGCGTCTCTATGGCTATGAGCCGACCCTCTGAACTGCACCCAGACACTTGCACTTGCACACTCCATGGCTCCTCCATGGGTATCAGCCGGCCCTCTGAACTGGACCCAGACACTTGCACACTCCATGGCTCCTCTATGGCTATGAGCCGACCCTCTGATCTGCACCCAGACACTTGCATACTCCATGGCTCCTCTTTATGGCTATCATCCGGCCCTCTGAACTGCACCCAGACACTTGCACACTCCATGGCTCCTCTATGGCTATCAGCCGGACCTCTGGACTGCACCCAGACACTTGCACACCCCATGGCTCCTCTATAGCTATCAGCCGGCCCTCTGAACTGCACCCAGACACTTGCACACTCCATGGCTCCTCTATGGCTATCAACTGGCCCTCTGAACTGCACCCAGACACTTGCAGCTCCTCTTTATGGCTATCAGCCGGCCCTCTGAACTGCACCCAGACACTTGCAGCTCCTCTTTATGGCTATCAGCCGGCCCTCTGAACTGCACCCAGACACTTGCACACTCCATGGCCCCTCTATGGCTATCAACCGGCCCTCTGAACTGCACCCAGACACTTGCACACTCCATGGCTCCTCTTTCTGGCTATCAGCAGGCCTTCTGAACTGCACCCAGACACTTGCACACTCCATGGCTCCTCTATGGCTATCAGCCGGCCTTCTGAACTACACCCAGACACTTACACACTCCATGGCTCCTCTATAGCTATCAGCCGGCCCTCTGAACTGCACCCAGACGCTTGCACACTCCATGGCTCCTCTATGGATATCAGCCGGCCCTCTGAACTGCACCCAGACACTTGCAGCTCCTCTTTATGGCTATCAGCCGGCCCTCTGAACTGCACCCAGACACTTGCACACTCCATGGCTCCTCTTTCGGGCTATCAGCAGGCCTTCTGAACTGCACCCAGACACTTGCACACTCCATGGCTCCTCTATGGCTATCAGCCGGCCTTCTGAACTACACCCAGACACTTACACACTCCATGGCTCCTCTATGGCTATGAGCCGACCCTCTGAACTGCACCCAAACACTTGCACACTCCATGGCTCCTCTATGGCTACGAGCCGACCCTCTGAACTGCACCCAGACACTTGCACACTCCATGGCTTCTCTATGGCTACGAGCCGACCCTCTGAACTGCACCCAGACACTTGCACACTCCATGGCTCCTCTTTATGGCTATCAGCCGGCCCTCTGAACTGCACCCAGACACTTGCACACTCCATGGCTCCTCTTTATGGCTATCAGCCGGTCCTCTGAACTGCACCCAGACACTTGCACACTCCATGGCTCCTCTATGGCTATCAGCGGGCCTTCTGAACTGCACCCAGACACTTGCACACTCCATGGCTCCTCTATGGCTATCAGCCGGCCCTCTGAACTGCACCCAGACACTTGCACACTCCATGGCTCCTCTTTATGGCTATCAGCCGGTCCTCTGAACTGCACCCAGACACTTGCACACTCCATGGCTCCTCTATGGCTATCAGCGGGCCTTCTGAACTGCACCCAGACACTTGCACACTCCATGGCTCCTCTATGGCTATCAGCGGGCCTTCTGAACTGCACCCAGACACTTGCACACTCCATGGCTCCTCTTTATGGCTATCAGCCGGCCCCCTGAACTGCACCCAGACACTTGCACACTCCATGGCTCCTCTATGGCTATCAGCCGGCCCTCTGAACTGCACCCAGACACTTGCACACTCCATGGCTCCTCTTTATGGCTATCAGCCGGCCCTCTGAACTGCACCCAGACACTTGCACACTCCATGGCTCCTCTATGGCTATCAGCCGGCCCCCTGAACTGCACCCAGACACTTGCACACTCCATGGCTCCTCTATGGCTATCAGCCGGCCCTCTGAACTGCACCCAGACACTTGCACACTCCATGGCTCCTCTTTATGGCTATCAGCCGGCCCCCTGAACTGCACCCAGACACTTGCACACTCCATGGCTCCTCTATGGCTATCAGCCGGCCCCCTGAACTGCACCCAGACACTTGCACACTCCATGGCTCCTCTATGGCTATCAGCCGGCCCCCTGAACTGCACCCAGACACTTGCACACTCCATGGCTCCTCTATGGCTATCAGCCGGCCCTCTGAACTGCACCCAGACACTTGCACACTCCATGGCTCCTCTTTATGGCTATCAGCCGGCCCCCTGAACTGCACCCAGACACTTGCACACTCCATGGCTCCTCTATGGCTATCAGCCGGCCCCCTGAACTGCACCCAGACACTTGCACACTCCATGGCTCCTCTATGGCTATCAGCCGGCCCTCTGAACTGCACCCAGACACTTGCACACTCCATGGCTCCTCTTTATGGCTATCAGCCGGCCCTCTGAACTGCACCCAGACACTTGCACACGCCATGGCTCCTCTATGGCTATCAGCCGGCCCTCTGAACTGCACCCAGACACTTTCACACTCCATGCCTCCTCTATGGGTATCAGCCGGCCCTCTGAACTGGACCCAGACACTTGCACACTCCATGGCTCCTCTATGGCTATGAGCCGACCCTCTGAACTGCACCCAGACACTTGCACACTCCATGGCTCCTCTTTATGGCTATCAGCCGGCCCTCTGAACTGCACCAGACACTTGCACACTCCATGGCTCCTCTTTATAGCTATAAGCCGGCCCTCTGAACTGCACCCAGACACTTGCACACTCCATGGCTCCTCTATGGCTATCAGCCGGCCCTCGGAACTGCACCCAGACACTTGCGGCTCCTCTTTATGGCTATCAGCCGGCCCTCTGAACTGCACCCAGACACTTGCACACTCCATGGCCCCTCTATGGCTATCAGCCGGCCCTCTGAACTGCACCCAGACACTTGCACACTCCATGGCTCCTCTTTATGGCTATCAGCTGGCCCTCTGAACTGCACCCAGAAACTTGCACACTCCATGGCTCCTCTATGGCTATCAGCCGGCCCTCTGAACTGCACCCAGACACTTGCACACTCCATGGCTCCTCTATGGCTATCAGCCGGCCCTCTGAACTGCACCCAGACACTTTCACACTCCATGCCTCCTCTATGGGTATCAGCCGGCCTTCTGAACTGCACCCAGACACTTGCACACTCCATGGCTCCTCTATGGGTATCAGCCGGCCTTCTGAACTGCACCCAGACACTTGCACACTCCATGGCTCCTCTTTATGGCTATCAGCCGGCCTTCTGAACTGCACCCAGACACTTGCACACTCCATGGCTCCTCTATGGCTATCAGCCGGCCCTCTGAACTGCACCCAGAAACTTGCACACTCCATGGCTCCTCTATGGCTATCAGCCGGCCCTCTGAACTGCACCCAAACACTTGCACACTCCATGGCTCCTGTATGGCTATCAGCAGGCCTTCTGAACTGCACCCAGACACTTGCACACTCCATGGCTCCTCTTTATGGCTATCAGCCGGCCCTCTGAACTGCACCCAGACACTTGCACACTCCATGGCTCCTCTATGGCTATGAGCCGACCCTCTGAACTGCACCCAGACACTTGCACACTCCATGGCTCCTCTATGGCTATCAGCCGGCCTTCTGAACTGCACCCAGACACTTGCACATTCCATGGCTCCTATTTATGGCTACCAGCCGGCCCTCTGAACTGCACCCAGACACTTGCACACTCCATGGCTCCTCTATGGCTATGAGACGACCCTCTGAACTGCCCCCAGACACTTGCACACTCCATGGCTTCTCTATGGCTATGAGCCGACCCTCTGAACTGCACCCAGACACTTGCACACTCCATGGCTCCTCTATGGCTGTCAGCCGGCCCCCTGAACTGCACCCAGACACTTGCACACTCCATGGCTCCTCTATGGCTATCAGCCGGCCCTCGGAACTGCACCCAGACACTTACGGCTCCTCTTTATGGCTATCAGCCGGCCCTCTGAACTGCACCCAGACACTTGCACACTCCATGGCTCCTCTTTATGGCTATCAGCCGGCCCCCTGAACTGCACCCAG
Organism: Ambystoma mexicanum; assembly: GCF_040938575.1. Classification (NCBI taxonomy): domain Eukaryota; kingdom Metazoa; phylum Chordata; class Amphibia; order Caudata; family Ambystomatidae; genus Ambystoma; species Ambystoma mexicanum. Next base: position 29,473,122 of record NC_090939.1, read on the forward strand.
ACACTTGCACACTCCATGGCTCCTCTATGGCTATCAGCCGGCCCCCTGAACTGCACCCAGACACTTGCACACTCCATGGCTCCTCTTTATGGCTATCAGCCGGCCCTCTGAACTGCACCCAGACACCTGCACACTCCATGGCTCCTCTATGGCTATGAGCCGACCCTCTGAACTGCACCCAGACACTTGCACACTCCATGGCTCCTCTATGGCTATCAGCCGGCCTTCTGAACTGCACCCAGACACTTGCACATTCCATGGCTCCCATTTATGGCTACCAGCCGGCCCTCTGAACTGCACCCAGACACTTGCACACTCCATGGCTCCTCTATGGCTATGAGACGACCCTCTGAACTGCCCCCAGACACTTGCACACTCCATGGCTTCTCTATGGCTATGAGCCGACCCTCTGAACTGCACCCAGACACTTGCACTTGCACACTCCATGGCTCCTCTATGGGTATCAGCTGGCCCTCTGAACTGCACCCAGACACTTGCACACTCCATGGCTCCTCTATGGGTGTCAGCCGGCCTTCTGAACTGCACCCAGACAGTTGCACACTCCATGGCTCCTCTTTATGGGTATCAGCCGGCCCTCTGAACTGCACACAGACACTTGCACACTCCATGGCTCCTCTATGGCTATGAGCCGACCCTCTGAACTGCACCCAGACACTTGCACACTCCATGGCACCTCTATGGCTATCACCCGGCCTTCTGAACTGCACCCAGACACTTGCACACTCCATGGCTCCTCTATGGCTATGAGCCGACCCTCTGAACTGCACCCAGACACTTGCACACACCATGGCACCTCTATGGCTATCACCCGGCCTTCTGAACTGCACCCAGACACTTGCACACTCCATGGCTTCTCTTTATGGCTATCAGCCGGCCCTCTGAACTGCACCCAGACACTTGCACACTCCATGGCCCCTCTTTATGGCTATCAGCCGGCCCTCTGAACTGCACCCAGACACTTGCACACTCCATGGCTCCTCTATGGCTATCAGCCGGCCCTCTGAACTGCACCCAGACACTTGCACACTCCATGGCTCCTCTATGGGTATCAGCCGGCCCTCTGAACTGCACCCAGACACTTGCACACTCCATGGCTCCTCTTTATGGCTATCAGCAGGCCTTCTGAACTGCACCCACACACTTGCACACTCCATGGCTCCTCTTTATGGCTATCAACCGGCCCTCTGAACTGCACCCAGACACTTGCACACTCCATGGCTCCTCTATGGCTATCAGCCGGCCCTCTGAACTGAACCCAGACACTTGCACACTCCATGGCTCCTCTTTATGGCTATCAGCCGGCCCTCTGAACTGCACCCAGACACTTGCACACTCCATGGCTCCTCTATGGCTATCAGCCGGCCCTCTGAACTGCACCAGACACTTGCACACTCCATGGCTCCTCTTTATGGCTATCAGCCGGCCCTCTGAACTGCACCCAGACACTTGTACACTCCAGGGCTCCTCTATGGCTATCAGCCGGCCCTCTGAACTGAACCCAGACACTTGCACACTCCATGGCTCCTCTTTATGGCTATCAGCCGCCCCTCTGAACTGCACCCAGACACTTGCACACTCCATGGCTCCTCTATGGCTATGAGACGACCCTCTGAACTGCCCCCAGACACTTGCACACTCCATGGCTTCTCTATGGCTATGAGCCGACCCTCTGAACTGCACCCAGACACTTGCACACTCCATGGCTCCTCTATGGCTGTCAGCCGGCCCTCTGAACTGCACCCAGACACTTGCACACTCCATGGCTCCTCTATGGCTATCAGCCGGCCCTCGGAACTGCACCCAGACACTTGCGGCTCCTCTTTATGGCTATCAGCCGGCCCTCTGAACTGCACCCAGACACTTGCACACTCCATGGCTCCTCTTTATGGCTATCAGCCGGCCCCCTGAACTGCACCCAGACACTTGCACACTCCATGGCTCCTCTATGGCTATCAGCCGGCCCCCTGAACTGCACCCAGACACTTGCACACTCCATGGCTCCTCTTTATGGCTATCAGCCGGCCCTCTGAACTGCACCCAGACACCTGCACACTCCATGGCTCCTCTATGGCTATGAGCCGACCCTCTGAACTGCACCCAGACACTTGCACACTCCATGGCTCCTCTATGGCTATCAGCCGGCCTTCTGAACTGCACCCAGACACTTGCACATTCCATGGCTCCCATTTATGGCTACCAGCCGGCCCTCTGAACTGCACCCAGACACTTGCACACTCCATGGCTCCTCTATGGCTATGAGACGACCCTCTGAACTGCCCCCAGACACTTGCACACTCCATGGCTTCTCTATGGCTATGAGCCGACCCTCTGAACTGCACCCAGACACTTGCACTTGCACACTCCATGGCTCCTCTATGGGTATCAGCTGGCCCTCTGAACTGCACCCAGACACTTGCACACTCCATGGCTCCTCTATGGGTGTCAGCCGGCCTTCTGAACTGCACCCAGACAGTTGCACACTCCATGGCTCCTCTTTATGGGTATCAGCCGGCCCTCTGAACTGCACCCAGACACTTGCACACTCCATGGCTCCTCTATGGCTATGAGCCGACCCTCTGAACTGCACCCAGACACTTGCACACTCCATGGCACCTCTATGGCTATCACCCGGCCTTCTGAACTGCACCCAGACACTTGCACACTCCATGGCTCCTCTATGGCTATGAGCCGACCCTCTGAACTGCACCCAGACACTTGCACACACCATGGCACCTCTATGGCTATCACCCGGCCTTCTGAACTGCACCCAGACACTTGCACACTCCATGGCTTCTCTTTATGGCTATCAGCCGGCCCTCTGAACTGCACCCAGACACTTGCACACTCCATGGCCCCTCTTTATGGCTATCAGCCGGCCCTCTGAACTGCACCCAGACACTTGCACACTCCATGGCTCCTCTATGGCTATCAGCCGGCCCTCTGAACTGCACCCAGACACTTGCACACTCCATGGCTCCTCTATGGGTATCAGCCGGCCCTCTGAACTGCACCCAGACACTTGCACACTCCATGGCTCCTCTTTATGGCTATCAGCAGGCCTTCTGAACTGCACCCACACACTTGCACACTCCATGGCTCCTCTTTATGGCTATCAACCGGCCCTCTGAACTGCACCCAGACACTTGCACACTCCATGGCTCCTCTATGGCTATCAGCCGGCCCTCTGAACTGCACCCAGACACTTGCACACTCCATGGCTCCTCTTTATGGCTATCAGCCGGCCCTCTGAACTGCACCCAGACACTTGCACACTCCATGGCTCCTCTATGGCTATCAGCCGGCCCTCTGAACTGCACCAGACACTTGCACACTCCATGGCTCCTCTTTATGGCTATCAGCCGGCCCTCTGAACTGCACCCAGACACTTGTACACTCCAGGGCTCCTCTATGGCTATCAGCCGCCCCTCTGAACTGCACCCAGACACTTGCACACTCCATGGCTCCTCTATGGCTATCAGCCGGCCCTCTGAACTGCACCCAGACACTTTCACACTCCATGCCTCCTCTATGGGTATCAGCCGGCCCTCTGAACTGCACCCAGACACTTGCACACTCCATGGCTCCTCTATGGCTATGAGCCGACTCTCTGAACTGCACCCAGACACTTGCACACTCCATGGTTCCTCTTTATGGCTATCAGCCGGCCCTCTGAACTGCACCAGACACTTGCACACTCCATGGCTCCTCTTTATGGCTATAAGCCGGCCCTCTGAACTGCACCCAGACACTTGCACACTCCATGGCTCCTCTATGGCTGTCAGCCGGGCCTCTGAACTGCACCCAAACACTTGCACACTCCATGGCTCCTATATGGCTATCAGCCGGCCCTCTGAACTGCACCCAGATACTTGCACACTCCATGGCTCCTCTATGGCTATCAGCCGGCCCTCGGAACTGCACCCAGACACTTGCGGCTCCTCTTTATGGCTATCAGCCGGCCCTCTGAACTGCACCCAGACACTTGCACACTCCATGGCCCCTCTATGGCTATCAGCCGGCCCTCTGAACTGCACCCAGACACTTGCACACTCCATGGCTCCTCTATGGCTATCAGCCGGCCCTCTGAACTGCACCCAGACACTTGCACACTCCATGGCTCCTCTATGGCTATCAGCCGGCACTCTGAACTGCACCCAGACACTTTCACACTCCATGCCTCCTCTATGGGTATCAGCCGGCCTTCTGAACTGCACCCAGACACTTGCACACTCCATGGCTCCTCTATGGGTATCAGCCGGCCTTCTGAACTGCACCCAGACACTTGCACACTCCATGGCTCCTCTTTATGGCTATCAGCCGGCCTTCTGAACTGCACCCAGACACCTGCACACTCCATGGCTCCTCTATGGCTATCAGCCGGCCCTCTGAACTGCACCCAGACACTTGCACACTCCATGGCTCCTCTATGGCTATCAACTGGCCCTCTGAACTGCACCCAGACACTTGCAGCTCCTCTTTATGGCTATCAGCCGGCCCTCTGAACTGCACCCAGACACTTGCAGCTCCTCTTTATGGCTATCAGTCGGCCCTCTGAACTGCACCCAGACACTTGCACACTCCATGGCCCCTCTATGGCTATCAACCGGCCCTCTGAACTGCACCCAGACACTTGCACACTCCATGGCTCCTCTTTCTGGCTATCAGCAGGCCTTCTGAACTGCACCCAGACACTTGCACACTCCATGGCTCCTCTATGGCTATCAGCCGGCCTTCTGAACTACACCCAGACACTTACACACTCCATGGCTCCTCTATAGCTATCAGCCGGCCCTCTGAACTGCACCCAGACGCTTGCACACTCCATGGCTCCTCTATGGCTATCAGCCGGCCCTCTGAACTGCACCCAGACACTTGCAGCTCCTCTTTATGGCTATCAGCCGGCCCTCTGAACTGCACCCAGACACTTGCACACTCCATGGCCCCTCTATGGCTATCAACCGGCCCTCTGAACTGCACCCAGACACTTGCACACTCCATGGCTCCTCTTTCTGGCTATCAGCAGGCCTTCTGAACTGCACCCAGACACTTGCACACTCCATGGCTCCTCTATGGCTATCAGCCGGCCTTCTGAACTACACCCAGACACTTACACACTCCATGGCTCCTCTATGGCTATGAGCCGACCCTCTGAACTGCACCCAAACACTTGCACACTCCATGGCTCCTCTATGGCTACGAGCCGACCCTCTGAACTGCACCCAGACACTTGCACACTCCATGGCTTCTCTATGGCTACGAGCCGACCCTCTGAACTGCACCCAGACACTTGCACACTCCATGGCTCCTCTTTATGGCTATCAGCCGGCCCTCTGAACTGCACCCAGACACTTGCACACTCCATGGCTCCTCTTTATGGCTATCAGCCGGTCCTCTGAACTGCACCCAGACACTTGCACACTCCATGGCTCCTCTATGGCTATCAGCGGGCCTTCTGAACTGCACCCAGACACTTGCACACTCCATGGCTCCTCTATGGCTATCAGCCGGCCCTCTGAACTGCACCCAGACACTTGCACACTCCATGGCTCCTCTTTATGGCTATCAGCCGGTCCTCTGAACTGCACCCAGACACTTGCACACTCCATGGCTCCTCTATGGCTATCAGCGGGCCTTCTGAACTGCACCCAGACACTTGCACACTCCATGGCTCCTCTATGGCTATCAGCGGGCCTTCTGAACTGCACCCAGACACTTGCACACTCCATGGCTCCTCTTTATGGCTATCAGCCGGCCCCCTGAACTGCACCCAGACACTTGCACACTCCATGGCTCCTCTATGGCTATCAGCCGGCCCTCTGAACTGCACCCAGACACTTGCACACTCCATGGCTCCTCTTTATGGCTATCAGCCGGCCATCTGAACTGCACCCAGACACTTGCACACTCCATGGCTCCTCTATGGCTATCAGCCGGCCCCCTGAACTGCACCCAGACACTTGCACACTCCATGGCTCCTCTATGGCTATCAGCCGGCTCTCTGAACTGCACCCAGACACTTGCACACTCCATGGCTCCTCTTTATGGCTATCAGCCGGCCCCCTGAACTGCACCCAGACACTTGCACACTCCATGGCTCCTCTATGGCTATCAGCCGGCCCCCTGAACTGCACCCAGACACTTGCACACTCCATGGCTCCTCTATGGCTATCAGCCGGCCCCCTGAACTGCACCCAGACACTTGCACACTCCATGGCTCCTCTATGGCTATCAGCCGGCCCTCTGAACTGCACCCAGACACTTGCACACTCCATGGCTCCTCTTTATGGCTATCAGCCGGCCCTCTGAACTGCACCCAGACACTTGCACACCCCATGGCTCCTCTATGGCTATCAGCCGGCCCTCTGAACTGCACCCAGACACTTTCACACTCCATGCCTCCTCTATGGGTATCAGCCGGCCCTCTGAACTGGACCCAGACACTTGCACACTCCATGGCTCCTCTATGGCTATGAGCCGACCCTCTGAACTGCACCCAGACACTTGCACACTCCATGGCTCCTCTTTATGGCTATCAGCCGGCCCTCTGAACTGCACCAGACACTTGCACACTCCATGGCTCCTCTTTATGGCTATAAGCCGGCCCTCTGAACTGCACCCAGACACTTGCACACTCCATGGCTCCTCTATGGCTGTCAGCCGGCCCTCTGAACTGCACCAAGACACTTGCACACTCCATGGCTCCTCTATGGCTATCAGCCGGCCCTCTGAACTGCACCCAGACACTTGCACACTCCATGGCTCCTCTATGGCTATCAGCCGGCCCTCTGAACTGCACCCAGACACTTGCACACTCCATGGCTCCTCTATGGCTATGAACCGACCCTCTGAACTGCACCCAGACACTTGCACACTCCATGGCTCCTCTTTATGGCTATCAGCCGGCCCTCTGAACTGCACCAGACACTTGCACACTCCATGGCTCCTCTTTATGGCTATAAACCGGCCCTCTGAACTGCACCCAGACACTTGCACACTCCATGGCTCCTCTATGGCTGTCAGCCGGCCCTCTGAACTGCACCAAGACACTTGCACACTCCATGGCTCCTCTATGGCTATCAGCCGGCCCTCTGAACTGCACCCAGACACTTGCACACTCCATGGCTCCTCTATGGCTATCAGCCGGCCCTCTGAACTGCACCCAGACACTTGCACACTCCATGGCTCCTCTTTATGGCTATCAGCCGGCCCTCTGAACTGCACCAAGACACTTGCACACTCCATGGCTCCTCTATGGCTATCAGCCGGCCCTCTGAACTGCACCCAGACACTTGCACACTCCATGGCTCCTCTATGGCTATCAGCCGGCCCTCTGAACTGCACCCAGACACTTTCACACTCCATGCCTCCTCTATGGGTATCAGCCGGCCTTCTGAACTGCACCCAGACACTTGCACACTCCATGGCTCCTCTATGGGTATCAGCCGGCCTTCTGAACTGCACCCAGACACTTGCACACTCCATGGCTCCTCTTTATGGCTATCAGCCGGCCTTCTGAACTGCACCCAGACACTTGCACACTCCATGGCTCCTCTATGGCTATCAGCCGGCCCTCTGAACTGCACCCAGAAACTTGCACACTCCATGGCTCCTCTATGGCTATCAGCCGGCCCTCTGAACTGCACCCAGACACTTGCACACTCCATGGCTCCTCTATGGGTATTAGCCGGCCTTCTGAACTGCACCCAGACACTTGCACACTCCATGGCTCCTCTTTATGGCTATCAGCCGGCCTTCTGAACTGCACCCAGACACTTGCACACTCCATGGCTCCTCTATGGCTATCAGCCGGCCCTCTGAACTGCACCCAGAAACTTGCACACTCCATGGCTCCTCTATGGCTATCAGCCGGCCCTCTGAACTGCACCCAGACACTTGCACACTCCATGGCTGCTCTGTGGGTATCAGCCGGCCTTCTGAACTGCACCCAGACACTTGCACACTCCATGGCTCCTCTTTATGGCTATCAGCCGGCCCTCTGAACTGCACCCAGACACTTGCACACTCCATGGCTCCTGTATGGCTATCAGCAGGCCTTCTGAACTGCACCCAGACACTTGCACACTCCATGGCTCCTCTTTATGGCTATCAGCCGGCCCTCTGAACTGCACCCAGACACTTGCACACTCCATGGCTCCGCTATGGCTATGAGCCGACCCTCTGAACTGCACCCAGACACTTGCACACTCCATGGCTCCTCTATGGCTATCAGCCGGCCTTCTGAACTGCACCCAGACACTTGCACATTCCATGGCTCCCATTTATGGCTACCAGCCGGCCCTCTGAACTGCACCCAGACACTTGCACACTCCATGGCTCCTCTATGGCTATGAGCCGACCCTGTGAACTGCCCCCAGACACTTGCACACTCCATGGCTTCTCTATGGCTATGAGCCGACCCTCTGAACTGCACCCAGACACTTGCACTTGCACACTCCATGGCTCCTCCATGGGTATCAGCCGGCCCTCTGAACTGGACCCAGACACTTGCACACTCCATGGCTCCTCTATGGCTATGAGCCGACCCTCTGATCTGCACCCAGACACTTGCATACTCCATGGCTCCTCTTTATGGCTATCATCCGGCCCTCTGAACTGCACCCAGACACTTGCACACTCCATGGCTCCTCTATGGCTATCAGCCGGACCTCTGGACTGCACCCAGACACTTGCACACCCCATGGCTCCTCTATAGCTATCAGCCGGCCCTCTGAACTGCACCCAGACACTTGCACACTCCATGGCTCCTCTATGGCTATCAACTGGCCCTCTGAACTGCACCCAGACACTTGCAGCTCCTCTTTATGGCTATCAGCCGGCCCTCTGAACTGCACCCAGACACTTGCAGCTCCTCTTTATGGCTATCAGCCGGCCCTCTGAACTGCACCCAGACACTTGCACACTCCATGGCCCCTCTATGGCTATCAACCGGCCCTCTGAACTGCACCCAGACACTTGCACACTCCATGGCTCCTCTTTCTGGCTATCAGCAGGCCTTCTGAACTGCACCCAGACACTTGCACACTCCATGGCTCCTCTATGGCTATCAGCCGGCCTTCTGAACTACACCCAGACACTTACACACTCCATGGCTCCTCTATAGCTATCAGCCGGCCCTCTGAACTGCACCCAGACGCTTGCACACTCCATGGCTCCTCTATGGATATCAGCCGGCCCTCTGAACTGCACCCAGACACTTGCAGCTCCTCTTTATGGCTATCAGCCGGCCCTCTGAACTGCACCCAGACACTTGCACACTCCATGGCTCCTCTTTCGGGCTATCAGCAGGCCTTCTGAACTGCACCCAGACACTTGCACACTCCATGGCTCCTCTATGGCTATCAGCCGGCCTTCTGAACTACACCCAGACACTTACACACTCCATGGCTCCTCTATGGCTATGAGCCGACCCTCTGAACTGCACCCAAACACTTGCACACTCCATGGCTCCTCTATGGCTACGAGCCGACCCTCTGAACTGCACCCAGACACTTGCACACTCCATGGCTTCTCTATGGCTACGAGCCGACCCTCTGAACTGCACCCAGACACTTGCACACTCCATGGCTCCTCTTTATGGCTATCAGCCGGCCCTCTGAACTGCACCCAGACACTTGCACACTCCATGGCTCCTCTTTATGGCTATCAGCCGGTCCTCTGAACTGCACCCAGACACTTGCACACTCCATGGCTCCTCTATGGCTATCAGCGGGCCTTCTGAACTGCACCCAGACACTTGCACACTCCATGGCTCCTCTATGGCTATCAGCCGGCCCTCTGAACTGCACCCAGACACTTGCACACTCCATGGCTCCTCTTTATGGCTATCAGCCGGTCCTCTGAACTGCACCCAGACACTTGCACACTCCATGGCTCCTCTATGGCTATCAGCGGGCCTTCTGAACTGCACCCAGACACTTGCACACTCCATGGCTCCTCTTTATGGCTATCAGCCGGCCCCCTGAACTGCACCCAGACACTTGCACACTCCATGGCTCCTCTATGGCTATCAGCCGGCCCTCTGAACTGCACCCAGACACTTGCACACTCCATGGCTCCTCTTTATGGCTATCAGCCGGCCCTCTGAACTGCACCCAGACACTTGCACACTCCATGGCTCCTCTATGGCTATCAGCCGGCCCCCTGAACTGCACCCAGACACTTGCACACTCCATGGCTCCTCTATGGCTATCAGCCGGCCCTCTGAACTGCACCCAGACACTTGCACACTCCATGGCTCCTCTTTATGGCTATCAGCCGGCCCCCTGAACTGCACCCAGACACTTGCACACTCCATGGCTCCTCTATGGCTATCAGCCGGCCCCCTGAACTGCACCCAGACACTTGCACACTCCATGGCTCCTCTATGGCTATCAGCCGGCCCCCTGAACTGCACCCAGACACTTGCACACTCCATGGCTCCTCTATGGCTATCAGCCGGCCCTCTGAACTGCACCCAGACACTTGCACACTCCATGGCTCCTCTTTATGGCTATCAGCCGGCCCCCTGAACTGCACCCAGACACTTGCACACTCCATGGCTCCTCTATGGCTATCAGCCGGCCCCCTGAACTGCACCCAGACACTTGCACACTCCATGGCTCCTCTATGGCTATCAGCCGGCCCTCTGAACTGAACCCAGACACTTGCACACTCCATGGCTCCTCTTTATGGCTATCAGCCGGCCCTCTGAACTGCACCCAGACACTTGCACACGCCATGGCTCCTCTATGGCTATCAGCCGGCCCTCTGAACTGCACCCAGACACTTTCACACTCCATGCCTCCTCTATGGGTATCAGCCGGCCCTCTGAACTGGACCCAGACACTTGCACACTCCATGGCTCCTCTATGGCTATGAGCCGACCCTCTGAACTGCACCCAGACACTTGCACACTCCATGGCTCCTCTTTATGGCTATCAGCCGGCCCTCTGAACTGCACCAGACACTTGCACACTCCATGGCTCCTCTTTATAGCTATAAGCCGGCCCTCTGAACTGCACCCAGACACTTGCACACTCCATGGCTCCTCTATGGCTGTCAGCCGGCCCTCTGAACTGCACCCAGACACTTGCACACTCCATGGCTCCTCTATGGCTATCAGCCGGCCCTCGGAACTGCACCCAGACACTTGCGGCTCCTCTTTATGGCTATCAGCCGGCCCTCTGAACTGCACCCAGACACTTGCACACTCCATGGCCCCTCTATGGCTATCAGCCGGCCCTCTGAACTGCACCCAGACACTTGCACACTCCATGGCTCCTCTTTATGGCTATCAGCTGGCCCTCTGAACTGCACCCAGAAACTTGCACACTCCATGGCTCCTCTATGGCTATCAGCCGGCCCTCTGAACTGCACCCAGACACTTGCACACTCCATGGCTCCTCTATGGCTATCAGCCGGCCCTCTGAACTGCACCCAGACACTTGCACACTCCATGGCTCCTCTATGGCTATCAGCCGGCCTTCTGAACTGCACCCAGACACTTGCACACTCCATGGCTCCTCTTTATGGCTATCAGCCGGCCATCTGAACTGCACCCAGACACTTGCACACTCCATGGCTCCTCTATGGCTATCAGCCGGCCCCCTGAACTGCACCCAGACACTTGCACACTCCATGGCTCCTCTATGGCTATCAGCCGGCTCTCTGAACTGCACCCAGACACTTGCACACTCCATGGCTCCTCTTTATGGCTATCAGCCGGCCCCCTGAACTGCACCCAGACACTTGCACACTCCATGGCTCCTCTATGGCTATCAGCCGGCCCCCTGAACTGCACCCAGACACTTGCACACTCCATGGCTCCTCTATGGCTATCAGCCAGCCCCCTGAACTGCACCCAGACACTTGCACACTCCATGGCTCCTCTATGGCTATCAGCCGGCCCTCTGAACTGCACCCAGACACTTGCACACTCCATGGCTCCTCTTTATGGCTATCAGCCGGCCCTCTGAACTGCACCCAGACACTTGCACACCCCATGGCTCCTCTATGGCTATCAGCCGGCCCTCTGAACTGCACCCAGACACTTTCACACTCCATGCCTCCTCTATGGGTATCAGCCGGCCCTCTGAACTGGACCCAGACACTTGCACACTCCATGGCTCCTCTATGGCTATGAGCCGACCCTCTGAACTGCACCCAGACACTTGCACACTCCATGGCTCCTCTTTATGGCTATCAGCCGGCCCTCTGAACTGCACCAGACACTTGCACACTCCATGGCTCCTCTTTATGGCTATAAGCCGGCCCTCTGAACTGCACCCAGACACTTGCACACTCCATGGCTCCTCTATGGCTGTCAGCCGGCCCTCTGAACTGCACCAAGACACTTGCACACTCCATGGCTCCTCTATGGCTATCAGCCGGCCCTCTGAACTGCACCCAGACACTTGCACACTCCATGGCTCCTCTATGGCTATCAGCCGGCCCTCTGAACTGCACCCAGACACTTGCACACTCCATGGCTCCTCTATGGCTATGAACCGACCCTCTGAACTGCACCCAGACACTTGCACACTCCATGGCTCCTCTTTATGGCTATCAGCCGGCCCTCTGAACTGCACCAGACACTTGCACACTCCATGGCTCCTCTTTATGGCTATAAGCCGGCCCTCTGAACTGCACCCAGACACTTGCACACTCCATGGCTCCTCTATGGCTGTCAGCCGGCCCTCTGAACTGCACCAAGACACTTGCACACTCCATGGCTCCTCTATGGCTATCAGCCGGCCCTCTGAACTGCACCCAGACACTTGCACACTCCATGGCTCCTCTATGGCTATCAGCCGGCCCTCTGAACTGCACCCAGACACTTGCACACTCCATGGCTCCTCTTTATGGCTATCAGCTAGCCCTCTGAACTGCACCCAGACACTTGCACACTCCATGGCTCCTCTATGGCTATCAGCCGGCCCTCTGAAATGCACCCAGACACTTGCACACTCCATGGCTCCTCTATGGCTATCAGCCGGCCCTCTGAACTGCACCCAGACACTTTCACACTCCATGCCTCCTCTATGGGTATCAGCCGGCCTTCTGAACTGCACCCAGACACTTGCACACTCCATGGCTCCTCTATGGGTATCAGCCGGCCTTCTGAACTGCACCCAGACACTTGCACACTCCATGGCTCCTCTTTATGGCTATCAGCCGGCCTTCTGAACTGCACCCAGACACTTGCACACTCCATGGCTCCTCTATGGCTATCAGCCGGCCCTCTGAACTGCACCCAGAAACTTGCACACTCCATGGCTCCTCTATGGCTATCAGCCGGCCCTCTGAACTGCACCCAGACACTTGCACACTCCATGGCTCCTCTATGGGTATTAGCCGGCCTTCTGAACTGCACCCAGACACTTGCACACTCCATGGCTCCTCTTTATGGCTATCAGCCGGCCTTCTGAACTGCACCCAGACACTTGCACACTCCATGGCTCCTCTATGGCTATCAGCCGGCCCTCTGAACTGCACCCAGAAACTTGCACACTCCATGGCTCCTCTATGGCTATCAGCCGGCCCTCTGAACTGCACCCAGACACTTGCACACTCCATGGCTGCTCTGTGGGTATCAGCCGGCCTTCTGAACTGCACCCAGACACTTGCACACTCCATGGCTCCTCTTTATGGCTATCAGCCGGCCCTCTGAACTGCACCCAGACACTTGCACACTCCATGGCTCCTGTATGGCTATCAGCAGGCCTTCTGAACTGCACCCAGACACTTGCACACTCCATGGCTCCTCTTTATGGCTATCAGCCGGCCCTCTGAACTGCACCCAGACACTTGCACACTCCATGGCTCCTCTATGGCTATGAGCCGACCCTCTGAACTGCACCCAGACACTTGCACACTCCATGGCTCCTCTATGGCTATCAGCCGGCCTTCTGAACTGCACCCAGACACTTGCACATTCCATGGCTCCCATTTATGGCTACCAGCCGGACCTCTGAACTGCACCCAGACACTTGCACACTCCATGGCTCCTCTATGGCTATGAGCCGACCCTCTGAACTGCCCCCAGACACTTGCACACTCCATGGCGTCTCTATGGCTATGAGCCGACCCTCTGAACTGCACCCAGACACTTGCACTTGCACACTCCATGGCTCCTCCATGGGTATCAGCCGGCCCTCTGAACTGGACCCAGACACTTGCACACTCCATGGCTCCTCTATGGCTATGAGCCGACCCTCTGATCTGCACCCAGACACTTGCATACTCCATGGCTCCTCTTTATGGCTATCATCCGGCCCTCTGAACTGCACCCAGACACTTGCACACTCCATGGCTCCTCTATGGCTATCAGCCGGACCTCTGGACTGCACCCAGACACTTGCACACCCCATGGCTCCTCTATAGCTATCAGCCGGCCCTCTGAACTGCACCCAGACACTTGCACACTCCATGGCTCCTCTATGGCTATCAACTGGCCCTCTGAACTGCACCCAGACACTTGCAGCTCCTCTTTATGGCTATCAGCCGGCCCTCTGAACTGCACCCAGACACTTGCAGCTCCTCTTTATGGCTATCAGCCGGCCCTCTGAACTGCACCCAGACACTTGCACACTCCATGGCCCCTCTATGGCTATCAACCGGCCCTCTGAACTGCACCCAGACACTTGCACACTCCATGGCTCCTCTTTCTGGCTATCAGCAGGCCTTCTGAACTGCACCCAGACACTTGCACACTCCATGGCTCCTCTATGGCTATCAGCCGGCCTTCTGAACTACACCCAGACACTTACACACTCCATGGCTCCTCTATAGCTATCAGCCGGCCCTCTGAACTGCACCCAGACGCTTGCACACTCCATGGCTCCTCTATGGATATCAGCCGGCCCTCTGAACTGCACCCAGACACTTGCAGCTCCTCTTTATGGCTATCAGCCGGCCCTCTGAACTGCACCCAGACACTTGCACACTCCATGGCTCCTCTTTCGGGCTATCAGCAGGCCTTCTGAACTGCACCCAGACACTTGCACACTCCATGGCTCCTCTATGGCTATCAGCCGGCCTTCTGAACTACACCCAGACACTTACACACTCCATGGCTCCTCTATGGCTATGAGCCGACCCTCTGAACTGCACCCAAACACTTGCACACTCCATGGCTCCTCTATGGCTACGAGCCGACCCTCTGAACTGCACCCAGACACTTGCACACTCCATGGCTTCTCTATGGCTACGAGCCGACCCTCTGAACTGCACCCAGACACTTGCACACTCCATGGCTCCTCTTTATGGCTATCAGCCGGCCCTCTGAACTGCACCCAGACACTTGCACACTCCATGGCTCCTCTTTATGGCTATCAGCCGGTCCTCTGAACTGCACCCAGACACTTGCACACTCCATGGCTCCTCTATGGCTATCAGCGGGCCTTCTGAACTGCACCCAGACACTTGCACACTCCATGGCTCCTCTATGGCTATCAGCCGGCCCTCTGAACTGCACCCAGACACTTGCACACTCCATGGCTCCTCTTTATGGCTATCAGCCGGTCCTCTGAACTGCACCCAGACACTTGCACACTCCATGGCTCCTCTATGGCTATCAGCGGGCCTTCTGAACTGCACCCAGACACTTGCACACTCCATGGCTCCTCTATGGCTATCAGCGGGCCTTCTGAACTGCACCCAGACACTTGCACACTCCATGGCTCCTCTTTATGGCTATCAGCCGGCCCCCTGAACTGCACCCAGACACTTGCACACTCCATGGCTCCTCTATGGCTATCAGCCGGCCCTCTGAACTGCACCCAGACACTTGCACACTCCATGGCTCCTCTTTATGGCTATCAGCCGGCCCTCTGAACTGCACCCAGACACTTGCACACTCCATGGCTCCTCTATGGCTATCAGCCGGCCCCCTGAACTGCACCCAGACACTTGCACACTCCATGGCTCCTCTATGGCTATCAGCCGGCCCTCTGAACTGCACCCAGACACTTGCACACTCCATGGCTCCTCTTTATGGCTATCAGCCGGCCCCCTGAACTGCACCCAGACACTTGCACACTCCATGGCTCCTCTATGGCTATCAGCCGGCCCCCTGAACTGCACCCAGACACTTGCACACTCCATGGCTCCTCTATGGCTATCAGCCGGCCCCCTGAACTGCACCCAGACACTTGCACACTCCATGGCTCCTCTATGGCTATCAGCCGGCCCTCTGAACTGCACCCAGACACTTGCACACTCCATGGCTCCTCTTTATGGCTATCAGCCGGCCCCCTGAACTGCACCCAGACACTTGCACACTCCATGGCTCCTCTATGGCTATCAGCCGGCCCCCTGAACTGCACCCAGACACTTGCACACTCCATGGCTCCTCTATGGCTATCAGCCGGCCCTCTGAACTGCACCCAGACACTTGCACACTCCATGGCTCCTCTTTATGGCTATCAGCCGGCCCTCTGAACTGCACCCAGACACTTGCACACGCCATGGCTCCTCTATGGCTATCAGCCGGCCCTCTGAACTGCACCCAGACACTTTCACACTCCATGCCTCCTCTATGGGTATCAGCCGGCCCTCTGAACTGGACCCAGACACTTGCACACTCCATGGCTCCTCTATGGCTATGAGCCGACCCTCTGAACTGCACCCAGACACTTGCACACTCCATGGCTCCTCTTTATGGCTATCAGCCGGCCCTCTGAACTGCACCAGACACTTGCACACTCCATGGCTCCTCTTTATAGCTATAAGCCGGCCCTCTGAACTGCACCCAGACACTTGCACACTCCATGGCTCCTCTATGGCTATCAGCCGGCCCTCGGAACTGCACCCAGACACTTGCGGCTCCTCTTTATGGCTATCAGCCGGCCCTCTGAACTGCACCCAGACACTTGCACACTCCATGGCCCCTCTATGGCTATCAGCCGGCCCTCTGAACTGCACCCAGACACTTGCACACTCCATGGCTCCTCTTTATGGCTATCAGCTGGCCCTCTGAACTGCACCCAGAAACTTGCACACTCCATGGCTCCTCTATGGCTATCAGCCGGCCCTCTGAACTGCACCCAGACACTTGCACACTCCATGGCTCCTCTATGGCTATCAGCCGGCCCTCTGAACTGCACCCAGACACTTTCACACTCCATGCCTCCTCTATGGGTATCAGCCGGCCTTCTGAACTGCACCCAGACACTTGCACACTCCATGGCTCCTCTATGGGTATCAGCCGGCCTTCTGAACTGCACCCAGACACTTGCACACTCCATGGCTCCTCTTTATGGCTATCAGCCGGCCTTCTGAACTGCACCCAGACACTTGCACACTCCATGGCTCCTCTATGGCTATCAGCCGGCCCTCTGAACTGCACCCAGAAACTTGCACACTCCATGGCTCCTCTATGGCTATCAGCCGGCCCTCTGAACTGCACCCAAACACTTGCACACTCCATGGCTCCTGTATGGCTATCAGCAGGCCTTCTGAACTGCACCCAGACACTTGCACACTCCATGGCTCCTCTTTATGGCTATCAGCCGGCCCTCTGAACTGCACCCAGACACTTGCACACTCCATGGCTCCTCTATGGCTATGAGCCGACCCTCTGAACTGCACCCAGACACTTGCACACTCCATGGCTCCTCTATGGCTATCAGCCGGCCTTCTGAACTGCACCCAGACACTTGCACATTCCATGGCTCCTATTTATGGCTACCAGCCGGCCCTCTGAACTGCACCCAGACACTTGCACACTCCATGGCTCCTCTATGGCTATGAGACGACCCTCTGAACTGCCCCCAGACACTTGCACACTCCATGGCTTCTCTATGGCTATGAGCCGACCCTCTGAACTGCACCCAGACACTTGCACACTCCATGGCTCCTCTATGGCTGTCAGCCGGCCCCCTGAACTGCACCCAGACACTTGCACACTCCATGGCTCCTCTATGGCTATCAGCCGGCCCTCGGAACTGCACCCAGACACTTGCGGCTCCTCTTTATGGCTATCAGCCGGCCCTCTGAACTGCACCCAGACACTTGCACACTCCATGGCTCCTCTTTATGGCTATCAGCCGGCCCCCTGAACTGCACCCAGACACTTGCACACTCCATGGCTCCTCTATGGCTATCAGCCGGCCCCCTGAACTGCACCCAGACACTTGCACACTCCATGGCTCCTCTTTATGGCTATCAGCCGGCCCTCTGAACTGCACCCAGACACCTGCACACTCCATGGCTCCTCTATGGCTATGAGCCGACCCTCTGAACTGCACCCAGACACTTGCACACTCCATGGCTCCTCTATGGCTATCAGCCGGCCTTCTGAACTGCACCCAGACACTTGCACATTCCATGGCTCCCATTTATGGCTACCAGCCGGCCCTCTGAACTGCACCCAGACACTTGCACACTCCATGGCTCCTCTATGGCTATGAGACGACCCTCTGAACTGCCCCCAGACACTTGCACACTCCATGGCTTCTCTATGGCTATGAGCCGACCCTCTGAACTGCACCCAGACACTTGCACTTGCACACTCCATGGCTCCTCTATGGGTATCAGCTGGCCCTCTGAACTGCACCCAGACACTTGCACACTCCATGGCTCCTCTATGGGTGTCAGCCGTCCTTCTGAACTGCACCCAGACAGTTGCACACTCCATGGCTCCTCTTTATGGGTATCAGCCGGCCCTCTGAACTGCACACAGACACTTGCACACTCCATGGCTCCTCTATGGCTATGAGCCGACCCTCTGAACTGCACCCAGACACTTGCACACTCCATGGCACCTCTATGGCTATCACCCGGCCTTCTGAACTGCACCCAGACACTTGCACACTCCATGGCTCCTCTATGGCTATGAGCCGACCCTCTGAACTGCACCCAGACACTTGCACACACCATGGCACCTCTATGGCTATCACCCGGCCTTCTGAACTGCACCCAGACACTTGCACACTCCATGGCTTCTCTTTATGGCTATCAGCCGGCCCTCTGAACTGCACCCAGACACTTGCACACTCCATGGCCCCTCTTTATGGCTATCAGCCGGCCCTCTGAACTGCACCCAGACACTTGCACACTCCATGGCTCCTCTATGGCTATCAGCCGGCCCTCTGAACTGCACCCAGACACTTGCACACTCCATGGCTCCTCTATGGGTATCAGCCGGCCCTCTGAACTGCACCCAGACACTTGCACACTCCATGGCTCCTCTTTATGGCTATCAGCAGGCCTTCTGAACTGCACCCACACACTTGCACACTCCATGGCTCCTCTTTATGGCTATCAACCGGCCCTCTGAACTGCACCCAGACACTTGCACACTCCATGGCTCCTCTATGGCTATCAGCCGGCCCTCTGAACTGAACCCAGACACTTGCACACTCCATGGCTCCTCTTTATGGCTATCAGCCGGCCCTCTGAACTGCACCCAGACACTTGCACACTCCATGGCTCCTCTATGGCTATCAGCCGGCCCTCTGAACTGCACCAGACACTTGCACACTCCATGGCTCCTCTTTATGGCTATCAGCCGGCCCTCTGAACTGCACCCAGACACTTGTACACTCCAGGGCTCCTCTATGGCTATCAGCCGGCCCTCTGAACTGAACCCAGACACTTGCACACTCCATGGCTCCTCTTTATGGCTATCAGCCGCCCCTCTGAACTGCACCCAGACACTTGCACACTCCATGGCTCCTCTATGGCTATGAGACGACCCTCTGAACTGCCCCCAGACACTTGCACACTCCATGGCTTCTCTATGGCTATGAGCCGACCCTCTGAACTGCACCCAGACACTTGCACACTCCATGGCTCCTCTATGGCTGTCAGCCGGCCCTCTGAACTGCACCCAGACACTTGCACACTCCATGGCTCCTCTATGGCTATCAGCCGGCCCTCGGAACTGCACCCAGACACTTGCGGCTCCTCTTTATGGCTATCAGCCGGCCCTCTGAACTGCACCCAGACACTTGCACACTCCATGGCTCCTCTTTATGGCTATCAGCCGGCCCCCTGAACTGCACCCAGACACTTGCACACTCCATGGCTCCTCTATGGCTATCAGCCGGCCCCCTGAACTGCACCCAGACACTTGCACACTCCATGGCTCCTCTTTATGGCTATCAGCCGGCCCTCTGAACTGCACCCAGACACCTGCACACTCCATGGCTCCTCTATGGCTATGAGCCGACCCTCTGAACTGCACCCAGACACTTGCACACTCCATGGCTCCTCTATGGCTATCAGCCGGCCTTCTGAACTGCACCCAGACACTTGCACATTCCATGGCTCCCATTTATGGCTACCAGCCGGCCCTCTGAACTGCACCCAGACACTTGCACACTCCATGGCTCCTCTATGGCTATGAGACGACCCTCTGAACTGCCCCCAGACACTTGCACACTCCATGGCTTCTCTATGGCTATGAGCCGACCCTCTGAACTGCACCCAGACACTTGCACTTGCACACTCCATGGCTCCTCTATGGGTATCAGCTGGCCCTCTGAACTGCACCCAGACACTTGCACACTCCATGGCTCCTCTATGGGTGTCAGCCGGCCTTCTGAACTGCACCCAGACAGTTGCACACTCCATGGCTCCTCTTTATGGGTATCAGCCGGCCCTCTGAACTGCACCCAGACACTTGCACACTCCATGGCTCCTCTATGGCTATGAGCCGACCCTCTGAACTGCACCCAGACACTTGCACACTCCATGGCACCTCTATGGCTATCACCCGGCCTTCTGAACTGCACCCAGACACTTGCACACTCCATGGCTCCTCTATGGCTATGAGCCGACCCTCTGAACTGCACCCAGACACTTGCACACACCATGGCACCTCTATGGCTATCACCCGGCCTTCTGAACTGCACCCAGACACTTGCACACTCCATGGCTTCTCTTTATGGCTATCAGCCGGCCCTCTGAACTGCACCCAGACACTTGCACACTCCATGGCCCCTCTTTATGGCTATCAGCCGGCCCTCTGAACTGCACCCAGACACTTGCACACTCCATGGCTCCTCTATGGCTATCAGCCGGCCCTCTGAACTGCACCCAGACACTTGCACACTCCATGGCTCCTCTATGGGTATCAGCCGGCCCTCTGAACTGCACCCAGACACTTGCACACTCCATGGCTCCTCTTTATGGCTATCAGCAGGCCTTCTGAACTGCACCCACACACTTGCACACTCCATGGCTCCTCTTTATGGCTATCAACCGGCCCTCTGAACTGCACCCAGACACTTGCACACTCCATGGCTCCTCTATGGCTATCAGCCGGCCCTCTGAACTGCACCCAGACACTTGCACACTCCATGGCTCCTCTTTATGGCTATCAGCCGGCCCTCTGAACTGCACCCAGACACTTGCACACTCCATGGCTCCTCTATGGCTATCAGCCGGCCCTCTGAACTGCACCAGACACTTGCACACTCCATGGCTCCTCTTTATGGCTATCAGCCGGCCCTCTGAACTGCACCCAGACACTTGTACACTCCAGGGCTCCTCTATGGCTATCAGCCGCCCCTCTGAACTGCACCCAGACACTTGCACACTCCATGGCTCCTCTATGGCTATCAGCCGGCCCTCTGAACTGCACCCAGACACTTTCACACTCCATGCCTCCTCTATGGGTATCAGCCGGCCCTCTGAACTGCACCCAGACACTTGCACACTCCATGGCTCCTCTATGGCTATGAGCCGACTCTCTGAACTGCACCCAGACACTTGCACACTCCATGGTTCCTCTTTATGGCTATCAGCCGGCCCTCTGAACTGCACCAGACACTTGCACACTCCATGGCTCCTCTTTATGGCTATAAGCCGGCCCTCTGAACTGCACCCAGACACTTGCACACTCCATGGCTCCTCTATGGCTGTCAGCCGGGCCTCTGAACTGCACCCAAACACTTGCACACTCCATGGCTCCTATATGGCTATCAGCCGGCCCTCTGAACTGCACCCAGATACTTGCACACTCCATGGCTCCTCTATGGCTATCAGCCGGCCCTCGGAACTGCACCCAGACACTTGCGGCTCCTCTTTATGGCTATCAGCCGGCCCTCTGAACTGCACCCAGACACTTGCACACTCCATGGCCCCTCTATGGCTATCAGCCGGCCCTCTGAACTGCACCCAGACACTTGCACACTCCATGGCTCCTCTTTATGGCTATCAGCCGGCCCTCTGAACTGCACCCAGACACTTGCACACTCCATGGCTCCTCTATGGCTATCAGCCGGCCCTCTGAACTGCACCCAGACACTTGCACACTCCATGGCTCCTCTATGGCTATCAGCCGGCACTCTGAACTGCACCCAGACACTTTCACACTCCATGCCTCCTCTATGGGTATCAGCCGGCCTTCTGAACTGCACCCAGACACTTGCACACTCCATGGCTCCTCTATGGGTATCAGCCGGCCTTCTGAACTGCACCCAGACACTTGCACACTCCATGGCTCCTCTTTATGGCTATCAGCCGGCCTTCTGAACTGCACCCAGACACCTGCACACTCCATGGCTCCTCTATGGCTATCAGCCGGCCCTCTGAACTGCACCCAGAAACTTGCACACTCCATGGCTCCTCTATGGCTATCAGCCAGCCCTCTGAACTGCACCCAGACACTTGCACACTCCATGTCTCCTCTACGGGTATCAGCCGGCCTTCTAAACTGCACCCAGACACTTGCACACTCCATGGCTGCTCTGTGGGTATCAGCCGGCCTTCTGAACTGCACCCAGACACTTGCACACTCCATGGCTCCTCTTTATGGCTATCAGCCGGCCCTCTGAACTGCACCCAGACACTTGCACACTCCATGGCTCCTGTATGGCTATCAGCAGGCCTTCTGAACTGCACCCAGACACTTGCACACTCCATGGCTCCTCTTTATGGCTATCAGCCGGCCTTCTGAACTGCACCCAGACACTTGCACACTCCATGGCTCCTCTATGGCTATGAGCCGACCCTCTGAACTGCACCCAGACACTTGCACACTCCATGGCTCCTCTATGGCTATCAGCGGGCCTTCTGAACTGCACCCAGACACTTGCACACTCCATGGGTCCTCTATGGGTATCAGCCGGCCCTCTGAACTGCACCCAGACACTTGCACACTCCATGGCACCTCTATGGCTATCACCCGGCCTTCTGAACTGCACCCAGACACTTGCACACTCCATGGCTCCTCTATGGCTATGAGCCGACCCTCTGAACTGCACCCAGACACTTGCACACACCATGGCACCTCTATGGCTATCACCCGGCCTTCTGAACTGCACCCAGACACTTGCACACTCCATGGCTTCTCTTTATGGCTATCAGCCGGCCCTCGGAACTGCACCCAGACACTTGCACACTCCATGGCCCCTCTTTATGGCTATCAGCCGGCCCTCTGAACTGCACCCAGACACTTGCACACTCCATGGCTCCTCTATGGCTATCAGCCGGCCCTCTGAACTGCACCCAGACACTTGCACACTCCATGGCTCCTCTATGGGTATCAGCCGGCCCTCTGAACTGCACCCAGACACTTGCACACTCCATGGCTCCTCTATGGCTATGAGCCGACCCTCTGAACTGCACCCAGACACTTGCACACTCCATGGCTCCTCTATGGCTATCAGCCGGCCTTCTGAACTGCCCCCAGACACTTGCACACTCCATGGCTCCCATTTATGGCTACCAGCCGGCCCTCTGAACTGCACCCAGACACTTGCACACTCCATGGCTCCTCTATGGCTATGAGCCGACCCTCTGAACTGGCCCCAGACACTTGCACACTCCATGGCTTCTCTATGGCTATGAGCCGACGCTCTGAACTGCACCCAGACACTTGCACTTGCACACTCCATGGCTCCTCTATGGGTATCAGCTGGCCCTCTGAACTGCACCCAGACACTTGCACACTCCATGGCTCCTCTTTATGGGTATCAGCCGGCCCTCTGAACTGCACCCAGACACTGGCACACTCCATGGCTCCTCTATGGCTATGAGCCGACCCTCTGAACTGCACCCAGACACTTGCACACACCATGGCACCTCTATGGCTATCACCCGGCCTTCTGAACTGCACCCAGACACTTGCACACTCCATGGCTCCTCTATGGCTATGAGCCGACCCTCTGAACTGCACCCAGACACTTGCACACACCATGGCACCTCTATGGCTATCACCCGGCCTTCTGAACTGCACCCAGACACTTGCACACTCCATGGCTTCTCTATGGCTATGAGCCGACCCTCTGAACTGCACCCAGACACTTGCACACTCCATGGCTCCTCTATGGCTATCAGCCGGCCTTCTGAACTGCACCCAGACACTTGCACACTCCATGGCTCCCATTTATGGCTACCAGCCGGCCCTCTGAACTGCACCCAGACACTTGCACACTCCATGGCTCCTCTATGGCTATGAGCCGACCCTCTGAACTGGCCCCAGACACTTGCACACTCCATGGCTTCTCTATGGCTATGAGCCGACCCTCTGAACTGCACCCAGACACTTTCACTTGCACACTCCATGGCTCCTCTATGGGTATCAGCTGGCCCTCTGAACTGCACCCAGACACTTGCACACTCCATTGCTCCTCTTTATGGGTATCAGCCGGCCCTCTGAACTGCACCCAGACACTGGCACACTCCATGGCTCCTCTATGGCTATGAGCCGACCCTCTGAACTGCACCCAGACACTTGCACACTCCATGGCACCTCTATGGCTATCACCCGGCCTTGTGAACTGCACCCAGACACTTGCACACTCCGTGGCTCCTCTATGGCTATGAGCCGACCCTCTGAACTGCACCCAGACACTTGCACACACCATGGCACCTCTATGGCTATCACCCGGCCTTCTGAACTGCACCCAGACACTTGCACACTCCATGGCTTCTCTTTATGGCTATCAGCCGGCCCTCTGAACTGCACCCAGACACTTGCACACTCCATGGCTCCTCTATGGCTATCAGCCGGCCCTCTGAACTGCACCCAGACACTTGCACACTCCATGGCTCCTCTATGGGTATCAGCCGGCCCTCTGAACTGCACCCAGACACTTGCACACTCCATAGCTCCTCTATGGCTTTGAGCCGACCCTCTGAACTGCACCCAGACACTTGCACACTCCATAGCTCCTATATGGCTATGAGCGGACCCTCTGAACTGCACCCAGACACTTGCACACTCCATGGCTCCTCTTTATTGCTATCAGCCGGCCCTCAGAACTCCACCCAGTCACTTGCATACTCCATGGCTCCTCTATGATTATGAGCCCCCCTTCTGAACTGCACCCAGACACTTGCACACTCCATGGCTCCTCTATTGGTATCAGCCGGCCCTCTGAACTGCACCCAGACACTTGCACACTCCATGGCTCCTCTATGGCTATCAGCGGGCCTTCTGAACTGCACCCAGACACTTGCACACTCCATGGCTCCTCTTTATGGCTATCAGCCGGTCCTCTGAACTGGACCCAGACACTTGCACACTCCATGGCTCCTCTATGGCTATGAGCCGACCCTCTGAACTGCACCCAGACACTTGCACACTCCATGGCTCCTCTATGGCTATCAGCCGGCCCTCTGAACTGCACCCAGACACTTGCACACTCCATAGCTCCTATATGGCTATGAGCGGACCCTCTGAACTGCACCCAGACACTTGCACACTCCATGGCTCCTCTTTATGGCTATCAGCCGGCCCTCAGAACTCCACCCAGACACTTGCACACTCCATGGCTCCTCTATGGCTATCAGCCGGCCCTCTGAACTGCACCCAGACACTTGCACACTCCATGGCTCCTCTTTATGGCTATCAGCCGGCCCTCTGAACTGCACCCAGACACTTGCACACTCCATGGCTCCTCTATGGCTATCAGCCGGCCCCCTGAACTGCACCCAGACACTTGCACACTCCATGGCTCCTCTATGGCTATCAGCCGGCCCTCTGAACTGCACCCAGACACTTGCACACTCCATGGCTCCTCTTTATGGCTATCAGCCGGCCCCCTGAACTGCACCCAGACACTTGCACACTCCATGGCTCCTCTATGGCTATCAGCCGGCCCCCTGAACTGCACCCAGACACTTGCACACTCCATGGCTCCTCTATGGCTATCAGCCGGCCCCCTGAACTGCACCCAGACACTTGCACACTCCATGGCTCCTCTATGGCTATCAGCCGGCCCTCTGAACTGCACCCAGACACTTGCACACTCCATGGCTCCTCTTTATGGCTATCAGCCGGCCCCCTGAACTGCACCCAGACACTTGCACACTCCATGGCTCCTCTATGGCTATCAGCCGGCCCCCTGAACTGCACCCAGACACTTGCACACTCCATGGCTCCTCTATGGCTATCAGCCGGCCCTCTGAACTGCACCCAGACACTTGCACACTCCATGGCTCCTCTTTATGGCTATCAGCCGGCCCTCTGAACTGCACCCAGACACTTGCACACGCCATGGCTCCTCTATGGCTATCAGCCGGCCCTCTGAACTGCACCCAGACACTTTCACACTCCATGCCTCCTCTATGGGTATCAGCCGGCCCTCTGAACTGGACCCAGACACTTGCACACTCCATGGCTCCTCTATGGCTATGAGCCGACCCTCTGAACTGCACCCAGACACTTGCACACTCCATGGCTCCTCTTTATGGCTATCAGCCGGCCCTCTGAACTGCACCAGACACTTGCACACTCCATGGCTCCTCTTTATGGCTATAAGCCGGCCCTCTGAACTGCACCCAGACACTTGCACACTCCATGGCTCCTCTATGGCTGTCAGCCGGCCCTCTGAACTGCACCCAGACACTTGCACACTCCATGGCTCCTCTATGGCTATCAGCCGGCCCTCGGAACTGCACCCAGACACTTGCGGCTCCTCTTTATGGCTATCAGCCGGCCCTCTGAACTGCACCCAGACACTTGCACACTCCATGGCCCCTCTATGGCTATCAGCCGGCCCTCTGAACTGCACCCAGACACTTGCACACTCCATGGCTCCTCTTTATGGCTATCAGCTGGCCCTCTGAACTGCACCCAGAAACTTGCACACTCCATGGCTCCTCTATGGCTATCAGCCGGCCCGCTGAACTGCACCCAGACACTTGCACACTCCATGGCTCCTCTATGGCTATCAGCCGGCCCTCTGAACTGCACCCAGACACTTTCACACTCCATGCCTCCTCTATGGGTATCAGCCGGCCTTCTGAACTGCACCCAGACACTTGCACACTCCATGGCTCCTCTATGGGTATCAGCCGGCCTTCTGAACTGCACCCAGACACTTGCACACTCCATGGCTCCTCTTTATGGCTATCAGCCGGCCTTCTGAACTGCACCCAGACACTTGCACACTCCATGGCTCCTCTATGGCTATCAGCCGGCCCTCTGAACTGCACCCAGAAACTTGCACACTCCATGGCTCCTCTATGGCTATCAGCCGGCCCTCTGAACTGCACCCAGACACTTGCACACTCCATGTCTCCTCTATGGGTATCAGCCGGCCTTTTAAACTGCACCCAGACACTTGCACACTCCATGGCTGCTCTGTGGGTATCAGCCGGCCTTCTGAACTGCACCCAGACACTTGCACACTCCATGGCTCCTCTTTATGGCTATCAGCCGGCCCTCTGAACTGCACCCAGACACTTGCACACTCCATGGCTCCTGTATGGCTATCAGCAGGCCTTCTGAACTGCACCCAGACACTTGCACACTCCATGGCTCCTCTTTATGGCTATCAGCCGGCCCTCTGAACTGCACCCAGACACTTGCACACTCCATGGCTCCTCTATGGCTATGAGCCGACCCTCTGAACTGCACCCAGACACTTGCACACTCCATGGCTCCTCTATGGCTATCAGCCGGCCTTCTGAACTGCACCCAGACACTTGCACATTCCATGGCTCCCATTTATGGCTACCAGCCGGCCCTCTGAACTGCACCCAGACACTTGCACACTCCATGGCTCCTCTATGGCTATGAGACGACCCTCTGAACTGCCCCCAGACACTTGCACACTCCATGGCTTCTCTATGGCTAAGAGCCGACCCTCTGAACTGCACCCAGACACTTGCACTTGCACACTCCATGGCTCCTCTATGGGTATCAGCTGGCCCTCTGAACTGCGCCCAGACACTTGCACACTCCATGGCTCCTCTATGGGTGTCAGCCGGCCTTCTGAACTGCACCCAGACAGTTGCACACTCCATGGCTCCTCTTTATGGGTATCACCCGGCCCTCTGAACTGCACCCAGACACTTGCACACTCCATGGCTCCTCTATGGCTATGAGCCGACCCTCTGAACTGCACCCAGACACTTGCACACTCCATGGCACCTCTATGGCTATCACCTGGCCTTCTGAACTGCACCCAGACACTTGCACACTCCATGGCTCCTCTATGGCTATGAGCCGACCCTCTGAACTGCACCCAGACACTTGCACACACCATGGCACCTCTATGGCTATCACCCGGCCTTCTGAACTGCACCCAGACACTTGCACACTCCATGGCTTTTCTTTATGGCTATCAGCCGGCCCTCTGAACTGCACCCAGACACTTGCACACTCCATGGCCCCTCTTTATGGCTATCAGCCGGCCCTCTGAACTGCACCCAGACACTTGCACACTCCATGGCCCCTCTTTATGGCTATCAGCCGGCCCTCTGAACTGCACCCAGACACTTGCACACTCCATGGCTCCTCTATGGCTATCAGCCGGACCTCGGAACTGCACCCAGACACTTGCGGCTCCTCTTTATGGCTATCAGCCGGCCCTCTGAACTGCACCCACACACTTGCACACTCCATGGCTCCTCTTTATGGCTATCAACCAGCCCTCTGAACTGCACCCAGACACTTGCACACTCCATGGCTCCTCTATGGCTATCAGCCGGCCCTCTGCACTGCACCCAGACACTTGCACACTCCATGGCTCCTCTTTATGGCTATCAGCCGGCCCTCTGAACTGCACCCAGACACTTGCACACTCCATGGCTCCTCTATGGCTATCAGCCGGCCCTCTGAACTGCACCCAGACACTTGCACACTCCATGGCTTCTCTTTATGGCTATCAGCCGGCCCTCTGAACTGCACCCAGACACTTGCACACTCCATGGCCCCTCTTTATGGCTATCAGCCGGCCCTCTGAACTGCACCCAGACACTTGCACACTCCATGGCTCCTCTATGGCTATCAGCCGGCCCTCTGAACTGCACCCAGACATTTGCACACTCCATGGCTCCTCTATGGGTATCAGCCGGCCCTCTGAACTGCACCCAGACACTTGCACACTCCATGGCTCCTCTTTATGGCTATCAGCAGGCCTTCTGAACTGCACCCACACACTTGCACACTCCATGGCTCCTCTTTATGGCTATCAACCAGCCCTCTGAACTGCACCCAGACACTTGCACACTCCATGGCTCCTCTATGGCTATCAGCCGGCCCTCTGAACTGCACCCAGACACTTGCACACTCCATGGCTCCTCTTTATGGCTATCAGCCGGCCCTCTGAACTGCACCCAGACACTTGCACACTCCATGGCTCCTCTATGGCTATCAGCCGGCCCTCTGAACTGCACCCAGACACTTGCACACTCCATGGCTCCTCTTTATGGCTATCAGCCGGCCCTCTGAACTGCACCCAGACACTTGTACACTCCAGGGCTCCTCTATGGCTATCAGCCGGCCCTCTGAACTGAACCCAGACACTTGCACACTCCATGGCTCCTCTTTATGGCTATCAGCCACCCCTCTGAACTGCACCCAGACACTTGCACACTCCATGGCTCCTCTATGGCTATCAGCCGGCCCTCTGAACTGCACCCAGACACTTTCACACTCCATGCCTCCTCTATGGGTATCAGCCGGGCCTCTGAACTGCACCCAGACACTTGCACACTCCATGGCTCCTCTATGGCTATGAGCCGACTCTCTGAACTGCACCCAGACACTTGCACACTCCATGGCTCCTCTTTATGGCTATCAGCCGGCCCTCTGAACTGCACCAGACACTTGCACACTCCATGGCTCCTCTTTATGGCTATAAGCCGGCCCTCTGAACTGCACCCAGACACTTGCACACTCCATGGCTCCTCTATGGCTGTCAGCCGGCCCTCTGAACTGCACCCAAACACTTGCACACTCCATGGCTCCTATATGGCTATCAGCCGGCCCTCTGAACTGCACCCAGATACTTGCACACTCCATGGCTCCTCTATGGCTATCAGCCGGCCCTCGTAACTGCACCCAGACACTTGCGGCTCCTCTTTATGGCTATCAGCCGGCCCTCTGAACTGCACCCAGACACTTGCACACTCCATGGCCCCTCTATGGCTATCAGCCGGCCCTCTGAACTGCACTCAGACACTTGCACACTCCATGGCTCCTCTTTATGGCTATCAGCCGGCCCTCTGAACTGCACCCAGACACTTGCACACTCCATGGCTCCTCTATGGCTATCAGCCGGCCCTCTGAACTGCACCCAGACACTTGCACACTCCATGGCTCCTCTATGGCTATCAGCCGGCCCTCTGAACTGCACCCAGACACTTTCACACTCCATGCCTCCTCTATGGGTATCAGCCGGCCTTCTGAACTGCACCCAGACACTTGCACACTCCATGGCTCCTCTATGGGTATCAGCCGGCCTTCTGAACTGCACCCAGACACTTGCACACTCCATGGCTCCTCTTTATGGCTATCAGCCGGCCTTCTGAACTGCACCCAGACACCTGCACACTCCATGGCTCCTCTATGGCTATCAGCCGGCCCTCTGAACTGCACCCAGAAACTTGCACACTCCATGGCTCCTCTATGGCTATCAGCCAGCCCTCTGAACTGCACCCAGACACTTGCACACTCCATGTCTCCTCTACGGGTATCAGCCGGCCTTCTAAACTGCACCCAGACACTTGCACACTCCATGGCTGCTCTGTGGGTATCAGCCGGCCTTCTGAACTGCACCCAGACACTTGCACACTCCATGGCTCCTCTTTATGGCTATCAGCCGGCCCTCTGAACTGCACCCAGACACTTGCACACTCCATGGCTCCTGTATGGCTATCAGCAGGCCTTCTGAACTGCACCCAGACACTTGCACACTCCATGGCTCCTCTTTATGGCTATCAGCCGGCCTTCTGACCTGCACCCAGACACTTGCACACTCCATGGCTCCTCTATGGCTATGAGCCGACCCTCTGAACTGCACCCAGACACTTGCACACTCCATGGCTCCTCTATGGCTATCAGCGGGCCTTCTGAACTGCACCCAGACACTTGCACACTCCATGGGTCCTCTATGGGTATCAGCAGGCCCTCTGAACTGCACCCAGACACTTGCACACTCCATGGCACCTCTATGGCTATCACCCGGCCTTCTGAACTGCACCCAGACACTTGCACACTCCATGGCTCCTCTATGGCTATGAGCCGACCCTCTGAACTGCACCCAGACACTTGCACACACCATGGCACCTCTATGGCTATCACCCGGCCTTCTGAACTGCACCCAGACACTTGCACACTCCATGGCTTCTCTTTATGGCTATCCGCCGGCCCTCGGAACTGCACCCAGACACTTGCACACTCCATGGCCCCTCTTTATGGCTATCAGCCGGCCCTCTGAACTGCACCCAGACACTTGCACACTCCATGGCTCCTCTATGGCTATCAGCCGGCCCTCTGAACTGCACCCAGACACTTGCACACTCCATGGCTCCTCTATGGGTATCAGCCGGCCCTCTGAACTGCACCCAGACACTTGCACACTCCATGGCTCCTCTATGGCTATGAGCCGACCCTCTGAACTGCACCCAGACACTTGCACACTCCATGGCTCCTCTATGGCTATCAGCCGGCCTTCTGAACTGCACCCAGACACTTGCACACTCCATGGCTCCCATTTATGGCTACCAGCCGGCCCTCTGAACTGCACCCAGACACTTGCACACTCCATGGCTCCTCTATGGCTATGAGCCGACCCTCTGAACTGGCCCCAGACACTTGCACACTCCATGGCTTCTCTATGGCTATGAGCCGACGCTCTGAACTGCACCCAGACACTTGCACTTGCACACTCCATGGCTCCTCTATGGGTATCAGCTGGCCCTCTGAACTGCACCCAGACACTTGCACACTCCATGGCTCCTCTTTATGGGTATCAGCCGGCCCTCTGAACTGCACCCAGACACTGGCACACTCCATGGCTCCTCTATGGCTATGAGCCGACCCTCTGAACTGCACCCAGACACTTGCACACACCATGGCACCTCTATGGCTATCACCCGGCCTTCTGAACTGCACCCAGACACTTGCACACTCCATGGCTCCTCTATGGCTATGAGCCGACCCTCTGAACTGCACCCAGACACTTGCACACACCATGGCACCTCTATGGCTATCACCCGGCCTTCTGAACTGCACCCAGACACTTGCACACTCCATGGCTTCTCTTTATGGCTATCAGCCGGCCCTCTGAACTGCACCCAGACACTTGCACACTCCATGGCCCCTCTTTATGGCTATCAGCCGGCCCTCTGAACTGCACCCAGACACTTGCACACTCCATGGCTCCTCTATGGCTATCAGCCGGCCCTCTGAACTGCACCCAGACATTTGCACACTCCATGGCTCCTCTATGGGTATCAGCCGGCCCTCTGAACTGCACCCAGACACTTGCACACTCCATGGCTCCTCTTTATGGCTATCAGCAGGCCTTCTGAACTGCACCCACACACTTGCACACTCCATGGCTCCTCTTTATGGCTATCAACCAGCCCTCTGAACTGCACCCAGACACTTGCACACTCCATGGCTCCTCTATGGCTATCAGCCGGCCCTCTGAACTGCACCCAGACACTTGCACACTCCATGGCTCCTCTTTATGGCTATCAGCCGGCCCTCTGAACTGCACCCAGACACTTGCACACTCCATGGCTCCTCTATGGCTATCAGCCGGCCCTCTGAACTGCACCCAGACACTTGCACACTCCATGGCTCCTCTTTATGGCTATCAGCCGGCCCTCTGAACTGCACCCAGACACTTGTACACTCCAGGGCTCCTCTATGGCTATCAGCCGGCCCTCTGAACTGAACCCAGACACTTGCACACTCCATGGCTCCTCTTTATGGCTATCAGCCACCCCTCTGAACTGCACCCAGACACTTGCACACTCCATGGCTCCTCTATGGCTATCAGCCGGCCCTCTGAACTGCACCCAGACACTTTCACACTCCATGCCTCCTCTATGGGTATCAGCCGGGCCTCTGAACTGCACCCAGACACTTGCACACTCCATGGCTCCTCTATGGCTATGAGCCGACTCTCTGAACTGCACCCAGACACTTGCACACTCCATGGCTCCTCTTTATGGCTATCAGCCGGCCCTCTGAACTGCACCAGACACTTGCACACTCCATGGCTCCTCTTTATGGCTATAAGCCGGCCCTCTGAACTGCACCCAGACACTTGCACACTCCATGGCTCCTCTATGGCTGTCAGCCGGCCCTCTGAACTGCACCCAAACACTTGCACACTCCATGGCTCCTATATGGCTATCAGCCGGCCCTCTGAACTGCACCCAGATACTTGCACACTCCATGGCTCCTCTATGGCTATCAGCCGGCCCTCGTAACTGCACCCAGACACTTGCGGCTCCTCTTTATGGCTATCAGCCGGCCCTCTGAACTGCACCCAGACACTTGCACACTCCATGGCCCCTCTATGGCTATCAGCCGGCCCTCTGAACTGCACCCAGACACTTGCACACTCCATGGCTCCTCTTTATGGCTATCAGCCGGCCCTCTGAACTGCACCCAGACACTTGCACACTCCATGGCTCCTCTATGGCTATCAGCCGGCCCTCTGAACTGCACCCAGACACTTGCACACTCCATGGCTCCTCTATGGCTATCAGCCGGCCCTCTGAACTGCACCCAGACACTTTCACACTCCATGCCTCCTCTATGGGTATCAGCCGGCCTTCTGAACTGCACCCAGACACTTGCACACTCCATGGCTCCTCTATGGGTATCAGCCGGCCTTCTGAACTGCACAGAGACACTTGCACACTCCATGGCTCCTCTTTATGGCTATCAGCCGGCCTTCTGAACTGCACCCAGACACCTGCACACTCCATGGCTCCTCTATGGCTATCAGCCGGCCCTCTGAACTGCACCCAGAAACTTGCACACTCCATGGCTCCTCTATGGCTATCAGCCAGCCCTCTGAACTGCACCCAGACACTTGCACACTCCATGTCTCCTCTACGGGTATCAGCCGGCCTTCTAAACTGCACCCAGACACTTGCACACTCCATGGCTGCTCTGTGGGTATCAGCCGGCCTTCTGAACTGCACCCAGACACTTGCACACTCCATGGCTCCTCTTTATGGCTATCAGCCGGCCCTCTGAACTGCACCCAGACACTTGCACACTCCATGGCTCCTGTATGGCTATCAGCAGGCCTTCTGAACTGCACCCAGACACTTGCACACTCCATGGCTCCTCTTTATGGCTATCAGCCGGCCTTCTGACCTGCACCCAGACACTTGCACACTCCATGGCTCCTCTATGGCTATGAGCCGACCCTCTGAACTGCACCCAGACACTTGCACACTCCATGGCTCCTCTATGGCTATCAGCGGGCCTTCTGAACTGCACCCAGACACTTGCACACTCCATGGGTCCTCTATGGGTATCAGCAGGCCCTCTGAACTGCACCCAGACACTTGCACACTCCATGGCACCTCTATGGCTATCACCCGGCCTTCTGAACTGCACCCAGACACTTGCACACTCCATGGCTCCTCTATGGCTATGAGCCGACCCTCTGAACTGCACCCAGACACTTGCACACACCATGGCACCTCTATGGCTATCACCCGGCCTTCTGAACTGCACCCAGACACTTGCACACTCCATGGCTTCTCTTTATGGCTATCCGCCGGCCCTCGGAACTGCACCCAGACACTTGCACACTCCATGGCCCCTCTTTATGGCTATCAGCCGGCCCTCTGAACTGCACCCAGACACTTGCACACTCCATGGCTCCTCTATGGCTATCAGCCGGCCCTCTGAACTGCACCCAGACACTTGCACACTCCATGGCTCCTCTATGGGTATCAGCCGGCCCTCTGAACTGCACCCAGACACTTGCACACTCCATGGCTCCTCTATGGCTATGAGCCGACCCTCTGAACTGCACCCAGACACTTGCACACTCCATGGCTCCTCTATGGCTATCAGCCGGCCTTCTGAACTGCACCCAGACACTTGCACACTCCATGGCTCCCATTTATGGCTACCAGCCGGCCCTCTGAACTGCACCCAGACACTTGCACACTCCATGGCTCCTCTATGGCTATGAGCCGACCCTCTGAACTGGCCCCAGACACTTGCACACTCCATGGCTTCTCTATGGCTATGAGCCGACGCTCTGAACTGCACCCAGACACTTGCACTTGCACACTCCATGGCTCCTCTATGGGTATCAGCTGGCCCTCTGAACTGCACCCAGACACTTGCACACTCCATGGCTCCTCTTTATGGGTATCAGCCGGCCCTCTGAACTGCACCCAGACACTGGCACACTCCATGGCTCCTCTATGGCTATGAGCCGACCCTCTGAACTGCACCCAGACACTTGCACACACCATGGCACCTCTATGGCTATCACCCGGCCTTCTGAACTGCACCCAGACACTTGCACACTCCATGGCTCCTCTATGGCTATGAGCCGACCCTCTGAACTGCACCCAGACACTTGCACACACCATGGCACCTCTATGGCTATCACCCGGCCTTCTGAACTGCACCCAGACACTTGCACACTCCATGGCTTCTCTATGGCTATGAGCCGACCCTCTGAACTGCACCCAGACACTTGCACACTCCATGGCTCCTCTATGGCTATCAGCCGGCCTTCTGAACTGCACCCAGACACTTGCACACTCCATGGCTCCCATTTATGGCTACCAGCCGGCCCTCTGAACTGCACCCAGACACTTGCACACTCCATGGCTCCTCTATGGCTATGAGCCGACCCTCTGAACTGCACCCAGACACTTGCACACTCCATGGCTCCTCTATGGCTATCAGCCGGCCTTCTGAACTGCACCCAGACACTTGCACACTCCATGGCTCCCATTTATGGCTACCAGCCGGCCCTCTGAACTGCACCCAGACACTTGCACACTCCATGGCTTCTCTATGGCTATGAGCCGACCCTCTGAACTGCACCCAGACACTTTCACTTGCACACTCCATGGCTCCTCTATGGGTATCAGCTGGCCCTCTGAACTGCACCCAGACACTTGCACACTCCATGGCTCCTCTGTATGGGTATCAGCCGGCCCTCTGAACTGCACCCAGACACTGGCACACTCCATGGCTCCTCTATGGCTATGAGCCGACCCTCTGAACTGCACCCAGACACTTGCACACTCCATGGCACCTCTATGGCTATCACCCGGCCTTGTGAACTGCACCCAGACACTTGCACACTCCATGGCTCCTCTATGGCTATGAGCCGACCCTCTGAACTGCACCCAGACACTTGCACACACCATGGCACCTCTATGGCTATCACCCGGCCTTCTGAACTGCACCCAGACACTTGCACACTCCATGGCTTCTCTTTATGGCTATCAGCCGGCCCTCTGAACTGCACCCAGACACTTGCACACTCCATGGCTCCTCTATGGCTATCAGCCGGCCCTCTGAACTGCACCCAGACACTTGCACACTCCATGGCTCCTCTATGGGTATCAGCCGGCCCTCTGAACTGCACCCAGACACTTGCACACTCCATAGCTCCTCTATGGCTTTGAGCCGACCCTCTGAACTGCACCCAGACACTTGCACACTCCATAGCTCCTATATGGCTATGAGCGGACCCTCTGAACTGCACCCAGACACTTGCACACTCCATGGCTCCTCTTTATGGCTATCAGCCGGCCCTCAGAACTCCACCCAGTCACTTGCACACTCCATGGCTCCTCTATGATTATGAGCCCCCCTTCTGAACTGCACCCAGACACTTGCACACTCCATGGCTCCTCTATTGGTATCAGCCGGCCCTCTGAACTGCACCCAGACACTTGCACACTCCATGGCTCCTCTATGGCTATCAGCGGGCCTTCTGAACTGCACCCAGACACTTGCACACTCCATGGCTCCTCTTTATGGCTATCAGCCGGTCCTCTGAACTGGACCCAGACACTTGCACACTCCATGGCTCCTCTATGGCTATGAGCCGACCCTCTGAACTGCACCCAGACACTTGCACACTCCATGGCTCCTCTATGGCTATCAGCCGGCCCTCTGAACTGCACCCAGACACTTGCACACTCCATAGCTCCTATATGGCTATGAGCGGACCCTCTGAACTGCACCCAGACACTTGCACACTCCATGGTTCCTCTTTATGGCTATCAGCCAGCCCTCAGAACTCCACCCAGTCACTTGCACACTCCATGGCTCCTCTATGATTATGAGCCCCCCTTCTGAACTGCACCCAGACACTTGCACACTCCATGGCTCCTCTATTGGTATCAGCCGGCCCTCTGAACTGCACCCAGACACTTGCACACTCCATGGCTCCTCTATGGCTATCAGCGGGCCTTCTGAACTGCACCCAGACACTTGCACACTCCATGGCTCCTCTATGGCTATCAGCCGGCCCTCTGAACTGCACCCAGACACTTGCACACTCCATGGCTCCTCTATGGCTATCAGCCGGCCCTCTGAACTGCAAACAGACACTTGCACACTCCATGGCTCCTCTATGGCTATCAGCCGGCCCTCTGAACTGCACCCAGACACTTGCGGCTCCTCTTTATGGCTATCAGCCGGCCTTCTGAACTGCACCCAGACACTTGCACACTCCGTGGCCCCTCTATGGCTATCAACCGGCCCTCTGAACTGCACCCAGACACTTGCACACTCCATGGCTCCTCTTTATGGCTATCAGCAGGCCTTCTGAACTGCACCCAGACACTTGCACACTCCATGGCTCCTCTATGGCTATCAGCCGGCCTTCTGAACTGCACCCAGACACTTACACACTCCATGGCTCCTCTATGGCTATGAGCCGACCCTCTGAACTGCACCCAGACACATGCACACTCCATTGCTCCTCTATGGCTATGAGCCGACCCTCTGAACTGCACCCAGACACTTGCACACTCCATGGCTCCTCTTTATGGCTATCAGCCGGCTCTCTGAACTGCACCCAGACACTTGCACACTCCATGGCTCCTCTTTATGGCTATCAGCCGGCCCTCTGAACTGCACACTGCATGGCTCCTCTATGGCTATCAGCCGGCCCTCTGAACTGCACCCAGACACTTGCACACTCCATGGCTCCTCTTTATGGCTATCAGCCGGCCCTCTGAACTGCACCCAGACACTTGCACACTCCATGGCTCCTCTTTATGGCTATCAGCCGGCACTCTGAACTGCACCCAGACACTTGCACACTCCATGGCTCCTCTATGATTATCAGCCAGCCTTCTGAACTGCACCCAGACACTTGCACACTCCATGGCTCCTCTATGGCTATGAGCCGACCCTCTGAACTGCACCCAGACACTTGCACACTCCATGGCTCCTCTTTATGGCTATCAGCCGGCCCTCTGAACTGCACCCAGACACTTGCACACTCCATGGCTCCTCTTTATGGCTATCAGCCGGCACTCTGAATTGCACCCAGACCCTTGCACACTCCATGGCTCCTCTATGGCTATCAGCCGGCCCTCTGAACTGCACCCAGACACTTGCACACTCCATGGCTCCTCTATGATTATCAGCCAGCCTTCTGAACTGCACCCAGACACTTGCACACTCCATGGCTCCTCTTTATGGATATCAGCCAGCCCTCTGAACTGCACACAGACACTTGCACACTCCATGGCTCCTCTATGGCTATGCGCCGACCCTCTGAACTGCACCCAGACACTTGCACACTCCATGGCTCCTCTATGGCTATCAGCCGGCCCTCTGAACTGCACCCAGACACCTGCACACTCCATGGCTCCTCTATGGTTATCAGACGACACTCTGAACTGCACCCAGACACTTGCACACTCCATGGCTCCTCTATTGCTATCAGCGGGCCTTCTGAACTGCACCCAGATACTTGCACACTCCATGGCTCCTCTATGGCTATCAGCCGGCCCTCTGAACTGCACCCAGAAACTTGCGGCTCCTCTTTATGGCTATCAGACGGCCCTCTGAACTGCACCCAGACACTTGCACACTCCATGGCCCCTCTATGGCTATCAGCCGGCCCTCTGAACTGCACCCAGACACTTGCACACTCCATGGCTCCTCTTTATGGCTATCAGCCGGCCCTCTGAACTGCACCCAGACACTTGCACACTCCATGGCTCCTCTATGGGTATCAGCCGGCCTTCTGAACTGCACCCAGACACTTGCACACTCCATGGCACCTCTATGGCTATCACCCGGCCTTGTGAACTGCACCCAGACACTTGCACACTCCATGGCTCCTCTATGGCTATGAGCCGACCCTCTGAACTGCACCCAGACACTTGCACACACCATGGCACCTCTATGGCTATCACCCGGCCTTCTGAACTGCACCCAGACACTTGCACACTCCATGGCTTCTCTTTATGGCTATCAGCCGGCCCTCTGAACTGCACCCAGACACTTGCACACTCCATGGCTCCTCTATGGCTATCAGCCGGCCCTCTGAACTGCACCCAGACACTTGCACACTCCATGGCTCCTCTATGGGTATCAGCCGGCCCTCTGAACTGCACCCAGACACTTGCACACTCCATAGCTCCTCTATGGCTTTGAGCCGACCCTCTGAACTGCACCCAGACACTTGCACACTCCATAGCTCCTATATGGCTATGAGCGGACCCTCTGAACTGCACCCAGACACTTGCACACTCCATGGCTCCTCTTTATGGCTATCAGCCGGCCCTCAGAACTCCACCCAGTCACTTGCACACTCCATGGCTCCTCTATGATTATGAGCCCCCCTTCTGAACTGCACCCAGACACTTGCACACTCCATGGCTCCTCTATTGGTATCAGCCGGCCCTCTGAACTGCACCCAGACACTTGCACACTCCATGGCTCCTCTATGGCTATCAGCGGGCCTTCTGAACTGCACCCAGACACTTGCACACTCCATGGCTCCTCTTTATGGCTATCAGCCGGTCCTCTGAACTGGACCCAGACACTTGCACACTCCATGGCTCCTCTATGGCTATGAGCCGACCCTCTGAACTGCACCCAGACACTTGCACACTCCATGGCTCCTCTATGGCTATCAGCCGGCCCTCTGAACTGCACCCAGACACTTGCACACTCCATAGCTCCTATATGGCTATGAGCGGACCCTCTGAACTGCACCCAGACACTTGCACACTCCATGGTTCCTCTTTATGGCTATCAGCCAGCCCTCAGAACTCCACCCAGTCACTTGCACACTCCATGGCTCCTCTATGATTATGAGCCCCCCTTCTGAACTGCACCCAGACACTTGCACACTCCATGGCTCCTCTATTGGTATCAGCCGGCCCTCTGAACTGCACCCAGACACTTGCACACTCCATGGCTCCTCTATGGCTATCAGCGGGCCTTCTGAACTGCACCCAGACACTTGCACACTCCATGGCTCCTCTATGGCTATCAGCCGGCCCTCTGAACTGCACCCAGACACTTGCACACTCCATGGCTCCTCTATGGCTATCAGCCGGCCCTCTGAACTGCACCCAGACACTTGCACACTCCATGGCTCCTCTATGGCTATCAGCCGGCCCTCTGAACTGCACCCAGACACTTGCGGCTCCTCTTTATGGCTATCAGCCGGCCTTCTGAACTGCACCCAGACACTTGCACACTCCGTGGCCCCTCTATGGCTATCAACCGGCCCTCTGAACTGCACCCAGACACTTGCACACTCCATGGCTCCTCTTTATGGCTATCAGCAGGCCTTCTGAACTGCACCCAGACACTTGCACACTCCATGGCTCCTCTATGGCTATCAGCCGGCCTTCTGAACTGCACCCAGACACTTACACACTCCATGGCTCCTCTATGGCTATGAGCCGACCCTCTGAACTGCACCCAGACACATGCACACTCCATTGCTCCTCTATGGCTATGAGCCGACCCTCTGAACTGCACCCAGACACTTGCACACTCCATGGCTCCTCTTTATGGCTATCAGCCGGCTCTCTGAACTGCACCCAGACACTTGCACACTCCATGGCTCCTCTTTATGGCTATCAGCCGGCCCTCTGAACTGCACACTGCATGGCTCCTCTATGGCTATCAGCCGGCCCTCTGAACTGCACCCAGACACTTGCACACTCCATGGCTCCTCTTTATGGCTATCAGCCGGCCCTCTGAACTGCACCCAGACACTTGCACACTCCATGGCTCCTCTTTATGGCTATCAGCCGGCACTCTGAACTGCACCCAGACACTTGCACACTCCATGGCTCCTCTATGATTATCAGCCAGCCTTCTGAACTGCACCCAGACACTTGCACACTCCATGGCTCCTCTATGGCTATGAGCCGACCCTCTGAACTGCACCCAGACACTTGCACACTCCATGGCTCCTCTTTATGGCTATCAGCCGGCCCTCTGAACTGCACCCAGACACTTGCACACTCCATGGCTCCTCTTTATGGCTATCAGCCGGCACTCTGAATTGCACCCAGACCCTTGCACACTCCATGGCTCCTCTATGGCTATCAGCCGGCCCTCTGAACTGCACCCAGACACTTGCACACTCCATGGCTCCTCTATGATTATCAGCCAGCCTTCTGAACTGCACCCAGACACTTGCACACTCCATGGCTCCTCTTTATGGATATCAGCCAGCCCTCTGAACTGCACACAGACACTTGCACACTCCATGGCTCCTCTATGGCTATGCGCCGACCCTCTGAACTGCACCCAGACACTTGCACACTCCATGGCTCCTCTATGGCTATCAGCCGGCCCTCTGAACTGCACCCAGACACCTGCACACTCCATGGCTCCTCTATGGTTATCAGACGACACTCTGAACTGCACCCAGACACTTGCACACTCCATGGCTCCTCTATTGCTATCAGCGGGCCTTCTGAACTGCACCCAGATACTTGCACACTCCATGGCTCCTCTATGGCTATCAGCCGGCCCTCTGAACTGCACCCAGAAACTTGCGGCTCCTCTTTATGGCTATCAGACGGCCCTCTGAACTGCACCCAGACACTTGCACACTCCATGGCCCCTCTATGGCTATCAGCCGGCCCTCTGAACTGCACCCAGACACTTGCACACTCCATGGCTCCTCTTTATGGCTATCAGCCGGCCCTCTGAACTGCACCCAGACACTTGCACACTCCATGGCTCCTCTATGGGTATCAGCCGGCCTTCTGAACTGCACCCAGACACTTGCACACTCCATGGCTCCTCTATGGGTATCAGCCGGCCTTCTGAACTGCACCCAGACACTTGCACACTCCATGGCTTCTCTTTATGGCTATCAGCCGGCCTTCTGAACTGCACCCAGACACCTGCACACTCCATGGCTCCTCTATGGCTATCAGCCGGCCCTCTGAACTGCACCCAGAAACTTGCACACTCCATGGCTCCTCTATGGCTATCAGCCAGCCCTCTGAACTGCACCCAGACACTTGCACACTCCATGTCTCCTCTACGGGTATCAGCCGGCCTTCTAAACTGCACCCAGACACTTGCACACTCCATGGCTGCTCTGTGGGTATCAGCCGGCCTTCTGAACTGCACCCAGACACTTGCACACTCCATGGCTCCTCTTTATGGCTATCAGCCGGCCCTCTGAACTGCACCCAGACACTTGCACACTCCATGGCTCCTGTATGGCTATCAGCAGGCCTTCTGAACTGCACCCAGACACTTGCACACTCCATGGCTCCTCTTTATGGCTATCAGCCGGCCTTCTGAACTGCACCCAGACACTTGCACACTCCATGGCTCCTCTATGGCTATGAGCCGACCCTCTGAACTGCACCCAGAAACTTGCACACTCCATGGCACCTCTATGGCTATCACCCGGCCTTCTGAACTGCACCCAGACACTTGCACACTCCATGGCTCCTCTATGGCTATGAGCCGACCCTCTGAACTGCACCCAGACACTTGCACACACCATGGCACCT
Source organism: Ambystoma mexicanum (assembly GCF_040938575.1). Taxonomy (NCBI): domain Eukaryota; kingdom Metazoa; phylum Chordata; class Amphibia; order Caudata; family Ambystomatidae; genus Ambystoma; species Ambystoma mexicanum. The sequence goes on from NC_090939.1 coordinate 29,516,319, forward strand.
CTATGGCTATCACCCGGCCTTCTGAACTGCACCCAGACACTTGCACACTCCATGGCTTCTCTTTATGGCTATCAGCAGGCCCTCGGAACTGCACCCAGACACTTGCACACTCCATGGCCCCTCTTTATGGCTATCAGCCGGCCCTCTGAACTGCACCCAGACACTTGCACACTCCATGGCTCCTCTATGGCTATCAGCCGGCCCTCTGAACTGCACCCAGACACTTGCACACTCCATGGCTCCTCTATGGGTATCAGCCGGCCCTCTGAACTGCACCCAGACACTTGCACACTCCATGGCTCCTCTATGGCTATGAGCCGACCCTCTGAACTGCACCCAGACACTTGCACACTCCATGGTTCCTCTATGGCTATCAGCCGGCCTTCTGAACTGCACCCAGACACTTGCACACTCCATGGCTCCCATTTATGGCTACCAGCCGGCCCTCTGAACTGCACCCAGACACTTGCACACTCCATGGCTCCTCTATGGCTATGAGCCGACCCTCTGAACTGGCCCCAGACACTTGCACACTCCATGGCTTCTCTATGGCTATGAGCCGACCCTCTGAACTGCACCCAGACACTTGCACTTGCACACTCCATGGCTCCTCTATGGGTATCAGCTGGCCTTCTGAACTGCACCCAGACACTTGCACACTCCATGGCTCCTCTTTATGGGTATCAGCCGGCCCTCTGAACTGCACCCAGACACTGGCACACTCCATGGCTCCTCTATGGCTATGAGCCGACCCTCTGAACTGCACCCAGACACTTGCACACTCCATGGCACCTCTATGGCTATCACCCGGCCTTGTGAACTGCACCCAGACACTTGCACACTCCATGGCTCTTCTATGGCTATGAGCCGACCCTCTGAACTGCACCCAGACACTTGCACACACCATGGCACCTCTATGGCTATCACCCGGCCTTCTGAACTGCACCCAGACACTTGCACACTCCATGGCTTCTCTTTATGGCTATCAGCCGGCCCTCTGAACTGCACCCAGACACTTGCACACTCCATGGCTCCTCTATGGCTATCAGCCGGCCCTCTGAACTGCACCCAGACACTTGCACACTCCATGGCTCCTCTATGGGTATCAGCCGGCCCTCTGAACTGCACCCAGACACTTGCACACTCCATAGCTCCTCTATGGCTTTGAGCCGACCCTCTGAACTGCACCCAGACACTTGCACACTCCATAGCTCCTATATGGCTATGAGCGGACCCTCTGAACTGCACCCAGACACTTGCACACTCCATGGCTCCTCTTTATGGCTATCAGCCGGCCCTCAGAACTCCACCCAGTCACTTGCACACTCCATGGCTCCTCTATGATTATAAGCCGGCCCTCTGAACTGCACCCAGACACTTGCACACTCCATGGCTCCTCTATGGCTATCAGCGGGCCTTCTGAACTGCACCCAGACACTTGCACACTCCATGGCTCCTCTTTATGGCTATCAGCCGGTCCTCTGAACTGGACCCAGACACTTGCACACTCCATGGCTCCTCTATGGCTATGAGCCGACCCTCTGAACTGCACCCAGACACTTGCACGCTCCATGGCTCCTCTATGGCTATCAGCCGGCCCTCTGAACTGCACCCAGACACTTGCACACTCCATGGCTCCTCTATGGCTATCAGCCGGCCCTCTGAACTGCACCCAGACACTTGCGGCTCCTCTTTATGGCTATCAGCCGGCCTTCTGAACTGCACCCAGACACTTGCACACTCCATGGCCCCTCTATGGCTATCAACCGGCCCTCTGAACTGCACCCAGACACTTGCACACTCCATGGCTCCTCTTTATGGCTATCAGCAGGCCTTCTGAACTGCACCCAGACACTTGCACACTCCATGGCTCCTCTATGGCTATGCGCCGACCCTCTGAACTGCACCCAGACACATGCACACTCCATGGCTCCTCTATGGCTATCAGCCGGCCCTCTGAACTGCACCCAGACACCTGCACACTCCATGGCTCCTCTATGGTTATCAGACGACACTCTGAACTGCACCCAGACACTTGCACACTCCATGGCTCCTCTATTGCTATCAGCGGGCCTTCTGAACTGCACCCAGATACTTGCACACTCCATGGCTCCTCTATGGCTATCAGCCGGCCCTCTGAACTGCACCCAGACACTTGCGGCTCCTCTTTATGGCTATCAGCCGGCCCTCTGAACTGCACCCAGACACTTGCACACTCCATGGCCCCTCTATGGCTATCAGCCGGCCCTCTGAACTGCACCCAGACACTTGCACACTCCATGGCTCCTCTTTATGGCTATCAGCTGGCCCTCTGAACTGCACCCAGACACTTGCACACTCCATGGCTCCTCTATGGCTATCAGCCAGCCCTCTGAACTGCACCCAGACACTTGCACACTCCATGGCTCCTCTTTGGCTATCAGCCGGCCCTCTGAACTGCACCCAGACACTTTCACACTCCATGCCTCCTCTATGGGTATCAGCTGGCCTTCTGAACTGCACCCAGACACTTGCACACTCCATGGCTCCTCTATGGGTATCAGCCGGCCTTCTGAACTGCACCCAGACACTTGCACACTCCATGGCTCCTCTTTATGGCTATCAGCCGGCCTTCTGAACTGCACCCAGACACCTGCACACTCCATGGCTCCTCTATGGCTATCAGCCGGCCCTCTGAACTGCACCCAGAAACTTGCACACTCCATGGCTCCTCTATGGCTATCAGCCAGCCCTCTGAACTGCACCCAGACACTTGCACACTCCATGTCTCCTCTACGGGTATCAGCCGGCCTTCTAAACTGCACCCAGACACTTGCACACTCCATGGCTGCTCTGTGGGTATCAGCCGGCCTTCTGAACTGCACCCAGACACTTGCACACTCCATGGCTCCTCTTTATGGCTATCAGCTGGCCCTCTGAACTGCACCCAGACACTTGCACACTCCATGGCTCCTGTATGGCTATCAGCAGGCCTTCTGAACTGCACCCAGACACTTGCACACTCCATGGCTCCTCTTTATGGCTATCAGCCGGCCTTCTGAACTGCACCCAGACACTTGCACACTCCATGGCTCCTCTATGGCTATGAGCCGACCCTCTGAACTGCACCCAGAAACTTGCACACTCCATGGCACCTCTATGGCTATCACCCGGCCTTCTGAACTGCACCCAGACACTTGCACACTCCATGGCTCCTCTATGGCTATGAGCCGACCCTCTGAACTGCACCCAGACACTTGCACACACCATGGCACCTCTATGGCTATCACCCGGCCTTCTGAACTGCACCCAGACACTTGCACACTCCATGGCTTCTCTTTATGGCTATCAGCCGGCCCTCGGAACTGCACCCAGACACTTGCACACTCCATGGCCCCTCTTTATGGCTATCAGCCGGCCCTCTGAACTGCACCCAGACACTTGCACACTCCATGGCTCCTCTATGGCTATCAGCCGGCCCTCTGAACTGCACCCAGACACTTGCACACTCCATGGCTCCTCTATGGGTATCCTCCATGGCTCCTCTATGGGTATCCTCTGAACTGCACCCAGACACTTGCACACTCCATGGCTCCTCTATGGCTATGAGCCGACCCTCTGAACTGCACCCAGACACTTGCACACTCCATGGCTCCTCTATGGCTATCAGCCGGCCTTCTGAACTGCACCCAGACACTTGCACACTCCATGGCTCCCATTTATGGCTACCAGCCGGCCCTCTGAACTGCACCCAGACACTTGCACACTCCATGGCTCCCATTTATGGCTACCAGCCTGCCCTCTGAACTGCACCCAGACACTTGCACACTCCATGGCTCCTCTATGGCTATGAGCCGACCCTCTGAACTGGCCCCAGACACTTGCACACTCCATGGCTTCTCTATGGCTATGAGCCGACCCTCTGAACTGCACCCAGACACTTGCACTTGCACACTCCATGGCTCCTCTATGGGTATCAGCTGGCCCTCTGAACTGCACCCAGACACTTGCACACTCCATGGCTCCTCTTTATGGGTATCAGCCGGCCCTCTGAACTGCACCCAGACACTGGCACACTCCATGGCTCCTCTATGGCTATGAGCCGACCCTCTGAACTGCACCCAGACACTTGCACACTCCATGGCACCTCTATGGCTATCACCCGGCCTTGTGAACTGCACCCAGACACTTTCACACTCCATGGCTCCTCTATGGCTATGAGCCGACCCTCTGAACTGCACCCAGACACTTGCACACACCATGGCACCTCTATGGCTATCACCCGGACTTCTGAACTGCACCCAGACACTTGCACACTCCATGGCTTCTCTTTATGGCTATCAGCCGGCCCTCTGAACTGCACCCAGACACTTGCACACTCCATGGCTCCTCTATGGCTATCAGCCGGCCCTCTGAACTGCACCCAGACACTTGCACACTCCATGGCTCCTCTATGGGTATCAGCCGGCCCTCTGAACTGCACCCAGACACTTGCACACTCCATAGCTCCTCTATGGCTTTGAGCCGACCCTCTGAACTGCACCCAGACACTTGCACACTCCATAGCTGCTATATGGCTATGAGAGGACCCTCTGAACTGCACCCAGACACTTGCACACTCCATGGCTCCTCTTTATGGCTATCAGCCGGCCCTCAGAACTCCACCCAGTCACTTGCACACTCCATGGCTCCTCTATGATTATGAGCCGGCCTTCTGAACTGCACCCAGACACTTGCACACTCCATGGCTCCTCTACTGGTATCAGCCGGCCCTCTGAACTGCACCCAGACACTTGCACACTCCATGGCTCCTCTATGGCTATCAGCGGGCCTTCTGAACTGCACCCAGACACTTGCACACTCCATGGCTCCTCTTTATGGCTATCAGCCGGTCCTCTGAACTGGACCCAGACACTTGCACACTCCATGGCTCCTCTATGGCTATGAGCCGACCCTCTGAACTGCACCCAGACACTTGCACACTCCATGGCTCCTCTATGGCTATCAGCCGGCCCTCTGAACTGCACCCAGACACATGCACACTCCATGGCTCCTCTATGGCTATCAGCCGGCCCTCTGAACTGCACCCAGACACTTGCGGCTCCTCTTTATGGCTATCAGCCGGCCTTCTGAACTGCACCCAGACACTTGCACACTCCATGGCCCCTCTATGGCTATCAACCGGCCCTCTGAACTGCACCCAGACACTTGCACACTCCATGGCTCCTCTTTATGGCTATCAGCAGGCCTTCTGAACTGCACCCAGACACTTGCACACTCCATGGCTCCTCTATGGCTATCAGCCGGCCCTCTGAACTGCACCCAGACACTTGCACACTCCATGTCTCCTCTTTATGGCTATCAGCCAGCACTCTGAACTGCACCCAGACACTTGCACACTCCATGGCTCCTCTTTATGGCTATCAGCCAGCACTCTGAACTGCACCCAGACACTTGCACACTCCATGGCTCCTCTATCATTATCAGCCAGCCTTCTGAACTGCACCCAGACACTTGCACACTCCATGGCTCCTCTATGGCTATGAGCTGACCCTCTGAACTGCACCCAGACACTTGCACACTCCATGGCTCCTCTTTATGGCTATCAGCCGGCCCTCTGAACTGCACCCAGACACTTGCACACTCCATGGCTCCTCTTTATGGCTATCAGCCGGCACTCTGAACTGCACCCAGACACTTGCACACTCCATGGCTCCTCTATGGCTATCAGCCGGCCCTCTGAACTGCACCCAGACACTTGCACACTCCATGGCTCCTCTATGATTATCAGCCAGCCTTCTGAACTGCACCCAGACACTTGCACACTCCATGGCTCCTATTTATGGATATCAGCCAGCCCTCTGAACTGCACACAGACACTTGCACACTCCATGGCTCCTCTATGGTTATGCGCCGACCCTCTGAACTGCACCCAGACACTTGCACACTCCATGGCTCCTCTATGGCTATCAGCCGGCCCTCTGAACTGCACCCAGACACCTGCACACTCCATGGCTCCTCTATGGTTATCAGACGACACTCTGAACTGCACCCAGACACTTGCACACTCCATGGCTCCTCTATTGCTATCAGCGGGCCTTCTGAACTACACCCAGACACTTGCACACTCCATGGCTCCTCTTTATGGCTATCAGCCGGCCCTCTGAACTGCACCCAGACACTTGCACACTCCATGGCTAATCTTTATGGATATCAGCCGGCCCTCTGAACTGCACCCAGACACTTGCACACTCCATGGCTCCTCTATGGCTATGAGCCGACCCTCTGAACTGCACCCAGACACTTGCACACTCCATGGCTCCTCTATGGCTATCAGCGGGCCTTCTGAACTGCACCCAGACACTTGCACACTCCATGGCTCCTCTATGGGTATCAGCCGGCCCTCTGAACTGCACCCAGACACTTGCACACTCCATGGCTCCTCTATGGGTATCAGCTGACCCTCTGAACTGCACCCAGACACTCACACACTCAATGGCTCCTCTATGGCTATCAGCCGGCCCGCTGAACTGCACCCAGACACTCGCACACTCCATGGCTCCTCTATGGGTATCAGCCGACCCTATGAACTGCACCCAGACACTCGCACACTCCATGGCTCCTCTATGGGTATCAGCCGGCCCTCTGAACTGCACCCAGACACTTGCACACTCCATGGCTCCTCTTTATGGCCATCAGCCAGCCCTCTGAACTGCACCCAGACACTTGCACACTCCATGGCTCCTCTATGACTATGAGCCGACCCTCTGAACTGCACCCAGACACTTGCACACTCCATGGCTCCTCTATGGCTATCAGCCAGCCCTCTGAACGGCACCCAGACACTTGCACACTCCATGGCTCCTCTATGGCTATCAGCTGGCCCTCTGAACTGCACACAGATACTTGCACACTCCATGGCTCCTCTATGGCTATCAGCCGGCCTTCTGAACTGCGCCCAGACACTTGCACACTCCATGGCTCCTCTATGGCTATCAGCCGGCCTTCTGAACTGCACCCAGACACTTGCACACTCCATGGCTCCTCTATGGCTATCAGCCGGTCCTCTGAACTGCGCCCAGACACTTGCACACTCCATGGCTCCTCTATGGGTATCAGCCGGCCTTCTGAACTGCACCCAGACACTTGGACAGTCCATGGCTCCTCTATGGCTATGAGCCGACCCTCTGAACTGCACCCAGACACTTGCACACTCCAAGGCTCCTCTTTATGGCTATCAGCCGGCCCTCAGAACTCCACCCAGTCACTTGCACACTCCATGGCTCCTCTATGATTATGAGCCCCCCTTCTGAACTGCACCCAGACACTTGCACACACCATGGCTCCTCTATTGGTATCAGCCGGCCCTCTGAACTGCACCCAGACACTTGCACACTCCATGGCTCCTCTATGGCTATCAGCGGGCCTTCTGAACTGCACCCAGACACTTGCACACTCCATGGCTCCTCTTTATGGCTATCAGCTGGTCCTCTGAACTGGACCCAGACACTTGCACACTCCATGGCTCCTCTATGGCTATGAGCCGACCCTCTGAACTGCACCCAGACACTTGCACACTCCATGGCTCCTCTATGGCTATCAGCCGGCCCTCTGAACTGCACCCAGACACTTGCACACTCCATGGCTCCTCTATGGCTATCAGCCGGCCCTCTGAACTGCACCCAGACACTTGCACACTCCATGGCTCCTCTATGGCTATCAGCCGGCCCTCTGAACTGCACCCAGACACTTGCGGCTCCTCTTTATGGCTATCAGCCGGCCATCTGAACTGCACCCAGACACTTGCACACTCCATGGCCCCTCTATGGCTATCAACCGGCCCTCTGAACTGCACCCAGACACTTGCACACTCCATGGCTCCTCTTTATGGCTATCAGCAGGCCTTCTGAACTGCACCCAGACACTTGCACACTCCATGGCTCCTCTATGGCTATCAGCCGGCCATCTGAACTGCACCCAGACACTTACACACTCCATGGCTCCTCTATGGCTATGAGCCGACCCTCTGAACTGCACCCAGACACATGCACACTCCATTGCTCCTCTATGGCTATGAGCCGACCCTCTGAACTGCACCCAGACACTTGCACACTCCATGGCTCCTCTTTATGGCTATCAGCCAGCTCTCTGAACTGCACCCAGACACTTGCACACTCCATGGCTCCTCTTTATGGCTATCAGCCGGCCCTCTGAACTGCACCCAGACACTTGCACACTGCATGGCTCCTCTATGGCTATCAGCCGGCCCTCTGAACTGCACCCAGACACTTGCACACTCCATGGCTCCTCTTTATGGCTATCAGCCGGCCCTCTGAACTGCACCCAGACACTTGCACACTCCATGGCTCCTCTTTATGGCTATCAGCCGGCACTCTGAACTGCACCCAGACACTTGCACACTCCATGGCTCCTCTATGATTATCAGCCAGCCTTCTGAACTGCACCCAGACACTTGCACACTCCATGGCTCCTCTATGGCTATGAGCCGACCCTCTGAACTGCACCCAGACACTTGCACACTCCATGGCTCCTCTTTATGGCTATCAGCCGGCCCTCTGAACTGCACCCAGACACTTGCACACTCCATGGCTCCTCTTTATGGCTATCAGCCGGCACTCTGAACTGCACCCAGACACTTGCACACTCCATGGCTCCTCTATGGCTATCAGCCGGCCCTCTGAACTGCACCCAGACACTTGCACACTCCATGGCTCCTCTATGATTATCAGCCAGCCTTCTGAACTGCACCCAGACACTTGCACACTCCATGGCTCCTCTTTATGGATATCAGCCAGCCCTCTGAACTGCACACAGACACTTGCACACTCCATGGCTCCTCTATGGCTATGCGCCGACCCTCTGAACTGCACCCAGACACTTGCACACTCCATGGCTCCTCTATGGCTATCAGCCGGCCCTCTGAACTGCACCCAGACACCTGCACACTCCATGGCTCCTCTATGGTTATCAGACGACACTCTGAACTGCACCCAGACACTTGCACACTCCATGGCTCCTCTATTGCTATCAGCGGGCCTTCTGAACTGCACCCAGATACTTGCACACTCCATGGCTCCTCTATGGCTATCAGCCCGCCCTCTGAACTGCACCCAGACACTTGCGGCTCCTCTTTATGGCTATCAGCCGGCCCTCTGAACTGCACCCAGACACTTGCAAACTCCACGGCCCCTCTATGGCTATCAGCCGGCCCTCTGAACTGCACCCAGACACTAGCACACTCCATGGCTCCTCTTTATGGCTATCAGCTGGCCCTCTGAACTGCACCCAGACACTTGCACACTCCATGGCTCCTCTATGGCTATCAGCCGGCCCTCTGAACTGCACCCAGACACTTGCACACTCCATGGCTCCTCTTTGGCTATCAGCCGGCCCTCTGAACTGCACCCAGACACTTTCACACTCCATGCCTCCTCTATGGGTATCAGCCGGCCTTCTGAACTGCACCCAGACACTTGCACACTCCATGGCTCCTCTATGGGTATCAGCCGGCCTTCTGAACTGCACCCAGACACTTGCACACTCCATGGCTTCTCTTTATGGCTATCAGCCGGCCTTCTGAACTGCACCCAGACACCTGCACACTCCATGGCTCCTCTATGGCTATCAGCCGGCCCTCTGAACTGCACCCAGAAACCTGCACACTCCATGGCTCCTCTATGGCTATCAGCCAGCCCTCTGAACTGCACCCAGACACTTGCACACTCCATGTCTCCTCTACGGGTATCAGCCGGCCTTCTAAACTGCACCCAGACACTTGCACACTCCATGGCTGCTCTGTGGGTATCAGCCGGCCTTCTGAACTGCACCCAGACACTTGCACACTCCATGGCTCCTCTTTATGGCTATCAGCCGGCCCTCTGAACTGCACCCAGACACTTGCACACTCCATGGCTCCTGTATGGCTATCAGCAGGCCTTCTGAACTGCACCCAGACACTTGCACACTCCATGGCTCCTCTTTATGGCTATCAGCCGGCCTTCTGAACTGCACCCAGACACTTGCACACTCTATGGCTCCTCTATGGCTATGAGCCGACCCTCTGAACTGCACCCAGAAACTTGCACACTCCATGGCACCTCTATGGCTATCACCCGGCCTTCTGAACTGCACCCAGACACTTGCACACTCCATGGCTCCTCTATGGCTATGAGCCGACCCTCTGAACTGCACCCAGACACTTGCACACACCATGGCACCTCTATGGCTATCACCCGGCCTTCTGAACTGCACCCAGACACTTGCACACTCCATGGCTTCTCTTTATGGCTATCAGCCGGCCCTCAGAACTGCACCCAGACACTTGCACACTCCATGGCCCCTCTTTATGGCTATCAGCCGGCCCTCTGAACTGCACCCAGACACTTGCACACTCCATGGCTCCTCTATGGCTATCAGCCGGCCCTCTGAACTGCACCCAGACACTTGCACACTCCATGGCTCCTCTATGGGTATCAGCTGGCCCTCTGAACTGCACCCAGACACTTGCACACTCCATGGCTCCTCTATGGCTATGAGCCGACCCTCTGAACTGCACCCAGACACTTGCACACTCCATGGCTCCTCTATGGCTATCAGCCGGCCTTCTGAACTGCACCCAGACACTTGCACACTCCATGGCTCCCATTTATGGCTACCAGCCGGCCCTCTGAACTGCACCCAGACACTTGCACACTCCATGGCTCCTCTATGGCTATGAGCCGACCCTCTGAACTGGCCCCAGACACTTGCACACTCCATGGCTTCTCTATGGCTATGAGCCGACCCTCTGAACTGCACCCAGACACTTGCACTTGCACACTCCATGGCTCCTCTATGGGTATCAGCTGGCCCTCTGAACTGCACCCAGACACTTGCACACTCCATGGCTCCTCTTTATGGGTATCAGCCGGCCCTCTGAACTGCACCCAGACACTGGCACACTCCATGGCTCCTCTATGGCTATGAGCCGACCCTCTGAACTGCACCCAGACACTTGCACACTCCATGGCACCTCTATGGCTATCACCCGGCCTTGTGAACTGCACCCAGACACTTGCACACTCCATGGCTCCTCTATGGCTATGAGCCGACCCTCTGAACTGCACCCAGACACTTGCACACACCATGGCACCTCTATGGCTATCACCCGGCCTTCTGAACTGCACCCAGACACTTGCACACTCCATGGCTTCTCTTTATGGCTATCAGGCGGCCCTCTGAACTGCACCCAGACACTTGCACACTCCATGGCTCCTCTATGGCTATCAGCCGGCCCTCTGAACTGCACCCAGACACTTGCACACTCCATGGCTCCTCTATGGGTATCAGCCGGCCCTCTGAACTGCACCCAGACACTTGCACACTCCATAGCTCCTCTATGGCTTTGAGCCGACCCTCTGAACTGCACCCAGACACTTGCACACTCCATAGCTCCTATATGGCTATGAGCGGACCCTCTGAACTGCACCCAGACACTTGCACACTCCATGGCTCCTCTTTATGGCTATCAGCCGGCACTCTGAACTGCACCCAGACACTTGCACACTCCATGGCTCCTCTATGATTATCAGCCAGCCTTCTGAACTGCACCCAGACACTTGCACACTCCATGGCTCCTCTATGGCTATGAGCCGACCCTCTGAACTGCACCCAGACACTTGCACACTCCATGGCTCCTCTTTATGGCTATCAGCCGGCCCTCTGAACTGCACCCAGACACTTGCACACTCCATGGCTCCTCTTTATGGCTATCAGCCGGCACTCTGAACTGCACCCAGACACTTGCACACTCCATGGCTCCTCTATGGCTATCAGCCGGCCCTCTGAACTGCACCCAGACACTTGCACACTCCATGGCTCCTCTATGATTATCAGCCAGCCTTCTGAACTGCACCCAGACACTTGCACACTCCATGGCTCCTCTTTATGGATATCAGCCAGCCCTCTGAACTGCACACAGACACTTGCACACTCCATGGCTCCTCTATGGCTATGCGCCGACCCTCTGAACTGCACCCAGACACTTGCACACTCCATGGCTCCTCTATGGCTATCAGCCGGCCCTCTGAACTGCACCCAGACACCTGCACACTCCATGGCTCCTCTATGGTTATCAGACGACACTCTGAACTGCACCCAGACACTTGCACACTCCATGGCTCCTCTATTGCTATCAGCGGGCCTTCTGAACTGCACCCAGATACTTGCACACTCCATGGCTCCTCTATGGCTATCAGCCCGCCCTCTGAACTGCACCCAGACACTTGCGGCTCCTCTTTATGGCTATCAGCCGGCCCTCTGAACTGCACCCAGACACTTGCAAACTCCACGGCCCCTCTATGGCTATCAGCCGGCCCTCTGAACTGCACCCAGACACTAGCACACTCCATGGCTCCTCTTTATGGCTATCAGCTGGCCCTCTGAACTGCACCCAGACACTTGCACACTCCATGGCTCCTCTATGGCTATCAGCCGGCCCTCTGAACTGCACCCAGACACTTGCACACTCCATGGCTCCTCTTTGGCTATCAGCCGGCCCTCTGAACTGCACCCAGACACTTTCACACTCCATGCCTCCTCTATGGGTATCAGCCGGCCTTCTGAACTGCACCCAGACACTTGCACACTCCATGGCTCCTCTATGGGTATCAGCCGGCCTTCTGAACTGCACCCAGACACTTGCACACTCCATGGCTTCTCTTTATGGCTATCAGCCGGCCTTCTGAACTGCACCCAGACACCTGCACACTCCATGGCTCCTCTATGGCTATCAGCCGGCCCTCTGAACTGCACCCAGAAACCTGCACACTCCATGGCTCCTCTATGGCTATCAGCCAGCCCTCTGAACTGCACCCAGACACTTGCACACTCCATGTCTCCTCTACGGGTATCAGCCGGCCTTCTAAACTGCACCCAGACACTTGCACACTCCATGGCTGCTCTGTGGGTATCAGCCGGCCTTCTGAACTGCACCCAGACACTTGCACACTCCATGGCTCCTCTTTATGGCTATCAGCCGGCCCTCTGAACTGCACCCAGACACTTGCACACTCCATGGCTCCTGTATGGCTATCAGCAGGCCTTCTGAACTGCACCCAGACACTTGCACACTCCATGGCTCCTCTTTATGGCTATCAGCCGGCCTTCTGAACTGCACCCAGACACTTGCACACTCTATGGCTCCTCTATGGCTATGAGCCGACCCTCTGAACTGCACCCAGAAACTTGCACACTCCATGGCACCTCTATGGCTATCACCCGGCCTTCTGAACTGCACCCAGACACTTGCACACTCCATGGCTCCTCTATGGCTATGAGCCGACCCTCTGAACTGCACCCAGACACTTGCACACACCATGGCACCTCTATGGCTATCACCCGGCCTTCTGAACTGCACCCAGACACTTGCACACTCCATGGCTTCTCTTTATGGCTATCAGCCGGCCCTCAGAACTGCACCCAGACACTTGCACACTCCATGGCCCCTCTTTATGGCTATCAGCCGGCCCTCTGAACTGCACCCAGACACTTGCACACTCCATGGCTCCTCTATGGCTATCAGCCGGCCCTCTGAACTGCACCCAGACACTTGCACACTCCATGGCTCCTCTATGGGTATCAGCTGGCCCTCTGAACTGCACCCAGACACTTGCACACTCCATGGCTCCTCTATGGCTATGAGCCGACCCTCTGAACTGCACCCAGACACTTGCACACTCCATGGCTCCTCTATGGCTATCAGCCGGCCTTCTGAACTGCACCCAGACACTTGCACACTCCATGGCTCCCATTTATGGCTACCAGCCGGCCCTCTGAACTGCACCCAGACACTTGCACACTCCATGGCTCCTCTATGGCTATGAGCCGACCCTCTGAACTGGCCCCAGACACTTGCACACTCCATGGCTTCTCTATGGCTATGAGCCGACCCTCTGAACTGCACCCAGACACTTGCACTTGCACACTCCATGGCTCCTCTATGGGTATCAGCTGGCCCTCTGAACTGCACCCAGACACTTGCACACTCCATGGCTCCTCTTTATGGGTATCAGCCGGCCCTCTGAACTGCACCCAGACACTGGCACACTCCATGGCTCCTCTATGGCTATGAGCCGACCCTCTGAACTGCACCCAGACACTTGCACACTCCATGGCACCTCTATGGCTATCACCCGGCCTTGTGAACTGCACCCAGACACTTGCACACTCCATGGCTCCTCTATGGCTATGAGCCGACCCTCTGAACTGCACCCAGACACTTGCACACACCATGGCACCTCTATGGCTATCACCCGGCCTTCTGAACTGCACCCAGACACTTGCACACTCCATGGCTTCTCTTTATGGCTATCAGGCGGCCCTCTGAACTGCACCCAGACACTTGCACACTCCATGGCTCCTCTATGGCTATCAGCCGGCCCTCTGAACTGCACCCAGACACTTGCACACTCCATGGCTCCTCTATGGGTATCAGCCGGCCCTCTGAACTGCACCCAGACACTTGCACACTCCATAGCTCCTCTATGGCTTTGAGCCGACCCTCTGAACTGCACCCAGACACTTGCACACTCCATAGCTCCTATATGGCTATGAGCGGACCCTCTGAACTGCACCCAGACACTTGCACACTCCATGGCTCCTCTTTATGGCTATCAGCCGGCCCTCAGAACTCCACCCAGTCACTTGCACACTCCATGGCTCCTCTATGATTATGAGCCGGCCTTCTGAACTGCACCCAGACACTTGCACACTCCATGGCTCCTCTACTGGTATCAGCCGGCCCTCTGAACTGCACCCAGACACTTGCACACTCCATGGCTCCTCTATGGCTATCAGCGGGCCTTCTGAACTGCACCCAGACACTTGCACACTCCATGGCTCCTCTTTATGGCTATCAGCCGGTCCTCTGAACTGGACCCAGACACTTGCACACTCCATGGCTCCTCTATGGCTATGAGCCGACCCTCTGAACTGCACCCAGACACTTGCACACTCCATGGCTCCTCTATGGCTATGAGCCGACCCTCTGAACTGGCCCCAGACACTTGCACACTCCATGGCTTCTCTATGGCTATGAGCCGACCCTCTGAACTGCACCCAGACACTTGCACTTGCACACTCCATGGCTCCTCTATGGGTATCAGCTGGCCCTCTGAACTGCACCCAGACACTTGCACACTCCATGGCTCCTCTTTATGGGTATCAGCCGGCCCTCTGAACTGCACCCAGACACTGGCACACTCCATGGCTCCTCTATGGCTATGAGCCGACCCTCTGAACTGCACCCAGACACTTGCACACTCCATGGCACCTCTATGGCTATCACCCGGCCTTGTGAACTGCACCCAGACACTTGCACACTCCATGGCTCCTCTATGGCTATGAGCCGACCCTCTGAACTGCACCCAGACACTTGCACACACCATGGCACCTCTATGGCTATCACCCGGCCTTCTGAACTGCACCCAGACACTTGCACACTCCATGGCTTCTCTTTATGGCTATCAGGCGGCCCTCTGAACTGCACCCAGACACTTGCACACTCCATGGCTCCTCTATGGCTATCAGCCGGCCCTCTGAACTGCACCCAGACACTTGCACACTCCATGGCTCCTCTATGGGTATCAGCCGGCCCTCTGAACTGCACCCAGACACTTGCACACTCCATAGCTCCTCTATGGCTTTGAGCCGACCCTCTGAACTGCACCCAGACACTTGCACACTCCATAGCTCCTATATGGCTATGAGCGGACCCTCTGAACTGCACCCAGACACTTGCACACTCCATGGCTCCTCTTTATGGCTATCAGCCGGCCCTCAGAACTCCACCCAGTCACTTGCACACTCCATGGCTCCTCTATGATTATGAGCCGGCCTTCTGAACTGCACCCAGACACTTGCACACTCCATGGCTCCTCTACTGGTATCAGCCGGCCCTCTGAACTGCACCCAGACACTTGCACACTCCATGGCTCCTCTATGGCTATCAGCGGGCCTTCTGAACTGCACCCAGACACTTGCACACTCCATGGCTCCTCTTTATGGCTATCAGCCGGTCCTCTGAACTGGACCCAGACACTTGCACACTCCATGGCTCCTCTATGGCTATGAGCCGACCCTCTGAACTGCACCCAGACACTTGCACACTCCATGGCTCCTCTATGGCTATCAGCCGGCCCTCTGAACTGCACCCAGACACTTGCACACTCCATGGCTCCTCTATGGCTATAAGCCGGCCCTCTGAACTGCACCCAGACACTTGCGGCTCCTCTTTATGGCTATCAGCCGGCCTTCTGAACTGCACCCAGACACTTGCACACTCCATGGCCCCTCTATGGCTATCAACCGGCCCTCTGAACTGCACCCAGACACTTGCACACTCCATGGCTCCTCTTTATGGCTATCAGCAGGCCTTCTGAACTGCACCCAGACACTTGCACACTCCATGGCTCCTCTATGGCTATCAGCCGGCCCTCTGAACTGCACCCAGACACTTGCACACTCCATGGCTCCTCTATGATTATCAGCCAGCCTTCTGAACTGCACCCAGACACTTGCACACTCCATGGCTCCTCTTTATGGATATCAGCCAGCCCTCTGAACTGCACACAGACACTTGCACACTCCATGGCTCCTCTATGGCTATGCGCCGACCCTCTGAACTGCACCCAGACACTTGCACACTCCATGGCTCCTCTATGGCTATCAGCTGGCCCTCTGAACTGCACCCAGACACCTGCACACTCCATGGCTCCTCTATGGCTATCAGCCGGCCCTCTGAACTGCACCCAGACACTTGCACACTCCATGGCTCCTCTATGATTATCAGCCAGCCTTCTGAACTGCACCCAGACACTTGCACACTCCATGGCTCCTCTTTATGAATATCAGCCAGCCCTCTGAACTGCACACAGACACTTGCACACTCCATGGCTCCTCTATGGCTATGCGCCGACCCTCTGAACTGCACCCAGACACTTGCACACTCCATGGCTCCTCTATTGCTATCAGCGGGCCTTCTGAACTGCACCCAGATACTTGCACACTCCATGGCTCCTCTATGGCTATCAGCCGGCCCTCTGAACTGCACCCAGACACTTGCGGCTCCTCTTTATGGCTATCAGCCGGCCCTCTGAACTGCACCCAGACACTTGCACACTCCATGGCCCCTCTATGGCTATCAGCCGGCCCTCTGAACTGCACCCAGACACTTGCACACTCCATGGCTCCTCTTTATGGCTATCAGCTGGCCCTCTGAACTGCACCCAGACACTTGCACACTCCATGGCTCCTCTATGGCTATCAGCCGGCCCTCTGAACTGCACCCAGACACTTGCACACTCCATGGCTCCTCTTTGGCTATCAGCCAGCCCTCTGAACTGCACCCAGACACTTTCACACTCCATGCCTCCTCTATGGGTATCAGCCGGCCTTCTGAACTGCACCCAGACACTTGCACACTCCATGGCTCCTCTATGGGTATCAGCCGGCCTTCTGAACTGCACCCAGACACTTGCACACTCCATGGCTCCTCTTTATGGCTATCAGCCGGCCTTCTGAACTGCACCCAGACACCTGCACACTCCATGGCTCCTCTATGGCTATCAGCCGGCCCTCTGAACTGCACCCAGAAACTTGCACACTCCATGGCTCCTCTATGGCTATCAGCCAGCCCTCTGAACTGCACCCAGACACTTGCACACTCCATGTCTCCTCTACGGGTATCAGCCGGCCTTCTAAACTGCACCCAGACACTTGCACACTCCATGGCTGCTCTGTGGGTATCAGCCGGCCTTCTGAACTGCACCCAGACACTTGCACACTCCATGGCTCCTCTTTATGGCTATCAGCCGGCCCTCTGAACTGCACCCAGACACTTGCACACTCCATGGCTCCTGTATGGCTATCAGCAGGCCTTCTGAACTGCAGCCAGACACTTGCACACTCCATGGCTCCTCTTTATGGCTATCAGCCGGCCTTCTGAACTGCACCCAGACACTTGCACACTCCATGGCTCCTCTATGGCTATGAGCCGACCCTCTGAACTGCACCCAGAAACTTGCACACTCCATGGCACCTCTATGGCTATCACCCGGCCTTCTGAACTGCACCCAGACACTTGCACACTCCATGGCTCCTCTATGGCTATGAGCCGACCCTCTGAACTGCACCCAGACACTTGCACACACCATGGCACCTCTATGGCTATCACCCGGCCTTCTGAACTGCACCCAGACACTTGCACACTCCATGGCTTCTCTTTATGGCTATCAGCCGGCCCTCGGAACTGCACCCAGACACTTGCACACTCCATGGCCCCTCTTTATGGCTATCAGCCGGCCCTCTGAACTGCACCCAGACACTTGCACACTCCATGGCTCCTCTATGGCTATCAGCCGGCCCTCTGAACTGCACCCAGACACTTGCACACTCCATGGCTCCTCTATGGGTATCAGCCGGCCCTCTGAACTGCACCCAGACACTTGCACACTCCATGGCTCCTCTATGGCTATGAGCCGACCCTCTGAACTGCACCCAGACACTTGCACACTCCATGGCTCCTCTATGGCTATCAGCCGGCCTTCTGAACTGCACCCAGACACTTGCACACTCCATGGCTCCCATTTATGGCTACCAGCCGGCCCTCTGAACTGCACCCAGACACTTGCACACTCCATGGCTCCTCTATGGCTATGAGCCGACCCTCTGAACTGGCCCCAGACACTTGCACACTCCATGGCTTCTCTATGGCTATGAGCCAACCCTCTGATCTGCACCCAGACACTTGCACTTGCACACTCCATGGCTCCTCTATGGGTATCAGCTGGCCCTCTGAACTGCACCCAGACACTTGCACACTCCATGGCTCCTCTTTATGGGTATCAGCCGGCCCTCTAAACTGCACCCAGACACTGGCACACTCCATGGCTCCTCTATGGCTATGAGCCGACCCTCTGAACTGCACCCAGACACTTGCACACTCCATGGCACCTCTATGGCTATCACCCGGCCTTGTGAACTGCACCCAGACACTTGCACACTCCATGGCTCCTCTATGGCTATGAGCCGACCCTCTGAACTGCACCCAGACACTTGCACACACCATGGCACCTCTATGGCTATCACCCGGCCTTCTGAACTGCACCCAGACACTTGCACACTCCATGGCTTCTCTTTATGGCTATCAGCCGGCCCTCTGAACTGCACCCAGACACTTGCACACTCCATGGCTCCTCTATGGCTATCAGCCGGCCCTCTGAACTGCACCCAGACACTTGCACACTCCATGGCTCCTCTATGGGTATCAGCCGGCCCTCTGAACTGCACCCAGACACTTGCACACTCCATAGCTCCTCTATGGCTTTGAGCCGACCCTCTGAACTGCACCCAGACACTTGCACACTCCATAGCTGCTATATGGCTATGAGAGGACCCTCTGAACTGCACCCAGACACTTGCACACTCCATGGCTCCTCTATGATTATGAGCCGGCCTTCTGAACTGCACCCAGACACTTGCACACTCCATGGCTCCTCTACTGGTATCAGCCGGCCCTCTGAACTGCACCCAGACACTTGCACACTCCATGGCTCCTCTATGGCTATCAGCGGGCCTTCTGAACTGCACCCAGACACTTGCACACTCCATGGCTCCTCTTTATGGCTATCAGCCGGTCCTCTGAACTGGACCCAGACACTTGCACACTCCATGGCTCCTCTATGGCTATGAGCCGACCCTCTGAACTGCACCCAGACACTTGCACACTCCATGGCTCCTCTATGGCTATCAGCTGGCCCTCTGAACTGCACCCAGACACATGCACACTCCATGGCTCCTCTATGGCTATCAGCCGGCCCTCTGAACTGCACCCAGACACTTGCGGCTCCTCTTTATGGCTATCAGCCGGCCTTCTGAACTGCACCCAGACACTTGCACACTCCATGGCCCCTCTATGGCTATCAACCGGCCCTCTGAACTGCACCCAGACACTTGCACACTCCATGGCTCCTCTTTATGGCTATCAGCAGGCCTTCTGAACTGCACCCAGACACTTGCACACTCCATGGCTCCTCTATGGCTATCAGCGGGCCTTCTGAACTACACCCAGACACTTACACACTCCATGGCTCCTCTATGGCTATGAGCCGACCCTCTGAACTGCACCCAGACACATGCACACTCCATTGCTCCTCTATGGCTATGAGCCGACCCTCTAAACTGCACCCAGACACTTGCACACTCCATGGCTCCTCTTTATGGCTATCAGCCGGCTCTCTGAACTGCACCCAGACACTTGCACACTCCATGGCTCCTCTTTATGGCTATCAGCCGGCCCTCTGAACTGCACCCAGACACTTGCACACTCCATGTCTCCTCTTTATGGCTATCAGCCAGCACTCTGAACTGCACCCAGACACTTGCACACTCCATGGCTCCTCTTTATGGCTATCAGCCAGCACTCTGAACTGCACCCAGACACTTGCACACTCCATGGCTCCTCTATGATTATCAGCCAGCCTTCTGAACTGCACCCAGACACTTGCACACTCCATGGCTCCTCTATGGCTATGAGCCGACCCTCTGAACTGCACCCAGACACTTGCACACTCCATGGCTCCTCTTTATGGCTATCAGCTGGCCCTCTGAACTGCACCCAGACACTTGCACACTCCATGGCTCCTCTTTATGGCTATCAGCCGGCACTCTGAACTGCACCCAGACACTTGCACACTCCATGGCTCCTCTATGGCTATCAGCCGCCCCTCTGAACTGCACCCAGACACTTGCACACTCCATGGCTCCTCTATGATTATCAGCCAGCCTTCTGAACTGCACCCAGACACTTGCACACTCCATGGCTCCTATTTATGGATATCAGCCAGCCCTCTGAACTGCACCCAGACACTTGCACACTCCATGGCTCCTCTATGGGTATCAGCTGACCCTCTGAACTGCACCCAGACACTCACACACTCAATGGCTCCTCTATGGCTATCAGCCGGCCCTCTGAACTGCACCCAGACACCTGCACTCTCCATGGCTCCTCTATGGTTATCAGACGACACTCTGAACTGCACCCAGACACTTGCACACTCCATGGCCCCTCTATTGCTATCAGCGGGCCTTCTGACACCCCATGGCACCCAGACACTTGCACACTCCATGGCTCCTCTTTATGGCTATCAGCCGGCCCTCTGAACTGCACCCAGACACTTGCACACTCCATGGCTAATCTTTATGGATATCAGCCGGCCCTCTGAACTGCACCCAGACACTTGCACACTCCATGGCTCCTCTATGGCTATGAGCCGACCCTCTGAACTGCACCCAGACACTTGCACACTCCATGGCTCCTCTATGGCTATCAGCGGGCCTTCTGAACTGCACCCAGACACTTGCACACTCCATGGCTCCTCTATGGGTATCAGCCGGCCCTCTGAACTGCACCCAGACACTTGCACACTCCATGGCTCCTCTATGGGTATCAGCTGACCCTCTGAACTGCACCCAGACACTCACACACTCAATGGCTCCTCTATGGCTATCAGCCGGCCCGCTGAACTGCACCCAGACACTCGCACACTCCATGGCTCCTCTATGGGTATCAGCCGACCCTATGAACTGCACCCAGACACTCGCACACTCCATGGCTCCTCTATGGGTATCAGCCGGCCCTCTGAACTGCACCCAGACACTTGCACACTCCATGGCTCCTCTTTATGGCTATCAGCCAGCCCTCTGAACTGCACCCAGACACTTGCACACTCCATGGCTCCTCTATGACTATGAGCCGACCCTCTGAACTGCACCCAGACACTTGCACACTCCATGGCTCCTCTATGGCTATCAGCCAGCCCTCTGAACTGCACCCAGACACTTGCACACTCCATGGCTCCTCTATGGCTATCAGCTGGCCCTCTGAACTGCACACAGACACTTGCACACTCCATGGCTCCTCTATGGCTATCAGCCGGCCTTCTGAACTGCGCCCAGACACTTGCACACTCCATGGCTCCTCTATGGCTATCAGCCGGCCTTCTGAACTGCACCCAGACACTTGCACACTCCATGGCTCCTCTATGGCTATCAGCCGGTCCTCTGAACTGCGCCCAGACACTTGCACACTCCATGGCTCCTCTATGGGTATCAGCCGGCCTTCTGAACTGCACCCAGACACTTGGACAGTCCATGGCTCCTCTTTGGCTATGAGCCGACCCTCTGAACTGCACCCAGACACTTGCACACTCCATGGCTCCTCTTTATGGCTATCAGCCGGCCCTCTGAACTGCACCCAGACACTTGCACATTCCATGGCTCCTCTTTATGGCTATCAGCCAGCCCTCTGAACTGCACCCAGACACTTGCACACTCCATGGCTCCTCTATGGCTATCAGCCGGCCCTCTGAACTGCACCCAGACACTTGCACACTCCATGGCTCCTCTATGGCTATCAGCCAGCCTTCTGAACTGCACCCAGACACTTGCACACTCCATGGCTCCTCTATGGGTATCAGCCGGCCTTCTGAACTGCACCCAGACACTTGGACAGTCCATGGCTCCTCTATGGCTATGAGCCGACCCTCTGAACTGCACCCAGACACTTGCACACTCCATGGCTCCTCTTTATGGCTATCAGCCGGCCCTCTGAACTGCACCCAGACACTTGCACATTCCATGGCTCCTCTTTATGGCTATCAGCCAGCCCTCTGAACTGCACCCAGACACTTGCACACTCCATGGCTCCTCTATGGCTATCAGCCGGCCCTCTGAACTGCACCCAGACACTTGCACACTCCATGGCTCCTCTATGGCTATCAGCCAGCCTTCTGAACTGCACCCAGCCACTTGCACACTCCATGGCTCCTCTATGGCTATCAGCCGGCCCTCTGAACTGCACCCAGACACTTGCACACTACATGGCTACTCTATGGCTATCAGCCGGCCCTCTGAACTGCACCCAGACACTTGCACACTTCATGGCTCCTCTTTATGGCTATCAGCCGGCCCTCTGAACTGCACCCAGACACTTGCACACTCCATGGCTCCTCTATGGCTATGAGCCGACTGTCTGAACTGCACGCAGACACTTGCACACTCCATGGCTCCTCTTTATGGATATCAGCCGGCCCTCTGAACTGCACCCAGATACTTGCACACTCCATGGCTCCTCTATGGCTATGCGCCGACCCTCTGAACTGCACCCAGACACTTGCACACTCCATGGCTCCTCTATGGCTATCAGCCGGCCCTCTGAACTGCACCCAGACACTTGCACACTCCATAGCTCCTCTATGGTTATCAGACGACACTCTGAACTGCACCCAGACACTTGCACACTCCATGGCTCCTCTATGGCTATGAGCCGGTCCTCTGAACTGCACCCAGACACTTGCACACTCCATGGCTCCTCTTTATGGATATCAGCCGGCCCTCTGAACTTCACCCCGACACTTGCACACTCCATGGCTCCTCTATGGCTATGAGCCGGCCCTCTGAACTGCACCCAGACACTTGCACACTCCATGGCTCCTCTTTATGGATATCAGCCGGCCCTCTGAACTGCACCCCGAGACTTGCACACTCCATGGCTCCTCTATGGCTATGAGCCGGCCCTCTGAACTGCACCCCGACACTTGCACACTCCATGGCTCCTCTATGGCTATCAGCGGACCTTCTGAACTGCACCCAGACACTTGCACACTCCATGGCTCCTCTATGGGTGTCAGCCGTCCCACTGAACTGCACCCAGACACTTGCACACTCCATGGCTTCTCTTTATGGCTATCAGCCGGCCATCTGAACTGCACCCAGACACTTGCACACTCCATGGCCCCTTTTTATGGCTATCAGCCTGCCCTCTGAACTGCACCCAGACACTTTCACACTCCATGGCTCCTCTATGGCTATCAGCCGGCCCTCTGAACTGCACCCAGACACTTGCACACTCCATGGCTCCTCTATGGGTATCAGCCGGCCCTCTGAACTGCACCCAGACACTTGCACACTCCATGGCTCCTCTATGGCTATCAGCCGACCCTCTGAACTGCACCCAGACACTTGCACACTCCATGGCTCCTCTATGGCTATCACCCGGCCTTCTGAACTGCACCCAGACACTTGCACACTCCATGGCTCCTCTTTATGGATATCAGCCGGCCCTCAGAACTGCAACCAGTCACTTGCACACTCCATGGCTCCTCTATGATTATGAGCCGGCCCTCTGAACTGCACCCAGACACTTGCACACTCCATGGCTCCTCTATTGGTATCAGCCGGCCCTCTGAACTGCACCCAGACACTTGCACACTCCATGGCTCCTCTATGGGTATCAACCGGCCCTCTGAACTGCACCCAGACACTTGCACACTCCATGGCTCCTCTATGGCTATCAGCGGGCCTTCTGAACTGCACCTAGACACTTGCACACTCCATGGCTCCTCTATGGCTAGGAGCCGACCCTCTGAACTGCACCCAGACACTTGCACACTCCATGGCTCCTCTTTATGGCTATCAGCCGGCCCTCTGAACTGCACCCAGACACTTGCACACTCCATGGCTCCTCTTTATGGCTATAAGCCGGCCTCTGAACTGCACCCAGACACTTGCACACTCCATGGCTCCTCTATGGCTATCAGCCAGCCCTCTGAACTGCACCCAGACACTTGCACACTCCATGGCTCCTCTATGACTATCAGCCGGCCCTCTGAACTGCACCCAGACACTTGCACACTCCATGGCTCCTCTATGGCTATCAGCCGGCCCTCTGAACTGCACCCAGACACTTGCGGCTCCTCTTTATGGCTATCAGCTGGCCCTCTGAACTGCACCCAGACACTTGCACACTCCATGGCCCCTCTATGGCTATCAACCGGCCCTCTGAACTGCACCCAGACACTTGCACACTCCATGTCTCCTCTTTATGGCTATCAGCAGGCCTTCTGAACTGCACCCAGACACTTGCACACTCCATGGCTCCTCTATGGCTATCAGCCGGCCTTCTGAACTACACCCAGACACTTACACACTCCATGGCTCCTCTATGGCTATGAGCCTACCCTCTGAACTGCACCCAGACACTTGCACACTCCATGGCTCCTCTTTGGCTATGAGCCGACCCTCTGAACTGCACCCAGACACTTGCACACTCCATGGCTCCTCTATGGGTATCAACCGGCCCTCTGAACTGCACCCAGACACTTGCACACTCCATGGCTCCTCTATGGCTATCAGCGGGCCTTCTGAACTGCACCTAGACACTTGCACACACCATGGCTCCTCTATGGCTAGGAGCCGGCCCTCTGAACTGCACCCAGACACTTGCACACTCCATGGCTCCTCTATGGCTATCAGCCGGCCCTCTGAACTGCACCCAGACACTTGCGGCTCCTCTTTATGGCTATCAGCCGGCCCTCTGAACTGCACCCAGACACTTGCACACTCCATGGCCCCTCTATGGCTATCAACCGGCCCTCTGAACTGCACCCAGACACTTGCACACTCCACGTCTCCTCTTTATGGCTATCAGCAGGCCTTCTGAACTGCACCCAGACACTTGCACACTCCATGGCTCCTCTATGGCTATGAGCCGACCCTCTGAACTGCACCCAGACACTTGCACACTCCATTGCTCCTCTATGGCTATGAGCCTACCCTCTGAACTGCACCCAGACACTTGCACACTCCATGGCTCCTCTATGGCTATGAGCCGACCCTCTGAACTGCACCCAGACACTTGCACACTCCATGGCTCCTCTATGGGTATCAACCGGCCCTCTGAACTGCACCCAGACACTTGCACACTCCATGGCTCCTCTATGGCTATCAGCGGGCCTTCTGAACTGCACCTAGACACTTGCACACTCCATGGCTCCTCTATGGCTAGGAGCCGACCCTCTGAACTGCACCCAGACACTTGCACACTCCATGGCTCCTCTTTATGGCTATCAGCCGGCCCTCTGAACTGCACCCAGACACTTGCACACTCCATGGCTCCTCTTTATGGCTATCAGCCGGCACTCTGAACTGCACCCAGACACTTGCACACTCCATGGCTCCTCTATGGCTATCAGCCGGCCCTCAGAACTGCACCCAGACACTTGCACACTCCATGGCTCCTCTATGATTATCAGCCAGCCTTCTGAACTGCACCCAGACACTTGCACACTCCATGGCTCCTATTTATGGATATCAGCCAGCCCTCTGAACTGCACACAGACACTTGCACACTCCATGGCTCCTCTATGGCTATGCGCCGACCCTCTGAACTGCACCCAGACACTTGCACACTCCATGGCTCCTCTATGGCTATCAGCCGGCCCTCTGAACTGCACCCAGACACCTGCACACTCCATGGCTCCTCCATGGTTATCAGACGACACTCTGAACTGCACCCAGACACTTGCACACTCCATGGCTCCTCTATTGCTATCAGCGGGCCTTCTGAACTGCACCCAGACACTTGCACACTCCATGGCTCCTCTTTATGGCTATCAGCCGGCCCTCTGAACTGCACCCAGACACTTGCACACTCCATGGCTAATCTTTATGGATATCAGCCGGCCCTCTGAACTGCACCCAGACACTTGCACACTCCATGGCTCCTCTATGGCTATGAGCCGACCCTCTGAACTGCACCCAGACACTTGCACACTCCATGGCTCCTCTATGGCTATGAGCCTACCCTCTGAACTGCACCCAGACACTTGCACACTCCATGGCTCCTCTATGGGTATCAGCCGGCCTTCTGAACTGCACCCAGACACTTGGACAGTCCATGGCTCCTCTATGGCTATGAGCCGACCCTCTGAACTGCACCCAGACACTTGCACACTCCATGGCTCCTCTTTATGGCTATCAGCCGGCCCTCTGAACTGCACCCAGACACTTGCACATTCCATGGCTCCTCTTTATGGCTATCAGCCAGCCCTCTGAACTGCACCCAGACACTTGCACACTCCATGGCTCCTCTATGGCTATCAGCCGGCCCTCTGAACTGCACCCAGACACTTGCACACTCCATGGCTCCTCTATGGCTATCAGCCAGCCTTCTGAACTGCACCCAGCCACTTGCACACTCCATGGCTCCTCTATGGCTATCAGCCGGCCTTCTGAACTGCACCCAGACACTTGCACACTACATGGCTACTCTATGGCTATCAGCCGGCCCTCTGAACTGCACCCAGACACTTGCACACTCCATGGCTCCTCTTTATGGCTATCAGCCGGCCCTCTGAACTGCACCCAGACACTTGCACACTCCATGGCTCCTCTATGGCTATGAGCCGACTGTCTGAACTGCACGCAGACACTTGCACACTCCATGGCTCCTCTTTATGGATATCAGCCGGCCCTCTGAACTGCACCCAGATACTTGCACACTCCATGGCTCCTCTATGGCTATGCGCCGACCCTCTGAACTGCACCCAGACACTTGCACACTCCATGGCTCCTCTATGGCTATCAGCCGGCCCTCTGAACTGCACCCAGACACTTGCACACTCCTTAGCTCCTCTATGGTTATCAGACGACACTCTGAACTGCACCCAGACACTTGCACACTCCATGGCTCCTCTATGGCTATGAGCCGGCCCTCTGAACTGCACCTAGACACTTGCACACTCCATGGCTCCTCTTTATGGATATCAGCCGGCCCTCTGAACTTCACCCCGACACTTGCACACTCCATGGCTCCTCTATGGCTATGAGCCGGCCCTCTGAACTGCACCCAGACACTTGCACACTCCATGGCTCCTCTTTATGGATATCAGCCGGCCCTCTGAACTGCACCCCGAGACTTGCACACTCCATGGCTCCTCTATGGCTATGAGCCGGCCCTCTGAACTGCACCCCGACACTTGCACACTCCATGGCTCCTCTATGGCTATCAGCGGACCTTCTGAACTGCACCCAGACACTTGCACACTCCATGGCTCCTCTATGGGTGTCAGCCGTCCCTCTGAACTGCACCCAGACACTTGCACACTCCATGGCTTCTCTTTATGGCTATCAGCCGGCCATCTGAACTGCACCCAGACACTTGCACACTCCATGGCCCCTTTTTATGGCTATCAGCCGGCCCTCTGAACTGCACCCAGACACTTTCACACTCCATGGCTCCTCTATGGCTATCAGCCGGCCCTCTGAACTGCACCCAGACACTTGCACACTCCATGGCTCCTCTATGGGTATCAGCCGGCCCTCTGAACTGCACCCAGACACTTGCACACTCCATGGCTCCTCTATGGCTATCAGCCGACCCTCTGAACTGCACCCAGACACTTGCACACTCCATGGCTCCTCTATGGCTATCACCCGGCCTTCTGAACTGCACCCAGACACTTGCACACTCCATGGCTCCTCTTTATGGATATCAGCCGGCCCTCAGAACTGCACCCAGTCACTTGCACACTCCATGGCTCCTCTATGGCTATGAGCCGACCCTCTGAACTGCACCCAGACACTTGCACACTCCATGGCTCCTCTATGGCTATGAGCCTACCCTCTGAACTGCACCCAGACACTTGCACACTCCATGGCTCCTCTATGGGTATCAGCCGGCCTTCTGAACTGCACCCAGACACTTGGACAGTCCATGGCTCCTCTATGGCTATGAGCCGACCCTCTGAACTGCACCCAGACACTTGCACACTCCATGGCTCCTCTTTATGGCTATCAGCCGGCCCTCTGAACTGCACCCAGACACTTGCACATTCCATGGCTCCTCTTTATGGCTATCAGCCAGCCCTCTGAACTGCACCCAGACACTTGCACACTCCATGGCTCCTCTATGGCTATCAGCCGGCCCTCTGAACTGCACCCAGACACTTGCACACTCCATGGCTCCTCTATGGCTATCAGCCAGCCTTCTGAACTGCACCCAGCCACTTGCACACTCCATGGCTCCTCTATGGCTATCAGCCGGCCTTCTGAACTGCACCCAGACACTTGCACACTACATGGCTACTCTATGGCTATCAGCCGGCCCTCTGAACTGCACCCAGACACTTGCACACTCCATGGCTCCTCTTTATGGCTATCAGCCGGCCCTCTGAACTGCACCCAGACACTTGCGCACTCCATGGCTCCTCTATGGCTATGAGCCGACTGTCTGAACTGCACGCAGACACTTGCACACTCCATGGCTCCTCTTTATGGATATCAGCCGGCCCTCTGAACTGCACCCAGATACTTGCACACTCCATGGCTCCTCTATGGCTATGCGCCGACCCTCTGAACTGCACCCAGACACTTGCACACTCCATGGCTCCTCTATGGCTATCAGCCGGCCCTCTGAACTGCACCCAGACACTTGCACACTCCTTAGCTCCTCTATGGTTATCAGACGACACTCTGAACTGCACCCAGACACTTGCACACTCCATGGCTCCTCTATGGCTATGAGCCGGCCCTCTGAACTGCACCCAGACACTTGCACACTCCATGGCTCCTCTTTATGGATATCAGCCGGCCCTCTGAACTTCACCCCGACACTTGCACACTCCATGGCTCCTCTATGGCTATGAGCCGGCCCTCTGAACTGCACCCAGACACTTGCACACTCCATGGCTCCTCTTTATGGATATCAGCCGGCCCTCTGAACTGCACCCCGAGACTTGCACACTCCATGGCTCCTCTATGGCTATGAGCCGGCCCTCTGAACTGCACCCCGACACTTGCACACTCCATGGCTCCTCTATGGCTATCAGCGGACCTTCTGAACTGCACCCAGACACTTGCACACTCCATGGCTCCTCTATGGGTGTCAGCCGTCCCTCTGAACTGCACCCAGACACTTGCACACTCCATGGCTTCTCTTTATGGCTATCAGCCGGCCATCTGAACTGCACCCAGACACTTGCATACTCCATGGCCCCTTTTTATGGCTATCAGCCGGCCCTCTGAACTGCACCCAGACACTTTCACACTCCATGGCTCCTCTATGGCTATCAGCCGGCCCTCTGAACTGCACCCAGACACTTGCACACTCCATGGCTCCTCTATGGGTATCAGCCGGCCCTCTGAACTGCACCCAGACACTTGCACACTCCATGGCTCCTCTATGGCTATCAGCCGACCCTCTGAACTGCACCCAGACACTTGCACACTCCATGGCTCCTCTATGGCTATCACCCGGCCTTCTGAACTGCACCCAGACACTTGCACACTCCATGGCTCCTCTTTATGGATATCAGCCGGCCCTCAGAACTGCACCCAGTCACTTGCACACTCCATGGCTCCTCTATGATTATGAGCCGGGCCTCTGAACTGCACCCAGACACTTGCACACTCCATGGCTCCTCTATTGGTATCAGCCGGCCCTCTGAACTGCACCCAGACACTTGCACACTCCATGGCTCCTCTATGGGTATCAACCGGCCCTCTGAACTGCACCCAGACACTTGCACACTCCATGGCTCCTCTATGGCTATCAGCGGGCCTTCTGAACTGCACCTAGACACTTGCACACTCCATGGCTCCTCTATGGCTAGGAGCCGACCCTCTGAACTGCACCCAGACACTTGCACACTCCATGGCTCCTCTTTATGGCTATCAGCCAGCCCTCTGAACTGCACCCAGACACTTGCACACTCCATGACTCCTCTTTATGGCTATAAGCCGGCCTCTGAACTGCACCCAGACACTTGCACACTCCATGGCTCCTCTATGGCTATCAGCCAGCCCTCTGAACTGCACCCAGACACTTGCACACTCCATGGCTCCTCTATGACTATCAGCCGGCCCTCTGAACTGCACCCAGACACTTGCACACTCCATGGCTCCTCTATGGCTATCAGCCGGCCCTCTGAACTGCACCCAGACACTTGCGGCTCCTCTTTATGGCTATCAGCCGGCCCTCTGAACTGCACCCAGACACTTGCACACTCCATGGCCCCTCTATGGCTATCAACCGGCCCTCTGAACTGCACCCAGACACTTGCACACTCCATGTCTCCTCTTTATGGCTATCAGCAGGCCTTCTGAACTGCACCCAGACACTTGCACACTCCATGGCTCCTCTATGGCTATCAGCCGGCCTTCTGAACTACACCCAGACACTTACACACTCCATGGCTCCTCTATGGCTATGAGCCTACCCTCTGAACTGCACCCAGACACTTGCACACTCCATGGCTCCTCTTTGGCTATGAGCCGACCCTCTGAACTGCACCCAGACACTTGCACACTCCATGGCTCCTCTATGGGTATCAACCGGCCCTCTGAACTGCACCCAGACACTTGCACACTCCATGGCTCCTCTATGGCTATCAGCGGGCCTTCTGAACTGCACCTAGACACTTGCACACACCATGGCTCCTCTATGGCTAGGAGCCGGCCCTCTGAACTGCACCCAGACACTTGCACACTCCATGGCTCCTCTATGGCTATCAGCCGGCCCTCTGAACTGCACCCAGACACTTGCGGCTCCTCTTTATGGCTATCAGCCGGCCCTCTGAACTGCACCCAGACACTTGCACACTCCATGGCCCCTCTATGGCTATCAACCGGCCCTCTGAACTGCACCCAGACACTTGCACACTCCACGTCTCCTCTTTATGGCTATCAGCAGGCCTTCTGAACTGCACCCAGACACTTGCACACTCCATGGCTCCTCTATGGCTATGAGCCGACCCTCTGAACTGCACCCAGACACTTGCACACTCCATTGCTCCTCTATGGCTATGAGCCTACCCTCTGAACTGCACCCAGACACTTGCACACTCCATGGCTCCTCTATGGCTATGAGCCGACCCTCTGAACTGCACCCAGACACTTGCACACTCCATGGCTCCTCTATGGGTATCAACCGGCCCTCTGAACTGCACCCAGACACTTGCACACTCCATGGCTCCTCTATGGCTATCAGCGGGCCTTCTGAACTGCACCTAGACACTTGCACACTCCATGGCTCCTCTATGGCTAGGAGCCGACCCTCTGAACTGCACCCAGACACTTGCACACTCCATGGCTCCTCTTTATGGCTATCAGCCGGCCCTCTGAACTGCACCCAGACACTTGCACACTCCATGGCTCCTCTTTATGGCTATCAGCCGGCACTCTGAACTGCACCCAGACACTTGCACACTCCATGGCTCCTCTATGGCTATCAGCCGGCCCTCAGAACTGCACCCAGACACTTGCACACTCCATGGCTCCTCTATGATTATCAGCCAGCCTTCTGAACTGCACCCAGACACTTGCACACTCCATGGCTCCTATTTATGGATATCAGTCAGCCCTCTGAACTGCACACAGACACTTGCACACTCCATGGCTCCTCTATGGCTATGCGCCGACCCTCTGAACTGCACCCAGACACTTGCACACTCCATGGCTCCTCTATGGCTATCAGCCGGCCCTCTGAACTGCACCCAGACACCTGCACACTCCATGGCTCCTCCATGGTTATCAGACGACACTCTGAACTGCACCCAGACACTTGCACACTCCATGGCTCCTCTATTGCTATCAGCGGGCCTTCTGAACTGCACCCAGACACTTGCACACTCCATGGCTCCTCTTTATGGCTATCAGCCGGCCCTCTGAACTGCACCCAGACACTTGCACACTCCATGGCTAATCTTTATGGATATCAGCCGGCCCTCTGAACTGCACCCAGACACTTGCACACTCCATGGCTCCTCTATGGCTATGAGCCGACCCTCTGAACTGCACCCAGACACTTGCACACTCCATGGCTCCTCTATGGCTATGAGCCTACCCTCTGAACTGCACCCAGACACTTGCACACTCCATGGCTCCTCTATGGGTATCAGCCGGCCTTCTGAACTGCACCCAGACACTTGGACAGTCCATGGCTCCTCTATGGCTATGAGCCGACCCTCTGAACTGCACCCAGACACTTGCACACTCCATGGCTCCTCTTTATGGCTATCAGCCGGCCCTCTGAACTGCACCCAGACACTTGCACATTCCATGGCTCCTCTTTATGGCTATCAGCCAGCCCTCTGAACTGCACCCAGACACTTGCACACTCCATGGCTCCTCTATGGCTATCAGCCGGCCCTCTGAACTGCACCCAGACACTTGCACACTCCATGGCTCCTCTATGGCTATCAGCCAGCCTTCTGAACTGCACCCAGCCACTTGCACACTCCATGGCTCCTCTATGGCTATCAGCCGGCCTTCTGAACTGCACCCAGACACTTGCACACTACATGGCTACTCTATGGCTATCAGCCGGCCCTCTGAACTGCACCCAGACACTTGCACACTCCATGGCTCCTCTATGGCTATCAGCGGGCCTTCTGAACTGCACCTAGACACTTGCACACTCCATGGCTCCTCTATGGCTAGGAGCCGACCCTCTGAACTGCACCCAGACACTTGCACACTCCATGGCTCCTCTTTATGGCTATCAGCCAGCCCTCTGAACTGCACCCAGACACTTGCACACTCCATGACTCCTCTTTATGGCTATAAGCCGGCCTCTGAACTGCACCCAGACACTTGCACACTCCATGGCTCCTCTATGGCTATCAGCCGGCCCTCTGAACTGCACCCAGACACTTGCACACTCCATGGCTCCTCTATGACTATCAGCCGGCCCTCTGAACTGCACCCAGACACTTGCACACTCCATGGCTCCTCTATGGCTATCAGCCGGCCCTCTGAACTGCACCCAGACACTTGCGGCTCCTCTTTATGGCTATCAGCCGGCCCTCTGAACTGCACCCAGACACTTGCACACTCCATGGCCCCTCTATGGCTATCAACCGGCCCTCTGAACTGCACCCAGACACTTGCACACTCCATGTCTCCTCTTTATGGCTATCAGCAGGCTTCTGAAATGCACCCAGACACTTGCACACTCCATGGCTCCTCTATGGCTATCAGCCGGCCTTCTGAACTACACCCAGACACTTACACACTCCATGGCTCCTCTATGGCTATGAGCCTACCCTCTGAACTGCACCCAGACACTTGCACACTCCATGGCTCCTCTATGGCTATGAGCCGACCCTCTGAACTGCACCCAGACACTTGCACACTCCATGGCTCCTCTATGGGTATCAACCGGCCCTCTGAACTGCACCCAGACACTTGCACACTCCATGGCTCCTCTATGGCTATCAGCGGGCCTTCTGAACTGCACCTAGACACTTGCACACACCATGGCTCCTCTATGGCTAGGAGCCGGCCCTCTGAACTGCACCCAGACACTTGCGGCTCCTCTTTATGGCTATCAGCCGGCCCTCTGAACTGCACCCAGACACTTGCGGCTCCTCTTTATGGCTATCAGCCGGCCCTCTGAACTGCACCCAGACACTTGCACACTCCATGGCTCCTCTATGGCTATCAGCCGGCCCTCTGAACTGCACCCAGACACTTGCGGCTCCTCTTTATGGCTATCAGCCGGCCCTCTGAACTGCACCCAGACACTTGCACACTCCATGGCCCCTCTATGGCTATCAACCGGCCCTCTGAACTGCACCCAGACACTTGCACACTCCACGTCTCCTCTTTATGGCTATCAGCAGGCCTTCTGAACTGCACCCAGACACTTGCACACTCCATGGCTCCTCTATGGCTATGAGCCGACCCTCTGAACTGCACCCAGACACTTGCACACTCCATTGCTCCTCTATGGCTATGAGCCTACCCTCTGAACTGCACCCAGACACTTGCACACTCCATGGCTCCTCTATGGCTATGAGCCGACCCTCTGAACTGCACCCAGACACTTGCACACTCCATGGCTCCTCTATGGGTATCAACCGGCCCTCTGAACTGCACCCAGACACTTGCACACTCCATGGCTCCTCTATGGCTATCAGCGGGCCTTCTGAACTGCACCTAGACACTTGCACACTCCATGGCTCCTCTATGGCTAGGAGCCGACCCTCTGAACTGCACCCAGACACTTGCACACTCCATGGCTCCTCTTTATGGCTATCAGCCGGCCCTCTGAACTGCACCCAGACACTTGCACACTCCATGGCTCCTCTTTATGGCTATCAGCCGGCACTCTGAACTGCACCCAGACACTTGCACACTCCATGGCTCCTCTATGGCTATCAGCCGGCCCTCTGAACTGCACCCAGACACTTGCACACTCCATGGCTCCTCTATGATTATCAGCCAGCCTTCTGAACTGCACCCAGACACTTGCACACTCCATGGCTCCTATTTATGGATATCAGCCAGCCCTCTGAACTGCACACAGACACTTGCACACTCCATGGCTCCTCTATGGCTATGCGCCGACCCTCTGAACTGCACCCAGACACTTGCACACTCCATGGCTCCTCTATGGCTATCAGCCGGCCCTCTGAACTGCACCCAGACACCTGCACACTCCATGGCTCCTCTATGGTTATCAGACGACACTCTGAACTGCGCCCAGACACTTGCACACTCCATGGCTCCTCTATTGCTATCAGCGGGCCTTCTGAACTGCACCCAGACACTTGCACACTCAATGGCTCCTCTTTATGGCTATCAGCCGGCCCTCTGAACTGCACCCAGACACTTGCACACTCCATTGCTAATCTTTATGGATATCAGCCGGCCCTCTGAACTGCACCCAGACACTTGCACACTCCATGGCTCCTCTATGGCTATGAGCCGACCCTCTGAACTGCACCCAGACACTTGCACACTCCATGGCTCCTCTATGGCTATCAGCGGGCCTTCTGAACTGCACCCAGACACTTGCACACTCCATGGCTCCTCTATGGGTATCAGCCGGCCCTCTGAACTGCACCCAGACACTTGCACACTCCATGGCTCCTCTATGGGTATCAGATGACCCTCTGAACTGCACCCAGACACTCACACACTCAATGGCTCCTCTATGGCTATCAGCCGGCCCGCTGAACTGCACCCAGACACTCGCACACTCCATGGCTCCTCTATGGGTATCAGCCGACCCTATGAACTGCACCCAGACACTCGCACACTCCATGGCTCCTCTATGGGTATCAGCCGGCCCTCTGAACTGCACCCAGACACTTGCACACTCCATGGCTCCTCTTTATGGCTATCAGCCAGCCCTCTGAACTGCACCCAGACACTTGCACACTCCATGGCTCCTCTATGACTATGAGCCGACCCTCTGAACTGCACCCAGACACTTGCACACTCCATGTCTCCTCTTTATGGCTATCAGCAGGCTTCTGAAATGCACCCAGACACTTGCACACTCCATGGCTCCTCTATGGCTATCAGCCGGCCTTCTGAACTACACCCAGACACTTACACACTCCATGGCTCCTCTATGGCTATGAGCCTACCCTCTGAACTGCACCCAGACACTTGCACACTCCATGGCTCCTCTATGGCTATGAGCCGACCCTCTGAACTGCACCCAGACACTTGCACACTCCATGGCTCCTCTATGGGTATCAACCGGCCCTCTGAACTGCACCCAGACACTTGCACACTCCATGGCTCCTCTATGGCTATCAGCGGGCCTTCTGAACTGCACCTAGACACTTGCACACACCATGGCTCCTCTATGGCTAGGAGCCGGCCCTCTGAACTGCACCCAGACACTTGCGGCTCCTCTTTATGGCTATCAGCCGGCCCTCTGAACTGCACCCAGACACTTGCGGCTCCTCTTTATGGCTATCAGCCGGCCCTCTGAACTGCACCCAGACACTTGCACACTCCATGGCTCCTCTATG
The DNA here is from genome assembly GCF_040938575.1 of Ambystoma mexicanum. NCBI lineage: Eukaryota > Metazoa > Chordata > Amphibia > Caudata > Ambystomatidae > Ambystoma > Ambystoma mexicanum. The sequence continues at coordinate 29,552,966 of NC_090939.1, forward strand.
GCTATCAGCCGGCCCTCTGAACTGCACCCAGACACTTGCGGCTCCTCTTTATGGCTATCAGCCGGCCCTCTGAACTGCACCCAGACACTTGCACACTCCATGGCCCCTCTATGGCTATCAACCGGCCCTCTGAACTGCACCCAGACACTTGCACACTCCACGTCTCCTCTTTATGGCTATCAGCAGGCCTTCTGAACTGCACCCAGACACTTGCACACTCCATGGCTCCTCTATGGCTATGAGCCGACCCTCTGAACTGCACCCAGACACTTGCACACTCCATTGCTCCTCTATGGCTATGAGCCTACCCTCTGAACTGCACCCAGACACTTGCACACTCCATGGCTCCTCTATGGCTATGAGCCGACCCTCTGAACTGCACCCAGACACTTGCACACTCCATGGCTCCTCTATGGGTATCAACCGGCCCTCTGAACTGCACCCAGACACTTGCACACTCCATGGCTCCTCTATGGCTATCAGCGGGCCTTCTGAACTGCACCTAGACACTTGCACACTCCATGGCTCCTCTATGGCTAGGAGCCGACCCTCTGAACTGCACCCAGACACTTGCACACTCCATGGCTCCTCTTTATGGCTATCAGCCGGCCCTCTGAACTGCACCCAGACACTTGCACACTCCATGGCTCCTCTTTATGGCTATCAGCCGGCACTCTGAACTGCACCCAGACACTTGCACACTCCATGGCTCCTCTATGGCTATCAGCCGGCCCTCTGAACTGCACCCAGACACTTGCACACTCCATGGCTCCTCTATGATTATCAGCCAGCCTTCTGAACTGCACCCAGACACTTGCACACTCCATGGCTCCTATTTATGGATATCAGCCAGCCCTCTGAACTGCACACAGACACTTGCACACTCCATGGCTCCTCTATGGCTATGCGCCGACCCTCTGAACTGCACCCAGACACTTGCACACTCCATGGCTCCTCTATGGCTATCAGCCGGCCCTCTGAACTGCACCCAGACACCTGCACACTCCATGGCTCCTCTATGGTTATCAGACGACACTCTGAACTGCGCCCAGACACTTGCACACTCCATGGCTCCTCTATTGCTATCAGCGGGCCTTCTGAACTGCACCCAGACACTTGCACACTCAATGGCTCCTCTTTATGGCTATCAGCCGGCCCTCTGAACTGCACCCAGACACTTGCACACTCCATTGCTAATCTTTATGGATATCAGCCGGCCCTCTGAACTGCACCCAGACACTTGCACACTCCATGGCTCCTCTATGGCTATGAGCCGACCCTCTGAACTGCACCCAGACACTTGCACACTCCATGGCTCCTCTATGGCTATCAGCGGGCCTTCTGAACTGCACCCAGACACTTGCACACTCCATGGCTCCTCTATGGGTATCAGCCGGCCCTCTGAACTGCACCCAGACACTTGCACACTCCATGGCTCCTCTATGGGTATCAGATGACCCTCTGAACTGCACCCAGACACTCACACACTCAATGGCTCCTCTATGGCTATCAGCCGGCCCGCTGAACTGCACCCAGACACTCGCACACTCCATGGCTCCTCTATGGGTATCAGCCGACCCTATGAACTGCACCCAGACACTCGCACACTCCATGGCTCCTCTATGGGTATCAGCCGGCCCTCTGAACTGCACCCAGACACTTGCACACTCCATGGCTCCTCTTTATGGCTATCAGCCAGCCCTCTGAACTGCACCCAGACACTTGCACACTCCATGGCTCCTCTATGACTATGAGCCGACCCTCTGAACTGCACCCAGACACTTGCACACTCCATGGCTCCTCTATGGCTATCAGCCAGCCCTCTGAACTGCACCAAGACACTTGCACACTCCATGGCTCCTCTATGGCTATCAGCCGGCCCTCTGAACTGCACACAGACACTTGCACACTCCATGGCTCCTCTATGGCTATCAGCCGGCCTTCTGAACTGCGCCCAGACACTTGCACACTCCATGGCTCCTCTATGGCTATCAGCCGGCCTTCTGAACTGCACCCAGACACTTGCACACTCCATGGCTCCTCAATGGCTATCAGCCGGTCCTCTGAACTGCGCCCAGACACTTGCACACTCCATGGCTCCTCTATGGGTATCAGCCGGCCTTCTGAACTGCACCCAGACACTTGGACAGTCCATGGCTCCTCTATGGCTATGAGCCGACCCTCTGAACTGCACCCAGACACTTGCACACTCCATGGCTCCTCTTTATGGCTATCAGCCGGCCCTCTGAACTGCACCCAGACACTTGCACATTCCATGGCTCCTCTTTATGGCTATCAGCCAGCCCTCTGAACTGCACCCAGACACTTGCACACTCCATGGCTCCTCTATGGCTATCAGCCGGCCCTCTGAACTGCACCCAGACACTTGCACACTCCATGGCTCCTCTATGGCTATCAGCCAGCCTTCTGAACTGCACCCAGACACTTGCACACTCCATGGCTCCTCTATGGGTATCAGCCGGCCTTCTGAACTGCACCCAGACACTTGGACAGTCCATGGCTCCTCTATGGCTATGAGCCGACCCTCTGAACTGCACCCAGACACTTGCACACTCCATGGCTCCTCTTTATGGCTATCAGCCGGCCCTCTGAACTGCACCCAGACACTTGCACATTCCATGGCTCCTCTTTATGGCTATCAGCCAGCCCTCTGAACTGCACCCAGACACTTGCACACTCCATGGCTCCTCTATGGCTATCAGCCGGCCCTCTGAACTGCACCCAGACACTTGCACACTCCATGGCTCCTCTATGGCTATCAGCCAGCCTTCTGAACTGCACCCAGCCACTTGCACACTCCATGGCTCCTCTATGGCTATCAGCCGGCCCTCTGAACTGCACCCAGACACTTGCACACTCCATAGCTCCTCTATGGTTATCAGACGACACTCTGAACTGCACCCAGACACTTGCACACTCCATGGCTCCTCTATGGCTATGAGCCGGCCCTCTGAACTGCACCCAGACACTTGCACACTCCATGGCTCCTCTTTATGGATATCAGCCGGCCCTCTGAACTTCACCCCGACACTTGCACACTCCATGGCTCCTCTATGGCTATGAGCCGGCCCTCTGAACTGCACCCAGACACTTGCACACTCCATGGCTCCTCTTTATGGATATCAGCCGGCCCTCTGAACTGCACCCCGAGACTTGCACACTCCATGGCTCCTCTATGGCTATGAGCCGGCCCTCTGAACTGCACCCTGACACTTGCACACTCCATGGCTCCTCTATGGCTATCAGCAGACCTTCTGAACTGCACCCAGACACTTGCACACTCCATGGCTCCTCTATGGGTGTCAGCCGTCCCTCTGAACTGCACCCAGACACTTGCACACTCCATGGCTTCTCTTTATGGCTATCAGCCGGCCATCTGAACTGCACCCAGACACTTGCACACTCCATGGCCCCTTTTTATGGCTATCAGCCGGCCCTCTGAACTGCACCCAGACACTTTCACACTCCATGGCTCCTCTATGGCTATCAGCCGGCCCTCTGAACTGCACCCAGACACTTGCACACTCCATGGCTCCTCTATGGGTATCAGCCGGCCCTCTGAACTGCACCCAGACACTTGCACACTCCATGGCTCCTCTATGGCTATCAGCCGACCCTCTGAACTGCACCCAGACACTTGCACACTCCATGGCTCCTCTATGGCTATCACCCGGCCTTCTGAACTGCACCCAGACACTTGCACACTCCATGGCTCCTCTTTATGGATATCAGCCGGCCCTCAGAACTGCACCCAGTCACTTGCACACTCCATGGCTCCTCTATGATTATGAGCCGGCCCTCTGAACTGCACCCAGACACTTGCACACTCCATGGCTCCTCTATTGGTATCAGCCGGCCCTCTGAACTGCACCCAGACACTTGCACACTCCATGGCTCCTCTATGGGTATCAACCGGCCCTCTGAACTGCACCCAGACACTTGCACACTCCATGGCTCCTCTATGGCTATCAGCGGGCCTTCAGAACTGCACCTAGACACTTGCACACTCCATGGCTCCTCTATGGCTAGGAGCCGACCCTCTGAACTGCACCCAGACACTTGCACACTCCATGGCTCCTCTTTATGGCTATCAGCCGGCCCTCTGAACTGCACCCAGACACTTGCACACTCCATGGCTCCTCTTTATGGCTATAAGCCGGCCTCTGAACTGCACCCAGACACTTGCACACTCCATGGCTCCTCTATGGCTATCAGCCGGCCCTCTGAACTGCACCCAGACACTTGCGGCTCCTCTTTATGGCTATCAGCCGGCCCTCTGAACTGCACCCAGACACTTGCACACTCCATGGCCCCTCTATGGCTATCAACCGGCCCTCTGAACTGCACCCAGACACTTGCACACTCCATGTCTCCTCTTTATGGCTATCAGCAGGCCTTCTGAACTGCACCCAGACACTTGCACACTCCATGGCTCCTCTATGGCTATCAGCCGGCCTTCTGAACTACACCCAGACACTTACACACTCCATGGCTCCTCTATGGCTATGAGTCTACCCTCTGAACTGCACCCAGACACTTGCACACTCCATGGCTCCTCTATGGCTATGAGCCGACCCTCTGAACTGCACCCAGACACTTGCACACTCCATGGCTCCTCTATGGGTATCAACCGGCCCTCTGAACTGCACCCAGACACTTGCACACTCCATGGCTCCTCTATGGCTATCAGCGGGCCTTCTGAACTGCACCTAGACACTTGCACACACCATGGCTCCTCTATGGCTAGGAGCCGGCCCTCTGAACTGCACCCAGACACTTGCACACTCCATGGCTCCTCTATGGCTATCAGCCGGCCCTCTGAACTGCACCCAGACACTTGCGGCTCCTCTTTATGGCTATCAGCCGGCCCTCTGAACTGCACCCAAACACTTGCACACTCCATGGCTCCTCTATGGCTATCAACCGGCCCTCTGAACTGCACCCAGACACTTGCAAACTCCACGTCTCCTCTTTATGGCTATCAGCAGGCCTTCTGAACTGCACCCAGACACTTGCACACTCCATGGCTTCTCTTTATGGCTATCAGCCGGCCATCTGAACTGCACCCAGACACTTGCACACTCCATGGCCCCTTTTTATGGCTATCAGCCGGCCCTCTGAACTGCACCCAGACACTTTCACACTCCATGGCTCCTCTATGGCTATCAGCCGGCCCTCTGAACTGCACCCAGACACTTGCACACTCCATGGCTCCTCTATGGGTATCAGCCGGCCCTCTGAACTGCACCCAGACACTTGCACACTCCATGGCTCCTCTATGGCTATCAGCCGACCCTCTGAACTGCACCCAGACACTTGCACACTCCATGGCTCCTCTATGGCTATCACCCGGCCTTCTGAACTGCACCCAGACACTTGCACACTCCATGGCTCCTCTTTATGGATATCAGCCGGCCCTCAGAACTGCACCCAGTCACTTGCACACTCCATGGCTCCTCTATGATTATGAGCCGGCCCTCTGAACTGCACCCAGACACTTGCACACTCCATGGCTCCTCTATTGGTATCAGCCGGCCCTCTGAACTGCACCCAGACACTTGCACACTCCATGGCTCCTCTATGGGTATCAACCGGCCCTCTGAACTGCACCCAGACACTTGCACACTCCATGGCTCCTCTATGGCTATCAGCGGGCCTTCAGAACTGCACCTAGACACTTGCACACTCCATGGCTCCTCTATGGCTAGGAGCCGACCCTCTGAACTGCACCCAGACACTTGCACACTCCATGGCTCCTCTTTATGGCTATCAGCCGGCCCTCTGAACTGCACCCAGACACTTGCACACTCCATGGCTCCTCTTTATGGCTATAAGCCGGCCTCTGAACTGCACCCAGACACTTGCACACTCCATGGCTCCTCTATGGCTATCAGCCGGCCCTCTGAACTGCACCCAGACACTTGCGGCTCCTCTTTATGGCTATCAGCCGGCCCTCTGAACTGCACCCAGACACTTGCACACTCCATGGCCCCTCTATGGCTATCAACCGGCCCTCTGAACTGCACCCAGACACTTGCACACTCCATGTCTCCTCTTTATGGCTATCAGCAGGCCTTCTGAACTGCACCCAGACACTTGCACACTCCATGGCTCCTCTATGGCTATCAGCCGGCCTTCTGAACTACACCCAGACACTTACACACTCCATGGCTCCTCTATGGCTATGAGTCTACCCTCTGAACTGCACCCAGACACTTGCACACTCCATGGCTCCTCTATGGCTATGAGCCGACCCTCTGAACTGCACCCAGACACTTGCACACTCCATGGCTCCTCTATGGGTATCAACCGGCCCTCTGAACTGCACCCAGACACTTGCACACTCCATGGCTCCTCTATGGCTATCAGCGGGCCTTCTGAACTGCACCTAGACACTTGCACACACCATGGCTCCTCTATGGCTAGGAGCCGGCCCTCTGAACTGCACCCAGACACTTGCACACTCCATGGCTCCTCTATGGCTATCAGCCGGCCCTCTGAACTGCACCCAGACACTTGCGGCTCCTCTTTATGGCTATCAGCCGGCCCTCTGAACTGCACCCAAACACTTGCACACTCCATGGCTCCTCTATGGCTATCAACCGGCCCTCTGAACTGCACCCAGACACTTGCAAACTCCACGTCTCCTCTTTATGGCTATCAGCAGGCCTTCTGAACTGCACCCAGACACTTGCACACTCCATGGCTCCTCTATGGCTATGAGCCGACCCTCTGAACTGCACCCAGACACTTGCACACTCCATTGCTCCTCTATGGCTATGAGCCTACCCTCTGAACTGCACCCAGACACTTGCACACTCCATGGCTCCTCTATGGCTATGAGCCGACCCTCTGAACTGCACCCAGACACTTGCACACTCCATGGCTCCTCTATGGGTATCAACCGGCCCTCTGAACTGCACCCAGACACTTGCACACTCCATGGCTCCTCTATGGCTATCAGCGGGCCTTCTGAACTGCACCTAGACACTTGCACACTCCATGGCTCCTCTATGGCTAGGAGCCGACCCTCTGAACTGCACCCAGACACTTGCACACTCCATGGCTCCTCTTTATGGCTATCAGCCGGCCCTCTGAACTGCACCCAGACACTTGCACACTCCATGGCTCCTCTTTATGTCTATAAGCCGGCCTTTGAACTGCACCCAGACACTTGCACACTCCATGGCTCCTCTATGGCTATCAGCCGGCCCTCTGAACTGCACCCAGACACTTGCACACGCCATGGCTCCTCTATGGCTATCAGCCGGCCCTCTGAACTGCACCCAGACACTTGCGGCTCCTCTTTATGGCTATCAGCCGGCCCTCTGAACTGCACCCAGACACTTGCACACTCCATGGCTCCTCTATGGCTATCAGCCGGCCCTCTGAACTGGACCCAGACACTTGCACACTCCATGGCTCCTCTATGGCTATGAGCCGACCCTCTGAACTGCACCCAGACACTTGCACACTCGATGGCTCCTCTTTATGGCTATCAGCCGGCCCTCTGAACTGCACCCAGACACTTGCACACTCCATGGCTCCTCTTTATGGCTATAAGCCGGCCTCTGAACTGCACCCAGACACTTGCACACTCCATTGCTCCTCTATGGATATGAGCCAACCCTCTGAACTGCACCCAGACACTTGCACACTCCATGGCTCCTCTATGGCTATGAGCCGACCCTCTGAACTGCACCCAGACACTTGCACACTCCATGGCTCCTCTATGGCTATCAGCCGGCCCTCTGAACTGCACCCAGACACTTGCACACTCCATGGCTCCTCTTTATGGATATCAGCCGGCCCTCTGAACTGCACCCAGACACTTGCACACTCCATGGCTCCTCTATGGCTATGAGCCGACCATCTGAACTGCACGCAGACACTTGCACACTCCACGGCTCCTCTTTATGGATATCAGCCGGCCCTCTGAACTGCACCCAGACACTTGCACACTCCATGGCTCCTCTATGGCTATGCGCCGACCCTCTGAACTGCACCCAGACACTTGCACACTCCATGGCTCCTCTATGGCTATCAGCCGGCCCTCTGAACTGCACCCAGACACCTGCACACTCCATGGCTCCTCTATGGTTATCAGACGACACTCTGAACTGCACCCAGACACTTGCACACTCCATGGCTCCTCTATGGCTATGAGCCGGCCCTCTGAACTGCACCCAGACACTTGCACACTCCATGGCTCCTCTATGGCTATCAGCGGGCCCTCTGAACTGCACTCAGACACTTGCACACTCCATGGCTCCTCTTTATGGATATCAGCCGGCCCTCTGAACTGCACCCAGACACTTGCACACTCCATGGCTCCTCTATGGCTATGAGCCGACCCTCTGAACTGCACCCGGACACTTGCACACTCCATGGCTCCTCTATGGCTATCAGCGGGCCTTCTGAACTGCACCCAGACACTTGCACACTCCATGGCTCCTCTATGGGTATCAGCCGGCCCTCTGAACTGCACCCAGACACTTGCACACTCCATGGCTCCTCTATGGGTATCAGCCGACCCTCTGAACTGCACCCAGGCACTCGCACACTCCATGGCTCCTCTATGGCTATCAGCCGGCCCGCTGAACTGCACCCAGACACGCGCACACTCCATGGCTCCTCTACGGGTATCAGCCATCCCTATGAACTGCACCCAGACACTCACACACTCCATGGCTCCTCTACGGGTATCAGCCGGCCCTCTGAACTGCACCCAGACACTTGCACACTCCATGGCTCCTCTATGGCTATGCGCCGACCCTCTGAACTGCACCCAGACACCTGCACACTCCATGGCTCCTCTATGGTTATCAGACGACACTCTGAACTGCACCCAGACACTTGCACACTCCATGGCTCCTCTATGGCTATGAGCCGGCCCTCTGAACTGCACCCAGACACTTGCACACTCCATGGCTCCTCTATGGCTATCAGCGGGCCCTCTGAACTGCACCCAGACACTTGCACACTCCATGGCTCCTCTTTATGGATATCAGCCGGCCCTCTGAACTGCACCCAGACACTTGCACACTCCATGGCTCCTCTATGGCTATGAGCCGACCCTCTGAACTGCACCCAGACACTTGCACACTCCATGGCTCCTCTATGGCTATCAGCGGGCCTTCTGAACTGCACCCAGACACTTGCACACTCCATGGCTCCTCTATGGGTATCAGCCGGCCCTCTGAACTGCACCCAGACACTTGCACACTCCATGGCTCCTCTATGGGTATCAGCCGACCCTCTGAACTGCACCCAGACACTCGCACACTCCATGGCTCCTCTATGGCTATCAGCCGGCCCGCTGAACTGCACCCAGACACGCGCACACTCCATGGCTCCTCTATGGGTATCAGCCATCCCTATGAACTGCACCCAGACACTCACACACTCCATGGCTCCTCTACGGGTATCAGCCGGCCCTCTGAACTGCACCCAGACACTCGCACACTCCATGGCTCCTCTTTATGGCTATCAGCCAGTCCTCTGAACTGCACCCAGACACTTGCACACTCCATGGCTCCTCTATGGCTATGAGCCGACCCTCTGAACTGCACCCAGACACTTGCACACTCCATGGCTCCTCTATGGCTATGAGCCAACCCTCTGAACTGCACCCTGACACTTGCACACTCCATGGCTCCTCTATGGCTATGAGCCGGCCTTCTGAACTGCACCCAGACACTTGCACACTCCATGGCTCCTCTATGGCTATCAGCCGGCCCTCTGAACTGCACACAGACACTTGCACACTCCATGGCTCCTATATGGCTATCAGCCGGCCTTCTGAACTGCACCCAGACACTTGCACACTCCATGGCTCCTCTATGGCTATCAGCCGGCCTTCTGAACTGCACCCAGACACTTGCACACTCCATGGCTCCTCTATGGCTATCAGCCGGTCCTCTGAACTGCACCCAGACACTTGCACACTCCATGGCTCCTCTATGGGTATCAGCCGGCCTTCTGAACTGCACCCAGACACTTGCACACTCCATGGCTCCTCTATGGCTATCAGCGGGCCCTCTGAACTGCACCCAGACACTTGCACACTCCATGGCTCCTCTTTATGGATATCAGCCGGCCCTCTGAACTGCACCCAGACACTTGCATACTCCATGGCTCCTCTATGGCTATGAGCCGACCCTCTGAACTGCACCCAGACACTTGCACACTCCATGGCTCTTCTTTATGGCTATCAGCCGGCCCTCTGAACTGCACCCAGACACCTGCACACTCCATGGCCCCTCTATGGCTATCAACCGGCCCTCTGAACTGCACCCAGACACTTGCACACTCCATGGCTCCTCTTTATGGCTTTCTGCCGGCCCTCTGAACTGCACCCAGACACTTGCACACTCCATGGCAGCTCTTTATGGGTATCAGCCGGCCCTCTGAACGGCACCCAGACACTTGCACACTCCATGGCTCCTCTATGGCTATCAGCGGGCCCTCTGAACTGCACCCAGACACTTGCACACTCCATGGCTCCTCTTTATGGATATCAGCCGGCCCTCTGAACTGCACCCAGACACTTGCATACTCCATGGCTCCTCTATGGCTATGAGCCGACCCTCTGAACTGCACCCAGACACTTGCACACTCCATGTCTCTTCTTTATGGCTATCAGCCGGCCCTCTGAACTGCACCCAGACACCTGCACACTCCATGGCCCCTCTATGGCTATCAACCGGCCCTCTGAACTGCACCCAGACACTTGCACACTCCATGGCTCCTCTTTATGGCTTTCTGCCGGGCCTCTGAACTGCACCCAGACACTTGCACACTCCATGGCTCCTCTTTATGGGTATCAGCCGGCCCTCTGAACTGCACCCAGACACTTGCACACTCCATGGCTCCTCTATGGCTATGACCCGACCCTCTGAACTGCACCCAGACACTTGCACACTCCATGGCACCTCTATGGCTATCACCCAGCCTTCTGAACTGCACCCAGACACTTGCACACTCCATGGCTCCTCTATGGCTATGAGACGACCCTCTGAACTGCAACCAGACACTTGCACACACCATGGCACCTCTATGGCTATCACCCGGCCTTCTGAACGGCACCCAGACACTTGCACACTCCATGGCTTCTCTTTATGGCTATCAGCCGGCCCTCTGAACTGCACCCAGACACTTGCACACTCCATGGCCCCTCTTTATGGCTATCAGCCAGCCCTCTGAACTGCACCCAGACACTTGCACACTCCATGGCTCCTCTATGGCTATCAGCCGCCCCTCTGAACTGCACCCAGACACTTGCACACTCCATGGCTCCTCTATGGGTATTAACCGGCCCTCTGAACTGCACCCAGACACTTGCACACTCCATGGCTCCTCTATGGCTATGAGCTGACCCTCTGAACTGCACCCAGACACTTGCACACTCCATAGCTCCTCTATGGCTATCACCCGGCCCTCTGAACTGCACCCAGACACTTGCACACTCCATGGCTCCTCTATGGCTATCAGCCGGCCCTCTGAACTGCACCCAGACACTTGCACACTCCATGGCTCCTCTTTATGGCTATCAGCCGGCCCTCAGAACTGCACCCAGCCACTTGCACACTCCATGGCTCCTCTATGATTATGAGCCGGCCCTCTGAACTGCATCCAGACACTTGCACACTCCATGGCTCCTCTATTGGTATCAGCCGGCCCTCTGAACTGCACCCAGACACTTGCACACTCCATGGCTCCTCTATGGGTATCAACCGGCCCTCTGAACTGCACCCAGACACTTGCACACTCCATGGCTCCTCTATGGCTATCAGCGGGCCTTCTGAACTGCACCCAGGCACTTGCACACTCCATGGCTCCTCTTTATGGCTATCAGCCGGCCCTCTGAACTGGACCCAGACACTTGCACACTCCATGGCTCCTCTATGGCTATGAGCCGACCCTCTGAACTGCACCCAGACACTTGCACACTCCATGGCTCCTCTTTATGGCTATCAGCCGGCCCTCTGAACTGCACCCAGACACTTGCACACTCCATGGCTCCTCTTTATGGCTATAAGCCGGCCTCTGAACTGCACCCAGACACTTGCACACTCCATGGCTCCTCTATGGCTATCAGCCGGACCTCCCAACTGCACCTAGACACTTGCACACTCCATGGCTCCTCTATAGCTATCAGCCGGCCCTCTGAACTGCACCCAGACACTTGCACACTCCATGGCTCCTCTATTGCTATCAGCCGGCCCTCTGAACTGCACCCAGACACTTGCAGCTCCTCTTTATGGCTATCAGCCGGCCCTCTGAACTGCACCCAGACACTTGCACACTCCATGGCCCCTCTATGGCTATCAACCGGCCCTCTGAACTGCACCCAGACACTTGCACACTCCATGGCTCCTCTTTATGGCTATCAGCAGGCCTTCTGAACTGCACCCAGACACTTGCACACTCAATGGCTCCTCTATGGCTATCAGCCGGCCTTCTGAACTACACCCAGACACTTACACACTCCATGGCTCCTCTATGGCTATGAGCCGACCTTCTGAACTGCACCCAGACACTTGCACACTCCATTGCTCCTCTATGGCTACGAGCCGACCCTCTGAACTGCACCCAGACACTTGCACACTCCATGGCTTCTCTATGGCTATGAGCCGACCCTCTGAACTGCACCCAGACACTTGCACACTCCATGGCTCTTCTTTATGGCTATCAGCCGGCCCTCTGAACTGCACCCAGACACTTGCACACTCCATGGCTCCTCTTTATGGCTATCAGCCGGCCCTCTGAGCTGCACCCAGACACTTGCACACTCCATGGCTCCTCTATGGCTATCAGCCGGCCCTCTGAACTGCACCCAGACACTTGCACACTCCATGGCTCCTCTATGGCTATCAGCCGGCCTTCTGAACTGCACCCAGACACTTGAAAACTCCATGGCTCCTCTATGGCTATCAGCCGGCCTTCTGAACTGCACCCAGACACTTGCACACTCCATGGCTCCTCTATGGCTATCAGCCGTCCCTCTGAACTGCACCCAGACACATGCACACTCCATGGCTCCTCTTTATGGCTATCAGCCGGCCCTCTGAACTGCACCCAGACACTTGCACACTCCATGGCTCCTCTATGGCTATGAGCCAACCGTCTGAACTGCACGCAGACACTTGCACACTCCATGGCTCCTCTTTATGGATATCAGCCGGCCCTCTGAACTGCACCCAGACACTTGCACACTCCATGGCTCCTCTATGGCTATGAGCCGGCCCTCTGAACTGCACCCAGACACTTGCACACTACATGGCTACTCTATGGCTATCAGCCGGCCCTCTGAACTGCACCCAGACACTTGCACACTCCATGGCTCCTCTTTATGGCTATCAGCCGGCCCTCTGAACTGCACCCAGACACTTGCACACTCCATGGCTCCTCTATGGCTATGAGCCGACTGTCTGAACTGCATGCAGACACTTGCACACTCCATGGCTCCTCTATGGGTTATCAGCCGGCCCTCTGAACTGCACCCAGATACTTGCACACTCCATGGCTCCTCTATGGCTATGTGCTGACCCTCTGAACTGCACCCAGACACTTGCACACTCCATGGCTCCTCTATGGCTATCAGCCGGCCCTCTGAACTGCACCCAGACACTTGCACACTCCATAGCTCCTCTATGGTTATCAGACGACACTCTGAACTGCACCCAGACACTTGCACACTCCATGGCTCCTCTATGGCTATGAGCCGGCCCTCTGAACTGCACCCAGACACTTGCACACCCCATGGCTCCTCTTTATGGATATCAGCCGGCCCTCTGAACTGCACCCCGACACTTGCACACTCCATGGCTCCTCTATGGCTATGAGCCGGCCCTCTGAACTGCACCCAGACACTTGCACACTCCATGGCTCCTCTTTATGGATATCAGCCGGCCCTCTGAACTGCACCCCGACACTTGCACACTCCATGGCTCCTCTATGGCTATGAGCCGGCCCTCTGAACTGCACCACGACACTTGCACACTCCATGGCTCCTCTATGGCTATCAGCGGGCCTTCTGAACTGCACCCAGGCACTTGCACACTCCATGGCTCCTCTTTATGGCTATCAGCCGGCCCTCTGAACTGGACCCAGACACTTGCACACTCCATGGCTCCTCTATGGCTATGAGCCGACTGTCTGAACTGCATGCAGACACTTGCACACTCCATGGCTCCTCTATGGGTATCAGCCGGCCCTCTGAACTGCACCCAGATACTTGCACACTCCATGGCTCCTCTATGGCTATGTGCTGACCCTCTGAACTGCACCCAGACACTTGCACACTCCATGGCTCCTCTATGGCTATCAGCCGGCCCTCTGAACTGCACCCAGACACTTGCACACTCCATAGCTCCTCTATGGTTATCAGACGACACTCTGAACTGCACCCAGACACTTGCACACTCCATGGCTCCTCTATGGCTATGAGCCGGCCCTCTGAACTGCACCCAGACACTTGCACACCCCATGGCTCCTCTTTATGGATATCAGCCGGCCCTCTGAACTGCACCCCGACACTTGCACACTCCATGGCTCCTCTATGGCTATGAGCCGGCCCTCTGAACTGCACCCAGACACTTGCACACTCCATGGCTCCTCTTTATGGATATCAGCCGGCCCTCTGAACTGCACCCCGACACTTGCACACTCCATGGCTCCTCTATGGCTATGAGCCGGCCCTCTGAACTGCACCACGACACTTGCACACTCCATGGCTCCTCTATGGCTATCAGCGGGCCTTCTGAACTGCACCCAGACACTTGCACACTCCATGGCTCCTCTATGGGTATCAGCCGTCCCTCTGAACTGCACCCAGACACTTGCACACTCCATGGCTTCTCTTTATGGCTATCAGCCGGCCCTCTGAACTGCATCCAGACACTTGCACACTCCATGGCCCCTCTTTATGGCTATCAGCCGGCCCTCTGAACTGCACCCAGACACTTGCACACTCCATGGCTCCTCTATGGCTATCAGCCGGCCCTCTGAACTGCACCCAGACACTTGCACACTCCATGGCTCCTCTATGGGTATCAGCCGGCCCTCTGAACTGCACCCAGACACTTGCACACTCCATGGCTCCTCTATGGCTATCAGCCGACCCTCTGAACTGCACCCAGACACTTGCACACTCCATAGCTCCTCTATGGCTATCAGCCGGCCCTCAGAACTGAACCCAGTCACTTGCACACTCCATGGCTCCTCTATGATTATGAGCCGGCCCTCTGAACTGCACCCAGACACTTGCACACTCCATGTCTCCTCTATTGGTATCAGCCGGCCCTCTGAACTGCACCCAGACACTTGCACACTCCATGGCTCCTCTATGGCTATGAGCCGGCCCTCTGAACTGCACCCCGACACTTGCACACTCCATGGCTCCTCTATGGCTATCAGCGGGCCTTCTGAACTGAACCCAGACACTTGCACACTCCATGGCTCCTCTATGGGTATCAGCCGTCCCTCTGAACTGCACCCAGACACTTGCACACTCCATGGCTTCTCTTTATGGCTATCAGCCGGCCCTCTGAACTGCATCCAGACACTTGCACACTCCATGGCCCCTCTTTATGGCTATCAGCCGGCCCTCTGAACTGCACCCAGACACTTGCACACTCCATGGCTCCTCTATGGCTATCAGCCGGCCCTCTGAACTGCACCCAGACACTTGCACACTCCATGGCTCCTCTATGGGTATCAGCCGGCCCTCTGAACTGCACCCAGACACTTGCACACTCCATGGCTCCTCTATGGCTATCAGCCGACCCTCTGAACTGCACCCAGACACTTGCACACTCCATAGCTCCTCTATGGCTATCAGCCGGCCCTCAGAACTGCACCCAGTCACTTGCACACTCCATGGCTCCTCTATGATTATGAGCCGGCCCTCTGAACTGCACCCAGACACTTGCACACTCCATGTCTCCTCTATTGGTATACGCCGGCCCTCTGAACTGCACCCAGACACTTGCACACTCCATGGCTCCTCTATGGGTATCAACCGGCCCTCTGAACTGCACCCAGACACTTGCACACTCCATGGCTCCTCTATGGCTATCAGCGGGCCTTCTGAACTGCACCTAGACACTTGCACACTCCATGGCTCCTCTATGGCTAGGAGCCGACCCTCTGAACTGCACCCAGACACTTGCACACTCCATGGCTCCTCTTTATGGCTATCAGCCGGCCCTCTGAACTGCACCCAGACACTTGCACACTCCATGGTCCTCTTTATGGCTATAAGCCGGCCTCTGAACTGCACCCAGACACTTGCACACTCCATGGCTCCTCTATGGCTATCAGCCGGCCTTCTGAACTACACCCAGACACTTACACACTCCATGGCTCCTCTATGGCTATGAGCCTACCCTCTGAACTGCACCCAGACACTTGCACACTCCATGGCCCCTCTATGGCTATGAGCCGACCCTCTGAACTGCACCCAGACACTTGCACACTCCATGGCTCCTCTATGGGTATCAACCGGCCCTCTGAACTGCACCCAGACACTTGCACACTCCATGGCTCCTCTATGGCTATCAGCGGGCCTTCTGAACTGCACCTAGACACTTGCACACACCATGGCTCCTCTATGGCTAGGAGCCGGCCCTCTGAACTGCACCCAGACACTTGCACACTCCATGGCTCCTCTATGGCTATCAGCCGGCCCTCTGAACTGCACCCAGACACTTGCGGCTCCTCTTTATGGCTATCAGCCGGCCCTCTGAACTGCACCCAAACACTTGCACACTCCATGGCTCCTCTATGGCTATCAACCGGCCCTCTGAACTGCACCCAGACACTTGCACACTCCACGTCTCCTCTTTATGGCTATCAGCAGGCCTTCTGAACTGCACCCAGACACTTGCACACTCCATGGCTCCTCTATGGCTATGAGCCGACCTTCTGAACTGCACCCAGACACTTGCACACTCCATTGCTCCTCTATGGCTATGAGCCTACCCTCTGAACTGCACCCAGACACTTGCACACTCCATGGCTCCTCTATGGCTATGAGCCGACCCTCTGAACTGCACCCAGACACTTGCACACTCCATGGCTCCTCTATGGGTATCAACCGGCCCTCTGAACTGCACCCAGACACTTGCACACTCCATGGCTCCTCTATGGCTATCAGCGGGCCTTCTGAACTGCACCTAGACACTTGCACACTCCATGGCTCCTCTATGGCTAGGAGCCGACCCTCTGAACTGCACCCAGACACTTGCACACGCCATGGCTCCTCTATGGCTATCAGCCGGCCCTCTGAACTGCACCCAGACACTTGCACACTCCATGGCCCCTCTATGGCTATCAGCCGGCCCTCTGAACTGCACCCAGACACTTGCACACGCCATGGCTCCTCTATGGCTATCAGCCGGCCCTCTGAACT
Source organism: Ambystoma mexicanum (assembly GCF_040938575.1). Taxonomy (NCBI): domain Eukaryota; kingdom Metazoa; phylum Chordata; class Amphibia; order Caudata; family Ambystomatidae; genus Ambystoma; species Ambystoma mexicanum. The sequence continues at coordinate 29,570,403 of NC_090939.1, forward strand.
GCACCCAGACACTTGCACACTCCATGGCCCCTCTATGGCTATCAACCGGCCCTCTGAACTGCACCCAGACACTTGCACACTCCATGTCTCCTCTTTATGGCTATCAGCAGGCCTTCTGAACTGCACCCAGACACTTGCACACTCCATGGCTCCTCTATGGCTATCAGCCGGCCTTCTGAACTACACCCAGACACTTACACACTCCATGGCTCCTCTATGGCTATGAGCCGACCCTCTGAACTGCACCCAGACACTTGCACACTCCATTGCTCCTCTATGGATATGAGCCGACCCTCTGAACTGCACCCAGACACTTGCACACTCCATGGCTCCTCTATGGCTATGAGCCGACCCTCTGAACTGCACCCAGACACTTGCACACTCCATGGCTCCTCTATGGCTATCAGCCGGCCCTCTGAACTTCACCCAGACACTTGCACACTCCATGGCTCCTCTTTATGGATATCAGCCGGCCCTCTGAACTGCACCCAGACACTTGCACACTCCATGGCTCCTCTATGGCTATGAGCCGACCATCTGAACTGCACGCAGACACTTGCACACTCCATTGCTCCTCTTTATGGATATCAGCCGGCCCTCTGAACTGCACCCAGACACTTGCACACTCCATGGCTCCTCTATGGCTACGCGCCGACCCTCTGAACTGCACCCAGACACTTGCACACTCCATGGCTCCTCTATGGCTATCAGCCGGCCCTCTGAACTGCACCCAGACACCTGCACACTCCATGGCTCCTCTATGGTTATCAGACGACACTCTGAACTGCACCCAGACACTTGCACACTCCATGGCTCCTCTATGGCTATGAGCCGGCCCTCTGAACTGCACCCAGACACTTGCACACTCCATGGCTCCTCTATGGCTATCAGCGGGCCCTCTGAACTGCACTCAGACACTTGCACACTCCATGGCTCCTCTTTATGGATATCAGCCGGCCCTCTGAACTGCACCCAGACACTTGCACACTCCATGGCTCCTCTATGGCTATGAGCCGACCCTCTGAACTGCACCCGGACACTTGCACACTCCATGGCTCCTCTATGGCTATCAGCGGGCCTTCTGAACTGCACCCAGACACTTGCACACTCCATGGCTCCTCTATGGGTATCAGCCGGCCCTCTGAACTGCACCCAGACACTTGCACACTCCATGGCTCCTCTATGGGTATCAGCCGACCCTCTGAACTGCACCCAGGCACTCGCACACTCCATGGCTCCTCTATGGCTATCAGCCGGCCCGCTGAACTGCACCCAGACACGCGCACACTCCATGGCTCCTCTACGGGTATCAGCCATCCCTATGAACTGCACCCAGACACTCACACACTCCATGGCTCCTCTACGGGTATCAGCCGGCCCTCTGAACTGCACCCAGACACTTGCACACTCCATGGCTCCTCTATGGCTATGCGCCGACCCTCTGAACTGCACCCAGACACCTGCACACTCCATGGCTCCTCTATGGTTATCAGACGACACTCTGAACTGCACCCAGACACTTGCACACTCCATGGCTCCTCTATGGCTATGAGCCGGCCCTCTGAACTGCACCCAGACACTTGCACACTCCATGGCTCCTCTATGGCTATCAGCGGGCCCTCTGAACTGCACCCAGACACTTGCACACTCCATGGCTCCTCTTTATGGATATCAGCCGGCCCTCTGAACTGCACCCAGACACTTGCACACTCCATGGCTCCTCTATGGCTATGAGCCGACCCTCTGAACTGCACCCAGACACTTGCACACTCCATGGCTCCTCTATGGCTATCAGCGGGCCTTCTGAACTGCACCCAGACACTTGCACACTCCATGGCTCCTCTATGGGTATCAGCCGGCCCTCTGAACTGCACCCAGACACTTGCACACTCCATGGCTCCTCTATAGGTATCAGCCGACCCTCTGAACTGCACCCAGACACTCGCACACTCCATGGCTCCTCTATGGCTATCAGCCGGCCCGCTGAACTGCACCCAGACACGCGCACACTCCATGGCTCCTCTATGGGTATCAGCCATCCCTATGAACTGCACCCAGACACTCACACACTCCATGGCTCCTCTACGGGTATCAGCCGGCCCTCTGAACTGCACCCAGACACTCGCACACTCCATGGCTCCTCTTTATGGCTATCAGCCAGCCCTCTGAACTGCACCCAGACACTTGCACACTCCATGGCTCCTCTATGGCTATGAGCCGACCCTCTGAACTGCACCCAGACACTTGCACACTCCATGGCTCCTCTATGGCTATGAGCCAACCCTCTGAACTGCACCCAGACACTTGCACACTCCATGGCTCCTCTATGGCTATGAGCCGGCCTTCTGAACTGCACCCAGACACTTGCACACTCCATGGCTCCTCTATGGCTATCAGCCGGCCCTCTGAACTGCACACAGACACTTGCACACTCCATTGCTCCTATATGGCTATCAGCCGGCCTTCTGAACTGCACCCAGACACTTGCACACTCCATGGCTCCTCTATGGCTATCAGCCGGCCTTCTGAACTGCACCCAGACACTTGCACACTCCATGGCTCCTCTATGGCTATCAGCCGGTCCTCTGAACTGCACCCAGACACTTGCACACTCCATGGCTCCTCTATGGGTATCAGCCGGCCTTCTGAACTGCACCCAGACACTTGCACACTCCATGGCTCCTCTATGGCTATCAGCGGGCCCTCTGAACTGCACCCAGACACTTGCACACTCCATGGCTCCTCTTTATGGATATCAGCCGGCCCTCTGAACTGCACCCAGACACTTGCATACTCCATGGCTCCTCTATGGCTATGAGCCGACCCTCTGAACTGCACCCAGACACTTGCACACTCCATGGCTCTTCTTTATGGCTATCAGCCGGCCCTCTGAACTGCACCCAGACACCTGCACACTCCATGGCCCCTCTATGGCTATCAACCGGCCCTCTGAACTGCACCCAGACACTTGCACACTCCATGGCTCCTCTTTATGGCTTTCTGCCGGCCCTCTGAACTGCACCCAGACACTTGCACACTCCATGGCAGCTCTTTATGGGTATCAGCCGGCCCTCTGAACGGCACCCAGACACTTGCACACTCCATGGCTCCTCTATGGCTATCAGCGGGCCCTCTGAACTGCACCCAGACACTTGCACACTCCATGGCTCCTCTTTATGGATATCAGCCGGCCCTCTGAACTGCACCCAGACACTTGCATACTCCATGGCTCCTCTATGGCTATGAGCCGACCCTCTGAACTGCACCCAGACACTTGCACACTCCATGGCTCTTCTTTATGGCTATCAACCGGCCCTCTGAACTGCACCCAGACACTTGCACACTCCATGGCTCCTCTTTATGGCTTTCTGCCGGGCCTCTGAACTGCACCCAGACACTTGCACACTCCATGGCTCCTCTTTATGGGTATCAGCCGGCCCTCTGAACTGCACCCAGACACTTGCACACTCCATGGCTCCTCTATGGCTATGACCCGGCCCTCTGAACTGCACCCAGACACTTGCACACTCCATGGCACCTCTATGGCTATCACCCGGCCTTCTGAACTGCACCCAGACACTTGCACACTCCATGGCTCCTCTATGGCTATGAGACGACCCTCTGAACTGCAACCAGACACTTGCACACACCATGGCACCTCTATGGCTATCACCCGGCCTTCTGAACGGCACCCAGACACTTGCACACTCCATGGCTTCTCTTTATGGCTATCAGCCGGCCCTCTGAACTGCACCCAGACACTTGCACACTCCATGGCCCCTCTTTATGGCTATCAGCCAGCCCTCTGAACTGCACCCAGACACTTGCACACTCCATGGCTCCTCTATGGCTATCAGCCGGCCCTCTGAACTGCACCCAGACACTTGCACACTCCATGGCTCCTCTATGGGTATTAACCGGCCCTCTGAACTGCACCCAGACACTTGCACACTCCATGGCTCCTCTATGGCTATGAGCTGACCCTCTGAACTGCACCCAGACACTTGCACACTCCATAGCTCCTCTATGGCTATCACCCGGCCCTCTGAACTGCACCCAGACACTTGCACACTCCATGGCTCCTCTATGGCTATCAGCCGGCCCTCTGAACTGCACCCAGACACTTGCACACTCCATGGCTCCTCTTTATGGCTATCAGCCGGCCCTCAGAACTGCACCCAGCCACTTGCACACTCCATGGCTCCTCTATGATTATGAGACGGCCCTCTGAACTGCATCCAGACACTTGCACACTCCATGGCTCCTCTATTGGTATCAGCCGGCCCTCTGAACTGCACCCAGACACTTGCACACTCCATGGCTCCTCTATGGGTATCAACCGGCCCTCTGAACTGCACCCAGACACTTGCACACTCCATGGCTCCTCTATGGCTATCAGCGGGCCTTCTGAACTGCACCCAGGCACTTGCACACTCCATGGCTCCTCTTTATGGCTATCAGCCGGCCCTCTGAACTGGACCCAGACACTTGCACACTCCATGGCTCCTCTATGGCTATGAGCCGACCCTCTGAACTGCACCCAGACACTTGCACACTCCATGGCTCCTCTTTATGGCTATCAGCCGGCCCTCTGAACTGCACCCAGACACTTGCACACTCCATGGCTCCTCTTTATGGCTATAAGCCGGCCTCTGAACTGCACCCAGACACTTGCACACTCCATGGCTCCTCTATGGCTATTAGCCGGACCTCCCAACTGCACCTAGACACTTGCACACTCCATGGCTCCTCTATAGCTATCAGCCGGCCCTCTGAACTGCACCCAGACACTTGCACACTCCATGGCTCCTCTATTGCTATCAGCCGGCCCTCTGAACTGCACCCAGACACTTGCAGCTCCTCTTTATGGCTATCAGCCGGCCCTCTGAACTGCACCCAGACACTTGCACACTCCATGGCCCCTCTATGGCTATCAACCGGCCCTCTGAACTGCACCCAGACACTTGCACACTCCATGGCTCCTCTTTATGGCTATCAGCAGGCCTTCTGAACTGCACCCAGACACTTGCACACTCATTGGCTCCTCTATGGCTATCAGCCGGCCTTCTGAACTACACCCAGACACTTACACACTCCATGGCTCCTCTATGGCTATGAGCCGACCCTCTGAACTGCACCCAGACACTTGCACACTCCATTGCTCCTCTATGGCTACGAGCCGACCCTCTGAACTGCACCCAGACACTTGCACACTCCATGGCTTCTCTATGGCTATGAGCCGACCCTCTGAACTGCACCCAGACACTTGCACACTCCATGGCTCTTCTTTATGGCTATCAGCCGGCCCTCTGAACTGCACCCAGACACTTGCACACTCCATGGCTCCTCTTTATGGCTATCAGCCGGCCCTCTGAGCTGCACCCAGACACTTGCACACTCCATGGCTCCTCTATGGCTATCAGCCGGCCCTCTGAACTGCACCCAGACACTTGCACACTCCATGGCTCCTCTATGGCTATCAGCCGGCCTTCTGAACTGCACCCAGACACTTGCACACTCCATGGCTCCTCTATGGCTATCAGCCGGCCTTCTGAACTGCACCCAGACACTTGTACACTCCATGGCTCCTCTATGGCTATCAGCCGTCCCTCTGAACTGCACCCAGACACATGCACACTCCATGGCTCCTCTTTATGGCTATCAGCCGGCCCTCTGAACTGCACCCAGACACTTGGACACTCCATGGCTCCTCTATGGCTATGAGCCAACCGTCTGAACTGCACGCAGACACTTGCACACTCCATGGCTCCTCTTTATGGATATCAGCCGGCCCTCTGAACTGCACCCAGACACTTGCACACTCCATGGCTCCTCTATGGCTATGAGCCGGCCCTCTGAACTGCACCCAGACACTTGCACACTACATGGCTACTCTATGGCTATCAGCCGGCCCTCTGAACTGCACCCAGACACTTGCACACTCCATGGCTCCTCTTTATGGCTATCAGCCGGCCCTCTGAACTGCACCCAGACACTTGCACACTCCATGGCTCCTCTATGGCTATGAGCCGACTGTCTGAACTGCATGCAGACACTTGCACACTCCATGGCTCCTCTATGGGTATCAGCCGGCTCTCTGAACTGCACCCAGACACTTGCACACTCCATGGCTCCTCTATGGCTATCAGCGGGCCCTCTGAACTGCACCCAGACACTTGCACACTCCATGGCTCCTCTTTATGGATATCAGCCGGCCCTCTGAACTGCACCCAGACACTTGCATACTCCATGGCTCCTCTATGGCTATGAGCCGACCCTCTGAACTGCACCCAGACACTTGCACACTCCATGGCTCTTCTTTATGGCTATCAGCCGGCCCTCTGAACTGCACCCAGACACCTGCACACTCCATGGCCCCTCTATGGCTATCAACCGGCCCTCTGAACTGCACCCAGACACTTGCACACTCCATGGCTCCTCTTTATGGCTTTCTGCCGGCCCTCTGAACTGCACCCAGACACTTGCACACTCCATGGCAGCTCTTTATGGGTATCAGCCGGCCCTCTGAACGGCACCCAGACACTTGCACACTCCATGGCTCCTCTATGGCTATCAGCGGGCCCTCTGAACTGCACCCAGACACTTGCACACTCCATGGCTCCTCTTTATGGATATCAGCCGGCCCTCTGAACTGCACCCAGACACTTGCATACTCCATGGCTCCTCTATGGCTATGAGCCGACCCTCTGAACTGCACCCAGACACTTGCACACTCCATGGCTCTTCTTTATGGCTATCAACCGGCCCTCTGAACTGCACCCAGACACTTGCACACTCCATGGCTCCTCTTTATGGCTTTCTGCCGGGCCTCTGAACTGCACCCAGACACTTGCACACTCCATGGCTCCTCTTTATGGGTATCAGCCGGCCCTCTGAACTGCACCCAGACACTTGCACACTCCATGGCTCCTCTATGGCTATGACCCGGCCCTCTGAACTGCACCCAGACACTTGCACACTCCATGGCACCTCTATGGCTATCACCCGGCCTTCTGAACTGCACCCAGACACTTGCACACTCCATGGCTCCTCTATGGCTATGAGACGACCCTCTGAACTGCAACCAGACACTTGCACACACCATGGCACCTCTATGGCTATCACCCGGCCTTCTGAACGGCACCCAGACACTTGCACACTCCATGGCTTCTCTTTATGGCTATCAGCCGGCCCTCTGAACTGCACCCAGACACTTGCACACTCCATGGCCCCTCTTTATGGCTATCAGCCAGCCCTCTGAACTGCACCCAGACACTTGCACACTCCATGGCTCCTCTATGGCTATCAGCCGGCCCTCTGAACTGCACCCAGACACTTGCACACTCCATGGCTCCTCTATGGGTATTAACCGGCCCTCTGAACTGCACCCAGACACTTGCACACTCCATGGCTCCTCTATGGCTATGAGCTGACCCTCTGAACTGCACCCAGACACTTGCACACTCCATAGCTCCTCTATGGCTATCACCCGGCCCTCTGAACTGCACCCAGACACTTGCACACTCCATGGCTCCTCTATGGCTATCAGCCGGCCCTCTGAACTGCACCCAGACACTTGCACACTCCATGGCTCCTCTTTATGGCTATCAGCCGGCCCTCAGAACTGCACCCAGCCACTTGCACACTCCATGGCTCCTCTATGATTATGAGACGGCCCTCTGAACTGCATCCAGACACTTGCACACTCCATGGCTCCTCTATTGGTATCAGCCGGCCCTCTGAACTGCACCCAGACACTTGCACACTCCATGGCTCCTCTATGGGTATCAACCGGCCCTCTGAACTGCACCCAGACACTTGCACACTCCATGGCTCCTCTATGGCTATCAGCGGGCCTTCTGAACTGCACCCAGGCACTTGCACACTCCATGGCTCCTCTTTATGGCTATCAGCCGGCCCTCTGAACTGGACCCAGACACTTGCACACTCCATGGCTCCTCTATGGCTATGAGCCGACCCTCTGAACTGCACCCAGACACTTGCACACTCCATGGCTCCTCTTTATGGCTATCAGCCGGCCCTCTGAACTGCACCCAGACACTTGCACACTCCATGGCTCCTCTTTATGGCTATAAGCCGGCCTCTGAACTGCACCCAGACACTTGCACACTCCATGGCTCCTCTATGGCTATTAGCCGGACCTCCCAACTGCACCTAGACACTTGCACACTCCATGGCTCCTCTATAGCTATCAGCCGGCCCTCTGAACTGCACCCAGACACTTGCACACTCCATGGCTCCTCTATTGCTATCAGCCGGCCCTCTGAACTGCACCCAGACACTTGCAGCTCCTCTTTATGGCTATCAGCCGGCCCTCTGAACTGCACCCAGACACTTGCACACTCCATGGCCCCTCTATGGCTATCAACCGGCCCTCTGAACTGCACCCAGACACTTGCACACTCCATGGCTCCTCTTTATGGCTATCAGCAGGCCTTCTGAACTGCACCCAGACACTTGCACACTCATTGGCTCCTCTATGGCTATCAGCCGGCCTTCTGAACTACACCCAGACACTTACACACTCCATGGCTCCTCTATGGCTATGAGCCGACCCTCTGAACTGCACCCAGACACTTGCACACTCCATTGCTCCTCTATGGCTACGAGCCGACCCTCTGAACTGCACCCAGACACTTGCACACTCCATGGCTTCTCTATGGCTATGAGCCGACCCTCTGAACTGCACCCAGACACTTGCACACTCCATGGCTCTTCTTTATGGCTATCAGCCGGCCCTCTGAACTGCACCCAGACACTTGCACACTCCATGGCTCCTCTTTATGGCTATCAGCCGGCCCTCTGAGCTGCACCCAGACACTTGCACACTCCATGGCTCCTCTATGGCTATCAGCCGGCCCTCTGAACTGCACCCAGACACTTGCACACTCCATGGCTCCTCTATGGCTATCAGCCGGCCTTCTGAACTGCACCCAGACACTTGCACACTCCATGGCTCCTCTATGGCTATCAGCCGGCCTTCTGAACTGCACCCAGACACTTGTACACTCCATGGCTCCTCTATGGCTATCAGCCGTCCCTCTGAACTGCACCCAGACACATGCACACTCCATGGCTCCTCTTTATGGCTATCAGCCGGCCCTCTGAACTGCACCCAGACACTTGGACACTCCATGGCTCCTCTATGGCTATGAGCCAACCGTCTGAACTGCACGCAGACACTTGCACACTCCATGGCTCCTCTTTATGGATATCAGCCGGCCCTCTGAACTGCACCCAGACACTTGCACACTCCATGGCTCCTCTATGGCTATGAGCCGGCCCTCTGAACTGCACCCAGACACTTGCACACTACATGGCTACTCTATGGCTATCAGCCGGCCCTCTGAACTGCACCCAGACACTTGCACACTCCATGGCTCCTCTTTATGGCTATCAGCCGGCCCTCTGAACTGCACCCAGACACTTGCACACTCCATGGCTCCTCTATGGCTATGAGCCGACTGTCTGAACTGCATGCAGACACTTGCACACTCCATGGCTCCTCTATGGGTATCAGCCGGCTCTCTGAACTGCACCCAGATACTTGCACACTCCATGGCTCCTCTATGGCTATGTGCCGACCCTCTGAACTGCACCCAGACACTTGCACACTCCATGGCTCCTCTATGGCTATCAGCCGGCCCTCTGAACTGCACCCAGACACTTGCACACTCCATAGCTCCTCTATGGTTATCAGACGACACTCTGAACTGCACCCAGACACTTGCACACTCCATGGCTCCTCTATGGCTATGAGCCGGCCCTCTGAACTGCACCCAGACACTTGCACACCCCATGGCTCCTCTTTATGGATATCAGCCGGCCCTCTGAACTGCACCCCGACACTTGCACACTCCATGGCTCCTCTATGGCTATGAGCCGGCCCTCTGAACTGCACCCAGACACTTGCACACTCCATGGCTCCTCTTTATGGATATCAGCCGGCCCTCTGAACTGCACCCCGACACTTGCACACTCCATGGCTCCTCTATGGCTATGAGCCGGCCCTCTGAACTGCACCACGACACTTGCACACTCCATGGCTCCTCTATGGCTATCAGCGGGCCTTCTGAACTGCACCCAGACACTTGCACACTCCATGGCTCCTCTATGGGTATCAGCCGTCCCTCTGAACTGCACCCAGACACTTGCACACTCCATGGCTTCTCTTTATGGCTATCAGCCGGCCCTCTGAACTGCATCCAGACACTTGCACACTCCATGGCCCCTCTTTATGGCTATCAGCCGGCCCTCTGAACTGCACCCAGACACTTGCACACTCCATGGCTCCTCTATGGCTATCAGCCGGCCCTCTGAACTGCACCCAGACACTTGCACACTCCATGGCTCCTCTATGGGTATCAGCCGGCCCTCTGAACTGCACCCAGACACTTGCACACTCCATGGCTCCTCTATGGCTATCAGCCGACCCTCTGAACTGCACCCAGACACTTGCACACTCAATAGCTCCTCTATGGCTATCAGCCGGCCCTCAGAACTGAACCCAGTCATTTGCACACTCCATGGCTCCTCTATGATTATGAGCCGGCCCTCTGAACTGCACCCAGACACTTGCACACTCCATGTCTCCTCTATTGGTATCAGCCGGCCCTCTGAACTGCACCCAGACACTTGCACACTCCATGGCTCCTCTATGGCTATGAGCCGGCCCTCTGAACTGCACCCCGACACTTGCACACTCCATGGCTCCTCTATGGCTATCAGCGGGCCTTCTGAACTGAACCCAGACACTTGCACACTCCATGGCTCCTCTATGGGTATCAGCCGTCCCTCTGAACTGCACCCAGACACTTGCACACTCCATGGCTTCTCTTTATGGCTATCAGCCGGCCCTCTGAACTGCATCCAGACACTTGCACACTCCATGGCCCCTCTTTATGGCTATCAGCCGGCCCTATGAACTGCACCCAGACACTTGCACACTCCATGGCTCCTCTATGGCTATCAGCCAGCCTTCTGAACTGCACCCAGACACTTGCACACTCCATGGCTCCTCTATGGGTATCAGCCGGCCTTCTGAACTGCACCCAGACACTTGGACAGTCCATGGCTCCTCTATGGCTATGAGCCGACCCTCTGAACTGCACCCAGACACTTGCACACTCCATGGCTCCTCTTTATGGCTATCAGCCGGCCCTCTGAACTGCACCCAGACACTTGCACATTCCATGGCTCCTCTTTATGGCTATCAGCCAGCCCTCTGAACTGCACCCAGACACTTGCACACTCCATGGCTCCTCTATGGCTATCAGCCGGCCCTCTGAACTGCACCCAGACACTTGCACACTCCATGGCTCCTCTATGGCTATCAGCCGGCCTTCTGAACTGCACCCAGACACTTGCACACTCCATGGCTCCTCTATGGCTATCAGCCGGTCCTCTGAACTGCACCCAGACACTTGCACACTCCATGGCTCCTCTATGGGTATCAGCCGGCCTTCTGAACTGCACCCAGACACTTGCACACTCCATGGCTCCTCTATGGCTATCAGCGGGCCCTCTGAACTGCACCCAGACACTTGCACACTCCATGGCTCCTCTTTATGGATATCAGCCGGCCCTCTGAACTGCACCCAGACACTTGCATACTCCATGGCTCCTCTATGGCTATGAGCCGACCCTCTGAACTGCACCCAGACACTTGCACACTCCATGGCTCTTCTTTATGGCTATCAGCCGGCCCTCTGAACTGCACCCAGACACCTGCACACTCCATGGCCCCTCTATGGCTATCAACCGGCCCTCTGAACTGCACCCAGACACTTGCACACTCCATGGCTCCTCTTTATGGCTTTCTGCCGGCCCTCTGAACTGCACCCAGACACTTGCACACTCCATGGCAGCTCTTTATGGGTATCAGCCGGCCCTCTGAACGGCACCCAGACACTTGCACACTCCATGGCTCCTCTATGGCTATCAGCGGGCCCTCTGAACTGCACCCAGACACTTGCACACTCCATGGCTCCTCTTTATGGATATCAGCCGGCCCTCTGAACTGCACCCAGACACTTGCATACTCCATGGCTCCTCTATGGCTATGAGCCGACCCTCTGAACTGCACCCAGACACTTGCACACTCCATGGCTCTTCTTTATGGCTATCAACCGGCCCTCTGAACTGCACCCAGACACTTGCACACTCCATGGCTCCTCTTTATGGCTTTCTGCCGGGCCTCTGAACTGCACCCAGACACTTGCACACTCCATGGCTCCTCTTTATGGGTATCAGCCGGCCCTCTGAACTGCACCCAGACACTTGCACACTCCATGGCTCCTCTATGGCTATGACCCGGCCCTCTGAACTGCACCCAGACACTTGCACACTCCATGGCACCTCTATGGCTATCACCCGGCCTTCTGAACTGCACCCAGACACTTGCACACTCCATGGCTCCTCTATGGCTATGAGACGACCCTCTGAACTGCAACCAGACACTTGCACACACCATGGCACCTCTATGGCTATCACCCGGCCTTCTGAACGGCACCCAGACACTTGCACACTCCATGGCTTCTCTTTATGGCTATCAGCCGGCCCTCTGAACTGCACCCAGACACTTGCACACTCCATGGCCCCTCTTTATGGCTATCAGCCAGCCCTCTGAACTGCACCCAGACACTTGCACACTCCATGGCTCCTCTATGGCTATCAGCCGGCCCTCTGAACTGCACCCAGACACTTGCACACTCCATGGCTCCTCTATGGGTATTAACCGGCCCTCTGAACTGCACCCAGACACTTGCACACTCCATGGCTCCTCTATGGCTATGAGCTGACCCTCTGAACTGCACCCAGACACTTGCACACTCCATAGCTCCTCTATGGCTATCACCCGGCCCTCTGAACTGCACCCAGACACTTGCACACTCCATGGCTCCTCTATGGCTATCAGCCGGCCCTCTGAACTGCACCCAGACACTTGCACACTCCATGGCTCCTCTTTATGGCTATCAGCCGGCCCTCAGAACTGCACCCAGCCACTTGCACACTCCATGGCTCCTCTATGATTATGAGACGGCCCTCTGAACTGCATCCAGACACTTGCACACTCCATGGCTCCTCTATTGGTATCAGCCGGCCCTCTGAACTGCACCCAGACACTTGCACACTCCATGGCTCCTCTATGGGTATCAACCGGCCCTCTGAACTGCACCCAGACACTTGCACACTCCATGGCTCCTCTATGGCTATCAGCGGGCCTTCTGAACTGCACCCAGGCACTTGCACACTCCATGGCTCCTCTTTATGGCTATCAGCCGGCCCTCTGAACTGGACCCAGACACTTGCACACTCCATGGCTCCTCTATGGCTATGAGCCGACCCTCTGAACTGCACCCAGACACTTGCACACTCCATGGCTCCTCTTTATGGCTATCAGCCGGCCCTCTGAACTGCACCCAGACACTTGCACACTCCATGGCTCCTCTTTATGGCTATAAGCCGGCCTCTGAACTGCACCCAGACACTTGCACACTCCATGGCTCCTCTATGGCTATTAGCCGGACCTCCCAACTGCACCTAGACACTTGCACACTCCATGGCTCCTCTATAGCTATCAGCCGGCCCTCTGAACTGCACCCAGACACTTGCACACTCCATGGCTCCTCTATTGCTATCAGCCGGCCCTCTGAACTGCACCCAGACACTTGCAGCTCCTCTTTATGGCTATCAGCCGGCCCTCTGAACTGCACCCAGACACTTGCACACTCCATGGCCCCTCTATGGCTATCAACCGGCCCTCTGAACTGCACCCAGACACTTGCACACTCCATGGCTCCTCTTTATGGCTATCAGCAGGCCTTCTGAACTGCACCCAGACACTTGCACACTCATTGGCTCCTCTATGGCTATCAGCCGGCCTTCTGAACTACACCCAGACACTTACACACTCCATGGCTCCTCTATGGCTATGAGCCGACCCTCTGAACTGCACCCAGACACTTGCACACTCCATTGCTCCTCTATGGCTACGAGCCGACCCTCTGAACTGCACCCAGACACTTGCACACTCCATGGCTTCTCTATGGCTATGAGCCGACCCTCTGAACTGCACCCAGACACTTGCACACTCCATGGCTCTTCTTTATGGCTATCAGCCGGCCCTCTGAACTGCACCCAGACACTTGCACACTCCATGGCTCCTCTTTATGGCTATCAGCCGGCCCTCTGAGCTGCACCCAGACACTTGCACACTCCATGGCTCCTCTATGGCTATCAGCCGGCCCTCTGAACTGCACCCAGACACTTGCACACTCCATGGCTCCTCTATGGCTATCAGCCGGCCTTCTGAACTGCACCCAGACACTTGCACACTCCATGGCTCCTCTATGGCTATCAGCCGGCCTTCTGAACTGCACCCAGACACTTGTACACTCCATGGCTCCTCTATGGCTATCAGCCGTCCCTCTGAACTGCACCCAGACACATGCACACTCCATGGCTCCTCTTTATGGCTATCAGCCGGCCCTCTGAACTGCACCCAGACACTTGGACACTCCATGGCTCCTCTATGGCTATGAGCCAACCGTCTGAACTGCACGCAGACACTTGCACACTCCATGGCTCCTCTTTATGGATATCAGCCGGCCCTCTGAACTGCACCCAGACACTTGCACACTCCATGGCTCCTCTATGGCTATGAGCCGGCCCTCTGAACTGCACCCAGACACTTGCACACTACATGGCTACTCTATGGCTATCAGCCGGCCCTCTGAACTGCACCCAGACACTTGCACACTCCATGGCTCCTCTTTATGGCTATCAGCCGGCCCTCTGAACTGCACCCAGACACTTGCACACTCCATGGCTCCTCTATGGCTATGAGCCGACTGTCTGAACTGCATGCAGACACTTGCACACTCCATGGCTCCTCTATGGGTATCAGCCGGCTCTCTGAACTGCACCCAGACACTTGCACACTCCATGGCTCCTCTATGGCTATCAGCGGGCCCTCTGAACTGCACCCAGACACTTGCACACTCCATGGCTCCTCTTTATGGATATCAGCCGGCCCTCTGAACTGCACCCAGACACTTGCATACTCCATGGCTCCTCTATGGCTATGAGCCGACCCTCTGAACTGCACCCAGACACTTGCACACTCCATGGCTCTTCTTTATGGCTATCAGCCGGCCCTCTGAACTGCACCCAGACACCTGCACACTCCATGGCCCCTCTATGGCTATCAACCGGCCCTCTGAACTGCACCCAGACACTTGCACACTCCATGGCTCCTCTTTATGGCTTTCTGCCGGCCCTCTGAACTGCACCCAGACACTTGCACACTCCATGGCAGCTCTTTATGGGTATCAGCCGGCCCTCTGAACGGCACCCAGACACTTGCACACTCCATGGCTCCTCTATGGCTATCAGCGGGCCCTCTGAACTGCACCCAGACACTTGCACACTCCATGGCTCCTCTTTATGGATATCAGCCGGCCCTCTGAACTGCACCCAGACACTTGCATACTCCATGGCTCCTCTATGGCTATGAGCCGACCCTCTGAACTGCACCCAGACACTTGCACACTCCATGGCTCTTCTTTATGGCTATCAACCGGCCCTCTGAACTGCACCCAGACACTTGCACACTCCATGGCTCCTCTTTATGGCTTTCTGCCGGGCCTCTGAACTGCACCCAGACACTTGCACACTCCATGGCTCCTCTTTATGGGTATCAGCCGGCCCTCTGAACTGCACCCAGACACTTGCACACTCCATGGCTCCTCTATGGCTATGACCCGGCCCTCTGAACTGCACCCAGACACTTGCACACTCCATGGCACCTCTATGGCTATCACCCGGCCTTCTGAACTGCACCCAGACACTTGCACACTCCATGGCTCCTCTATGGCTATGAGACGACCCTCTGAACTGCAACCAGACACTTGCACACACCATGGCACCTCTATGGCTATCACCCGGCCTTCTGAACGGCACCCAGACACTTGCACACTCCATGGCTTCTCTTTATGGCTATCAGCCGGCCCTCTGAACTGCACCCAGACACTTGCACACTCCATGGCCCCTCTTTATGGCTATCAGCCAGCCCTCTGAACTGCACCCAGACACTTGCACACTCCATGGCTCCTCTATGGCTATCAGCCGGCCCTCTGAACTGCACCCAGACACTTGCACACTCCATGGCTCCTCTATGGGTATTAACCGGCCCTCTGAACTGCACCCAGACACTTGCACACTCCATGGCTCCTCTATGGCTATGAGCTGACCCTCTGAACTGCACCCAGACACTTGCACACTCCATAGCTCCTCTATGGCTATCACCCGGCCCTCTGAACTGCACCCAGACACTTGCACACTCCATGGCTCCTCTATGGCTATCAGCCGGCCCTCTGAACTGCACCCAGACACTTGCACACTCCATGGCTCCTCTTTATGGCTATCAGCCGGCCCTCAGAACTGCACCCAGCCACTTGCACACTCCATGGCTCCTCTATGATTATGAGACGGCCCTCTGAACTGCATCCAGACACTTGCACACTCCATGGCTCCTCTATTGGTATCAGCCGGCCCTCTGAACTGCACCCAGACACTTGCACACTCCATGGCTCCTCTATGGGTATCAACCGGCCCTCTGAACTGCACCCAGACACTTGCACACTCCATGGCTCCTCTATGGCTATCAGCGGGCCTTCTGAACTGCACCCAGGCACTTGCACACTCCATGGCTCCTCTTTATGGCTATCAGCCGGCCCTCTGAACTGGACCCAGACACTTGCACACTCCATGGCTCCTCTATGGCTATGAGCCGACCCTCTGAACTGCACCCAGACACTTGCACACTCCATGGCTCCTCTTTATGGCTATCAGCCGGCCCTCTGAACTGCACCCAGACACTTGCACACTCCATGGCTCCTCTTTATGGCTATAAGCCGGCCTCTGAACTGCACCCAGACACTTGCACACTCCATGGCTCCTCTATGGCTATTAGCCGGACCTCCCAACTGCACCTAGACACTTGCACACTCCATGGCTCCTCTATAGCTATCAGCCGGCCCTCTGAACTGCACCCAGACACTTGCACACTCCATGGCTCCTCTATTGCTATCAGCCGGCCCTCTGAACTGCACCCAGACACTTGCAGCTCCTCTTTATGGCTATCAGCCGGCCCTCTGAACTGCACCCAGACACTTGCACACTCCATGGCCCCTCTATGGCTATCAACCGGCCCTCTGAACTGCACCCAGACACTTGCACACTCCATGGCTCCTCTTTATGGCTATCAGCAGGCCTTCTGAACTGCACCCAGACACTTGCACACTCATTGGCTCCTCTATGGCTATCAGCCGGCCTTCTGAACTACACCCAGACACTTACACACTCCATGGCTCCTCTATGGCTATGAGCCGACCCTCTGAACTGCACCCAGACACTTGCACACTCCATTGCTCCTCTATGGCTACGAGCCGACCCTCTGAACTGCACCCAGACACTTGCACACTCCATGGCTTCTCTATGGCTATGAGCCGACCCTCTGAACTGCACCCAGACACTTGCACACTCCATGGCTCTTCTTTATGGCTATCAGCCGGCCCTCTGAACTGCACCCAGACACTTGCACACTCCATGGCTCCTCTTTATGGCTATCAGCCGGCCCTCTGAGCTGCACCCAGACACTTGCACACTCCATGGCTCCTCTATGGCTATCAGCCGGCCCTCTGAACTGCACCCAGACACTTGCACACTCCATGGCTCCTCTATGGCTATCAGCCGGCCTTCTGAACTGCACCCAGACACTTGCACACTCCATGGCTCCTCTATGGCTATCAGCCGGCCTTCTGAACTGCACCCAGACACTTGTACACTCCATGGCTCCTCTATGGCTATCAGCCGTCCCTCTGAACTGCACCCAGACACATGCACACTCCATGGCTCCTCTTTATGGCTATCAGCCGGCCCTCTGAACTGCACCCAGACACTTGGACACTCCATGGCTCCTCTATGGCTATGAGCCAACCGTCTGAACTGCACGCAGACACTTGCACACTCCATGGCTCCTCTTTATGGATATCAGCCGGCCCTCTGAACTGCACCCAGACACTTGCACACTCCATGGCTCCTCTATGGCTATGAGCCGGCCCTCTGAACTGCACCCAGACACTTGCACACTACATGGCTACTCTATGGCTATCAGCCGGCCCTCTGAACTGCACCCAGACACTTGCACACTCCATGGCTCCTCTTTATGGCTATCAGCCGGCCCTCTGAACTGCACCCAGACACTTGCACACTCCATGGCTCCTCTATGGCTATGAGCCGACTGTCTGAACTGCATGCAGACACTTGCACACTCCATGGCTCCTCTATGGGTATCAGCCGGCTCTCTGAACTGCACCCAGATACTTGCACACTCCATGGCTCCTCTATGGCTATGTGCCGACCCTCTGAACTGCACCCAGACACTTGCACACTCCATGGCTCCTCTATGGCTATCAGCCGGCCCTCTGAACTGCACCCAGACACTTGCACACTCCATAGCTCCTCTATGGTTATCAGACGACACTCTGAACTGCACCCAGACACTTGCACACTCCATGGCTCCTCTATGGCTATGAGCCGGCCCTCTGAACTGCACCCAGACACTTGCACACCCCATGGCTCCTCTTTATGGATATCAGCCGGCCCTCTGAACTGCACCCCGACACTTGCACACTCCATGGCTCCTCTATGGCTATGAGCCGGCCCTCTGAACTGCACCCAGACACTTGCACACTCCATGGCTCCTCTTTATGGATATCAGCCGGCCCTCTGAACTGCACCCCGACACTTGCACACTCCATGGCTCCTCTATGGCTATGAGCCGGCCCTCTGAACTGCACCACGACACTTGCACACTCCATGGCTCCTCTATGGCTATCAGCGGGCCTTCTGAACTGCACCCAGACACTTGCACACTCCATGGCTCCTCTATGGGTATCAGCCGTCCCTCTGAACTGCACCCAGACACTTGCACACTCCATGGCTTCTCTTTATGGCTATCAGCCGGCCCTCTGAACTGCATCCAGACACTTGCACACTCCATGGCCCCTCTTTATGGCTATCAGCCGGCCCTCTGAACTGCACCCAGACACTTGCACACTCCATGGCTCCTCTATGGCTATCAGCCGGCCCTCTGAACTGCACCCAGACACTTGCACACTCCATGGCTCCTCTATGGGTATCAGCCGGCCCTCTGAACTGCACCCAGACACTTGCACACTCCATGGCTCCTCTATGGCTATCAGCCGACCCTCTGAACTGCACCCAGACACTTGCACACTCAATAGCTCCTCTATGGCTATCAGCCGGCCCTCAGAACTGAACCCAGTCATTTGCACACTCCATGGCTCCTCTATGATTATGAGCCGGCCCTCTGAACTGCACCCAGACACTTGCACACTCCATGTCTCCTCTATTGGTATCAGCCGGCCCTCTGAACTGCACCCAGACACTTGCACACTCCATGGCTCCTCTATGGCTATGAGCCGGCCCTCTGAACTGCACCCCGACACTTGCACACTCCATGGCTCCTCTATGGCTATCAGCGGGCCTTCTGAACTGAACCCAGACACTTGCACACTCCATGGCTCCTCTATGGGTATCAGCCGTCCCTCTGAACTGCACCCAGACACTTGCACACTCCATGGCTTCTCTTTATGGCTATCAGCCGGCCCTCTGAACTGCATCCAGACACTTGCACACTCCATGGCCCCTCTTTATGGCTATCAGCCGGCCCTATGAACTGCACCCAGACACTTGCACACTCCATGGCTCCTCTATGGCTATCAGCCAGCCTTCTGAACTGCACCCAGACACTTGCACACTCCATGGCTCCTCTATGGGTATCAGCCGGCCTTCTGAACTGCACCCAGACACTTGGACAGTCCATGGCTCCTCTATGGCTATGAGCCGACCCTCTGAACTGCACCCAGACACTTGCACACTCCATGGCTCCTCTTTATGGCTATCAGCCGGCCCTCTGAACTGCACCCAGACACTTGCACATTCCATGGCTCCTCTTTATGGCTATCAGCCAGCCCTCTGAACTGCACCCAGACACTTGCACACTCCATGGCTCCTCTATGGCTATCAGCCGGCCCTCTGAACTGCACCCAGACACTTGCACACTCCATGGCTCCTCTATGGCTATCAGCCAGCCTTCTGAACTGCACCCAGCCACTTGCACACTCCATGGCTCCTCTATGGCTATCAGCCGGCCCTCTGAACTGCACCCAGACACTTGCACACTCCATAGCTCCTCTATGGTTATCAGACGACACTCTGAACTGCACCCAGACACTTGCACACTCCATGGCTCCTCTATGGCTATGAGCCGGCCCTCTGAACTGCACCCAGACACTTGCACACTCCATGGCTCCTCTTTATGGATATCAGCCGGCCCTCTGAACTTCACCCCGACACTTGCACACTCCATGGCTCCTCTATGGCTATGAGCCGGCCCTCTGAACTGCACCCAGACACTTGCACACTCCATGGCTCCTCTTTATGGATATCAGCCGGCCCTCTGAACTGCACCCCGAGACTTGCACACTCCATGGCTCCTCTATGGCTATGAGCCGGCCCTCTGAACTGCACCCTGACACTTGCACACTCCATGGCTCCTCTATGGCTATCAGCAGACCTTCTGAACTGCACCCAGACACTTGCACACTCGATGGCTCCTCTATGGGTGTCAGCCGTCCCTCTGAACTGCACCCAGACACTTGCACACTCCATGGCTTCTCTTTATGGCTATCAGCCGGCCATCTGAACTGCACCCAGACACTTGCACACTCCATGGCCCCTTTTTATGGCTATCAGCCGGCCCTCTGAACTGCACCCAGACACTTTCACACTCCATGGCTCCTCTATGGCTATCAGCCGGCCCTCTGAACTGCACCCAGACACTTGCACACTCCATGGCTCCTCTATGGGTATCAGCCGGCCCTCTGAACTGCACCCAGACACTTGCACACTCCATGGCTCCTCTATGGCTATCAGCCGACCCTCTGAACTGCACCCAGACACTTGCACACTCCATGGCTCCTCTATGGCTATCACCCGGCCTTCTGAACTGCACCCAGACACTTGCACACTCCATGGCTCCTCTTTATGGATATCAGCCGGCCCTCAGAACTGCACCCAGTCACTTGCACACTCCATGGCTCCTCTATGATTATGAGCCGGCCCTCTGAACTGCACCCAGACACTTGCACACTCCATGGCTCCTCTATTGGTATCAGCCGGCCCTCTGAACTGCACCCAGACACTTGCACACTCCATGGCTCCTCTATGGGTATCAACCGGCCCTCTGAACTGCACCCAGACACTTGCACACTCCATGGCTCCTCTATGGCTATCAGCGGGCCTTCAGAACTGCACCTAGACACTTGCACACTCCATGGCTCCTCTATGGCTAGGAGCCGACCCTCTGAACTGCACCCAGACACTTGCACACTCCATGGCTCCTCTTTATGGCTATCAGCCGGCCCTCTGAACTGCACCCAGACACTTGCACACTCCATGGCTCCTCTTTATGGCTATAAGCCGGCCTCTGAACTGCACCCAGACACTTGCACACTCCATGGCTCCTCTATGGCTATCAGCCGGCCCTCTGAACTGCACCCAGACACTTGCGGCTCCTCTTTATGGCTATCAGCCGGCCCTCTGAACTGCACCCAGACACTTGCACACTCCATGGCCCCTCTATGGCTATCAACCGTCCCTCTGAACTGCACCCAGACACTTGCACACTCCATGTCTCCTCTTTATGGCTATCAGCAGGCCTTCTGAACTGCACCCAGACACTTGCACACTCCATGGCTCCTCTATGGCTATCAGCCGGCCTTCTGAACTACACCCAGACACTTACACACTCCATGGCTCCTCTATGGCTATGAGTCTACCCTCTGAACTGCACCCAGACACTTGCACACTCCATGGCTCCTCTATGGCTATGAGCCGACCCTCTGAACTGCACCCAGACACTTGCACACTCCATGGCTCCTCTATGGGTATCAACCGGCCCTCTGAACTGCACCCAGACACTTGCACACTCCATGGCTCCTCTATGGCTATCAGCGGGCCTTCTGAACTGCACCTAGACACTTGCACACACCATGGCTCCTCTATGGCTAGGAGCCGGCCCTCTGAACTGCACCCAGACACTTGCACACTCCATGGCTCCTCTATGGCTATCAGCCGGCCCTCTGAACTGCACCCAGACACTTGCGGCTCCTCTTTATGGCTATCAGCCGGCCCTCTGAACTGCACCCAAACACTTGCACACTCCATGGCTCCTCTATGGCTATCAACCGGCCCTCTGAACTGCACCCAGACACTTGCAAACTCCACGTCTCCTCTTTATGGCTATCAGCAGGCCTTCTGAACTGCACCCAGACACTTGCACACTCCATGGCTTCTCTTTATGGCTATCAGCCGGCCATCTGAACTGCACCCAGACACTTGCACACTCCATGGCCCCTTTTTATGGCTATCAGCCGGCCCTCTGAACTGCACCCAGACACTTTCACACTCCATGGCTCCTCTATGGCTATCAGCCGGCCCTCTGAACTGCACCCAGACACTTGCACACTCCATGGCTCCTCTATGGGTATCAGCCGGCCCTCTGAACTGCACCCAGACACTTGCACACTCCATGGCTCCTCTATGGCTCCTCTATGACCCTCTGAACTGCACCCAGACACTTGCACACTCCATGGCTCCTCTATGGCTATCACCCGGCCTTCTGAACTGCACCCAGACACTTGCACACTCCATGGCTCCTCTTTATGGATATCAGCCGGCCCTCAGAACTGCACCCAGTCACTTGCACACTCCATGGCTCCTCTATGATTATGAGCCGGCCCTCTGAACTGCACCCAGTCACTTGCACACTCCATGGCTCCTCTATGGCTATCAGCCGGCCTTCTGAACTGCACCCAGACACTTGCACACTCCATGGCTCCTCAATGGCTATCAGCCGGTCCTCTGAACTGCGCCCAGACACTTGCACACTCCATGGCTCCTCTATGGGTATCAGCCGGCCTTCTGAACTGCACCCAGACACTTGGACAGTCCATGGCTCCTCTATGGCTATGAGCCGACCCTCTGAACTGCACCCAGACACTTGCACACTCCATGGCTCCTCTTTATGGCTATCAGCCGGCCCTCTGAACTGCACCCAGACACTTGCACATTCCATGGCTCCTCTTTATGGCTATCAGCCAGCCCTCTGAACTGCACCCAGACACTTGCACACTCCATGGCTCCTCTATGGCTATCAGCCGGCCCTCTGAACTGCACCCAGACACTTGCACACTCCATGGCTCCTCTATGGCTATCAGCCAGCCTTCTGAACTGCACCCAGACACTTGCACACTCCATGGCTCCTCTATGGGTATCAGCCGGCCTTCTGAACTGCACCCAGACACTTGGACAGTCCATGGCTCCTCTATGGCTATGAGCCGACCCTCTGAACTGCACCCAGACACTTGCACACTCCATGGCTCCTCTTTATGGCTATCAGCCGGCCCTCTGAACTGCACCCAGACACTTGCACATTCCATGGCTCCTCTTTATGGCTATCAGCCAGCCCTCTGAACTGCACCCAGACACTTGCACACTCCATGGCTCCTCTATGGCTATCAGCCGGCCCTCTGAACTGCACCCAGACACTTGCACACTCCATGGCTCCTCTATGGCTATCAGCCAGCCTTCTGAACTGCACCCAGCCACTTGCACACTCCATGGCTCCTCTATGGCTATCAGCCGGCCCTCTGAACTGCACCCAGACACTTGCACACTCCATAGCTCCTCTATGGTTATCAGACGACACTCTGAACTGCACCCAGACACTTGCACACTCCATGGCTCCTCTATGGCTATGAGCCGGCCCTCTGAACTGCACCCAGACACTTGCACACTCCATGGCTCCTCTTTATGGATATCAGCCGGCCCTCTGAACTTCACCCCGACACTTGCACACTCCATGGCTCCTCTATGGCTATGAGCCGGCCCTCTGAACTGCACCCAGACACTTGCACACTCCATGGCTCCTCTTTATGGATATCAGCCGGCCCTCTGAACTGCACCCCGAGACTTGCACACTCCATGGCTCCTCTATGGCTATGAGCCGGCCCTCTGAACTGCACCCTGACACTTGCACACTCCATGGCTCCTCTATGGCTATCAGCAGACCTTCTGAACTGCACCCAGACACTTGCACACTCCATGGCTCCTCTATGGGTGTCAGCCGTCCCTCTGAACTGCACCCAGACACTTGCACACTCCATGGCTTCTCTTTATGGCTATCAGCCGGCCATCTGAACTGCACCCAGACACTTGCACACTCCATGGCCCCTTTTTATGGCTATCAGCCGGCCCTCTGAACTGCACCCAGACACTTTCACACTCCATGGCTCCTCTATGGCTATCAGCCGGCCCTCTGAACTGCACCCAGACACTTGCACACTCCATGGCTCCTCTATGGGTATCAGCCGGCCCTCTGAACTGCACCCAGACACTTGCACACTCCATGGCTCCTCTATGGCTATCAGCCGACCCTCTGAACTGCACCCAGACACTTGCACACTCCATGGCTCCTCTATGGCTATCACCCGGCCTTCTGAACTGCACCCAGACACTTGCACACTCCATGGCTCCTCTTTATGGATATCAGCCGGCCCTCAGAACTGCACCCAGTCACTTGCACACTCCATGGCTCCTCTATGATTATGAGCCGGCCCTCTGAACTGCACCCAGACACTTGCACACTCCATGGCTCCTCTATTGGTATCAGCCGGCCCTCTGAACTGCACCCAGACACTTGCACACTCCATGGCTCCTCTATGGGTATCAACCGGCCCTCTGAACTGCACCCAGACACTTGCACACTCCATGGCTCCTCTATGGCTATCAGCGGGCCTTCAGAACTGCACCTAGACACTTGCACACTCCATGGCTCCTCTATGGCTAGGAGCCGACCCTCTGAACTGCACCCAGACACTTGCACACTCCATGGCTCCTCTTTATGGCTATCAGCCGGCCCTCTGAACTGCACCCAGACACTTGCACACTCCATGGCTCCTCTTTATGGCTATAAGCCGGCCTCTGAACTGCACCCAGACACTTGCACACTCCATGGCTCCTCTATGGCTATCAGCCGGCCCTCTGAACTGCACCCAGACACTTGCGGCTCCTCTTTATGGCTATCAGCCGGCCCTCTGAACTGCACCCAGACACTTGCACACTCCATGGCCCCTCTATGGCTATCAACCGGCCCTCTGAACTGCACCCAGACACTTGCACACTCCATGTCTCCTCTTTATGGCTATCAGCAGGCCTTCTGAACTGCACCCAGACACTTGCACACTCCATGGCTCCTCTATGGCTATCAGCCGGCCTTCTGAACTACACCCAGACACTTACACACTCCATGGCTCCTCTATGGCTATGAGTCTACCCTCTGAACTGCACCCAGACACTTGCACACTCCATGGCTCCTCTATGGCTATGAGCCGACCCTCTGAACTGCACCCAGACACTTGCACACTCCATGGCTCCTCTATGGGTATCAACCGGCCCTCTGAACTGCACCCAGACACTTGCACACTCCATGGCTCCTCTATGGCTATCAGCGGGCCTTCTGAACTGCACCTAGACACTTGCACACACCATGGCTCCTCTATGGCTAGGAGCCGGCCCTCTGAACTGCACCCAGACACTTGCACACTCCATGGCTCCTCTATGGCTATCAGCCGGCCCTCTGAACTGCACCCAGACACTTGCGGCTCCTCTTTATGGCTATCAGCCGGCCCTCTGAACTGCACCCAAACACTTGCACACTCCATGGCTCCTCTATGGCTATCAACCGGCCCTCTGAACTGCACCCAGACACTTGCAAACTCCACGTCTCCTCTTTATGGCTATCAGCAGGCCTTCTGAACTGCACCCAGACACTTGCACACTCCATGGCTTCTCTTTATGGCTATCAGCCGGCCATCTGAACTGCACCCAGACACTTGCACACTCCATGGCCCCTTTTTATGGCTATCAGCCGGCCCTCTGAACTGCACCCAGACACTTTCACACTCCATGGCTCCTCTATGGCTATCAGCCGGCCCTCTGAACTGCACCCAGACACTTGCACACTCCATGGCTCCTCTATGGGTATCAGCCGGCCCTCTGAACTGCACCCAGACACTTGCACACTCCATGGCTCCTCTATGGCTATCAGCCGACCCTCTGAACTGCACCCAGACACTTGCACACTCCATGGCTCCTCTATGGCTATCACCCGGCCTTCTGAACTGCACCCAGACACTTGCACACTCCATGGCTCCTCTTTATGGATATCAGCCGGCCCTCAGAACTGCACCCAGTCACTTGCACACTCCATGGCTCCTCTATGATTATGAGCCGGCCCTCTGAACTGCACCCAGACACTTGCACACTCCATGGCTCCTCTATTGGTATCAGCCGGCCCTCTGAACTGCACCCAGACACTTGCACACTCCATGGCTCCTCTATGGGTATCAACCGGCCCTCTGAACTGCACCCAGACACTTGCACACTCCATGGCTCCTCTATGGCTATCAGCGGGCCTTCAGAACTGCACCTAGACACTTGCACACTCCATGGCTCCTCTATGGCTAGGAGCCGACCCTCTGAACTGCACCCAGACACTTGCACACTCCATGGCTCCTCTTTATGGCTATCAGCCGGCCCTCTGAACTGCACCCAGACACTTGCACACTCCATGGCTCCTCTTTATGGCTATAAGCCGGCCTCTGAACTGCACCCAGACACTTGCACACTCCATGGCTCCTCTATGGCTATCAGCCGGCCCTCTGAACTGCACCCAGACACTTGCGGCTCCTCTTTATGGCTATCAGCCGGCCCTCTGAACTGCACCCAGACACTTGCACACTCCATGGCCCCTCTATGGCTATCAACCGGCCCTCTGAACTGCACCCAGACACTTGCACACTCCATGTCTCCTCTTTATGGCTATCAGCAGGCCTTCTGAACTGCACCCAGACACTTGCACACTCCATGGCTCCTCTATGGCTATCAGCCGGCCTTCTGAACTACACCCAGACACTTACACACTCCATGGCTCCTCTATGGCTATGAGTCTACCCTCTGAACTGCACCCAGACACTTGCACACTCCATGGCTCCTCTATGGCTATGAGCCGACCCTCTGAACTGCACCCAGACACTTGCACACTCCATGGCTCCTCTATGGGTATCAACCGGCCCTCTGAACTGCACCCAGACACTTGCACACTCCATGGCTCCTCTATGGCTATCAGCGGGCCTTCTGAACTGCACCTAGACACTTGCACACACCATGGCTCCTCTATGGCTAGGAGCCGGCCCTCTGAACTGCACCCAGACACTTGCACACTCCATGGCTCCTCTATGGCTATCAGCCGGCCCTCTGAACTGCACCCAGACACTTGCGGCTCCTCTTTATGGCTATCAGCCGGCCCTCTGAACTGCACCCAAACACTTGCACACTCCATGGCTCCTCTATGGCTATCAACCGGCCCTCTGAACTGCACCCAGACACTTGCAAACTCCACGTCTCCTCTTTATGGCTATCAGCAGGCCTTCTGAACTGCACCCAGACACTTGCACACTCCATGGCTCCTCTATGGCTATGAGCCGACCCTCTGAACTGCACCCAGACACTTGCACACTCCATTGCTCCTCTATGGCTATGAGCCTACCCTCTGAACTGCACCCAGACACTTGCACACTCCATGGCTCCTCTATGGCTATGAGCCGACCCTCTGAACTGCACCCAGACACTTGCACACTCCATGGCTCCTCTATGGGTATCAACCGGCCCTCTGAACTGCACCCAGACACTTGCACACTCCATGGCTCCTCTATGGCTATCAGCGGGCCTTCTGAACTGCACCTAGACACTTGCACACTCCATGGCTCCTCTATGGCTAGGAGCCGACCCTCTGAACTGCACCCAGACACTTGCACACTCCATGGCTCCTCTTTATGGCTATCAGCCGGCCCTCTGAACTGCACCCAGACACTTGCACACTCCATGGCTCCTCTTTATGTCTATAAGCCGGCCTTTGAACTGCACCCAGACACTTGCACACTCCATGGCTCCTCTATGGCTATCAGCCGGCCCTCTGAACTGCACCCAGACACTTGCACACGCCATGGCTCCTCTATGGCTATCAGCCGGCCCTCTGAACTGCACCCAGACACTTGCGGCTCCTCTTTATGGCTATCAGCCGGCCCTCTGAACTGCACCCAGACACTTGCACACTCCATGGCTCCTCTATGGCTATCAGCCGGCCCTCTGAACTGGACCCAGACACTTGCACACTCCATGGCTCCTCTATGGCTATGAGCCGACCCTCTGAACTGCACCCAGACACTTGCACACTCGATGGCTCCTCTTTATGGCTATCAGCCGGCCCTCTGAACTGCACCCAGACACTTGCACACTCCATGGCTCCTCTTTATGGCTATAAGCCGGCCTCTGAACTGCACCCAGACACTTGCACACTCCATTGCTCCTCTATGGATATGAGCCAACCCTCTGAACTGCACCCAGACACTTGCACACTCCATGGCTCCTCTATGGCTATGAGCCGACCCTCTGAACTGCACCCAGACACTTGCACACTCCATGGCTCCTCTATGGCTATCAGCCGGCCCTCTGAACTGCACCCAGACACTTGCACACTCCATGGCTCCTCTTTATGGATATCAGCCGGCCCTCTGAACTGCACCCAGACACTTGCACACTCCATGGCTCCTCTATGGCTATGAGCCGACCATCTGAACTGCACGCAGACACTTGCACACTCCACGGCTCCTCTTTATGGATATCAGCCGGCCCTCTGAACTGCACCCAGACACTTGCACACTCCATGGCTCCTCTATGGCTATGCGCCGACCCTCTGAACTGCACCCAGACACTTGCACACTCCATGGCTCCTCTATGGCTATCAGCCGGCCCTCTGAACTGCACCCAGACACCTGCACACTCCATGGCTCCTCTATGGTTATCAGACGACACTCTGAACTGCACCCAGACACTTGCACACTCCATGGCTCCTCTATGGCTATGAGCCGGCCCTCTGAACTGCACCCAGACACTTGCACACTCCATGGCTCCTCTATGGCTATCAGCGGGCCCTCTGAACTGCACTCAGACACTTGCACACTCCATGGCTCCTCTTTATGGATATCAGCCGGCCCTCTGAACTGCACCCAGACACTTGCACACTCCATGGCTCCTCTATGGCTATGAGCCGACCCTCTGAACTGCACCCGGACACTTGCACACTCCATGGCTCCTCTATGGCTATCAGCGGGCCTTCTGAACTGCACCCAGACACTTGCACACTCCATGGCTCCTCTATGGGTATCAGCCGGCCCTCTGAACTGCACCCAGACACTTGCACACTCCATGGCTCCTCTATGGGTATCAGCCGACCCTCTGAACTGCACCCAGGCACTCGCACACTCCATGGCTCCTCTATGGCTATCAGCCGGCCCGCTGAACTGCACCCAGACACGCGCACACTCCATGGCTCCTCTATGGCTATGCGCCGACCCTCTGAACTGCACCCAGACACCTGCACACTCCATGGCTCCTCTATGGTTATCAGACGACACTCTGAACTGCACCCAGACACTTGCACACTCCATGGCTCCTCTATGGCTATGAGCCGGCCCTCTGAACTGCACCCAGACACTTGCACACTCCATGGCTCCTCTATGGCTATCAGCGGGCCCTCTGAACTGCACCCAGACACTTGCACACTCCATGGCTCCTCTTTATGGATATCAGCCGGCCCTCTGAACTGCACCCAGACACTTGCACACTCCATGGCTCCTCTATGGCTATGAGCCGACCCTCTGAACTGCACCCAGACACTTGCACACTCCATGGCTCCTCTATGGCTATCAGCGGGCCTTCTGAACTGCACCCAGACACTTGCACACTCCATGGCTCCTCTATGGGTATCAGCCGGCCCTCTGAACTGCACCCAGACACTTGCACACTCCATGGCTCCTCTATGGGTATCAGCCGACCCTCTGAACTGCACCCAGACACTCGCACACTCCATGGCTCCTCTATGGCTATCAGCCGGCCCGCTGAACTGCACCCAGACACGCGCACACTCCATGGCTCCTCTATGGGTATCAGCCATCCCTATGAACTGCACCCAGACACTCACACACTCCATGGCTCCTCTACGGGTATCAGCCGGCCCTCTGAACTGCACCCAGACACTCGCACACTCCATGGCTCCTCTTTATGGCTATCAGCCAGTCCTCTGAACTGCACCCAGACACTTGCACACTCCATGGCTCCTCTATGGCTATGAGCCGACCCTCTGAACTGCACCCAGACACTTGCACACTCCATGGCTCCTCTATGGCTATGAGCCAACCCTCTGAACTGCACCCTGACACTTGCACACTCCATGGCTCCTCTATGGCTATGAGCCGGCCTTCTGAACTGCACCCAGACACTTGCACACTCCATGGCTCCTCTATGGCTATCAGCCGGCCCTCTGAACTGCACACAGACACTTGCACACTCCATGGCTCCTATATGGCTATCATCCGGCCTTCTGAACTGCACCCAGACACTTGCACACTCCATGGCTCCTCTATGGCTATCAGCCGGCCTTCTGAACTGCACCCAGACACTTGCACACTCCATGGCTCCTCTATGGCTATCAGCCGGTCCTCTGAACTGCACCCAGACACTTGCACACTCCATGGCTCCTCTATGGGTATCAGCCGGCCTTCTGAACTGCACCCAGACACTTGCACACTCCATGGCTCCTCTATGGCTATCAGCAGGCCCTCTGAACTGCACCCAGACACTTGCACACTCCATGGCTCCTCTTTATGGATATCAGCCGGCCCTCTGAACTGCACCCAGACACTTGCATACTCCATGGCTCCTCTATGGCTATGAGCCGACCCTCTGAACTGCACCCAGACACTTGCACACTCCATGGCTCTTCTTTATGGCTATCAGCCGGCCCTCTGAACTGCACCCAGACACCTGCACACTCCATGGCCCCTCTATGGCTATCAACCGGCCCTCTGAACTGCACCCAGACACTTGCACACTCCATGGCTCCTCTTTATGGCTTTCTGCCGGCCCTCTGAACTGCACCCAGACACTTGCACACTCCATGGCAGCTCTTTATGGGTATCAGCCGGCCCTCTGAACGGCACCCAGACACTTGCACACTCCATGGCTCCTCTATGGCTATCAGCGGGCCCTCTGAACTGCACCCAGACACTTGCACACTCCATGGCTCCTCTTTATGGATATCAGCCGGCCCTCTGAACTGCACCCAGACACTTGCATACTCCATGGCTCCTCTATGGCTATGAGCCGACCCTCTGAACTGCACCCAGACACTTGCACACTCCATGTCTCTTCTTTATGGCTATCAGCCGGCCCTCTGAACTGCACCCAGACACCTGCACACTCCATGGCCCCTCTATGGCTATCAACCGGCCCTCTGAACTGCACCCAGACACTTGCACACTCCATGGCTCCTCTTTATGGCTTTCTGCCGGGCCTCTGAACTGCACCCAGACACTTGCACACTCCATGGCTCCTCTTTATGGGTATCAGCCGGCCCTCTGAACTGCACCCAGACACTTGCACACTCCATGGCTCCTCTATGGCTATGACCCGACCCTCTGAACTGCACCCAGACACTTGCACACTCCATGGCACCTCTATGGCTATCACCCAGCCTTCTGAACTGCACCCAGACACTTGCACACTCCATGGCTCCTCTATGGCTATGAGACGACCCTCTGAACTGCAACCAGACACTTGCACACACCATGGCACCTCTATGGCTATCACCCGGCCTTCTGAACGGCACCCAGACACTTGCACACTCCATGGCTTCTCTTTATGGCTATCAGCCGGCCCTCTGAACTGCACCCAGACACTTGCACACTCCATGGCCCCTCTTTATGGCTATCAGCCAGCCCTCTGAACTGCACCCAGACACTTGCACACTCCATGGCTCCTCTATGGCTATCAGCCGCCCCTCTGAACTGCACCCAGACACTTGCACACTCCATGGCTCCTCTATGGGTATTAACCGGCCCTCTGAACTGCACCCAGACACTTGCACACTCCATGGCTCCTCTATGGCTATGAGCTGACCCTCTGAACTGCACCCAGACACTTGCACACTCCATAGCTCCTCTATGGCTATCACCCGGCCCTCTGAACTGCACCCAGACACTTGCACACTCCATGGCTCCTCTATGGCTATCAGCCGGCCCTCTGAACTGCACCCAGACACTTGCACACTCCATGGCTCCTCTTTATGGCTATCAGCCGGCCCTCAGAACTGCACCCAGCCACTTGCACACTCCATGGCTCCTCTATGATTATGAGCCGGCCCTCTGAACTGCATCCAGACACTTGCACACTCCATGGCTCCTCTATTGGTATCAGCCGGCCCTCTGAACTGCACCCAGACACTTGCACACTCCATGGCTCCTCTATGGGTATCAACCGGCCCTCTGAACTGCACCCAGACACTTGCACACTCCATGGCTCCTCTATGGCTATCAGCGGGCCTTCTGAACTGCACCCAGGCACTTGCACACTCCATGGCTCCTCTTTATGGCTATCAGCCGGCCCTCTGAACTGGACCCAGACACTTGCACACTCCATGGCTCCTCTATGGCTATGAGCCGACCCTCTGAACTGCACCCAGACACTTGCACACTCCATGGCTCCTCTTTATGGCTATCAGCCGGCCCTCTGAACTGCACCCAGACACTTGCACACTCCATGGCTCCTCTTTATGGCTATAAGCCGGCCTCTGAACTGCACCCAGACACTTGCACACTCCATGGCTCCTCTATGGCTATCAGCCGGACCTCCCAACTGCACCTAGACACTTGCACACTCCATGGCTCCTCTATAGCTATCAGCCGGCCCTCTGAACTGCACCCAGACACTTGCACACTCCATGGCTCCTCTATTGCTATCAGCCGGCCCTCTGAACTGCACCCAGACACTTGCAGCTCCTCTTTATGGCTATCAGCCGGCCCTCTGAACTGCACCCAGACACTTGCACACTCCATGGCCCCTCTATGGCTATCAACCGGCCCTCTGAACTGCACCCAGACACTTGCACACTCCATGGCTCCTCTTTATGGCTATCAGCAGGCCTTCTGAACTGCACCCAGACACTTGCACACTCAATGGCTCCTCTATGGCTATCAGCCGGCCTTCTGAACTACACCCAGACACTTACACACTCCATGGCTCCTCTATGGCTATGAGCCGACCTTCTGAACTGCACCCAGACACTTGCACACTCCATTGCTCCTCTATGGCTATCAGCCGGCCCTCTGAACTGCACCCAGACACTTGCACACTCCATGGCTCCTCTATGGCTATCAGCCGGCCTTCTGAACTGCACCCAGACACTTGAAAACTCCATGGCTCCTCTATGGCTATCAGCCGGCCTTCTGAACTGCACCCAGACACTTGCACACTCCATGGCTCCTCTATGGCTATCAGCCGTCCCTCTGAACTGCACCCAGACACATGCACACTCCATGGCTCCTCTTTATGGCTATCAGCCGGCCCTCTGAACTGCACCCAGACACTTGCACACTCCATGGCTCCTCTATGGCTATGAGCCAACCGTCTGAACTGCACGCAGACACTTGCACACTCCATGGCTCCTCTTTATGGATATCAGCCGGCCCTCTGAACTGCACCCAGACACTTGCACACTCCATGGCTCCTCTATGGCTATGAGCCGGCCCTCTGAACTGCACCCAGACACTTGCACACTACATGGCTACTCTATGGCTATCAGCCGGCCCTCTGAACTGCACCCAGACACTTGCACACTCCATGGCTCCTCTTTATGGCTATCAGCCGGCCCTCTGAACTGCACCCAGACACTTGCACACTCCATGGCTCCTCTATGGCTATGAGCCGACTGTCTGAACTGCATGCAGACACTTGCACACTCCATGGCTCCTCTATGGGTATCAGCCGGCCCTCTGAACTGCACCCAGATACTTGCACACTCCATGGCTCCTCTATGGCTATGTGCTGACCCTCTGAACTGCACCCAGACACTTGCACACTCCATGGCTCCTCTATGGCTATCAGCCGGCCCTCTGAACTGCACCCAGACACTTGCACACTCCATAGCTCCTCTATGGTTATCAGACGACACTCTGAACTGCACCCAGACACTTGCACACTCCATGGCTCCTCTATGGCTATGAGCCGGCCCTCTGAACTGCACCCAGACACTTGCACACCCCATGGCTCCTCTTTATGGATATCAGCCGGCCCTCTGAACTGCACCCCGACACTTGCACACTCCATGGCTCCTCTATGGCTATGAGCCGGCCCTCTGAACTGCACCCAGACACTTGCACACTCCATGGCTCCTCTTTATGGATATCAGCCGGCCCTCTGAACTGCACCCCGACACTTGCACACTCCATGGCTCCTCTATGGCTATGAGCCGGCCCTCTGAACTGCACCACGACACTTGCACACTCCATGGCTCCTCTATGGCTATCAGCGGGCCTTCTGAACTGCACCCAGGCACTTGCACACTCCATGGCTCCTCTTTATGGCTATCAGCCGGCCCTCTGAACTGGACCCAGACACTTGCACACTCCATGGCTCCTCTATGGCTATGAGCCGACTGTCTGAACTGCATGCAGACACTTGCACACTCCATGGCTCCTCTATGGGTATCAGCCGGCCCTCTGAACTGCACCCAGATACTTGCACACTCCATGGCTCCTCTATGGCTATGTGCTGACCCTCTGAACTGCACCCAGACACTTGCACACTCCATGGCTCCTCTATGGCTATCAGCCGGCCCTCTGAACTGCACCCAGACACTTGCACACTCCATAGCTCCTCTATGGTTATCAGACGACACTCTGAACTGCACCCAGACACTTGCACACTCCATGGCTCCTCTATGGCTATGAGCCGGCCCTCTGAACTGCACCCAGACACTTGCACACCCCATGGCTCCTCTTTATGGATATCAGCCGGCCCTCTGAACTGCACCCCGACACTTGCACACTCCATGGCTCCTCTATGGCTATGAGCCGGCCCTCTGAACTGCACCCAGACACTTGCACACTCCATGGCTCCTCTTTATGGATATCAGCCGGCCCTCTGAACTGCACCCCGACACTTGCACACTCCATGGCTCCTCTATGGCTATGAGCCGGCCCTCTGAACTGCACCACGACACTTGCACACTCCATGGCTCCTCTATGGCTATCAGCGGGCCTTCTGAACTGCACCCAGACACTTGCACACTCCATGGCTCCTCTATGGGTATCAGCCGTCCCTCTGAACTGCACCCAGACACTTGCACACTCCATGGCTTCTCTTTATGGCTATCAGCCGGCCCTCTGAACTGCATCCAGACACTTGCACACTCCATGGCCCCTCTTTATGGCTATCAGCCGGCCCTCTGAACTGCACCCAGACACTTGCACACTCCATGGCTCCTCTATGGCTATCAGCCGGCCCTCTGAACTGCACCCAGACACTTGCACACTCCATGGCTCCTCTATGGGTATCAGCCGGCCCTCTGAACTGCACCCAGACACTTGCACACTCCATGGCTCCTCTATGGCTATCAGCCGACCCTCTGAACTGCACCCAGACACTTGCACACTCCATAGCTCCTCTATGGCTATCAGCCGGCCCTCAGAACTGAACCCAGTCACTTGCACACTCCATGGCTCCTCTATGATTATGAGCCGGCCCTCTGAACTGCACCCAGACACTTGCACACTCCATGTCTCCTCTATTGGTATCAGCCGGCCCTCTGAACTGCACCCAGACACTTGCACACTCCATGGCTCCTCTATGGCTATGAGCCGGCCCTCTGAACTGCACCCCGACACTTGCACACTCCATGGCTCCTCTATGGCTATCAGCGGGCCTTCTGAACTGAACCCAGACACTTGCACACTCCATGGCTCCTCTATGGGTATCAGCCGTCCCTCTGAACTGCACCCAGACACTTGCACACTCCATGGCTTCTCTTTATGGCTATCAGCCGGCCCTCTGAACTGCATCCAGACACTTGCACACTCCATGGCCCCTCTTTATGGCTATCAGCCGGCCCTCTGAACTGCACCCAGACACTTGCACACTCCATGGCTCCTCTATGGCTATCAGCCGGCCCTCTGAACTGCACCCAGACACTTGCACACTCCATGGCTCCTCTATGGGTATCAGCCGGCCCTCTGAACTGCACCCAGACACTTGCACACTCCATGGCTCCTCTATGGCTATCAGCCGACCCTCTGAACTGCACCCAGACACTTGCACACTCCATAGCTCCTCTATGGCTATCAGCCGGCCCTCAGAACTGCACCCAGTCACTTGCACACTCCATGGCTCCTCTATGATTATGAGCCGGCCCTCTGAACTGCACCCAGACACTTGCACACTCCATGTCTCCTCTATTGGTATACGCCGGCCCTCTGAACTGCACCCAGACACTTGCACACTCCATGGCTCCTCTATGGGTATCAACCGGCCCTCTGAACTGCACCCAGACACTTGCACACTCCATGGCTCCTCTATGGCTATCAGCGGGCCTTCTGAACTGCACCTAGACACTTGCACACTCCATGGCTCCTCTATGGCTAGGAGCCGACCCTCTGAACTGCACCCAGACACTTGCACACTCCATGGCTCCTCTTTATGGCTATCAGCCGGCCCTCTGAACTGCACCCAGACACTTGCACACTCCATGGTCCTCTTTATGGCTATAAGCCGGCCTCTGAACTGCACCCAGACACTTGCACACTCCATGGCTCCTCTATGGCTATCAGCCGGCCTTCTGAACTACACCCAGACACTTACACACTCCATGGCTCCTCTATGGCTATGAGCCTACCCTCTGAACTGCACCCAGACACTTGCACACTCCATGGCCCCTCTATGGCTATGAGCCGACCCTCTGAACTGCACCCAGACACTTGCACACTCCATGGCTCCTCTATGGGTATCAACCGGCCCTCTGAACTGCACCCAGACACTTGCACACTCCATGGCTCCTCTATGGCTATCAGCGGGCCTTCTGAACTGCACCTAGACACTTGCACACACCATGGCTCCTCTATGGCTAGGAGCCGGCCCTCTGAACTGCACCCAGACACTTGCACACTCCATGGCTCCTCTATGGCTATCAGCCGGCCCTCTGAACTGCACCCAGACACTTGCGGCTCCTCTTTATGGCTATCAGCCGGCCCTCTGAACTGCACCCAAACACTTGCACACTCCATGGCTCCTCTATGGCTATCAACCGGCCCTCTGAACTGCACCCAGACACTTGCACACTCCACGTCTCCTCTTTATGGCTATCAGCAGGCCTTCTGAACTGCACCCAGACACTTGCACACTCCATGGCTCCTCTATGGCTATGAGCCGACCCTCTGAACTGCACCCAGACACTTGCACACTCCATTGCTCCTCTATGGCTATGAGCCTACCCTCTGAACTGCACCCAGACACTTGCACACTCCATGGCTCCTCTATGGCTATGAGCCGACCCTCTGAACTGCACCCAGACACTTGCACACTCCATGGCTCCTCTATGGGTATCAACCGGCCCTCTGAACTGCACCCAGACACTTGCACACTCCATGGCTCCTCTATGGCTATCAGCGGGCCTTCTGAACTGCACCTAGACACTTGCACACTCCATGGCTCCTCTATGGCTAGGAGCCGACCCTCTGAACTGCACCCAGACACTTGCACACTCCATGGCTCCTCTTTATGGCTATCAGCCGGCCCTCTGAACTGCACCCAGACACTTGCACACTCCATGGCTCCTCTTTATGTCTATAAGCCGGCCTCTGAACTGCACCCAGACACTTGCACACTCCATGGCTCCTCTATGGCTATCAGCCGGCCCTCTGAACTGCACCCAGACACTTGCACACGCCATGGCTCCTCTATGGCTATCAGCCGGCCCTCTGAACTGCACCCAGACACTTGCACACTCCATGGCCCCTCTATGGCTATCAACCGGCCCTCTGAACTGCACCCAGACACTTGCACACTCCATGTCTCCTCTTTATGGCTATCAGCAGGCCTTCTGAACTGCACCCAGACACTTGCACACTCCATGGCTCCTCTATGGCTATCAGCCGGCCTTCTGAACTACACCCAGACACTTACACACTCCATGGCTCCTCTATGGCTATGAGCCGACCCTCTGAACTGCACCCAGACACTTGCACACTCCATTGCTCCTCTATGGATATGAGCCGACCCTCTGAACTGCACCCAGACACTTGCACACTCCATGGCTCCTCTATGGCTATGAGCCGACCCTCTGAACTGCACCCAGACACTTGCACACTCCATGGCTCCTCTATGGCTATCAGCCGGCCCTCTGAACTTCACCCAGACACTTGCACACTCCATGGCTCCTCTTTATGGATATCAGCCGGCCCTCTGAACTGCACCCAGACACTTGCACACTCCATGGCTCCTCTATGGCTATGAGCCGACCATCTGAACTGCACGCAGACACTTGCACACTCCATGGCTCCTCTTTATGGATATCAGCCGGCCCTCTGAACTGCACCCAGACACTTGCACACTCCATGGCTCCTCTATGGCTACGCGCCGACCCTCTGAACTGCACCCAGACACTTGCACACTCCATGGCTCCTCTATGGCTATCAGCCGGCCCTCTGAACTGCACCCAGACACCTGCACACTCCATGGCTCCTCTATGGTTATCAGACGACACTCTGAACTGCACCCAGACACTTGCACACTCCATGGCTCCTCTATGGCTATGAGCCGGCCCTCTGAACTGCACCCAGACACTTGCACACTCCATGGCTCCTCTATGGCTATCAGCGGGCCCTCTGAACTGCACTCAGACACTTGCACACTCCATGGCTCCTCTTTATGGATATCAGCCGGCCCTCTGAACTGCACCCAGACACTTGCACACTCCATGGCTCCTCTATGGCTATGAGCCGACCCTCTGAACTGCACCCGGACACTTGCACACTCCATGGCTCCTCTATGGCTATCAGCGGGCCTTCTGAACTGCACCCAGACACTTGCACACTCCATGGCTCCTCTATGGGTATCAGCCGGCCCTCTGAACTGCACCCAGACACTTGCACACTCCATGGCTCCTCTATGGGTATCAGCCGACCCTCTGAACTGCACCCAGGCACTCGCACACTCCATGGCTCCTCTATGGCTATCAGCCGGCCCGCTGAACTGCACCCAGACACGCGCACACTCCATGGCTCCTCTACGGGTATCAGCCATCCCTATGAACTGCACCCAGACACTCACACACTCCATGGCTCCTCTACGGGTATCAGCCGGCCCTCTGAACTGCACCCAGACACTTGCACACTCCATGGCTCCTCTATGGCTATGCGCCGACCCTCTGAACTGCACCCAGACACCTGCACACTCCATGGCTCCTCTATGGTTATCAGACGACACTCTGAACTGCACCCAGACACTTGCACACTCCATGGCTCCTCTATGGCTATGAGCCGGCCCTCTGAACTGCACCCAGACACTTGCACACTCCATGGCTCCTCTATGGCTATCAGCGGGCCCTCTGAACTGCACCCAGACACTTGCACACTCCATGGCTCCTCTTTATGGATATCAGCCGGCCCTCTGAACTGCACCCAGACACTTGCACACTCCATGGCTCCTCTATGGCTATGAG
The DNA here is from genome assembly GCF_040938575.1 of Ambystoma mexicanum. Taxonomy (NCBI): domain Eukaryota; kingdom Metazoa; phylum Chordata; class Amphibia; order Caudata; family Ambystomatidae; genus Ambystoma; species Ambystoma mexicanum. The sequence continues at coordinate 29,610,244 of NC_090939.1, forward strand.
CCGACCCTCTGAACTGCACCCAGACACTTGCACACTCCATGGCTCCTCTATGGCTATCAGCGGGCCTTCTGAACTGCACCCAGACACTTGCACACTCCATGGCTCCTCTATGGGTATCAGCCGGCCCTCTGAACTGCACCCAGACACTTGCACACTCCATGGCTCCTCTATAGGTATCAGCCGACCCTCTGAACTGCACCCAGACACTCGCACACTCCATGGCTCCTCTATGGCTATCAGCCGGCCCGCTGAACTGCACCCAGACACGCGCACACTCCATGGCTCCTCTATGGGTATCAGCCATCCCTATGAACTGCACCCAGACACTCACACACTCCATGGCTCCTCTACGGGTATCAGCCGGCCCTCTGAACTGCACCCAGACACTCGCACACTCCATGGCTCCTCTTTATGGCTATCAGCCAGCCCTCTGAACTGCACCCAGACACTTGCACACTCCATGGCTCCTCTATGGCTATGAGCCGACCCTCTGAACTGCACCCAGACACTTGCACACTCCATGGCTCCTCTATGGCTATGAGCCAACCCTCTGAACTGCACCCAGACACTTGCACACTCCATGGCTCCTCTATGGCTATGAGCCGGCCTTCTGAACTGCACCCAGACACTTGCACACTCCATGGCTCCTCTATGGCTATCAGCCGGCCCTCTGAACTGCACACAGACACTTGCACACTCCATTGCTCCTATATGGCTATCAGCCGGCCTTCTGAACTGCACCCAGACACTTGCACACTCCATGGCTCCTCTATGGCTATCAGCCGGCCTTCTGAACTGCACCCAGACACTTGCACACTCCATGGCTCCTCTATGGCTATCAGCCGGTCCTCTGAACTGCACCCAGACACTTGCACACTCCATGGCTCCTCTATGGGTATCAGCCGGCCTTCTGAACTGCACCCAGACACTTGCACACTCCATGGCTCCTCTATGGCTATCAGCGGGCCCTCTGAACTGCACCCAGACACTTGCACACTCCATGGCTCCTCTTTATGGATATCAGCCGGCCCTCTGAACTGCACCCAGACACTTGCATACTCCATGGCTCCTCTATGGCTATGAGCCGACCCTCTGAACTGCACCCAGACACTTGCACACTCCATGGCTCTTCTTTATGGCTATCAGCCGGCCCTCTGAACTGCACCCAGACACCTGCACACTCCATGGCCCCTCTATGGCTATCAACCGGCCCTCTGAACTGCACCCAGACACTTGCACACTCCATGGCTCCTCTTTATGGCTTTCTGCCGGCCCTCTGAACTGCACCCAGACACTTGCACACTCCATGGCAGCTCTTTATGGGTATCAGCCGGCCCTCTGAACGGCACCCAGACACTTGCACACTCCATGGCTCCTCTATGGCTATCAGCGGGCCCTCTGAACTGCACCCAGACACTTGCACACTCCATGGCTCCTCTTTATGGATATCAGCCGGCCCTCTGAACTGCACCCAGACACTTGCATACTCCATGGCTCCTCTATGGCTATGAGCCGACCCTCTGAACTGCACCCAGACACTTGCACACTCCATGGCTCTTCTTTATGGCTATCAACCGGCCCTCTGAACTGCACCCAGACACTTGCACACTCCATGGCTCCTCTTTATGGCTTTCTGCCGGGCCTCTGAACTGCACCCAGACACTTGCACACTCCATGGCTCCTCTTTATGGGTATCAGCCGGCCCTCTGAACTGCACCCAGACACTTGCACACTCCATGGCTCCTCTATGGCTATGACCCGGCCCTCTGAACTGCACCCAGACACTTGCACACTCCATGGCACCTCTATGGCTATCACCCGGCCTTCTGAACTGCACCCAGACACTTGCACACTCCATGGCTCCTCTATGGCTATGAGACGACCCTCTGAACTGCAACCAGACACTTGCACACACCATGGCACCTCTATGGCTATCACCCGGCCTTCTGAACGGCACCCAGACACTTGCACACTCCATGGCTTCTCTTTATGGCTATCAGCCGGCCCTCTGAACTGCACCCAGACACTTGCACACTCCATGGCCCCTCTTTATGGCTATCAGCCAGCCCTCTGAACTGCACCCAGACACTTGCACACTCCATGGCTCCTCTATGGCTATCAGCCGGCCCTCTGAACTGCACCCAGACACTTGCACACTCCATGGCTCCTCTATGGGTATTAACCGGCCCTCTGAACTGCACCCAGACACTTGCACACTCCATGGCTCCTCTATGGCTATGAGCTGACCCTCTGAACTGCACCCAGACACTTGCACACTCCATAGCTCCTCTATGGCTATCACCCGGCCCTCTGAACTGCACCCAGACACTTGCACACTCCATGGCTCCTCTATGGCTATCAGCCGGCCCTCTGAACTGCACCCAGACACTTGCACACTCCATGGCTCCTCTTTATGGCTATCAGCCGGCCCTCAGAACTGCACCCAGCCACTTGCACACTCCATGGCTCCTCTATGATTATGAGACGGCCCTCTGAACTGCATCCAGACACTTGCACACTCCATGGCTCCTCTATTGGTATCAGCCGGCCCTCTGAACTGCACCCAGACACTTGCACACTCCATGGCTCCTCTATGGGTATCAACCGGCCCTCTGAACTGCACCCAGACACTTGCACACTCCATGGCTCCTCTATGGCTATCAGCGGGCCTTCTGAACTGCACCCAGGCACTTGCACACTCCATGGCTCCTCTTTATGGCTATCAGCCGGCCCTCTGAACTGGACCCAGACACTTGCACACTCCATGGCTCCTCTATGGCTATGAGCCGACCCTCTGAACTGCACCCAGACACTTGCACACTCCATGGCTCCTCTTTATGGCTATCAGCCGGCCCTCTGAACTGCACCCAGACACTTGCACACTCCATGGCTCCTCTTTATGGCTATAAGCCGGCCTCTGAACTGCACCCAGACACTTGCACACTCCATGGCTCCTCTATGGCTATCAGCCGGACCTCCCAACTGCACCTAGACACTTGCACACTCCATGGCTCCTCTATAGCTATCAGCCGGCCCTCTGAACTGCACCCAGACACTTGCACACTCCATGGCTCCTCTATTGCTATCAGCCGGCCCTCTGAACTGCACCCAGACACTTGCAGCTCCTCTTTATGGCTATCAGCCGGCCCTCTGAACTGCACCCAGACACTTGCACACTCCATGGCCCCTCTATGGCTATCAACCGGCCCTCTGAACTGCACCCAGACACTTGCACACTCCATGGCTCCTCTTTATGGCTATCAGCAGGCCTTCTGAACTGCACCCAGACACTTGCACACTCATTGGCTCCTCTATGGCTATCAGCCGGCCTTCTGAACTACACCCAGACACTTACACACTCCATGGCTCCTCTATGGCTATGAGCCGACCCTCTGAACTGCACCCAGACACTTGCACACTCCATTGCTCCTCTATGGCTACGAGCCGACCCTCTGAACTGCACCCAGACACTTGCACACTCCATGGCTTCTCTATGGCTATGAGCCGACCCTCTGAACTGCACCCAGACACTTGCACACTCCATGGCTCTTCTTTATGGCTATCAGCCGGCCCTCTGAACTGCACCCAGACACTTGCACACTCCATGGCTCCTCTTTATGGCTATCAGCCGGCCCTCTGAGCTGCACCCAGACACTTGCACACTCCATGGCTCCTCTATGGCTATCAGCCGGCCCTCTGAACTGCACCCAGACACTTGCACACTCCATGGCTCCTCTATGGCTATCAGCCGGCCTTCTGAACTGCACCCAGACACTTGCACACTCCATGGCTCCTCTATGGCTATCAGCCGGCCTTCTGAACTGCACCCAGACACTTGTACACTCCATGGCTCCTCTATGGCTATCAGCCGTCCCTCTGAACTGCACCCAGACACATGCACACTCCATGGCTCCTCTTTATGGCTATCAGCCGGCCCTCTGAACTGCACCCAGACACTTGGACACTCCATGGCTCCTCTATGGCTATGAGCCAACCGTCTGAACTGCACGCAGACACTTGCACACTCCATGGCTCCTCTTTATGGATATCAGCCGGCCCTCTGAACTGCACCCAGACACTTGCACACTCCATGGCTCCTCTATGGCTATGAGCCGGCCCTCTGAACTGCACCCAGACACTTGCACACTACATGGCTACTCTATGGCTATCAGCCGGCCCTCTGAACTGCACCCAGACACTTGCACACTCCATGGCTCCTCTTTATGGCTATCAGCCGGCCCTCTGAACTGCACCCAGACACTTGCACACTCCATGGCTCCTCTATGGCTATGAGCCGACTGTCTGAACTGCATGCAGACACTTGCACACTCCATGGCTCCTCTATGGGTATCAGCCGGCTCTCTGAACTGCACCCAGATACTTGCACACTCCATGGTTCCTCTATGGCTATGTGCCGACCCTCTGAACTGCACCCAGACACTTGCACACTCCATGGCTCCTCTATGGCTATCAGCCGGCCCTCTGAACTGCACCCAGACACTTGCACACTCCATAGCTCCTCTATGGTTATCAGACGACACTCTGAACTGCACCCAGACACTTGCACACTCCATGGCTCCTCTATGGCTATGAGCCGGCCCTCTGAACTGCACCCAGACACTTGCACACCCCATGGCTCCTCTTTATGGATATCAGCCGGCCCTCTGAACTGCACCCCGACACTTGCACACTCCATGGCTCCTCTATGGCTATGAGCCGGCCCTCTGAACTGCACCCAGACACTTGCACACTCCATGGCTCCTCTTTATGGATATCAGCCGGCCCTCTGAACTGCACCCCGACACTTGCACACTCCATGGCTCCTCTATGGCTATGAGCCGGCCCTCTGAACTGCACCACGACACTTGCACACTCCATGGCTCCTCTATGGCTATCAGCGGGCCTTCTGAACTGCACCCAGACACTTGCACACTCCATGGCTCCTCTATGGGTATCAGCCGTCCCTCTGAACTGCACCCAGACACTTGCACACTCCATGGCTTCTCTTTATGGCTATCAGCCGGCCCTCTGAACTGCATCCAGACACTTGCACACTCCATGGCCCCTCTTTATGGCTATCAGCCGGCCCTCTGAACTGCACCCAGACACTTGCACACTCCATGGCTCCTCTATGGCTATCAGCCGGCCCTCTGAACTGCACCCAGACACTTGCACACTCCATGGCTCCTCTATGGGTATCAGCCGGCCCTCTGAACTGCACCCAGACACTTGCACACTCCATGGCTCCTCTATGGCTATCAGCCGACCCTCTGAACTGCACCCAGACACTTGCACACTCAATAGCTCCTCTATGGCTATCAGCCGGCCCTCAGAACTGAACCCAGTCATTTGCACACTCCATGGCTCCTCTATGATTATGAGCCGGCCCTCTGAACTGCACCCAGACACTTGCACACTCCATGTCTCCTCTATTGGTATCAGCCGGCCCTCTGAACTGCACCCAGACACTTGCACACTCCATGGCTCCTCTATGGCTATGAGCCGGCCCTCTGAACTGCACCCCGACACTTGCACACTCCATGGCTCCTCTATGGCTATCAGCGGGCCTTCTGAACTGAACCCAGACACTTACACACTCCATGGCTCCTCTATGGGTATCAGCCGTCCCTCTGAACTGCACCCAGACACTTGCACACTCCATGGCTTCTCTTTATGGCTATCAGCCGGCCCTCTGAACTGCATCCAGACACGTGCACACTCCATGGCCCCTCTTTATGGCTATCAGCCGGCCCTATGAACTGCACCCAGACACTTGCACACTCCATGGCTCCTCTATGGCTATCAGCCGGCCTTCTGAACTGCACCCAGACACTTGCACACTCCATGGCTCCTCTATGGGTATCAGCCGGCCTTCTGAACTGCACCCAGACACTTGGACAGTCCATGGCTCCTCTATGGCTATGAGCCGACCCTCTGAACTGCACCCAGACACTTGCACACTCCATGGCTCCTCTTTATGGCTATCAGCCGGCCCTCTGAACTGCACCCAGACACTTGCACATTCCATGGCTCCTCTTTATGGCTATCAGCCAGCCCTCTGAACTGCACCCAGACACTTGCACACTCCATGGCTCCTCTATGGCTATCAGCCGGCCCTCTGAACTGCACCCAGACACTTGCACACTCCATGGCTCCTCTATGGCTATCAGCCAGCCTTCTGAACTGCACCCAGCCACTTGCACACTCCATGGCTCCTCTATGGCTATCAGCCGGCCCTCTGAACTGCACCCAGACACTTGCACACTCCATAGCTCCTCTATGGTTATCAGACGACACTCTGAACTGCACCCAGACACTTGCACACTCCATGGCTCCTCTATGGCTATGAGCCGGCCCTCTGAACTGCACCCAGACACTTGCACACTCCATGGCTCCTCTTTATGGATATCAGCCGGCCCTCTGAACTTCACCCCGACACTTGCACACTCCATGGCTCCTCTATGGCTATGAGCCGGCCCTCTGAACTGCACCCAGACACTTGCACACTCCATGGCTCCTCTTTATGGATATCAGCCGGCCCTCTGAACTGCACCCCGAGACTTGCACACTCCATGGCTCCTCTATGGCTATGAGCCGGCCCTCTGAACTGCACCCTGACACTTGCACACTCCATGGCTCCTCTATGGATATCAGCAGACCTTCTGAACTGCACCCAGACACTTGCACACTCGATGGCTCCTCTATGGGTGTCAGCCGTCCCTCTGAACTGCACCCAGACACTTGCACACTCCATGGCTTCTCTTTATGGCTATCAGCCGGCCATCTGAACTGCACCCAGACACTTGCACACTCCATGGCCCCTTTTTATGGCTATCAGCCGGCCCTCTGAACTGCACCCAGACACTTTCACACTCCATGGCTCCTCTATGGCTATCAGCCGGCCCTCTGAACTGCACCCAGACACTTGCACACTCCATGGCTCCTCTATGGGTATCAGCCGGCCCTCTGAACTGCACCCAGACACTTGCACACTCCATGGCTCCTCTATGGCTATCAGCCGACCCTCTGAACTGCACCCAGACACTTGCACACTCCATGGCTCCTCTATGGCTATCACCCGGCCTTCTGAACTGCACCCAGACACTTGCACACTCCATGGCTCCTCTTTATGGATATCAGCCGGCCCTCAGAACTGCACCCAGTCACTTGCACACTCCATGGCTCCTCTATGATTATGAGCCGGCCCTCTGAACTGCACCCAGACACTTGCACACTCCATGGCTCCTCTATTGGTATCAGCCGGCCCTCTGAACTGCACCCAGACACTTGCACACTCCATGGCTCCTCTATGGGTATCAACCGGCCCTCTGAACTGCACCCAGACACTTGCACACTCCATGGCTCCTCTATGGCTATCAGCGGGCCTTCAGAACTGCACCTAGACACTTGCACACTCCATGGCTCCTCTATGGCTAGGAGCCGACCCTCTGAACTGCACCCAGACACTTGCACACTCCATGGCTCCTCTTTATGGCTATCAGCCGGCCCTCTGAACTGCACCCAGACACTTGCACACTCCATGGCTCCTCTTTATGGCTATAAGCCGGCCTCTGAACTGCACCCAGACACTTGCACACTCCATGGCTCCTCTATGGCTATCAGCCGGCCCTCTGAACTGCACCCAGACACTTGCGGCTCCTCTTTATGGCTATCAGCCGGCCCTCTGAACTGCACCCAGACACTTGCACACTCCATGGCCCCTCTATGGCTATCAACCGGCCCTCTGAACTGCACCCAGACACTTGCACACTCCATGTCTCCTCTTTATGGCTATCAGCAGGCCTTCTGAACTGCACCCAGACACTTGCACACTCCATGGCTCCTCTATGGCTATCAGCCGGCCTTCTGAACTACACCCAGACACTTACACACTCCATGGCTCCTCTATGGCTATGAGTCTACCCTCTGAACTGCACCCAGACACTTGCACACTCCATGGCTCCTCTATGGCTATGAGCCGACCCTCTGAACTGCACCCAGACACTTGCACACTCCATGGCTCCTCTATGGGTATCAACCGGCCCTCTGAACTGCACCCAGACACTTGCACACTCCATGGCTCCTCTATGGCTATCAGCGGGCCTTCTGAACTGCACCTAGACACTTGCACACACCATGGCTCCTCTATGGCTAGGAGCCGGCCCTCTGAACTGCACCCAGACACTTGCACACTCCATGGCTCCTCTATGGCTATCAGCCGGCCCTCTGAACTGCACCCAGACACTTGCGGCTCCTCTTTATGGCTATCAGCCGGCCCTCTGAACTGCACCCAAACACTTGCACACTCCATGGCTCCTCTATGGCTATCAACCGGCCCTCTGAACTGCACCCAGACACTTGCAAACTCCACGTCTCCTCTTTATGGCTATCAGCAGGCCTTCTGAACTGCACCCAGACACTTGCACACTCCATGGCTTCTCTTTATGGCTATCAGCCGGCCATCTGAACTGCACCCAGACACTTGCACACTCCATGGCCCCTTTTTATGGCTATCAGCCGGCCCTCTGAACTGCACCCAGACACTTTCACACTCCATGGCTCCTCTATGGCTATCAGCCGGCCCTCTGAACTGCACCCAGACACTTGCACACTCCATGGCTCCTCTATGGGTATCAGCCGGCCCTCTGAACTGCACCCAGACACTTGCACACTCCATGGCTCCTCTATGGCTATCAGCCGACCCTCTGAACTGCACCCAGACACTTGCACACTCCATGGCTCCTCTATGGCTATCACCCGGCCTTCTGAACTGCACCCAGACACTTGCACACTCCATGGCTCCTCTTTATGGATATCAGCCGGCCCTCAGAACTGCACCCAGTCACTTGCACACTCCATGGCTCCTCTATGATTATGAGCCGGCCCTCTGAACTGCACCCAGACACTTGCACACTCCATGGCTCCTCTATTGGTATCAGCCGGCCCTCTGAACTGCACCCAGACACTTGCACACTCCATGGCTCCTCTATGGGTATCAACCGGCCCTCTGAACTGCACCCAGACACTTGCACACTCCATGGCTCCTCTATGGCTATCAGCGGGCCTTCAGAACTGCACCTAGACACTTGCACACTCCATGGCTCCTCTATGGCTAGGAGCCGACCCTCTGAACTGCACCCAGACACTTGCACACTCCATGGCTCCTCTTTATGGCTATCAGCCGGCCCTCTGAACTGCACCCAGACACTTGCACACTCCATGGCTCCTCTTTATGGCTATAAGCCGGCCTCTGAACTGCACCCAGACACTTGCACACTCCATGGCTCCTCTATGGCTATCAGCCGGCCCTCTGAACTGCACCCAGACACTTGCGGCTCCTCTTTATGGCTATCAGCCGGCCCTCTAAACTGCACCCAGACACTTGCACACTCCATGGCCCCTCTATGGCTATCAACCGGCCCTCTGAACTGCACCCAGACACTTGCACACTCCATGTCTCCTCTTTATGGCTATCAGCAGGCCTTCTGAACTGCACCCAGACACTTGCACACTCCATGGCTCCTCTATGGCTATCAGCCGGCCTTCTGAACTACACCCAGACACTTACACACTCCATGGCTCCTCTATGGCTATGAGTCTACCCTCTGAACTGCACCCAGACACTTGCACACTCCATGGCTCCTCTATGGCTATGAGCCGACCCTCTGAACTGCACCCAGACACTTGCACACTCCATGGCTCCTCTATGGGTATCAACCGGCCCTCTGAACTGCACCCAGACACTTGCACACTCCATGGCTCCTCTATGGCTATCAGCGGGCCTTCTGAACTGCACCTAGACACTTGCACACACCATGGCTCCTCTATGGCTAGGAGCCGGCCCTCTGAACTGCACCCAGACACTTGCACACTCCATGGCTCCTCTATGGCTATCAGCCGGCCCTCTGAACTGCACCCAGACACTTGCGGCTCCTCTTTATGGCTATCAGCCGGCCCTCTGAACTGCACCCAAACACTTGCACACTCCATGGCTCCTCTATGGCTATCAACCGGCCCTCTGAACTGCACCCAGACACTTGCAAACTCCACGTCTCCTCTTTATGGCTATCAGCAGGCCTTCTGAACTGCACCCAGACACTTGCACACTCCATGGCTCCTCTATGGCTATGAGCCGACCCTCTGAACTGCACCCAGACACTTGCACACTCCATTGCTCCTCTATGGCTATGAGCCTACCCTCTGAACTGCACCCAGACACTTGCACACTCCATGGCTCCTCTATGGCTATGAGCCGACCCTCTGAACTGCACCCAGACACTTGCACACTCCATGGCTCCTCTATGGGTATCAACCGGCCCTCTGAACTGCACCCAGACACTTGCACACTCCATGGCTCCTCTATGGCTATCAGCGGGCCTTCTGAACTGCACCTAGACACTTGCACACTCCATGGCTCCTCTATGGCTAGGAGCCGACCCTCTGAACTGCACCCAGACACTTGCACACTCCATGGCTCCTCTTTATGGCTATCAGCCAGCCCTCTGAACTGCACCCAGACACTTGCACACTCCATGGCTCCTCTTTATGTCTATAAGCCGGCCTCTGAACTGCACCCAGACACTTGCACACTCCATGGCTCCTCTATGGCTATCAGCCGGCCCTCTGAACTGCACCCAGACACTTGCACACGCCATGGCTCCTCTATGGCTATCAGCCGGCCCTCTGAACTGCACCCAGACACTTGCGGCTCCTCTTTATGGCTATCAGCCGGCCCTCTGAACTGCACCCAGACACTTGCACACTCCATGGCCCCTCTATGGCTATCAACCGGCCCTCTGAACTGCACCCAGACACTTGCACACTCCATGTCTCCTCTTTATGGCTATCAGCCGGCCTTCTGAACTACACCCAGACACTTACACACTCCATGGCTCCTCTATGGCTATGAGCCGACCCTCTGAACTGCACCCAGACACTTGCACACTCCATTGCTCCTCTATGGATATGAGCCGACCCTCTGAACTGCACCCAGACACTTGCACACTCCATGGCTCCTCTATGGCTATGAGCCGACCCTCTGAACTGCACCCAGACACTTGCACACTCCATGGCTCCTCTATGGCTATCAGCCGGCCCTCTGAACTGCACCCAGACACTTGCACACTCCATGGCTCCTCTTTATGGATATCAGCCGGCCCTCTGAACTGCACCCAGACACTTGCACACTCCATGGCTCCTCTATGGCTATGAGCCGACCATCTGAACTGCACGCAGACACTTGCACACTCCACGGCTCCTCTTTATGGATATCAGCCGGCCCTCTGAACTGCACCCAGACACTTGCACACTCCATGGCTCCTCTATGGCTATGCGCCGACCCTCTGAACTGCACCCAGACACTTGCACACTCCATGGCTCCTCTATGGCTATCAGCCGGCCCTCTGAACTGCACCCAGACACCTGCACACTCCATGGCTCCTCTATGGTTATCAGACGACACTCTGAACTGCACCCAGACACTTGCACACTCCATGGCTCCTCTATGGCTATGAGCCGGCCCTCTGAACTGCACCCAGACACTTGCACACTCCATGGCTCCTCTATGGCTATCAGCGGGCCCTCTGAACTGCACTCAGACACTTGCACACTCCATGGCTCCTCTTTATGGATATCAGCCGGCCCTCTGAACTGCACCCAGACACTTGCACACTCCATGGCTCCTCTATGGCTATGAGCCGACCCTCTGAACTGCACCCGGACACTTGCACACTCCATGGCTCCTCTATGGCTATCAGCGGGCCTTCTGAACTGCACCCAGACACTTGCACACTCCATGGCTCCTCTATGGGTATCAGCCGGCCCTCTGAACTGCACCCAGACACTTGCACACTCCATGGCTCCTCTATGGGTATCAGCCGACCCTCTGAACTGCACCCAGGCACTCGCACACTCCATGGCTCCTCTATGGCTATCAGCCGGCCCGCTGAACTGCACCCAGACACGCGCACACTCCATGGCTCCTCTACGGGTATCAGCCATCCCTATGAACTGCACCCAGACACTCACACACTCCATGGCTCCTCTACGGGTATCAGCCGGCCCTCTGAACTGCACCCAGACACTTGCACACTCCATGGCTCCTCTATGGCTATGCGCCGACCCTCTGAACTGCACCCAGACACCTGCACACTCCATGGCTCCTCTATGGTTATCAGACGACACTCTGAACTGCACCCAGACACTTGCACACTCCATGGCTCCTCTATGGCTATGAGCCGGCCCTCTGAACTGCACCCAGACACTTGCACACTCCATGGCTCCTCTATGGCTATCAGCGGGCCCTCTGAACTGCACCCAGACACTTGCACACTCCATGGCTCCTCTTTATGGATATCAGCCGGCCCTCTGAACTGCACCCAGACACTTGCACACTCCATGGCTCCTCTATGGCTATGAGCCGACCCTCTGAACTGCACCCAGACACTTGCACACTCCATGGCTCCTCTATGGCTATCAGCCGGCCCTCTGAACTGCACCCAGACACTTGCACACTCCATGGCTCCTCTATGGGTATCAACCGGCCCTCTGAACTGCACCCAGACACTTGCACACTCCATGGCTCCTCTATGGCTATCAGCGGGCCTTCTGAACTGCACCTAGACACTTGCACACTCCATGGCTCCTCTATGGCTAGGAGCCGACCCTCTGAACTGCACCCAGACACTTGCACACTCCATGGCTCCTCTTTATGGCTATCAGCCAGCCCTCTGAACTGCACCCAGACACTTGCACACTCCATGACTCCTCTTTATGGCTATAAGCCGGCCTCTGAACTGCACCCAGACACTTGCACACTCCATGGCTCCTCTATGGCTATCAGCCAGCCCTCTGAACTGCACCCAGACACTTGCACACTCCATGGCTCCTCTATGACTATCAGCCGGCCCTCTGAACTGCACCCAGACACTTGCACACTCCATGGCTCCTCTATGGCTATCAGCCGGCCCTCTGAACTGCACCCAGACACTTGCGGCTCCTCTTTATGGCTATCAGCCGGCCCTCTGAACTGCACCCAGACACTTGCACACTCCATGGCCCCTCTATGGCTATCAACCGGCCCTCTGAACTGCACCCAGACACTTGCACACTCCATGTCTCCTCTTTATGGCTATCAGCAGGCCTTCTGAACTGCACCCAGACACTTGCACACTCCATGGCTCCTCTATGGCTATCAGCCGGCCTTCTGAACTACACCCAGACACTTACACACTCCATGGCTCTATGGCTATGAGCCTACCCTCTGAACTGCACCCAGACACTTGCACACTCCATGGCTCCTCTTTGGCTATGAGCCGACCCTCTGAACTGCACCCAGACACTTGCACACTCCATGGCTCCTCTATGGGTATCAACCGGCCCTCTGAACTGCACCCAGACACTTGCACACTCCATGGCTCCTCTATGGCTATCAGCGGGCCTTCTGAACTGCACCTAGACACTTGCACACACCATGGCTCCTCTATGGCTAGGAGCCGGCCCTCTGAACTGCACCCAGACACTTGCACACTCCATGGCTCCTCTATGGCTATCAGCCGGCCCTCTGAACTGCACCCAGACACTTGCGGCTCCTCTTTATGGCTATCAGCCGGCCCTCTGAACTGCACCCAGACACTTGCACACTCCATGGCCCCTCTATGGCTATCAACCGGCCCTCTGAACTGCACCCAGACACTTGCACACTCCACGTCTCCTCTTTATGGCTATCAGCAGGCCTTCTGAACTGCACCCAGACACTTGCACACTCCATGGCTCCTCTATGGCTATGAGCCGACCCTCTGAACTGCACCCAGACACTTGCACACTCCATTGCTCCTCTATGGCTATGAGCCTACCCTCTGAACTGCACCCAGACACTTGCACACTCCATGGCTCCTCTATGGCTATGAGCCGACCCTCTGAACTGCACCCAGACACTTGCACACTCCATGGCTCCTCTATGGGTATCAACCGGCCCTCTGAACTGCACCCAGACACTTGCACACTCCATGGCTCCTCTATGGCTATCAGCGGGCCTTCTGAACTGCACCTAGACACTTGCACACTCCATGGCTCCTCTATGGCTAGGAGCCGACCCTCTGAACTGCACCCAGACACTTGCACACTCCATGGCTCCTCTTTATGGCTATCAGCCGGCCCTCTGAACTGCACCCAGACACTTGCACACTCCATGGCTCCTCTTTATGGCTATCAGCCGGCACTCTGAACTGCACCCAGACACTTGCACACTCCATGGCTCCTCTATGGCTATCAGCCGGCCCTCAGAACTGCACCCAGACACTTGCACACTCCATGGCTCCTCTATGATTATCAGCCAGCCTTCTGAACTGCACCCAGACACTTGCACACTCCATGGCTCCTATTTATGGATATCAGTCAGCCCTCTGAACTGCACACAGACACTTGCACACTCCATGGCTCCTCTATGGCTATGCGCCGACCCTCTGAACTGCACCCAGACACTTGCACACTCCATGGCTCCTCTATGGCTATCAGCCGGCCCTCTGAACTGCACCCAGACACCTGCACACTCCATGGCTCCTCCATGGTTATCAGACGACACTCTGAACTGCACCCAGACACTTGCACACTCCATGGCTCCTCTATTGCTATCAGCGGGCCTTCTGAACTGCACCCAGACACTTGCACACTCCATGGCTCCTCTTTATGGCTATCAGCCGGCCCTCTGAACTGCACCCAGACACTTGCACACTCCATGGCTAATCTTTATGGATATCAGCCGGCCCTCTGAACTGCACCCAGACACTTGCACACTCCATGGCTCCTCTATGGCTATGAGCCGACCCTCTGAACTGCACCCAGACATTTGCACACTCCATGGCTCCTCTATGGCTATGAGCCTACCCTCTGAACTGCACCCAGACACTTGCACACTCCATGGCTCCTCTATGGGTATCAGCCGGCCTTCTGAACTGCACCCAGACACTTGGACAGTCCATGGCTCCTCTATGGCTATGAGCCGACCCTCTGAACTGCACCCAGACACTTGCACACTCCATGGCTCCTCTTTATGGCTATCAGCCGGCCCTCTGAACTGCACCCAGACACTTGCACATTCCATGGCTCCTCTTTATGGCTATCAGCCAGCCCTCTGAACTGCACCCAGACACTTGCACACTCCATGGCTCCTCTATGGCTATCAGCCGGCCCTCTGAACTGCACCCAGACACTTGCACACTCCATGGCTCCTCTATGGCTATCAGCCAGCCTTCTGAACTGCACCCAGCCACTTGCACACTCCATGGCTCCTCTATGGCTATCAGCCGGCCTTCTGAACTGCACCCAGACACTTGCACACTACATGGCTACTCTATGGCTATCAGCCGGCCCTCTGAACTGCACCCAGACACTTGCACACTCCATGGCTCCTCTATGGCTATCAGCGGGCCTTCTGAACTGCACCTAGACACTTGCACACTCCATGGCTCCTCTATGGCTAGGAGCCGACCCTCTGAACTGCACCCAGACACTTGCACACTCCATGGCTCCTCTTTATGGCTATCAGCCAGCCCTCTGAACTGCACCCAGACACTTGCACACTCCATGACTCCTCTTTATGGCTATAAGCCGGCCTCTGAACTGCACCCAGACACTTGCACACTCCATGGCTCCTCTATGGCTATCAGCCGGCCCTCTGAACTGCACCCAGACACTTGCACACTCCATGGCTCCTCTATGACTATCAGCCGGCCCTCTGAACTGCACCCAGACACTTGCACACTCCATGGCTCCTCTATGGCTATCAGCCGGCCCTCTGAACTGCACCCAGACACTTGCGGCTCCTCTTTATGGCTATCAGCCGGCCCTCTGAACTGCACCCAGACACTTGCACACTCCATGGCCCCTCTATGGCTATCAACCGGCCCTCTGAACTGCACCCAGACACTTGCACACTCCATGTCTCCTCTTTATGGCTATCAGCAGGCTTCTGAACTGCACCCAGACACTTGCACACTCCATGGCTCCTCTATGGCTATCAGCCGGCCTTCTGAACTACACCCAGACACTTACACACTCCATGGCTCCTCTATGGCTATGAGCCTACCCTCTGAACTGCACCCAGACACTTGCACACTCCATGGCTCCTCTATGGCTATGAGCCGACCCTCTGAACTGCACCCAGACACTTGCACACTCCATGGCTCCTCTATGGGTATCAACCGGCCCTCTGAACTGCACCCAGACACTTGCACACTCCATGGCTCCTCTATGGCTATCAGCGGGCCTTCTGAACTGCACCTAGACACTTGCACACACCATGGCTCCTCTATGGCTAGGAGCCGGCCCTCTGAACTGCACCCAGACACTTGCACACTCCATGGCTCCTCTATGGCTATCAGCCGGCCCTCTGAACTGCACCCAGACACTTGCGGCTCCTCTTTATGGCTATCAGCCGGCCCTCTGAACTGCACCCAGACACTTGCACACTCCATGGCCCCTCTATGGCTATCAACCGGCCCTCTGAACTGCACCCAGACACTTGCACACTCCACGTCTCCTCTTTATGGCTATCAGCAGGCCTTCTGAACTGCACCCAGACACTTGCACACTCCATGGCTCCTCTATGGCTATGAGCCGACCCTCTGAACTGCACCCAGACACTTGCACACTCCATTGCTCCTCTATGGCTATGAGCCTACCCTCTGAACTGCACCCAGACACTTGCACACTCCATGGCTCCTCTATGGCTATGAGCCGACCCTCTGAACTGCACCCAGACACTTGCACACTCCATGGCTCCTCTATGGGTATCAACCGGCCCTCTGAACTGCACCCAGACACTTGCACACTCCATGGCTCCTCTATGGCTATCAGCGGGCCTTCTGAACTGCACCTAGACACTTGCACACTCCATGGCTCCTCTATGGCTAGGAGCCGACCCTCTGAACTGCACCCAGACACTTGCACACTCCATGGCTCCTCTTTATGGCTATCAGTCGGCCCTCTGAACTGCACCCAGACACTTGCACACTCCATGGCTCCTCTTTATGGCTATCAGCCGGCACTCTGAACTGCACCCAGACACTTGCACACTCCATGGCTCCTCTATGGCTATCAGCCGGCCCTCTGAACTGCACCCAGACACTTGCACACTCCATGGCTCCTCTATGATTATCAGCCAGCCTTCTGAACTGCACCCAGACACTTGCACACTCCATGGCTCCTATTTATGGATATCAGCCAGCCCTCTGAACTGCACACAGACACTTGCACACTCCATGGCTCCTCTATGGCTATGCGCCGACCCTCTGAACTGCACCCAGACACTTGCACACTCCATGGCTCCTCTATGGCTATCAGCCGGCCCTCTGAACTGCACCCAGACACCTGCACACTCCATGGCTCCTCTATGGTTATCAGACGACACTCTGAACTGCGCCCAGACACTTGCACACTCCATGGCTCCTCTATTGCTATCAGCGGGCTTTCTGAACTGCACCCAGACACTTGCACACTCAATGGCTCCTCTTTATGGCTATCAGCCGGCCCTCTGAACTGCACCCAGACACTTGCACACTCCATGGCTAATCTTTATGGATATCAGCCGGCCCTCTGAACTGCACCCAGACACTTGCACACTCCATGGCTCCTCTATGGCTATGAGCCGACCCTCTGAACTGCACCCAGACACTTGCACACTCCATGGCTCCTCTATGGCTATCAGCGGGCCTTCTGAACTGCACCCAGACACTTGCACACTCCATGGCTCCTCTATGGGTATCAGCCGGCCCTCTGAACTGCACCCAGACACTTGCACACTCCATGGCTCCTCTATGGGTATCAGATGACCCTCTGAACTGCACCCAGACACTCACACACTCAATGGCTCCTCTATGGCTATCAGCCGGCCCGCTGAACTGCACCCAGACACTCGCACACTCCATGGCTCCTCTATGGGTATCAGCCGACCCTATGAACTGCACCCAGACACTCGCACACTCCATGGCTCCTCTATGGGTATCAGCCGGCCCTCTGAACTGCACCCAGACACTTGCACACTCCATGGCTCCTCTTTATGGCTATCAGCCAGCCCTCTGAACTGCACCCAGACACTTGCACACTCCATGGCTCCTCTATGACTATGAGCCGACCCTCTGAACTGCACCCAGACACTTGCACACTCCATGGCTCCTCTATGGCTATCAGCCAGCCCTCTGAACTGCACCCAGACACTTGCACACTCCATGGCTCCTCTATGGCTATCAGCCGGCCCTCTGAACTGCACACAGACACTTGCACACTCCATGGCTCCTCTATGGCTATCAGCCGGCCTTCTGAACTGCGCCCAGACACTTGCACACTCCATGGCTCCTCTATGGCTATCAGCCGGCCTTCTGAACTGCACCCAGACACTTGCACACTCCATGGCTCCTCAATGGCTATCAGCCGGTCCTCTGAACTGCGCCCAGACACTTGCACACTCCATGGCTCCTCTATGGGTATCAGCCGGCCTTCTGAACTGCACCCAGACACTTGGACAGTCCATGGCTCCTCTATGGCTATGAGCCGACCCTCTGAACTGCACCCAGACACTTGCACACTCCATGGCTCCTCTTTATGGCTATCAGCCGGCCCTCTGAACTGCACCCAGACACTTGCACATTCCATGGCTCCTCTTTATGGCTATCAGCCAGCCCTCTGAACTGCACCCAGACAC
The DNA here is from genome assembly GCF_040938575.1 of Ambystoma mexicanum. Lineage (NCBI taxonomy): Eukaryota > Metazoa > Chordata > Amphibia > Caudata > Ambystomatidae > Ambystoma > Ambystoma mexicanum. The sequence continues at coordinate 29,628,941 of NC_090939.1, forward strand.
TTGCACACTCCATGGCTCCTCTATGGCTATCAGCCGGCCCTCTGAACTGCACCCAGACACTTGCACACTCCATGGCTCCTCTATGGCTATCAGCCAGCCTTCTGAACTGCACCCAGACACTTGCACACTCCATGGCTCCTCTATGGGTATCAGCCGGCCTTCTGAACTGCACCCAGACACTTGGACAGTCCATGGCTCCTCTATGGCTATGAGCCGACCCTCTGAACTGCACCCAGACACTTGCACACTCCATGGCTCCTCTTTATGGCTATCAGCCGGCCCTCTGAACTGCACCCAGACACTTGCACACTCCATGGCTCCTCTATGGCTATCAGCCGGCCCTCTGAACTGCACCCAGACACTTGCACACTCCATGGCTCCTCTATGGCTATCAGCCAGCCTTCTGAACTGCACACAGCCACTTGCACACTCCATGGCTCCTCTATGGCTATCAGCCGGCCCTCTGAACTGCACCCAGACACTTGCACACTCCATAGCTCCTCTATGGTTATCAGACGACACTCTGAACTGCACCCAGACACTTGCACACTCCATGGCTCCTCTATGGCTATGAGCCGGCCCTCTGAACTGCACCCAGACACTTGCACACTCCATGGCTCCTCTTTATGGATATCAGCCGGCCCTCTGAACTTCACCGCGACACTTGCACACTCCATGGCTCCTCTATGGCTATGAGCCGGCCCTCTGAACTGCACCCAGACACTTGCACACTCCATGGCTCCTCTTTATGGATATCAGCCGGCCCTCTGAACTGCACCCCGAGACTTGCACACTCCATGGCTCCTCTATGGCTATGAGCCGGCCCTCTGAACTGCACCCTGACACTTGCACACTCCATGGCTCCTCTATGGCTATCAGCAGACCTTCTGAACTGCACCCAGACACTTGCACACTCCATGGCTCCTCTATGGGTGTCAGCCGTCCCTCTGAACTGCACCCAGACACTTGCACACTCCATGGCTTCTCTTTATGGCTATCAGCCGGCCATCTGAACTGCACCCAGACACTTGCACACTCCATGGCCCCTTTTTATGGCTATCAGCCGGCCCTCTGAACTGCACCCAGACACTTTCACACTCCATGGCTCCTCTATGGCTATCAGCCGGCCCTCTGAACTGCACCCAGACACTTGCACACTCCATGGCTCCTCTATGGGTATCAGCCGGCCCTCTGAACTGCACCCAGACACTTGCACACTCCATGGCTCCTCTATGGCTATCAGCCGACCCTCTGAACTGCACCCAGACACTTGCACACTCCATGGCTCCTCTATGGCTATCACCCGGCCTTCTGAACTGCACCCAGACACTTGCACACTCCATGGCTCCTCTTTATGGATATCAGCCGGCCCTCAGAACTGCACCCAGTCACTTGCACACTCCATGGCTCCTCTATGATTATGAGCCGGCCCTCTGAACTGCACCCAGACACTTGCACACTCCATGGCTCCTCTATTGGTATCAGCCGGCCCTCTGAACTGCACCCAGACACTTGCACACTCCATGGCTCCTCTATGGGTATCAACCGGCCCTCTGAACTGCACCCAGACACTTGCACACTCCATGGCTCCTCTATGGCTATCAGCGGGCCTTCAGAACTGCACCTAGACACTTGCACACTCCATGGCTCCTCTATGGCTAGGAGCCGACCCTCTGAACTGCACCCAGACACTTGCACACTCCATGGCTCCTCTTTATGGCTATCAGCCGGCCCTCTGAACTGCACCCAGACACTTGCACACTCCATGGCTCCTCTTTATGGCTATAAGCCGGCCTCTGAACTGCACCCAGACACTTGCACACTCCATGGCTCCTCTATGGCTATCAGCCGGCCCTCTGAACTGCACCCAGACACTTGCGGCTCCTCTTTATGGCTATCAGCCGGCCCTCTGAACTGCACCCAGACACTTGCACACTCCATGGCCCCTCTATGGCTATCAACCGGCCCTCTGAACTGCACCCAGACACTTGCACACTCCATGTCTCCTCTTTATGGCTATCAGCAGGCCTTCTGAACTGCACCCAGACACTTGCACACTCCATGGCTCCTCTATGGCTATCAGCCGGCCTTCTGAACTACACCCAGACACTTACACACTCCATGGCTCCTCTATGGCTATGAGTCTACCCTCTGAACTGCACCCAGACACTTGCACACTCCATGGCTCCTCTATGGCTATGAGCCGACCCTCTGAACTGCACCCAGACACTTGCACACTCCATGGCTCCTCTATGGGTATCAACCGGCCCTCTGAACTGCACCCAGACACTTGCACACTCCATGGCTCCTCTATGGCTATCAGCGGGCCTTCTGAACTGCACCTAGACACTTGCACACACCATGGCTCCTCTATGGCTATCAGCCGGCCTTCTGAACTACACCCAGACACTTACACACTCCATGGCTCCTCTATGGCTATGAGTCTACCCTCTGAACTGCACCCAGACACTTGCACACTCCATGGCTCCTCTATGGCTATGAGCCGACCCTCTGAACTGCACCCAGACACTTGCACACTCCATGGCTCCTCTATGGGTATCAACCGGCCCTCTGAACTGCACCCAGACACTTGCACACTCCATGGCTCCTCTATGGCTATCAGCGGGCCTTCTGAACTGCACCTAGACACTTGCACACACCATGGCTCCTCTATGGCTAGGAGCCGGCCCTCTGAACTGCACCCAGACACTTGCACACTCCATGGCTCCTCTATGGCTATCAGCCGGCCCTCTGAACTGCACCCAGACACTTGCGGCTCCTCTTTATGGCTATCAGCCGGCCCTCTGAACTGCACCCAAACACTTGCACACTCCATGGCTCCTCTATGGCTATCAACCGGCCCTCTGAACTGCACCCAGACACTTGCAAACTCCACGTCTCCTCTTTATGGCTATCAGCAGGCCTTCTGAACTGCACCCAGACACTTGCACACTCCATGGCTCCTCTATGGCTATGAGCCGACCCTCTGAACTGCACCCAGACACTTGCACACTCCATTGCTCCTCTATGGCTATGAGCCTACCCTCTGAACTGCACCCAGACACTTGCACACTCCATGGCTCCTCTATGGCTATGAGCCGACCCTCTGAACTGCACCCAGACACTTGCACACTCCATGGCTCCTCTATGGGTATCAACCGGCCCTCTGAACTGCACCCAGACACTTGCACACTCCATGGCTCCTCTATGGCTATCAGCGGGCCTTCTGAACTGCACCTAGACACTTGCACACTCCATGGCTCCTCTATGGCTAGGAGCCGACCCTCTGAACTGCACCCAGACACTTGCACACTCCATGGCTCCTCTTTATGGCTATCAGCCGGCCCTCTGAACTGCACCCAGACACTTGCACACTCCATGGCTCCTCTTTATGTCTATAAGCCGGCCTCTGAACTGCACCCAGACACTTGCACACTCCATGGCTCCTCTATGGCTATCAGCCGGCCCTCTGAACTGCACCCAGACACTTGCACACGCCATGGCTCCTCTATGGCTATCAGCCGGCCCTCTGAACTGCACCCAGACACTTGCGGCTCCTCTTTATGGCTATCAGCCGGCCCTCTGAACTGCACCCAGACACTTGCACACTCCATGGCCCCTCTATGGCTATCAACCGGACCTCTGAACTGCACCCAGACACTTGCACACTCCATGTCTCCTCTTTATGGCTATCAGCAGGCCTTCTGAACTGCACCCAGACACTTGCACACTCCATGGCTCCTCTATGGCTATCAGCCGGCCCTCTGAACTGGACCCAGACACTTGCACACTCCATGGCTCCTCTATGGCTATGAGCCGACCCTCTGAACTGCACCCAGACACTTGCACACTCGATGGCTCCTCTTTATGGCTATCAGCCGGCCCTCTGAACTGCACCCAGACACTTGCACACTCCATGGCTCCTCTTTATGGCTATAAGCCGGCCTCTGAACTGCACCCAGACACTTGCACACTCCATTGCTCCTCTATGGATATGAGCCGACCCTCTGAACTGCACCCAGACACTTGCACACTCCATGGCTCCTCTATGGCTATGAGCCGACCCTCTGAACTGCACCCAGACACTTGCACACTCCATGGCTCCTCTATGGCTATCAGCCGGCCCTCTGAACTGCACCCAGACACTTGCACACTCCATGGCTCCTCTTTATGGATATCAGCCGGCCCTCTGAACTGCACCCAGACACTTGCACACTCCATGGCTCCTCTATGGCTATGAGCCGACCATCTGAACTGCACGCAGACACTTGCACACTCCACGGCTCCTCTTTATGGATATCAGCCGGCCCTCTGAACTGCACCCAGACACTTGCACACTCCATGGCTCCTCTATGGCTATGCGCCGACCCTCTGAACTGCACCCAGACACTTGCACACTCCATGGCTCCTCTATGGCTATCAGCCGGCCCTCTGAACTGCACCCAGACACCTGCACACTCCATGGCTCCTCTATGGTTATCAGACGACACTCTGAACTGCACCCAGACACTTGCACACTCCATGGCTCCTCTATGGCTATGAGCCGGCCCTCTGAACTGCACCCAGACACTTGCACACTCCATGGCTCCTCTATGGCTATCAGCGGGCCCTCTGAACTGCACTCAGACACTTGCACACTCCATGGCTCCTCTTTATGGATATCAGCCGGCCCTCTGAACTGCACCCAGACACTTGCACACTCCATGGCTCCTCTATGGCTATGAGCCGACCCTCTGAACTGCACCCGGACACTTGCACACTCCATGGCTCCTCTATGGCTATCAGCGGGCCTTCTGAACTGCACCCAGACACTTGCACACTCCATGGCTCCTCTATGGGTATCAGCCGGCCCTCTGAACTGCACCCAGACACTTGCACACTCCATGGCTCCTCTATGGGTATCAGCCGACCCTCTGAACTGCACCCAGGCACTCGCACACTCCATGGCTCCTCTATGGCTATCAGCCGGCCCGCTGAACTGCACCCAGACACGCGCACACTCCATGGCTCCTCTACGGGTATCAGCCATCCCTATGAACTGCACCCAGACACTCACACACTCCATGGCTCCTCTACGGGTATCAGCCGGCCCTCTGAACTGCACCCAGACACTTGCACACTCCATGGCTCCTCTATGGCTATGCGCCGACCCTCTGAACTGCACCCAGACACCTGCACACTCCATGGCTCCTCTATGGTTATCAGACGACACTCTGAACTGCACCCAGACACTTGCACACTCCATGGCTCCTCTATGGCTATGAGCCGGCCCTCTGAACTGCACCCAGACACTTGCACACTCCATGGCTCCTCTATGGCTATCAGCGGGCCCTCTGAACTGCACCCAGACACTTGCACACTCCATGGCTCCTCTTTATGGATATCAGCCGGCCCTCTGAACTGCACCCAGACACTTGCACACTCCATGGCTCCTCTATGGCTATGAGCCGACCCTCTGAACTGCACCCAGACACTTGCACACTCCATGGCTCCTCTATGGCTATCAGCGGGCCTTCTGAACTGCACCCAGACACTTGCACACTCCATGGCTCCTCTATGGGTATCAGCCGGCCCTCTGAACTGCACCCAGACACTTGCACACTCCATGGCTCCTCTATGGGTATCAGCCGACCCTCTGAACTGCACCCAGACACTCGCACACTCCATGGCTCCTCTATGGCTATCAGCCGGCCCGCTGAACTGCACCCAGACACGCGCACACTCCATGGCTCCTCTATGGGTATCAGCCATCCCTATGAACTGCACCCAGACACTCACACACTCCATGGCTCCTCTACGGGTATCAGCCGGCCCTCTGAACTGCACCCAGACACTCGCACACTCCATGGCTCCTCTTTATGGCTATCAGCCAGTCCTCTGAACTGCACCCAGACACTTGCACACTCCATGGCTCCTCTATGGCTATGAGCCGACCCTCTGAACTGCACCCAGACACTTGCACACTCCATGGCTCCTCTATGGCTATGAGCCAACCCTCTGAACTGCACCCTGACACTTGCACACTCCATGGCCCCTCTATGGCTATCAACCGGCCCTCTGAACTGCACCCAGACACTTGCACACTCCATGGCTCCTCTTTATGGCTTTCTGCCGGCCCTCTGAACTGCACCCAGACACTTGCACACTCCATGGCAGCTCTTTATGGGTATCAGCCGGCCCTCTGAACGGCACCCAGACACTTGCACACTCCATGGCTCCTCTATGGCTATCAGCGGGCCCTCTGAACTGCACCCAGACACTTGCACATTCCATGGCTCCTCTTTATGGATATCAGCCGGCCCTCTGAACTGCACCCAGACACTTGCATACTCCATGGCTCCTCTATGGCTATGAGCCGACCCTCTGAACTGCACCCAGACACTTGCACACTCCATGGCTCTTCTTTATGGCTATCAGCCGGCCCTCTGAACTGCACCCAGACACCTGCACACTCCATGGCCCCTCTATGGCTATCAACCGGCCCTCTTAACTGCACCCAGACACTTGCACACTCCATGGCTCCTCTTTATGGCTTTCTGCCGGGCCTCTGAACTGCACCCAGACACTTGCACACTCCATGGCTCCTCTTTATGGGTATCAGCCGGCCCTCTGAACTGCACCCAGACACTTGCACACTCCATGGCTCCTCTATGGCTATGACCCGACCCTCTGAACTGCACCCAGACACTTGCACACTCCATGGCACCTCTATGGCTATCACCCAGCCTTCTGAACTGCACCCAGACACTTGCACACTCCATGGCTCCTCTATGGCTATGAGACGACCCTCTGAACTGCAACCAGACACTTGCACACACCATGGCACCTCTATGGCTATCACCCGGCCTTCTGAACGGCACCCAGACACTTGCACACTCCATGGCTTCTCTTTATGGCTATCAGCCGGCCCTCTGAACTGCACCCAGACACTTGCACACTCCATGGCCCCTCTTTATGGCTATCAGCCAGCCCTCTGAACTGCACCCAGACACTTGCACACTCCATGGCTCCTCTATGGCTATCAGCCGCCCCTCTGAACTGCACCCAGACACTTGCACACTCCATGGCTCCTCTATGGGTATTAACCGGCCCTCTGAACTGCACCCAGACACTTGCACACTCCATGGCTCCTCTATGGCTATGAGCTGACCCTCTGAACTGCACCCAGACACTTGCACACTCCATAGCTCCTCTATGGCTATCACCCGGCCCTCTGAACTGCACCCAGACACTTGCACACTCCATGGCTCCTCTATGGCTATCAGCCGGCCCTCTGAACTGCACCCAGACACTTGCACACTCCATGGCTCCTCTTTATGGCTATCAGCCGGCCCTCAGAACTGCACCCAGCCACTTGCACACTCCATGGCTCCTCTATGATTATGAGCCGGCCCTCTGAACTGCATCCAGACACTTGCACACTCCATGGCTCCTCTATTGGTATCAGCCGGCCCTCTGAACTGCACCCAGACACTTGCACACTCCATGGCTCCTCTATGGGTATCAACCGGCCCTCTGAACTGCACCCAGACACTTGCACACTCCATGGCTCCTCTATGGCTATCAGCGGGCCTTCTGAACTGCACCCAGGCACTTGCACACTCCATGGCTCCTCTTTATGGCTATCAGCCGGCCCTCTGAACTGGACCCAGACACTTGCACACTCCATGGCTCCTCTATGGCTATGAGCCGACCCTCTGAACTGCACCCAGACACTTGCACACTCCATGGCTCCTCTTTATGGCTATCAGCCGGCCCTCTGAACTGCACCCAGACACTTGCACACTCCATGGCTCCTCTTTATGGCTATAAGCCGGCCTCTGAACTGCACCCAGACACTTGCACACTCCATGGCTCCTCTATGGCTATCAGCCGGACCTCCCAACTGCACCTAGACACTTGCACACTCCATGGCTCCTCTATAGCTATCAGCCGGCCCTCTGAACTGCACCCAGACACTTGCACACTCCATGGCTCCTCTATTGCTATCAGCCGGCCCTCTGAACTGCACCCAGACACTTGCAGCTCCTCTTTATGGCTATCAGCCGGCCCTCTGAACTGCACCCAGACACTTGCACACTCCATGGCCCCTCTATGGCTATCAACCGGCCCTCTGAACTGCACCCAGACACTTGCACACTCCATGGCTCCTCTTTATGGCTATCAGCAGGCCTTCTGAACTGCACCCAGACACTTGCACACTCAATGGCTCCTCTATGGCTATCAGCCGGCCTTCTGAACTACACCCAGACACTTACACACTCCATGGCTCCTCTATGGCTATGAGCCGACCCTCTGAACTGCACCCAGACACTTGCACACTCCATTGCTCCTCTATGGCTACGAGCCGACCCTCTGAACTGCACCCAGACACTTGCACACTCCATGGCTTCTCTATGGCTATGAGCCGACCCTCTGAACTGCACCCAGACACTTGCACACTCCATGGCTCTTCTTTATGGCTATCAGCCGGCCCTCTGAACTGCACCCAGACACTTGCACACTCCATGGCTCCTCTTTATGGCTATCAGCCGGCCCTCTGAGCTGCACCCAGACACTTGCACACTCCATGGCTCCTCTATGGCTATCAGCCGGCCCTCTGAACTGCACCCAGACACTTGCACACTCCATGGCTCCTCTATGGCTATCAGCCGGCCTTCTGAACTGCACCCAGACACTTGAAAACTCCATGGCTCCTCTATGGCTATCAGCCGGCCTTCTGAACTGCACCCAGACACTTGCACACTCCATGGCTCCTCTATGGCTATCAGCCGTCCCTCTGAACTGCACCCAGACACATGCACACTCCATGGCTCCTCTTTATGGCTATCAGCCGGCCCTCTGAACTGCACCCAGACACTTGCACACTCCATGGCTCCTCTATGGCTATGAGCCAACCGTCTGAACTGCACGCAGACACTTGCACACTCCATGGCTCCTCTTTATGGATATCAGCCGGCCCTCTGAACTGCACCCAGACACTTGCACACTCCATGGCTCCTCTATGGCTATGAGCCGGCCCTCTGAACTGCACCCAGACACTTGCACACTACATGGCTACTCTATGGCTATCAGCCGGCCCTCTGAACTGCACCCAGACACTTGCACACTCCATGGCTCCTCTTTATGGCTATCAGCCGGCCCTCTGAACTGCACCCAGACACTTGCACACTCCATGGCTCCTCTATGGCTATGAGCCGACTGTCTGAACTGCATGCAGACACTTGCACACTCCATGGCTCCTCTATGGGTATCAGCCGGCCCTCTGAACTGCACCCAGATACTTGCACACTCCATGGCTCCTCTATGGCTATGTGCTGACCCTCTGAACTGCACCCAGACACTTGCACACTCCATGGCTCCTCTATGGCTATCAGCCGGCCCTCTGAACTGCACCCAGACACTTGCACACTCCATAGCTCCTCTATGGTTATCAGACGACACTCTGAACTGCACCCAGACACTTGCACACTCCATGGCTCCTCTATGGCTATGAGCCGGCCCTCTGAACTGCACCCAGACACTTGCACACCCCATGGCTCCTCTTTATGGATATCAGCCGGCCCTCTGAACTGCACCCCGACACTTGCACACTCCATGGCTCCTCTATGGCTATGAGCCGGCCCTCTGAACTGCACCCAGACACTTGCACACTCCATGGCTCCTCTTTATGGATATCAGCCGGCCCTCTGAACTGCACCCCGACACTTGCACACTCCATGGCTCCTCTATGGCTATGAGCCGGCCCTCTGAACTGCACCACGACACTTGCACACTCCATGGCTCCTCTATGGCTATCAGCGGGCCTTCTGAACTGCACCCAGACACTTGCACACTCCATGGCTCCTCTATGGGTATCAGCCGTCCCTCTGAACTGCACCCAGACACTTGCACACTCCATGGCTTCTCTTTATGGCTATCAGCCGGCCCTCTGAACTGCATCCAGACACTTGCACACTCCATGGCCCCTCTTTATGGCTATCAGCCGGCCCTCTGAACTGCACCCAGACACTTGCACACTCCATGGCTCCTCTATGGCTATCAGCCGGCCCTCTGAACTGCACCCAGACACTTGCACACTCCATGGCTCCTCTATGGGTATCAGCCGGCCCTCTGAACTGCACCCAGACACTTGCACACTCCATGGCTCCTCTATGGCTATCAGCCGACCCTCTGAACTGCACCCAGACACTTGCACACTCCATAGCTCCTCTATGGCTATCAGCCGGCCCTCAGAACTGAACCCAGTCACTTGCACACTCCATGGCTCCTCTATGATTATGAGCCGGCCCTCTGAACTGCACCCAGACACTTGCACACTCCATGTCTCCTCTATTGGTATCAGCCGGCCCTCTGAACTGCACCCAGACACTTGCACACTCCATGGCTCCTCTATGGCTATGAGCCGGCCCTCTGAACTGCACCCCGACACTTGCACACTCCATGGCTCCTCTATGGCTATCAGCGGGCCTTCTGAACTGAACCCAGACACTTGCACACTCCATGGCTCCTCTATGGGTATCAGCCGTCCCTCTGAACTGCACCCAGACACTTGCACACTCCATGGCTTCTCTTTATGGCTATCAGCCGGCCCTCTGAACTGCATCCAGACACTTGCACACTCCATGGCCCCTCTTTATGGCTATCAGCCGGCCCTCTGAACTGCACCCAGACACTTGCACACTCCATGGCTCCTCTATGGCTATCAGCCGGCCCTCTGAACTGCACCCAGACACTTGCACACTCCATGGCTCCTCTATGGGTATCAGCCGGCCCTCTGAACTGCACCCAGACACTTGCACACTCCATGGCTCCTCTATGGCTATCAGCCGACCCTCTGAACTGCACCCAGACACTTGCACACTCCATAGCTCCTCTATGGCTATCAGCCGGCCCTCAGAACTGCACCCAGTCACTTGCACACTCCATGGCTCCTCTATGATTATGAGCCGGCCCTCTGAACTGCACCCAGACACTTGCACACTCCATGTCTCCTCTATTGGTATACGCCGGCCCTCTGAACTGCACCCAGACACTTGCACACTCCATGGCTCCTCTATGGGTATCAACCGGCCCTCTGAACTGCACCCAGACACTTGCACACTCCATGGCTCCTCTATGGCTATCAGCGGGCCTTCTGAACTGCACCTAGACACTTGCACACTCCATGGCTCCTCTATGGCTAGGAGCCGACCCTCTGAACTGCACCCAGACACTTGCACACTCCATGGCTCCTCTTTATGGCTATCAGCCGGCCCTCTGAACTGCACCCAGACACTTGCACACTCCATGGTCCTCTTTATGGCTATAAGCCGGCCTCTGAACTGCACCCAGACACTTGCACACTCCATGGCTCCTCTATGGCTATCAGCCGGCCTTCTGAACTACACCCAGACACTTACACACTCCATGGCTCCTCTATGGCTATGAGCCTACCCTCTGAACTGCACCCAGACACTTGCACACTCCATGGCTCCTCTATGGCTATGAGCCGACCCTCTGAACTGCACCCAGACACTTGCACACTCCATGGCTCCTCTATGGGTATCAACCGGCCCTCTGAACTGCACCCAGACACTTGCACACTCCATGGCTCCTCTATGGCTATCAGCGGGCCTTCTGAACTGCACCTAGACACTTGCACACACCATGGCTCCTCTATGGCTAGGAGCCGGCCCTCTGAACTGCACCCAGACACTTGCACACTCCATGGCTCCTCTATGGCTATCAGCCGGCCCTCTGAACTGCACCCAGACACTTGCGGCTCCTCTTTATGGCTATCAGCCGGCCCTCTGAACTGCACCCAAACACTTGCACACTCCATGGCTCCTCTATGGCTATCAACCGGCCCTCTGAACTGCACCCAGACACTTGCACACTCCACGTCTCCTCTTTATGGCTATCAGCAGGCCTTCTGAACTGCACCCAGACACTTGCACACTCCATGGCTCCTCTATGGCTATGAGCCGACCCTCTGAACTGCACCCAGACACTTGCACACTCCATTGCTCCTCTATGGCTATGAGCCTACCCTCTGAACTGCACCCAGACACTTGCACACTCCATGGCTCCTCTATGGCTATGAGCCGACCCTCTGAACTGCACCCAGACACTTGCACACTCCATGGCTCCTCTATGGGTATCAACCGGCCCTCTGAACTGCACCCAGACACTTGCACACTCCATGGCTCCTCTATGGCTATCAGCGGGCCTTCTGAACTGCACCTAGACACTTGCACACTCCATGGCTCCTCTATGGCTAGGAGCCGACCCTCTGAACTGCACCCAGACACTTGCACACTCCATGGCTCCTCTTTATGGCTATCAGCCGGCCCTCTGAACTGCACCCAGACACTTGCACACTCCATGGCTCCTCTTTATGTCTATAAGCCGGCCTCTGAACTGCACCCAGACACTTGCACACTCCATGGCTCATCTATGGCTATCAGCCGGCCCTCTGAACTGCACCCAGACACTTGCACACGCCATGGCTCCTCTATGGCTATCAGCCGGCCCTCTGAACTGCACCCAGACACTTGCACACTCCATGGCCCCTCTATGGCTATCAACCGGCCCTCTGAACTGCACCCAGACACTTGCACACTCCATGTCTCCTCTTTATGGCTATCAGCAGGCCTTCTGAACTGCACCCAGACACTTGCACACTCCATGGCTCCTCTATGGCTATCAGCCGGCCTTCTGAACTACACCCAGACACTTACACACTCCATGGCTCCTCTATGGCTATGAGCCGACCCTCTGAACTGCACCCAGACACTTGCACACTCCATTGCTCCTCTATGGATATGAGCCGACCCTCTGAACTGCACCCAGACACTTGCACACTCCATGGCTCCTCTATGGCTATGAGCCGACCCTCTGAACTGCACCCAGACACTTGCACACTCCATGGCTCCTCTATGGCTATCAGCCGGCCCTCTGAACTTCACCCAGACACTTGCACACTCCATGGCTCCTCTTTATGGATATCAGCCGGCCCTCTGAACTGCACCCAGACACTTGCACACTCCATGGCTCCTCTATGGCTATGAGCCGACCATCTGAACTGCACGCAGACACTTGCACACTCCATGGCTCCTCTTTATGGATATCAGCCGGCCCTCTGAACTGCACCCAGACACTTGCACACTCCATGGCTCCTCTATGGCTACGCGCCGACCCTCTGAACTGCACCCAGACACTTGCACACTCCATGGCTCCTCTATGGCTATCAGCCGGCCCTCTGAACTGCACCCAGACACCTGCACACTCCATGGCTCCTCTATGGTTATCAGACAACACTCTGAACTGCACCCAGACACTTGCACACTCCATGGCTCCTCTATGGCTATGAGCCGGCCCTCTGAACTGCACCCAGACACTTGCACACTCCATGGCTCCTCTATGGCTATCAGCGGGCCCTCTGAACTGCACTCAGACACTTGCACACTCCATGGCTCCTCTTTATGGATATCAGCCGGCCCTCTGAACTGCACCCAGACACTTGCACACTCCATGGCTCCTCTATGGCTATGAGCCGACCCTCTGAACTGCACCCGGACACTTGCACATTCCATGGCTCCTCTATGGCTATCAGCGGGCCTTCTGAACTGCACCCAGACACTTGCACACTCCATGGCTCCTCTATGGGTATCAGCCGGCCCTCTGAACTGCACCCAGACACTTGCACACTCCATGGCTCCTCTATGGGTATCAGCCGACCCTCTGAACTGCACCCAGGCACTCGCACACTCCATGGCTCCTCTATGGCTATCAGCCGGCCCGCTGAACTGCACCCAGACACGCGCACACTCCATGGCTCCTCTACGGGTATCAGCCATCCCTATGAACTGCACCCAGACACTCACACACTCCATGGCTCCTCTACGGGTATCAGCCGGCCCTCTGAACTGCACCCAGACACTTGCACACTCCATGGCTCCTCTATGGCTATGCGCCGACCCTCTGAACTGCACCCAGACACCTGCACACTCCATGGCTCCTCTATGGTTATCAGACGACACTCTGAACTGCACCCAGACACTTGCACACTCCATGGCTCCTCTATGGCTATGAGCCGGCCCTCTGAACTGCACCCAGACACTTGCACACTCCATGGCTCCTCTATGGCTATCAGCGGGCCCTCTGAACTGCACCCAGACACTTGCACACTCCATGGCTCCTCTTTATGGATATCAGCCGGCCCTCTGAACTGCACCCAGACACTTGCACACTCCATGGCTCCTCTATGGCTATGAGCCGACCCTCTGAACTGCACCCAGACACTTGCACACTCCATGGCTCCTCTATGGCTATCAGCGGGCCTTCTGAACTGCACCCAGACACTTGCACACTCCATGGCTCCTCTATGGGTATCAGCCGGCCCTCTGAACTGCACCCAGAAACTTGCACACTCCATGGCTCCTCTATGGGTATCAGCCGACCCTCTGAACTGCACCCAGACACTCGCACACTCCATGGCTCCTCTATGGCTATCAGCCGGCCCGCTGAACTGCACCCAGACACGCGCACACTCCATGGCTCCTCTATGGGTATCAGCCATCCCTATGAACTGCACCCAGACACTCACACACTCCATGGCTCCTCTACGGGTATCAGCCGGCCCTCTGAACTGCACCCAGACACTCGCACACTCCATGGCTCCTCTTTATGGCTATCAGCCAGCCCTCTGAACTGCACCCAGACACTTGCACACTCCATGGCTCCTCTATGGCTATGAGCCGACCCTCTGAACTGCACCCAGACACTTGCACACTCCATGGCTCCTCTATGGCTATGAGCCAACCCTCTGAACTGCACCCAGACACTTGCACACTCCATGGCTCCTCTATGGCTATGAGCCGGCCTTCTGAACTGCACCCAGACACTTGCACACTCCATGGCTCCTCTATGGCTATCAGCCGGCCCTCTGAACTGCACACAGACACTTGCACACTCCATGGCTCCTATATGGCTATCAGCCGGCCTTCTGAACTGCACCCAGACACTTGCACACTCCATGGCTCCTCTATGGCTATCAGCCGGCCTTCTGAACTGCACCCAGACACTTGCACACTCCATGGCTCCTCTATGGCTATCAGCCGGTCCTCTGAACTGCACCCAGACACTTGCACACTCCATGGCTCCTCTATGGGTATCAGCCGGCCTTCTGAACTGCACCCAGACACTTGCACACTCCATGGCTCCTCTATGGCTATCAGCGGGCCCTCTGAACTGCACCCAGACACTTGCACACTCCATGGCTCCTCTTTATGGATATCAGCCGGCCCTCTGAACTGCACCCAGACACTTGCATACTCCATGGCTCCTCTATGGCTATGAGCCGACCCTCTGAACTGCACCCAGACACTTGCACACTCCATGGCTCTTCTTTATGGCTATCAGCCGGCCCTCTGAACTGCACCCAGACACCTGCACACTCCATGGCCCCTCTATGGCTATCAACCGGCCCTCTGAACTGCACCCAGACACTTGCACACTCCATGGCTCCTCTTTATGGCTTTCTGCCGGCCCTCTGAACTGCACCCAGACACTTGCACACTCCATGGCAGCTCTTTATGGGTATCAGCCGGCCCTCTGAACGGCACCCAGACACTTGCACACTCCATGGCTCCTCTATGGCTATCAGCGGGCCCTCTGAACTGCACCCAGACACTTGCACACTCCATGGCTCCTCTTTATGGATATCAGCCGGCCCTCTGAACTGCACCCAGACACTTGCATACTCCATGGCTCCTCTATGGCTATGAGCCGACCCTCTGAACTGCACCCAGACACTTGCACACTCCATGGCTCTTCTTTATGGCTATCAACCGGCCCTCTGAACTGCACCCAGACACTTGCACACTCCATGGCTCCTCTTTATGGCTTTCTGCCGGGCCTCTGAACTGCACCCAGACACTTGCACACTCCATGGCTCCTCTTTATGGGTATCAGCCGGCCCTCTGAACTGCACCCAGACACTTGCACACTCCATGGCTCCTCTATGGCTATGACCCGGCCCTCTGAACTGCACCCAGACACTTGCACACTCCATGGCACCTCTATGGCTATCACCCGGCCTTCTGAACTGCACCCAGACACTTGCACACTCCATGGCTCCTCTATGGCTATGAGACGACCCTCTGAACTGCAACCAGACACTTGCACACACCATGGCACCTCTATGGCTATCACCCGGCCTTCTGAACGGCACCCAGACACTTGCACACTCCATGGCTTCTCTTTATGGCTATCAGCCGGCCCTCTGAACTGCACCCAGACACTTGCACACTCCATAGCCCCTCTTTATGGCTATCAGCCAGCCCTCTGAACTGCACCCAGACACTTGCACACTCCATGGCTCCTCTATGGCTATCAGCCGGCCCTCTGAACTGCACCCAGACACTTGCACACTCCATGGCTCCTCTATGGGTATTAACCGGCCCTCTGAACTGCACCCAGACACTTGCACACTCCATGGCTCCTCTATGGCTATGAGCTGACCCTCTGAACTGCACCCAGACACTTGCACACTCCATAGCTCCTCTATGGCTATCACCCGGCCCTCTGAACTGCACCCAGACACTTGCACACTCCATGGCTCCTCTATGGCTATCAGCCGGCCCTCTGAACTGCACCCAGACACTTGCACACTCCATGGCTCCTCTTTATGGCTATCAGCCGGCCCTCAGAACTGCACCCAGCCACTTGCACACTCCATGGCTCCTCTATGATTATGAGCCGGCCCTCTGAACTGCATCCAGACACTTGCACACTCCATGGCTCCTCTATTGGTATCAGCCGGCCCTCTGAACTGCACCCAGACACTTGCACACTCCATGGCTCCTCTATGGGTATCAACCGGCCCTCTGAACTGCACCCA
The DNA here is from genome assembly GCF_040938575.1 of Ambystoma mexicanum. NCBI lineage: Eukaryota > Metazoa > Chordata > Amphibia > Caudata > Ambystomatidae > Ambystoma > Ambystoma mexicanum. Next base: position 29,645,826 of record NC_090939.1, read on the forward strand.
GACACTTGCACACTCCATGGCTCCTCTATGGCTATCAGCGGGCCTTCTGAACTGCACCCAGGCACTTGCACACTCCATGGCTCCTCTTTATGGCTATCAGCCGGCCCTCTGAACTGGACCCAGACACTTGCACACTCCATGGCTCCTCTATGGCTATGAGCCGACCCTCTGAACTGCACCCAGACACTTGCACACTCCATGGCTCCTCTTTATGGCTATCAGCCGGCCCTCTGAACTGCACCCAGACACTTGCACACTCCATGGCTCCTCTTTATGGCTATAAGCCGGCCTCTGAACTGCACCCAGACACTTGCACACTCCATGGCTCCTCTATGGCTATCAGCCGGACCTCCCAACTGCACCTAGACACTTGCACACTCCATGGCTCCTCTATAGCTATCAGCCGGCCCTCTGAACTGCACCCAGACACTTGCACACTCCATGGCTCCTCTATTGCTATCAGCCGGCCCTCTGAACTGCACCCAGACACTTGCAGCTCCTCTTTATGGCTATCAGCCGGCCCTCTGAACTGCACCCAGACACTTGCACACTCCATGGCCCCTCTATGGCTATCAACCGGCCCTCTGAACTGCACCCAGACACTTGCACACTCCATGGCTCCTCTTTATGGCTATCAGCAGGCCTTCTGAACTGCACCCAGACACTTGCACACTCATTGGCTCCTCTATGGCTATCAGCCGGCCTTCTGAACTACACCCAGACACTTACACACTCCATGGCTCCTCTATGGCTATGAGCCGACCCTCTGAACTGCACCCAGACACTTGCACACTCCATTGCTCCTCTATGGCTACGAGCCGACCCTCTGAACTGCACCCAGACACTTGCACACTCCATGGCTTCTCTATGGCTATGAGCCGACCCTCTGAACTGCACCCAGACACTTGCACACTCCATGGCTCTTCTTTATGGCTATCAGCCGGCCCTCTGAACTGCACCCAGACACTTGCACACTCCATGGCTCCTCTTTATGGCTATCAGCCGGCCCTCTGAGCTGCACCCAGACACTTGCACACTCCATGGCTCCTCTATGGCTATCAGCCGGCCCTCTGAACTGCACCCAGACACTTGCACACTCCATGGCTCCTCTATGGCTATCAGCCAGCCTTCTGAACTGCACCCAGACACTTGCACACTCCATGGCTCCTCTATGGCTATCAGCCGGCCTTCTGAACTGCACCCAGACACTTGCACACTCCATGGCTCCTCTATGGCTATCAGCCGTCCCTCTGAACTGCACCCAGACACATGCACACTCCATGGCTCCTCTTTATGGCTATCAGCCGGCCCTCTGAACTGCACCCAGACACTTGCACACTCCATGGCTCCTCTATGGCTATGAGCCAACCGTCTGAACTGCACGCAGACACTTGCACACTCCATGGCTCCTCTTTATGGATATCAGCCGGCCCTCTGAACTGCACCCAGACACTTGCACACTCCATGGCTCCTCTATGGCTATGAGCCGGCCCTCTGAACTGCACCCAGACACTTGCACACTACATGGCTACTCTATGGCTATCAGCCGGCCCTCTGAACTGCACCCAGACACTTGCACACTCCATGGCTCCTCTTTATGGCTATCAGCCGGCCCTCTGAACTGCACCCAGACACTTGCACACTCCATGGCTCCTCTATGGCTATGAGCCGACTGTCTGAACTGCATGCAGACACTTGCACACTCCATGGCTCCTCTATGGGTATCAGCCGGCCCTCTGAACTGCACCCAGATACTTGCACACTCCATGGCTCCTCTATGGCTATGTGCCGACCCTCTGAACTGCACCCAGACACTTGCACACTCCATGGCTCCTCTATGGCTATCAGCCGGCCCTCTGAACTGCACCCAGACACTTGCACACTCCATAGCTCCTCTATGGTTATCAGACGACACTCTGAACTGCACCCAGACACTTGCACACTCCATGGCTCCTCTATGGCTATGAGCCGGCCCTCTGAACTGCACCCAGACACTTGCACACCCCATGGCTCCTCTTTATGGATATCAGCCGGCCCTCTGAACTGCACCCCGACACTTGCACACTCCATGGCTCCTCTATGGCTATGAGCCGGCCCTCTGAACTGCACCCAGACACTTGCACACTCCATGGCTCCTCTTTATGGATATCAGCCGGCCCTCTGAACTGCACCCCGACACTTGCACACTCCATGGCTCCTCTATGGCTATGAGCCGGCCCTCTGAACTGCACCACGACACTTGCACACTCCATGGCTCCTCTATGGCTATCAGCGGGCCTTCTGAACTGCACCCAGACACTTGCACACTCCATGGCTCCTCTATGGGTATCAGCCGTCCCTCTGAACTGCACCCAGACACTTGCACACTCCATGGCTTCTCTTTATGGCTATCAGCCGGCCCTCTGAACTGCATCCAGACACTTGCACACTCCATGGCCCCTCTTTATGGCTATCAGCCGGCCCTCTGAACTGCACCCAGACACTTGCACACTCCATGGCTCCTCTATGGCTATCAGCCGGCCCTCTGAACTGCACCCAGACACTTGCACACTCCATGGCTCCTCTATGGGTATCAGCCGGCCCTCTGAACTGCACCCAGACACTTGCACACTCCATGGCTCCTCTATGGCTATCAGCCGACCCTCTGAACTGCACCCAGACACTTGCACACTCAATAGCTCCTCTATGGCTATCAGCCGGCCCTCAGAACTGAACCCAGTCATTTGCACACTCCATGGCTCCTCTATGATTATGAGCCGGCCCTCTGAACTGCACCCAGACACTTGCACACTCCATGTCTCCTCTATTGGTATCAGCCGGCCCTCTGAACTGCACCCAGACACTTGCACACTCCATGGCTCCTCTATGGCTATGAGCCGGCCCTCTGAACTGCACCCCGACACTTGCACACTCCATGGCTCCTCTATGGCTATCAGCGGGCCTTCTGAACTGAACCCAGACACTTGCACACTCCATGGCTCCTCTATGGGTATCAGCCGTCCCTCTGAACTGCACCCAGACACTTGCACACTCCATGGCTTCTCTTTATGGCTATCAGCCGGCCCTCTGAACTGCATCCAGACACTTGCACACTCCATGGCCCCTCTTTATGGCTATCAGCCGGCCCTCTGAACTGCACCCAGACACTTGCACACTCCATGGCTCCTCTATGGCTATCAGCCGGCCCTCTGAACTGCACCCAGACACTTGCACACTCCATGGCTCCTCTATGGGTATCAGCCGGCCCTCTGAACTGCACCCAGACACTTGCACACTCCATGGCTCCTCTATGGCTATCAGCCGACCCTCTGAACTGCACCAAGACACTTGCACACTCCATAGCTCCTCTATGGCTATCAGCCGGCCCTCAGAACTGCACCCAGTCACTTGCACACTCCATGGCTCCTCTATGATTATGAGCCGGCCCTCTGAACTGCACCCAGACACTTGCACACTCCATGTCTCCTCTATTGGTATACGCCGGCCCTCTGAACTGCACCCAGACACTTGCACACTCCATGGCTCCTCTATGGGTATCAACCGGCCCTCTGAACTGCACCCAGACACTTGCACACTCCATGGCTCCTCTATGGCTATCAGCGGGCCTTCTGAACTGCACCTAGACACTTGCACACTCCATGGCTCCTCTATGGCTAGGGGCCGACCCTCTGAACTGCACCCAGACACTTGCACACTCCATGGCTCCTCTTTATGGCTATCAGCCGGCCCTCTGAACTGCACCCAGACACTTGCACACTCCATGGTCCTCTTTATGGCTATAAGCCGGCCTCTGAACTGCACCCAGACACTTGCACACTCCATGGCTCCTCTATGGCTATCAGCCGGCCCTCTGAACTGCACCCAGACACTTGCACACTCCATGGCTCCTCTATGACTATCAGCCGGCCCTCTGAACTGCACCCAGACACTTGCACACTCCATGGCTCCTCTATGGCTATCAGCCGGCCCTCTGAACTGCACCCAGACACTTGCGGCTCCTCTTTATGGCTATCAGCCGGCCCTCTGAACTACACCCAGACACTTGCACACTCCATGGCTCCTCTATGGCTATCAGCCGGCCCTCTGAACTGCACCCAGACACTTGCACACTCCATGGCTCCTCTATGACTATCAGCCGGCCCTCTGAACTGCACCCAGACACTTGCACACTCCATGGCTCCTCTATGGCTATCAGCCGGCCCTCTGAACTGCACCCAGACACTTGCGGCTCCTCTTTATGGCTATCAGCCGGCCCTCTGAACTGCACCCAGACACTTGCACACTCCATGTCCCCTCTTTATGGCTATCAGCAGGCCTTCTGAACTGCACCCAGACACTTGCACACTCCATGGCTCCTCTATGGCTATCAGCCGGCCTTCTGAACTACACCCAGACACTTACACACGCCATGGCTCCTCTATGGCTATGAGCCGACCCTCTGAACTGCACCCAGACACTTGCACACTCCATTGCTCCTCTATGGCTATGAGCCTACCCTCTGAACTGCACCCAGACACTTGCACACTCCATGGCTCCTCTATGGCTATCAGCCGGCCTTCTGAACTACACCCAGACACTTACACACACCATGGCTCCTCTATGGCTATGAGCCGACCCTCTGAACTGCACCCAGACACTTGCACACTCCATTGCTCCTCTATGGCTATGAGCCTACCCTCTGAACTGCACCCAGACACTTGCACACTCCATGGCTCCTCTATGGCTATGAGCCGACCCTCTGAACTGCACCCAGACACTTGCACACTCCATGGCTCCTCTATGGGTATCAACCGGCCCTCTGAACTGCACCCAGACACTTGCACACTCCATGGCTCCTCTATGGCTATCAGCGGGCCTTCTGAACTGCACCTAGACACTTGCACACTCCATGGCTCCTCTATGGCTAGGAGCCGACCCTCTGAACTGCACCCAGACACTTGCACACTCCATGGCTCCTCTTTATGGCTATCAGCCGGCCCTCTGAACTGCACCCAGACACTTGCACGCTCCATGGCTCCTCTTTATGGCTATAAGCCGGCCTCTGAACTGCACCCAGACACTTGCACACTCCATGGCTCCTCTATGGCTATCAGCCGGCCCTCTGAACTGCACCCAGACACTTGCACACTCCATGGCTCCTCTATGACTATCAGCCGGCCCTCTGAACTGCACCCAGACACTTGCACACTCCATGGCTCCTCTATGGCTATCAGCCGGCCCTCTGAACTGCACCCAGACACTTGCGGCTCCTCTTTATGGCTATCAGCCGGCCCTCTGAACTGCACCCAGACACTTGCACACTCCATGGCCCCTCTATGGCTATCAACCGGCCCTCTGAACTGCACCCAGACACTTGCACACTCCATGTCTCCTCTTTATGGCTATCAGCAGGCCTTCTGAACTACACCCAGACACTTACACACTCCATGTCTCCTCTATGGCTATGAGCCGACCCTCTGAACGGCACCCAGACACTTGCACACTCCATTGCTCCTCTATGGCTATGAGCCGACCCTCTGAACTGCACCCAGACACTTGCACACTCCATGGCTCCTCTATGGCTATGAGCCGACCCTCTGAACTGCACCCAGACACTTGCACACTCCATGGCTCCTCTATGGCTATCAGCCGGCCCTCTGAACTGCACCCAGACACTTGCACACTCCATGGCTCCTCTTTATGGATATCAGCCGGCCCTCTGAACTGCACCCAGACACTTGCACACTCCATGGCTCCTCTATGGCTATGAGCCGACCATCTGAACTGCACGCAGACACTTGCACACTCCATGGCTCCTCTTTATGGATATCAGCCGGCCCTCTGAACTGCACCCAGACACTTGCACACTCCATGGCTCCTCTATGGCTATGCGCCGACCCTCTGAACTGCACCCAGACACTTGCACACTCCAATACTCCTCTATGGCTATCAGCCGGCCCTCTGAACTGCACCCAGACACCTGCACACTCCATGGCTCCTCTATGGTTATCAGACGACACTCTGAACTGCACCCAGACACTTGCACACTCCATGGCTCCTCTATGGCTATGAGCCGGCCCTCTGAACTGCACCCAGACACTTGCACACTCCATGGCTCCTCTATGGCTATCAGCGGGCCTTCTGAACTGCACCCAGACACTTGCACACTCCATGGCTCCTCTTTATGAATATCAGCCGGCCCTCTGAACTGCACACAGACACTTGTACACTCCATGGCTCCTCTTTGGCTATGAGCCGACCCTCTGAACTGCACCCAGACACTTTCACACTCCATGGCTCCTCTATGGCTATCAGCGGGCCTTCTGAACTGCACCCAGACACTTGCACACTCCATGGGTCCTCTATGGGTATCAGCCGGCCCTCTGAACTGCACCCAGACACTTGCACACTCCATGGCTCCTCTATGGGTATCAGCCGACCCTCTGAACTGCACCCAGACACTCACACACTCCATGGCTCCTCTATGGCTATCAGCCGGCCCGCTGAACTGCACCCAGACACGCGCACACTCCATGGCTCCTCTATGGGTATCAGCCGACCCTATGAACTGCACCCAGACACTCGCACACTCCATGGCTCCTCTACGGGTATCAGCCGGCCCTCTGAACTGCACCCAGACACTCGCACACTCCATGGCTCCTCTTTATGGCTATCAGCCAGCCCTCTGAACTGCACCCAGACACTTGCACACTCCATGGCTCCTCTATGGCTATGAGCCGACCCTCTGAACTGCACCCAGACACTTGCACACTCCATGGCTCCTCTATGGCTATGAGCCAACCCTCTGAACTGCACCCAGACACTTGCACACTCCATGGCTCCTCTATGGCTATGAGCCGGCCTTCTGAACTGCACCCAGACACTTGCACACTCCATGGCTCCTCTATGGCTATCAGCTGGCCCTCTGAACTGCACACAGACACTTGCACACTCCATGGCTCCTCTATGGCTATCAGCCGGCCTTCTGAACTGCACCCAGACACTTGCACACTCCATGGCTCCTCTATGGCTATCAGCCGGCCTTCTGAACTGCACCCAGACACTTGCACACTCCATGGCTCCTCTATGGCTATCAGCCGGTCCTCTGAACTGCACCCAGACACTTGCACACTCCATGGCTCCTCTATTGCTATCAGCCGGCCCTCTGAACTGCACCCAGACACCTGCACACTCCATGGCTCCTCTATGGTTATCAGACGACACTCTGAACTGCACCCAGACACTTGCACACTCCATGGCTCCTCTATGGCTATGAGCCGGCCCTCTGAACTGCACCCAGACACTTGCACACTCCATGGCTCCTCTATGGCTATCAGCGGGCCCTCTGAACTGCACCCAGACACTTGCACACTCCATGGCTCCTCTTTATGGATATCAGCCGGCCCTCTGAACTGCACACAGACACTTGCACACTCCATGGCTCCTCTTTGGCTATGAGCTGACCCTCTGAACTGCACCCAGACACTTGCACACTCCATGGCTCCTCTATGGCTATCAGCGGGCCTTCTGAACTGCACCCAGACACTTGCACACTCCATGGCTCCTCTATGGGTATCAGCCGGCCCTCTGAACTGCACCCAGACACTTGCACACTCCATGGCTCCTCTATGGGTATTAGCCGACCCTCTGAACTGCACCCAGACACTCACACACTCCATGGCTCCTCTATGGCTATCAGCCGGCCCGCTGAACTGCACCCAGACACGCCCACACTCCATGGCTCCTCTATGGGTATCAGCCGACCCTATGAACTGCACCCAGACACTCGCACACTCCATGGCTCCTCTACGGGTATCAGCCGGCCCTCTGAACTGCACCCAGACACTCGCACACTCCATGGCTCCTCTTTATGGCTATCAGCCAGCCCTCTGAACTGCACCCAGACACTTGCACACTCCATGGCTCCTCTATGGCTATGAGCCGACCCTCTGAACTGCACCCAGACACTTGCACACTCCATGGCTCCTCTATGGCTATGAGCCAACCCTCTGAACTGCACCCAGACACTTGCACACTCCATGGCTCCTCTATGGCTATGAGCCGGCCTTCTGAACTGCACCCCGACACTTGCACACTCCATGGCTCCTCTATGGCTATGAGCCGGCCCTCTGAACTGCACCCAGACACTTGCACACTCCATGGCTCCTCTTTATGGATATGAGCCGGCCCTCTGAACTGCACCCCGACACTTGCACACTCCATGGCTCCTCTATGGCTATGAGCCGGCCCTCTGAACTGCACCCCGACACTTGCACACTCCATGGCTCCTCTATGGCTATCAGCGGGCCTTCTGAACTGCACCCAGACACTTGCACACTCCATGGCTCCTCTATGGGTATCAGCCGTCCCTCTGAACTGCACCCAGACACTTGCACACTCCATGGCTTCTCTTTATGGCTATCAGCCGGCCCTCTGAACTGCATCCAGACACTTGCACACTCCATGGCCCCTCTTTATGGCTATCAGCCGGCCCTCTGAACTGCACCCAGACACTTGCACACTCCATGGCTCCTCTATGGCTATCAGCCGGCCCTCTGAACTGCACCCAGACACTTGCACACTCCATGGCTCCTCTATGGGTATCAGCCGGCCCTCTGAACTGCACCCAGACACTTGCACACTCCATGGCTCCTCTATGGCTATCAGCCGGCCCTCAGAACTGCACCCAGTCACTTGCACACTCCATGGCTCCTCTATGATTATGAGCCGGCCCTCTGAACTGCACCCAGACACTTGCACACTCCATGTCTCCTCTATTGGTATCAGCCGGCCCTCTGAACTGCACCCAGACACTTGCACACTCCATGGCTCCTCTATGGCTATGAGCCGGCCCTCTGAACTGCACCCCGACACTTGCACACTCCATGGCTCCTCTATGGCTATCAGCGGGCCTTCTGAACTGCACCCAGACACTTGCACACTCCATGGCTCCTCTATGGGTATCAGCCGTCCCTCTGAACTGCACCCAGACACTTGCACACTCCATGGCTTCTCTTTATGGCTATCAGCCGGCCCTCTGAACTGCATCCAGACACTTGCACACTCCATGGCCCCTCTTTATGGCTATCAGCCGGCCCTCTGAACTGCACCCAGACACTTGCACACTCCATGGCTCCTCTATGGCTATCAGCCGGCCCTCTGAACTGCACCCAGACACTTGCACACTCCATGGCTCCTCTATGGGTATCAGCCGGCCCTCTGAACTGAACCCAGACACTTGCACACTCCATGGCTCCTCTATGGCTATCAGCCGACCCTCTGAACTGCACCCAGACACTTGCACACTCCATAGCTCCTCTATGGCTATCAGCCGGCCCTCAGAACTGCACCCAGTCACTTGCACACTCCATGGCTCCTCTATGATTATGAGCCGGCCCTCTGAACTGCACCCAGACACTTGCACACTCCAAGTCTCCTCTATTGGTATACGCCGGCCCTCTGAACTGCACCCAGACACTCGCACACTCCATGGCTCCTCTATGGGTATCAACCGGCCCTCTGAACTGCACCCAGACACTTGCACACTCCATGGCTCCTCTATGGCTATCAGCGGGCCTTCTGAACTGCACATAGACACTTGCACACTCCATGGCTCCTCTATGGCTAGGAGCCGACCCTCTGAACTGCACCCAGACACTTGCACACTGGCTCCTCTTTATGGCTATCAGCCGGCCCTCTGAACTGCACCCAGACACTTGCACACTCCATGGTCCTCTTTATGGCTATAAGCCGGCCTCTGAACTGCACCCAGACACTTGCACACTCCATGGCTCCTCTATGGCTATCAGCCGGCCCTCTGAACTGCACCCAGACACTTGCACACTCCATGGCTCCTCTATGACTATCAGCCGGCCCTCTGAACTGCACCCAGACACTTGCACACTCCATGGCTCCTCTATGGCTATCAGCCGGCCCTCTGAACTGCACCCAGACACTTGCGGCTCCTCTTTATGGCTATCAGCCGGCCCTCTGAACTGCACCCAGACACTTGCACACTCCATGGCCCCTCTATGGCTATCAACCGGCCCTCCGAACTGCACCCAGACACTTGCACACTCCATGTCTCCTCTTTATGGCTATCAGCAGGCCCTCTGAACTGCACCCAGACACTTGCACACTCCATGGCTCCTCTATGGCTATCAGCCGGCCTTCTGAACTACACCCAGACACTTACACACGCCATGGCTCCTCTATGGCTATGAGCCGACCCTCTGAACTGCACCCAGACACTTGCACACTCCATTGCTCCTCTATGGCTATGAGCCTACCCTCTGAACTGCACCCAGACACTTGCACACTCCATGGCTCCTCTATGGCTATGAGCCGACCCTCTGAACTGCACCCAGACACTTGCACACTCCATGGCTCCTCTATGGGTATCAACCGGCCCTCTGAACTGCACCCAGACACTTGCACACTCCATGGCTCCTCTATGGCTATCAGCGGGCCTTCTGAACTGCACATAGACACTTGCACACTCCATGGCTCCTCTATGGCTAGGAGCCGACCCTCTGAACTGCACCCAGACACTTGCACACTCCATGGCTCCTCTTTATGGCTATCAGCCGGCCCTCTGAACTGCACCCAGACACTTGCACGCTCCATGGCTCCTCTTTATGGCTATAAGCCGGCCTCTGAACTGCACCCAGACACTTGCACACTCCATGGCTCCTCTATGGCTATCAGCCGGCCCTCTGAACTGCACCCAGACACTTGCACACTCCATGGCTCCTCTATGACTATCAGCCGGCCCTCTGAACTGCACCCAGACACTTGCACACTCCATGGCTCCTCTATGGCTATCAGCCGGCCCTCTGAACTGCACCCAGACACTTGCGGCTCCTCTTTATGGCTATCAGCCGGCCCTCTGAACTGCACCCAGACACTTGCACACTCCATGGCCCCTCTATGGCTATCAACCGGCCCTCTGAACTGCACCCAGACACTTGCACACTCCATGTCTCCTCTTTATGGCTATCAGCAGGCCTTCTGAACTGCACCCAGACACTTGCACACTCCATGGCTCCTCTATGGCTATCAGCCGGCCTTCTGAACTACACCCAGACACTTACACACTCCATGTCTCCTCTATGGCTATGAGCCGACCCTCTGAACGGCACCCAGACACTTGCACACTCCATTGCTCCTCTATGGCTATGAGCCGACCCTCTGAACTGCACCCAGACACTTGCACACTCCATGGCTCCTCTATGGCTATGAGCCGACCCTCTGAACTGCACCCAGACACTTGCACACTCCATGGCTCCTCTATGGCTATCAGCCGGCCCTCTGAACTGCACCCAGACACTTGCACACTCCATGGCTCCTCTTTATGGATATCAGCCGGCCCTCTGAACTGCACCCAGACACTTGCACACTCCATGGCTCCTCTATGGCTATGAGCCGACCATCTGAACTGCACGCAGACACTTGCACACTCCATGGCTCCTCTTTATGGATATCAGCCGGCCCTCTGAACTGCACCCAGACACTTGCACACTCCATGGCTCCTCTATGGCTATGCGCCGACCCTCTGAACTGCACCCAGACACTTGCACACTCCAATGCTCCTCTATGGCTATCAGCCGGCCCTCTGAACTGCACCCAGACACCTGCACACTCCATGGCTCCTCTATGGTTATCAGACGACACTCTGAACTGCACCCAGACACTTGCACACTCCATGGCTCCTCTATGGCTATGAGCCGGCCCTCTGAACTGCACCCAGACACTTGCACACTCCATGGCTCCTCTATGGCTATCAGCGGGCCTTCTGAACTGCACCCAGACACTTGCACACTCCATGGCTCCTCTTTATGAATATCAGCCGGCCCTCTGAACTGCACACAGACACTTGCACACTCCATGGCTCCTCTTTGGCTATGAGCCGACCCTCTGAACTGCACCCAGACACTTGCACACTCCATGGCTCCTCTATGGCTATCAGCGGGCCTTCTGAACTGCACCCAGACACTTGCACACTCCATGGGTCCTCTATGGGTATCAGCCGGCCCTCTGAACTGCACCCAGACACTTGCACACTCCATGGCTCCACTATGGGTATCAGCCGACCCTCTGAACTGCACCCAGACACTCACACACTCCATGGCTCCTCTATGGCTATCAGCCGGCCCTCTGAACTGCACCCAGACACTTGCACACTCCATGGCTCCTCTTTATGGATATCAGCCGGCCCTCTGAACTGCACCCAGACACTTGCACACTCCATGGCTCCTCTATGGCTATGAGCCGACCATCTGAACTGCACGCAGACACTTGCACACTCCATGGCTCCTCTTTATGGATATCAGCCGGCCCTCTGAACTGCACCCAGACACTTGCACACTCCATGGCTCCTCTATGGCTATGCGCCGACCCTCTGAACTGCACCCAGACACTTGCACACTCCAATGCTCCTCTATGGCTATCAGCCGGCCCTCTGAACTGCACCCAGACACCTGCACACTCCATGGCTCCTCTATGGTTATCAGACGACACTCTGAACTGCACCCAGACACTTGCACACTCCATGGCTCCTCTATGGCTATGAGCCGGCCCTCTGAACTGCACCCAGACACTTGCACACTCCATGGCTCCTCTATGGCTATCAGCGGGCCTTCTGAACTGCACCCAGACACTTGCACACTCCATGGCTCCTCTTTATGAATATCAGCCGGCCCTCTGAACTGCACACAGACACTTGCACACTCCATGGCTCCTCTTTGGCTATGAGCCGACCCTCTGAACTGCACACAGACACTTGCACACTCCATGGCTCCTCTATGGCTATCAGCGGGCCTTCTGAACTGCACCCAGACACTTGCACACTCCATGGGTCCTCTATGGGTATCAGCCGGCCCTCTGAACTGCACCCAGACACTTGCACACTCCATGGCTCCTCTATGGGTATCAGCCGACCCTCTGAACTGCACCCAGACACTCACACACTCCATGGCTCCTCTATGGCTATCAGCCGGCCCGCTGAACTGCACCCAGACACGCGCACACTCCATGGCTCCTCTATGGGTATCAGCCGACCCTATGAACTGCACCCAGACACTCGCACACTCCATGGCTCCTCTACGGGTATCAGCCGGCCCTCTGAACTGCACCCAGACACTCGCACACTCCATGGCTCCTCTTTATGGCTATCAGCCAGCCCTCTGAACTGCACCCAGACACTCGCACACTCCATGGCTCCTCTATGGCTATGAGCCGACCCTCTGAACTGCACCCAGACACTTGCACACTCCATGGCTCCTCTATGGCTATGAGCCAACCCACTGAACTGCACCCAGACACTTGCACACTCCATGGCTCCTCTATGGCTATAAGCCGGCCTTCTGAACTGCACCCAGACACTTGCACACTCCATGGCTCCTCTATGGCTATCAGCTGGCCCTCTGAACTGCACACAGACACTTGCACACTCCATGGCTCCTCTATGGCTATCAGCCGGCCTTCTGAACTGCACCCAGACACTTGCACACTCCATGGCTCCTCTATGGCTATCAGCCGGCCTTCTGAACTGCACCCAGACATTTGCACACTCCATGGCTCCTCTATGGCTATCAGCCGGTCCTCTGAACTGCACCCAGACACTTGCACACTCCATGGCTCCTCTATGGCTATCAGCCGGCCCTCTGAACTGCACCCAGACACCTGCACACTCCATGGCTCCTCTATGGTTATCAGACGACACTCTGAACTGCACCCAGACACTTGCACACTCCATGGCTCCTCTATGGCTATGAGCCGGCCCTCTGAACTGCACCCAGACACTTGCACACTCCATGGCTCCTCTATGGCTATCAGCGGGCCCTCTGAACTGCACCCAGACACTTGCACACTCCATGGCTCCTCTTTATGGATATCAGCCGGCCCTCTGAACTGCACACAGACACTTGCACACTCCATGGCTCCTCTTTGGCTATGAGCTGACCCTCTGAACTGCACCCAGACACTTGCACACTCCATGGCTCCTCTATGGCTATCAGCGGGCCTTCTGAACTGCACCCAGACACTTGCACACTCCATGGCTCCTCTATGGGTATCAGCCGGCCCTCTGAACTGCACCCAGACACTTGCACACTCCATGGCTCCTCTATGGGTATCAGCCGACCCTCTGAACTGCACCCAGACACTCACACACTCCATGGCTCCTCTATGGCTATCAGCCGGCCCGCTGAACTGCACCCAGACACGCCCACACTCCATGGCTCCTCTATGGGTATCAGCCGACCCTATGAACTGCACCCAGACACTCGCACACTCCATGGCTCCTCTACGGGTATCAGCCGGCCCTCTGAACTGCACCCAGACACTCGCACACTCCATGGCTCCTCTTTATGGCTATCAGCCAGCCCTCTGAACTGCACCCAGACACTTGCACACTCCATGGCTCCTCTATGGCTATGAGCCGACCCTCTGAACTGCACCCAGACACTTGCACACTCCATGGCTCCTCTATGGATATGAGCCAACCCTCTGAACTGCACCCAGACACTTGCACACTCCATGGCTCCTCTATGGCTATGAGCCGGCCTTCTGAACTGCACCCAGACACTTGCACACTCCATGGCTCCTCTATGGCTATCAGCTGGCCCTCTGAACTGCACACAGACACTTGCACACTCCATGGCTCCTCTATGGCTGTCAGCCGGCCTTCTGAACTGCACCCAGACACTTGCACACTCCATGGCTCCTCTATGGCTATCAGCTGGCCTTCTGAACTGCACCCAGACACTTGCACACTCCATGGCTCCTCTATGGCTATCAGCCGGTCCTCTGAACTGCACCCAGACACTTGCACACTCCATGGCTCCTCTATGGGTATCAGCCGGCCTTCTGAACTGCACCCAGACACTTGCACACTCCATGGCTCCTCTATGGCTATCAGCGGGCCCTCTGAACTGCACCCAGACACTTGCACACTCCATGGCTCCTCTTTATGGATATCAGCCGGCCCTCTGAACTGCACCCAGACACTTGCATACTCCATGGCTCCTCTATGGCTATGAGCCGACCCTCTGAACTGCACCCAGACACTTGCACACTCCATGGCTCTTCTTTATGGCTATCAGCCGGCCCTCTGAACTGCACCCAGACACCTGCACACTCCATGGCCCCTCTATGGCTATCAACCGGCCCTCTGAACTGCACCCAGACACTTGCACACTCCATGGCTCCTCTTTATGGCTTTCTGCCGGCCCTCTGAACTGCACCCAGACACTTGCACACTCCATGGCTCCTCTTTATGGCTATCAGCCGGCCCTCTGAACTGCACCCAGACACTTGCACACTCCATGGCTCCTCTTTATGGGTATCAGCCGGCCCTCTGAACTGCACCCAGACACTTGCACACTCCATGGCTCCTCTATGGCTATGAGCCGACCCTCTGAACTGCACCCAGACACTTGCACACTCCATGGCACCTCTATGGCTATCACCCGGCCTTCTGAACTGCACCCAGACACTTGCACACTCCATGGCTCCTCTATGGCTATGAGCCGACCCTCTGAACTGCACCCAGACACTTGCACACACCATGGCACCTCTTTGGCTATCACCCGGCCTTCTGAACGGCACCCGGACACTTGCACACTCCATGGCTTCTCTTTATGGCTATCAGCCGGCCCTCTGAACTGCACCCAGACACTTGCACACTCCATGGCCCCTCTTTATGGCTATCAGCCAGCCCTCTGAACTGCACCCAGACACTTGCACACTCCATGGCTCCTCTATGGCTATCAGCCGGCCCTCTGAACTGCACCCAGACACTTGCACCCTCCATGGCTCCTCTATGGGTATTAGCCGGCCCTCTGAACTGCACCCAGACATTTGCACACTCCATGGCTCCTCTATGGCTATGAGCTGACCCTCTGAACTGCACCCAGACACTTGCACACTCCATAGCTCCTCTATGGCTATCACCCGGCCTTCTGAACTGCACCCAGACACTTGCACACTCCATGGCTCCTCTTTATGGCTATCAGCCGGCCCTCAGAACTGCACCCAGTCACTTGCACACTCCATGGCTCCTCTATGATTATGAGCCGGCCCTCTGAACTGCACCCAGACACTTGCACACTCCATGGCTCCTCTATTGGTATCAGCCGGCCCTCTGAACTGCACCCAGACACTTGCACACTCCATGGCTCCTCTATGGGTATCAACCGGCCCTCTGAACTGCACCCAGACACTTGCACACTCCATGGCTCCTCTATGGCTATCAGCGGGCCTTCTGAACTGCACCCAGGCACTTGCCCACTCCATGGCTCCTCTTTATGGCTATCAGCCGGCCCTCTGAACTGGACCCAGACACTTGCACACTCCATGGCACCTCTATGGCTATCAACCGGCCCTCTGAACTGCACCCAGACACTTGCACACTCCATGGCTCCTCTTTATGGCTATCAGCAGGCTTTCTGAACTGCACCCAGACACTTGCACACTCAATGGCTCCTCTATGGCTATCAGCCGGCCTTCTGAACTAGACCCAGACACTTACACACTCCATGGCTCCTCTATGGCTATGAGCCGACCCTCTGAACTGCTCCCAGACACTTGCACCCTCCATGGCTCCTCTATGGCTATGAGCCGGCCTTCTGAACTGCACCCAGACACTTGCACACTCCATGGCTCCTCTATGGCTATCAGCTGGCCCTCTGAACTGCACACAGACACTTGCACACTCCATGGCTCCTCTATGGCTATCAGCCGGCCTTCTGAACTGCACCCAGACACTTGCACACTCCATGGCTCCTTTATGGCTATCAGCCGGCCTTCTGAACTGCACCTAGACACTTGCACACTCCATGGCTCCTCTATGGCTATCAGCCGGTCCTCTGAACTGCACCCAGACACTTGCACACTCCATGGCTCCTCTATGGCTATCAGCCGGCCCTCTGAACTGCACCTAGACACCTGCACACTCCATGGCTCCTCTATGGTTATCAGACAACACTCTGAACTGCACCCAGACACTTGCACACTCCATGGCTCCTCTATGGCTATGAGCCGGCCCTCTGAACTGCACCCAGACACTTGCACACTCCATGGCTCCTCTATGGCTATCAGCGGGCCCTCTGAACTGCACCCAGACACTTGCACACTCCATGGCTCCTCTTTATGGATATCAGCCGGCCCTCTGAACTGCACACAGACACTTGCATACTCCATGGCTCCTCTATGCCTATGAGCCGACCCTCTGAACTGCACCCAGACACTTGCACACTCCATGGCTCTTCTTTATGGCTATCAGCCGGCCCTCTGAACTGCACCCAGACACCTGCACACTCCATGGCCCCTCTATGGCTATCAACCGGCCCTCTGAACTGCACCCAGACACTTGCACACTCCATGGCTCCTCTTTATGGCTTTCTGCCGGCCCTCTGAACTGCACCCAGACACTTGCACACTCCATGGCTCCTCTTTATGGCTATCAGCCGGCCCTCTGAACTGCACCCAGACACTTGCACACTCCATGGCTCCTCTTTATGGGTATCAGCGGGCCCTCTGAACTGCACCCAGACACTTGCACACTCCATGGCTCCTCTATGGCTATGAGCCGACCCTCTGAACTGCACCCAGACACTTGCACACTCCATGGCACCTCTATGGCTATCACCCGGCCTTCTGAACTGCACCCAGACACTTGCACACTCCATGGCTCCTCTATGGCTATGAGCCGACCCTCTGAACTGCACCCAGACACTTGCACACACCATGGCACCTCTTTGGCTATCACCCGGCCTTCTGAACGGCACCCGGACACTTGCACACTCCATGGCTTCTCTTTATGGCTATCAGTCGGCCCTCTGAACTGCACCCAGACACTTGCACACTCCATGGCCCCTCTTTATGGCTATCAACCAGCCCTCTGAACTGCACCCAGACACTTGCACACTCCATGGCTCCTCTATGGCTATCAGCCGGCCCTCTGAACTGCACCCAGACACTTGCACACTCCATGGCTCCTCTATGGGTATTAGCCGGCCCTCTGAACTGCACCCAGACATTTGCACACTCCATGGCTCCTCTATGGCTATGAGCTGACCCTCTGAACTGCACCCAGACACTTGCACACTCCATAGCTCCTCTATGGCTATCACCCGGCCTTCTGAACTGCACCCAGACACTTGCACACTCCATGGCTCCTCTTTATGGCTATCAGCCGGCCCTCAGAACTGCACCCAGTCACTTGCACACTCCATGGCTCCTCTATGATTATGAGCCGGCCCTCTGAACTGCACCCAGACACTTGCACACTCCATGGCTCCTCTATTGGTATCAGCCGGCCCTCTGAACTGCACCCAGACACTTGCACACTCCATGGCTCCTCTATGGGTATCAACCGGCCCTCTGAACTGCACCCAGACACTTGCACACTCCATGGCTCCTCTATGGCTATCAGCGGGCCTTCTGAACTGCACCCAGGCACTTGCCCACTCCATGGCTCCTCTTTATGGCTATCAGCCGGCCCTCTGAACTGGACCCAGACACTTGCACACTCCATGGCACCTCTATGGCTATCAACCGGCCCTCTGAACTGCACCCAGACACTTGCACACTCCATGGCTCCTCTTTATGGCTATCAGCAGGCTTTCTGAACTGCACCCAGACACTTGCACACTCAATGGCTCCTCTATGGCTATCAGCCGGCCTTCTGAACTACACCCAGACACTTACACACTCCATGGCTCCTCTATGGCTATGAGCCGACCCTCTGAACTGCACCCAGACACTTGCACACTCCATTGCTCCTCTATGGCTACGAGCCGACCCTCTGAACTGCACCCAGACACTTGCACACTCCATGGCTTCTCTATGGCTATGAGCCGACCCTCTGAACTGCACCCAGACACTTGCACACTCCATAGCTCCTCTTTATGGCTATCAGCCGGCCCTCTGAACTGCACCCAGACACTTGCACACTCCATGGCTCCTCTTTATGGCTATCAGCCGGCCCTCTGAACTGCAACCAGACACTTGCACACTCCATGGCTCCCCTATGGCTATCAGCCGGCCCTCTGAACTGCACCCAGACACTTGCACACTCCATGGCTCCTCTATGGCTATCAGCCGGCCTTCTGAACTGCACCCAGACACTTGCACACTCCATGGCTCCTCTATGGCTATCAGCCGGCCTTCTGAACTGCACCCAGACACTTGCACACTCCATGGCTCCTCTATGGCTATCAGCCGTCCCTCTGAACTGCACCCAGACACTTGCACACTCCATGGCTCCTCTTTATGGCTATCAGCCGGCCCTCTGAACTGCACCCAGACACTTGCACACTCCATGGCTCCTCTATGGCTATGAGCCAACCGTCTGAACTGCACGCAGACACTTGCACACTCCATGGCTCCTCTTTATGGATATCATCCGGCCCTCTGAACTGCACCCAGACACTTGCACACTCCATGGCTCCTCTATGGCTATGAGCCGGCCCTCTGAACTGCACCCAGACACTTGCACACTCCATGGCTCCTCTATGGCTATCAGCGGGCCCTCTGAACTGCACCCAGACACTTGCACACTCCCTGGCTCCTCTTTATGGATATCAGCCGGCCCTCTGAACTGCACCCAGACACTTGCACACTCCATGGCTCCTCTATGGCTATGAGCCGACCCTCTGAACTGCACCCAGACACTTGCACACTCCATGGCTCCTCTTTATGGATATCATCCGGCCCTCTGAACTGCACCCAGACACTTGCACACTCCATGGCTCCTCTATGGCTATCAGCCGGCCTTCTGAACTGCACCCAGACACTTGCACACTCTGTGGCTCCTCTATGGCTATCAGCCGGTCCTCTGAACTGCACCCAGACACTTGCACACTCCATGGCTCCTCTATGGGTATCAGCCGGCCTTCTGAACTGCACCCAGACACTTGCACACTCCATGGCTCCTCTATGGCTATCAGCGGGCCCTCTGAACTGCACCCAGACACTTGCACACTCCATGGCTCCTCTATGGCTATCAGCCGGCCTTCTGAACTGCACCCAGACACTTGCACACTCCATGGCTCCTCTATGGCTATCAGCCGGTCCTCTGAACTGCACCCAGACACTTGCACACTCCATGGCTCCTCTATGGGTATCAGCCGGCCTTCTGAACTGCACCCAGACACTTGCACACTCCAAGGCTCCTCTATGGCTATCAGCGGGCCCTCTGAACTGCACCCAGACACTTGCACACTCCATGGCTCCTCTTTATGGATATCAGCCGGCCCTCTGAACTGCACCCAGACACTTGCATACTCCATGGCTCCTCTATGGCTATGAGCCGACCCTCTGAACTGCACCCAGACACTTGCACACTCCATGGCTCTTCTTTATGGCTATCAGCCGGCCCTCTGAACTGCACCCAGACACCTGCACACTCCATGGCCCCTCTATGGCTATCAACCGGCCCTCTGAACTGCACCCAGACACTTGCACACTCCATGGCTCCTCTTTATGGCTTTCAGCCGGCCCTCTGAACTGCACCCAGACACTTGCACACTCCATGGCTCCTCTTTATGGGTATCAGCGGGCCCTCTGAACTGCACCCAGACACTTGCACACTCCATGGCTCCTCTATGGCTATGAGCCGACCCTCTGAACTGCACCCAGACACTTGCACACTCCATGGCACCTCTATGGCTATCACCCGGCCTTCTGAACTGCACCCAGACACTTGCACACTCCATGGCTCCTCTATGGCTATGAGCCGACCCTCTGAACTGCACCCAGACACTTGCACACACCATGGCACCTCTTTGGCTATCACCCGGCCTTCTGAACGGCACCCGGACACTTGCACACTCCATGGCTTCTCTTTATGGCTATCAGTCGGCCCTCTGAACTGCACCCAGACACTTGCACACTCCATGGCCCCTCTTTATGGCTATCAACCAGCCCTCTGAACTGCACCCAGACACTTGCACACTCCATGGCTCCTCTATGGCTATCAGCCGGCCCTCTGAACTGCACCCAGACACTTGCACACTCCATGGCTCCTCTATGGGTATTAGCCGGCCCTCTGAACTGCACCCAGACATTTGCACACTCCATGGCTCCTCTATGGCTATGAGCTGACCCTCTGAACTGCACCCAGACACTTGCACACTCCATAGCTCCTCTATGGCTATCACCCGGCCTTCTGAACTGCACCCAGACACTTGCACACTCCATGGCTCCTCTTTATGGCTATCAGCCGGCCCTCAGAACTGCACCCAGTCACTTGCACACTCCATGGCTCCTCTATGATTATGAGCCGGCCCTCTGAACTGCACCCAGACACTTGCACACTCCATGGCTCCTCTATTGGTATCAGCCGGCCCTCTGAACTGCACCCAGACACTTGCACACTCCATGGCTCCTCTATGGGTATCAACCGGCCCTCTGAACTGCACCCAGACACTTGCACACTCCATGGCTCCTCTATGGCTATCAGCGGGCCTTCTGAACTGCACCCAGGCACTTGCCCACTCCATGGCTCCTCTTTATGGCTATCAGCCGGCCCTCTGAACTGGACCCAGACACTTGCACACTCCATGGCACCTCTATGGCTATCAACCGGCCCTCTGAACTGCACCCAGACACTTGCACACTCCATGGCTCCTCTTTATGGCTATCAGCAGGCTTTCTGAACTGCACCCAGACACTTGCACACTCAATGGCTCCTCTATGGCTATCAGCCGGCCTTCTGAACTACACCCAGACACTTACACACTCCATGGCTCCTCTATGGCTATGAGCCGACCCTCTGAACTGCACCCAGACACTTGCACACTCCATTGCTCCTCTATGGCTACGAGCCGACCCTCTGAACTGCACCCAGACACTTGCACACTCCATGGCTTCTCTATGGCTATGAGCCGACCCTCTGAACTGCACCCAGACACTTGCACACTCCATAGCTCCTCTTTATGGCTATCAGCCGGCCCTCTGAACTGCACCCAGACACTTGCACACTCCATGGCTCCTCTTTATGGCTATCAGCCGGCCCTCTGAACTGCAACCAGACACTTGCACACTCCATGGCTCCCCTATGGCTATCAGCCGGCCCTCTGAACTGCACCCAGACACTTGCACACTCCATGGCTCCTCTATGGCTATCAGCCGGCCTTCTGAACTGCACCCAGACACTTGCACACTCCATGGCTCCTCTATGGCTATCAGCCGGCCTTCTGAACTGCACCCAGACACTTGCACACTCCATGGCTCCTCTATGGCTATCAGCCGTCCCTCTGAACTGCACCCAGACACTTGCACACTCCATGGCTCCTCTTTATGGCTATCAGCCGGCCCTCTGAACTGCACCAAGACACTTGCACACTCCATGGCTCCTCTATGGCTATGAGCCAACCGTCTGAACTGCACGCAGACACTTGCACACTCCATGGCTCCTCTTTATGGATATCATCCGGCCCTCTGAACTGCACCCAGACACTTGCACACTCCATGGCTCCTCTATGGCTATGAGCCGGCCCTCTGAACTGCACCCAGACACTTGCACACTCCATGGCTCCTCTATGGCTATCAGCGGGCCCTCTGAACTGCACCCAGACACTTGCACACTCCCTGGCTCCTCTTTATGGATATCAGCCGGCCCTCTGAACTGCACCCAGACACTTGCACACTCCATGGCTCCTCTATGGCTATGAGCCGACCCTCTGAACTGCACCCAGACACTTGCACACTCCATGGCTCCTCTTTATGGATATCATCCGGCCCTCTGAACTGCACCCAGACACTTGCACACTCCATGGCTCCTCTATGGCTATCAGCCGGCCTTCTGAACTGCACCCAGACACTTGCACACTCTGTGGCTCCTCTATGGCTATCAGCCGGTCCTCTGAACTGCACCCAGACACTTGCACACTCCATGGCTCCTCTATGGGTATCAGCCGGCCTTCTGAACTGCACCCAGACACTTGCACACTCCATGGCTCCTCTATGGCTATCAGCGGGCCCTCTGAACTGCACCCAGACACTTGCACACTCCATGGCTCCTCTTTATGGATATCAGCCGGCCCTCTGAACTGCACCCAGACACTTGCATACTCCATGGCTCCTCTATGGCTATGAGCCGACCCTCTGAACTGCACCCAGACACTTGCACACTCCATGGCTCTTCTTTATGGCTATCAGCCGGCCCTCTGAACTGCACCCAGACACCTGCACACTCCATGGCCCCTCTATGGCTATCAACTGGCCCTCTGAACTGCACCCAGACACTTGCACACTCCATGGCTCCTCTTTATGGCTTTCTGCCGGCCCTCTGAACTGCACCCAGACACTTGCACACTCCATGGCTCCTCTTTATGGCTATCAGCCGGCCCTCTGAACTGCACCCAGACACTTGCACACTCCATGGCTCCTCTTTATGGGTATCATCCGGCCCTCTGAACTGCACCCAGACACTTGCACACTCCATGGCTCCTCTATGGCTATGAGCCGACCCTCTGAACTGCACCCAGACACTTGCACACTCCATGACACCTCTATGGCTATCACCCGGCCTTCTGAACTGCACCCAGACACTTGCACACTCCATGGCTCCTCTATGGCTATGAGCCGACCCTCTGAACTGCACCCAGACACTTGCACACACCATGGCACCTCTATGGCTATCACCCGGCCTTCTGAATGGCACCCAGACACTTGCACACTCCATGGCTTCTCTTTATGGCTATCAGACGGCCCTCTGAACTGCACCCAGACACTTGCACACTCCATGGCCCCTCTTTATGGCTATCAGCCAGCCCTCTGAACTGCACCCAGACACTTGCACACTCCATGGCTCCTCTATGGCTATCAGCCGGCCCTCTGAACTGCACCCAGACACTTGCACACTCCATGGCTCCTCTATGGGTATTAGCCGGCCCTCTGAACTGCACCCAGACACTTGCACACTCCATGGCTCCTCTATGGCTATGAGCTGACTCTCTGAACTGCACCCAGACACTTGCACACTCCATAGCTCCTCTATGGCTATCACCCGGCCTTCTGAACTGCACCCAGACACTTGCACACTCCATGGCTCCTCTTTATGGCTATCAGCCGGCCCTCAGAACTGCACCCAGTCACTTGCACACTCCATGGCTCCTCTATGATTATGAGCCGGCCCTCTGAACTGCACCCAGACACTTGCACACTCCATGGCTCCTCTATTGGTATCAGCCGGCCCCCTGAACTGCACCCAGACACTTGCACACTCCACGGCTCCTCTATGGGTATCAACCGGCCCTCTGAACTGCACCCAGACACTTGCACACTCCATTGCTCCTCTTTATGGCTATCAGCCGGCCCTCAGAACTGCACCCAGTCACTTGCACACTCCATGGCTCCTCTATGATTATGAGCCGGCCCTCTGAACTGCACCCAGACACTTGCACACTCCATGGCTCCTCTATTGGTATCAGTTGGCCCCTGAACTGCACCCAGACACTTGCACACTCCATGGCTCCTCTATGGGTATCAACTGGCCCTCTGAACTGCACCCAGACACTTGCACACTCCATGGCTACTCTACGGCTATCAGCGGGCCTTCTGAACTGCACCCAGGCAATTGCACACTCCATGGCCCCTCTTTATGGCTATCAGCCGGCCCTCTGAACTGGACCCAGACACTTGCACACTCCATGGCCCCTCTATGGCTATCAACCGGCCCTCTGAACTGCACCCAGACACTTGCACACTCCATGGCTCCTCTTTATGGCTATCAGCAGGCCTTCTGAACTGCACCCAGACACTTGCACACTCAATGGCTACTCTATGGCTATCAGCCGGCCTTCTGAACTACACCCAGACACTTACACACTCCATGGCTCCTCTATGGCTATGAGCCGACCCTCTGAACTGCACCCAGACACTTGCACACTCCATTGCTCCTCTATGGCTACGAGCCGACCCTCTGAACTGCACCCAGACACTTGCACACTCCAATACTCCTCTATGGCTATCAGCCGGCCCTCTGAACTGCACCCAGACACCTGCACACTCCATGGCTCCTCTATGGTTATCAGACGACACTCTGAACTGCACCCAGACACTTGCACACTCCATGGCTCCTCTATGGCTATGAGCCGGCCCTCTGAACTGCACCCAGACACTTGCACACTCCATGGCTCCTCTATGGCTATCAGCGGGCCTTCTGAACTGCACCCAGACACTTGCACACTCCATGGCTCCTCTTTATGAATATCAGCCGGCCCTCTGAACTGCACACAGACACTTGTACACTCCATGGCTCCTCTTTGGCTATGAGCCGACCCTCTGAACTGCACCCAGACACTTTCACACTCCATGGCTCCTCTATGGCTATCAGCGGGCCTTCTGAACTGCACCCAGACACTTGCACACTCCATGGGTCCTCTATGGGTATCAGCCGGCCCTCTGAACTGCACCCAGACACTTGCACACTCCATGGCTCCTCTATGGGTATCAGCCGACCCTCTGAACTGCACCCAGACACTCACACACTCCATGGCTCCTCTATGGCTATCAGCCGGCCCGCTGAACTGCACCCAGACACGCGCACACTCCATGGCTCCTCTATGGGTATCAGCCGACCCTATGAACTGCACCCAGACACTCGCACACTCCATGGCTCCTCTACGGGTATCAGCCGGCCCTCTGAACTGCACCCAGACACTCGCACACTCCATGGCTCCTCTTTATGGCTATCAGCCAGCCCTCTGAACTGCACCCAGACACTTGCACACTCCATGGCTCCTCTATGGCTATGAGCCGACCCTCTGAACTGCACCCAGACACTTGCACACTCCATGGCTCCTCTATGGCTATGAGCCAACCCTCTGAACTGCACCCAGACACTTGCACACTCCATGGCTCCTCTATGGCTATGAGCCGGCCTTCTGAACTGCACCCAGACACTTGCACACTCCATGGCTCCTCTATGGCTATCAGCTGGCCCTCTGAACTGCACACAGACACTTGCACACTCCATGGCTCCTCTATGGCTATCAGCCGGCCTTCTGAACTGCACCCAGACACTTGCACACTCCATGGCTCCTCTATGGCTATCAGCCGGCCTTCTGAACTGCACCCAGACACTTGCACACTCCATGGCTCCTCTATGGCTATCAGCCGGTCCTCTGAACTGCACCCAGACACTTGCACACTCCATGGCTCCTCTATTGCTATCAGCCGGCCCTCTGAACTGCACCCAGACACCTGCACACTCCATGGCTCCTCTATGGTTATCAGACGACACTCTGAACTGCACCCAGACACTTGCACACTCCATGGCTCCTCTATGGCTATGAGCCGGCCCTCTGAACTGCACCCAGACACTTGCACACTCCATGGCTCCTCTATGGCTATCAGCGGGCCCTCTGAACTGCACCCAGACACTTGCACACTCCATGGCTCCTCTTTATGGATATCAGCCGGCCCTCTGAACTGCACACAGACACTTGCACACTCCATGGCTCCTCTTTGGCTATGAGCTGACCCTCTGAACTGCACCCAGACACTTGCACACTCCATGGCTCCTCTATGGCTATCAGCGGGCCTTCTGAACTGCACCCAGACACTTGCACACTCCATGGCTCCTCTATGGGTATCAGCCGGCCCTCTGAACTGCACCCAGACACTTGCACACTCCATGGCTCCTCTATGGGTATTAGCCGACCCTCTGAACTGCACCCAGACACTCACACACTCCATGGCTCCTCTATGGCTATCAGCCGGCCCGCTGAACTGCACCCAGACACGCCCACACTCCATGGCTCCTCTATGGGTATCAGCCGACCCTATGAACTGCACCCAGACACTCGCACACTCCATGGCTCCTCTACGGGTATCAGCCGGCCCTCTGAACTGCACCCAGACACTCGCACACTCCATGGCTCCTCTTTATGGCTATCAGCCAGCCCTCTGAACTGCACCCAGACACTTGCACACTCCATGGCTCCTCTATGGCTATGAGCCGACCCTCTGAACTGCACCCAGACACTTGCACACTCCATGGCTCCTCTATGGCTATGAGCCAACCCTCTGAACTGCACCCAGACACTTGCACACTCCATGGCTCCTCTATGGCTATGAGCCGGCCTTCTGAACTGCACCCCGACACTTGCACACTCCATGGCTCCTCTATGGCTATGAGCCGGCCCTCTGAACTGCACCCAGACACTTGCACACTCCATGGCTCCTCTTTATGGATATGAGCCGGCCCTCTGAACTGCACCCCGACACTTGCACACTCCATGGCTCCTCTATGGCTATGAGCCGGCCCTCTGAACTGCACCCCGACACTTGCACACTCCATGGCTCCTCTATGGCTATCAGCGGGCCTTCTGAACTGCACCCAGACACTTGCACACTCCATGGCTCCTCTATGGGTATCAGCCGTCCCTCTGAACTGCACCCAGACACTTGCACACTCCATGGCTTCTCTTTATGGCTATCAGCCGGCCCTCTGAACTGCATCCAGACACTTGCACACTCCATGGCCCCTCTTTATGGCTATCAGCCGGCCCTCTGAACTGCACCCAGACACTTGCACACTCCATGGCTCCTCTATGGCTATCAGCCGGCCCTCTGAACTGCACCCAGACACTTGCACACTCCATGGCTCCTCTATGGGTATCAGCCGGCCCTCTGAACTGCACCCAGACACTTGCACACTCCATGGCTCCTCTATGGCTATCAGCCGGCCCTCAGAACTGCACCCAGTCACTTGCACACTCCATGGCTCCTCTATGATTATGAGCCGGCCCTCTGAACTGCACCCAGACACTTGCACACTCCATGTCTCCTCTATTGGTATCAGCCGGCCCTCTGAACTGCACCCAGACACTTGCACACTCCATGGCTCCTCTATGGCTATGAGCCGGCCCTCTGAACTGCACCCCGACACTTGCACACTCCATGGCTCCTCTATGGCTATCAGCGGGCCTTCTGAACTGCACCCAGACACTTGCACACTCCATGGCTCCTCTATGGGTATCAGCCGTCCCTCTGAACTGCACCCAGACACTTGCACACTCCATGGCTTCTCTTTATGGCTATCAGCCGGCCCTCTGAACTGCATCCAGACACTTGCACACTCCATGGCCCCTCTTTATGGCTATCAGCCGGCCCTCTGAACTGCACCCAGACACTTGCACACTCCATGGCTCCTCTATGGCTATCAGCCGGCCCTCAGAACTGCACCCAGTCACTTGCACACTCCATGGCTCCTCTATGATTATGAGCCGGCCCTCTGAACTGCACCCAGACACTTGCACACTCCAAGTCTCCTCTATTGGTATACGCCGGCCCTCTGAACTGCACCCAGACACTCGCACACTCCATGGCTCCTCTATGGGTATCAACCGGCCCTCTGAACTGCACCCAGACACTTGCACACTCCATGGCTCCTCTATGGCTATCAGCGGGCCTTCTGAACTGCACATAGACACTTGCACACTCCATGGCTCCTCTATGGCTAGGAGCCGACCCTCTGAACTGCACCCAGACACTTGCACACTGGCTCCTCTTTATGGCTATCAGCCGGCCCTCTGAACTGCACCCAGACACTTGCACACTCCATGGTCCTCTTTATGGCTATAAGCCGGCCTCTGAACTGCACCCAGACACTTGCACACTCCATGGCTCCTCTATGGCTATCAGCCGGCCCTCTGAACTGCACCCAGACACTTGCACACTCCATGGCTCCTCTATGACTATCAGCCGGCCCTCTGAACTGCACCCAGACACTTGCACACTCCATGGCTCCTCTATGGCTATCAGCCGGCCCTCTGAACTGCACCCAGACACTTGCGGCTCCTCTTTATGGCTATCAGCCGGCCCTCTGAACTGCACCCAGACACTTGCACACTCCATGGCCCCTCTATGGCTATCAACCGGCCCTCCGAACTGCACCCAGACACTTGCACACTCCATGTCTCCTCTTTATGGCTATCAGCAGGCCCTCTGAACTGCACCCAGACACTTGCACACTCCATGGCTCCTCTATGGCTATCAGCCGGCCTTCTGAACTACACCCAGACACTTACACACGCCATGGCTCCTCTATGGCTATGAGCCGACCCTCTGAACTGCACCCAGACACTTGCACACTCCATTGCTCCTCTATGGCTATGAGCCTACCCTCTGAACTGCACCCAGACACTTGCACACTCCATGGCTCCTCTATGGCTATGAGCCGACCCTCTGAACTGCACCCAGACACTTGCACACTCCATGGCTCCTCTATGGGTATCAACCGGCCCTCTGAACTGCACCCAGACACTTGCACACTCCATGGCTCCTCTATGGCTATCAGCGGGCCTTCTGAACTGCACATAGACACTTGCACACTCCATGGCTCCTCTATGGCTAGGAGCCGACCCTCTGAACTGCACCCAGACACTTGCACACTCCATGGCTCCTCTTTATGGCTATCAGCCGGCCCTCTGAACTGCACCCAGACACTTGCACGCTCCATGGCTCCTCTTTATGGCTATAAGCCGGCCTCTGAACTGCACCCAGACACTTGCACACTCCATGGCTCCTCTATGGCTATCAGCCGGCCCTCTGAACTGCACCCAGACACTTGCACACTCCATGGCTCCTCTATGACTATCAGCCGGCCCTCTGAACTGCACCCAGACACTTGCACACTCCATGGCTCCTCTATGGCTATCAGCCGGCCCTCTGAACTGCACCCAGACACTTGCGGCTCCTCTTTATGGCTATCAGCCGGCCCTCTGAACTGCACCCAGACACTTGCACACTCCATGGCCCCTCTATGGCTATCAACCGGCCCTCTGAACTGCACCCAGACACTTGCACACTCCATGTCTCCTCTTTATGGCTATCAGCAGGCCTTCTGAACTGCACCCAGACACTTGCACACTCCATGGCTCCTCTATGGCTATCAGCCGGCCTTCTGAACTACACCCAGACACTTACACACTCCATGTCTCCTCTATGGCTATGAGCCGACCCTCTGAACGGCACCCAGACACTTGCACACTCCATTGCTCCTCTATGGCTATGAGCCGACCCTCTGAACTGCACCCAGACACTTGCACACTCCATGGCTCCTCTATGGCTATGAGCCGACCCTCTGAACTGCACCCAGACACTTGCACACTCCATGGCTCCTCTATGGCTATCAGCCGGCCCTCTGAACTGCACCCAGACACTTGCACACTCCATGGCTCCTCTTTATGGATATCAGCCGGCCCTCTGAACTGCACCCAGACACTTGCACACTCCATGGCTCCTCTATGGCTATGAGCCGACCATCTGAACTGCACGCAGACACTTGCACACTCCATGGCTCCTCTTTATGGATATCAGCCGGCCCTCTGAACTGCACCCAGACACTTGCACACTCCATGGCTCCTCTATGGCTATGCGCCGACCCTCTGAACTGCACCCAGACACTTGCACACTCCAATGCTCCTCTATGGCTATCAGCCGGCCCTCTGAACTGCACCCAGACACCTGCACACTCCATGGCTCCTCTATGGTTATCAGACGACACTCTGAACTGCACCCAGACACTTGCACACTCCATGGCTCCTCTATGGCTATGAGCCGGCCCTCTGAACTGCACCCAGACACTTGCACACTCCATGGCTCCTCTATGGCTATCAGCGGGCCTTCTGAACTGCACCCAGACACTTGCACACTCCATGGCTCCTCTTTATGAATATCAGCCGGCCCTCTGAACTGCACACAGACACTTGCACACTCCATGGCTCCTCTTTGGCTATGAGCCGACCCTCTGAACTGCACCCAGACACTTGCACACTCCATGGCTCCTCTATGGCTATCAGCGGGCCTTCTGAACTGCACCCAGACACTTGCACACTCCATGGGTCCTCTATGGGTATCAGCCGGCCCTCTGAACTGCACCCAGACACTTGCACACTCCATGGCTCCACTATGGGTATCAGCCGACCCTCTGAACTGCACCCAGACACTCACACACTCCATGGCTCCTCTATGGCTATCAGCCGGCCCTCTGAACTGCACCCAGACACTTGCACACTCCATGGCTCCTCTTTATGGATATCAGCCGGCCCTCTGAACTGCACCCAGACACTTGCACACTCCATGGCTCCTCTATGGCTATGAGCCGACCATCTGAACTGCACGCAGACACTTGCACACTCCATGGCTCCTCTTTATGGATATCAGCCGGCCCTCTGAACTGCACCCAGACACTTGCACACTCCATGGCTCCTCTATGGCTATGCGCCGACCCTCTGAACTGCACCCAGACACTTGCACACTCCAATGCTCCTCTATGGCTATCAGCCGGCCCTCTGAACTGCACCCAGACACCTGCACACTCCATGGCTCCTCTATGGTTATCAGACGACACTCTGAACTGCACCCAGACACTTGCACACTCCATGGCTCCTCTATGGCTATGAGCCGGCCCTCTGAACTGCACCCAGACACTTGCACACTCCATGGCTCCTCTATGGCTATCAGCGGGCCTTCTGAACTGCACCCAGACACTTGCACACTCCATGGCTCCTCTTTATGAATATCAGCCGGCCCTCTGAACTGCACACAGACACTTGCACACTCCATGGCTCCTCTTTGGCTATGAGCCGACCCTCTGAACTGCACACAGACACTTGCACACTCCATGGCTCCTCTATGGCTATCAGCGGGCCTTCTGAACTGCACCCAGACACTTGCACACTCCATGGGTCCTCTATGGGTATCAGCCGGCCCTCTGAACTGCACCCAGACACTTGCACACTCCATGGCTCCTCTATGGGTATCAGCCGACCCTCTGAACTGCACCCAGACACTCACACACTCCATGGCTCCTCTATGGCTATCAGCC
This sequence comes from Ambystoma mexicanum, assembly GCF_040938575.1. NCBI lineage: Eukaryota > Metazoa > Chordata > Amphibia > Caudata > Ambystomatidae > Ambystoma > Ambystoma mexicanum. The sequence goes on from NC_090939.1 coordinate 29,677,651, forward strand.
GGCCCGCTGAACTGCACCCAGACACGCGCACACTCCATGGCTCCTCTATGGGTATCAGCCGACCCTATGAACTGCACCCAGACACTCGCACACTCCATGGCTCCTCTACGGGTATCAGCCGGCCCTCTGAACTGCACCCAGACACTCGCACACTCCATGGCTCCTCTTTATGGCTATCAGCCAGCCCTCTGAACTGCACCCAGACACTCGCACACTCCATGGCTCCTCTATGGCTATGAGCCGACCCTCTGAACTGCACCCAGACACTTGCACACTCCATGGCTCCTCTATGGCTATGAGCCAACCCACTGAACTGCACCCAGACACTTGCACACTCCATGGCTCCTCTATGGCTATAAGCCGGCCTTCTGAACTGCACCCAGACACTTGCACACTCCATGGCTCCTCTATGGCTATCAGCTGGCCCTCTGAACTGCACACAGACACTTGCACACTCCATGGCTCCTCTATGGCTATCAGCCGGCCTTCTGAACTGCACCCAGACACTTGCACACTCCATGGCTCCTCTATGGCTATCAGCCGGCCTTCTGAACTGCACCCAGACATTTGCACACTCCATGGCTCCTCTATGGCTATCAGCCGGTCCTCTGAACTGCACCCAGACACTTGCACACTCCATGGCTCCTCTATGGCTATCAGCCGGCCCTCTGAACTGCACCCAGACACCTGCACACTCCATGGCTCCTCTATGGTTATCAGACGACACTCTGAACTGCACCCAGACACTTGCACACTCCATGGCTCCTCTATGGCTATGAGCCGGCCCTCTGAACTGCACCCAGACACTTGCACACTCCATGGCTCCTCTATGGCTATCAGCGGGCCCTCTGAACTGCACCCAGACACTTGCACACTCCATGGCTCCTCTTTATGGATATCAGCCGGCCCTCTGAACTGCACACAGACACTTGCACACTCCATGGCTCCTCTTTGGCTATGAGCTGACCCTCTGAACTGCACCCAGACACTTGCACACTCCATGGCTCCTCTATGGCTATCAGCGGGCCTTCTGAACTGCACCCAGACACTTGCACACTCCATGGCTCCTCTATGGGTATCAGCCGGCCCTCTGAACTGCACCCAGACACTTGCACACTCCATGGCTCCTCTATGGGTATCAGCCGACCCTCTGAACTGCACCCAGACACTCACACACTCCATGGCTCCTCTATGGCTATCAGCCGGCCCGCTGAACTGCACCCAGACACGCCCACACTCCATGGCTCCTCTATGGGTATCAGCCGACCCTATGAACTGCACCCAGACACTCGCACACTCCATGGCTCCTCTACGGGTATCAGCCGGCCCTCTGAACTGCACCCAGACACTCGCACACTCCATGGCTCCTCTTTATGGCTATCAGCCAGCCCTCTGAACTGCACCCAGACACTTGCACACTCCATGGCTCCTCTATGGCTATGAGCCGACCCTCTGAACTGCACCCAGACACTTGCACACTCCATGGCTCCTCTATGGCTATGAGCCAACCCTCTGAACTGCACCCAGACACTTGCACACTCCATGGCTCCTCTATGGCTATGAGCCGGCCTTCTGAACTGCACCCAGACACTTGCACACTCCATGGCTCCTCTATGGCTATCAGCTGGCCCTCTGAACTGCACACAGACACTTGCACACTCCATGGCTCCTCTATGGCTGTCAGCCGGCCTTCTGAACTGCACCCAGACACTTGCACACTCCATGGCTCCTCTATGGCTATCAGCTGGCCTTCTGAACTGCACCCAGACACTTGCACACTCCATGGCTCCTCTATGGCTATCAGCCGGTCCTCTGAACTGCACCCAGACACTTGCACACTCCATGGCTCCTCTATGGGTATCAGCCGGCCTTCTGAACTGCACCCAGACACTTGCACACTCCATGGCTCCTCTATGGCTATCAGCGGGCCCTCTGAACTGCACCCAGACACTTGCACACTCCATGGCTCCTCTTTATGGATATCAGCCGGCCCTCTGAACTGCACCCAGACACTTGCATACTCCATGGCTCCTCTATGGCTATGAGCCGACCCTCTGAACTGCACCCAGACACTTGCACACTCCATGGCTCTTCTTTATGGCTATCAGCCGGCCCTCTGAACTGCACCCAGACACCTGCACACTCCATGGCCCCTCTATGGCTATCAACCGGCCCTCTGAACTGCACCCAGACACTTGCACACTCCATGGCTCCTCTTTATGGCTTTCTGCCGGCCCTCTGAACTGCACCCAGACACTTGCACACTCCATGGCTCCTCTTTATGGCTATCAGCCGGCCCTCTGAACTGCACCCAGACACTTGCACACTCCATGGCTCCTCTTTATGGGTATCAGCCGGCCCTCTGAACTGCACCCAGACACTTGCACACTCCATGGCTCCTCTATGGCTATGAGCCGACCCTCTGAACTGCACCCAGACACTTGCACACTCCATGGCACCTCTATGGCTATCACCCGGCCTTCTGAACTGCACCCAGACACTTGCACACTCCATGGCTCCTCTATGGCTATGAGCCGACCCTCTGAACTGCACCCAGACACTTGCACACACCATGGCACCTCTTTGGCTATCACCCGGCCTTCTGAACGGCACCCGGACACTTGCACACTCCATGGCTTCTCTTTATGGCTATCAGCCGGCCCTCTGAACTGCACCCAGACACTTGCACACTCCATGGCCCCTCTTTATGGCTATCAGCCAGCCCTCTGAACTGCACCCAGACACTTGCACACTCCATGGCTCCTCTATGGCTATCAGCCGGCCCTCTGAACTGCACCCAGACACTTGCACCCTCCATGGCTCCTCTATGGGTATTAGCCGGCCCTCTGAACTGCACCCAGACATTTGCACACTCCATGGCTCCTCTATGGCTATGAGCTGACCCTCTGAACTGCACCCAGACACTTGCACACTCCATAGCTCCTCTATGGCTATCACCCGGCCTTCTGAACTGCACCCAGACACTTGCACACTCCATGGCTCCTCTTTATGGCTATCAGCCGGCCCTCAGAACTGCACCCAGTCACTTGCACACTCCATGGCTCCTCTATGATTATGAGCCGGCCCTCTGAACTGCACCCAGACACTTGCACACTCCATGGCTCCTCTATTGGTATCAGCCGGCCCTCTGAACTGCACCCAGACACTTGCACACTCCATGGCTCCTCTATGGGTATCAACCGGCCCTCTGAACTGCACCCAGACACTTGCACACTCCATGGCTCCTCTATGGCTATCAGCGGGCCTTCTGAACTGCACCCAGGCACTTGCCCACTCCATGGCTCCTCTTTATGGCTATCAGCCGGCCCTCTGAACTGGACCCAGACACTTGCACACTCCATGGCACCTCTATGGCTATCAACCGGCCCTCTGAACTGCACCCAGACACTTGCACACTCCATGGCTCCTCTTTATGGCTATCAGCAGGCTTTCTGAACTGCACCCAGACACTTGCACACTCAATGGCTCCTCTATGGCTATCAGCCGGCCTTCTGAACTAGACCCAGACACTTACACACTCCATGGCTCCTCTATGGCTATGAGCCGACCCTCTGAACTGCTCCCAGACACTTGCACCCTCCATGGCTCCTCTATGGCTATGAGCCGGCCTTCTGAACTGCACCCAGACACTTGCACACTCCATGGCTCCTCTATGGCTATCAGCTGGCCCTCTGAACTGCACACAGACACTTGCACACTCCATGGCTCCTCTATGGCTATCAGCCGGCCTTCTGAACTGCACCCAGACACTTGCACACTCCATGGCTCCTTTATGGCTATCAGCCGGCCTTCTGAACTGCACCTAGACACTTGCACACTCCATGGCTCCTCTATGGCTATCAGCCGGTCCTCTGAACTGCACCCAGACACTTGCACACTCCATGGCTCCTCTATGGCTATCAGCCGGCCCTCTGAACTGCACCTAGACACCTGCACACTCCATGGCTCCTCTATGGTTATCAGACAACACTCTGAACTGCACCCAGACACTTGCACACTCCATGGCTCCTCTATGGCTATGAGCCGGCCCTCTGAACTGCACCCAGACACTTGCACACTCCATGGCTCCTCTATGGCTATCAGCGGGCCCTCTGAACTGCACCCAGACACTTGCACACTCCATGGCTCCTCTTTATGGATATCAGCCGGCCCTCTGAACTGCACACAGACACTTGCATACTCCATGGCTCCTCTATGCCTATGAGCCGACCCTCTGAACTGCACCCAGACACTTGCACACTCCATGGCTCTTCTTTATGGCTATCAGCCGGCCCTCTGAACTGCACCCAGACACCTGCACACTCCATGGCCCCTCTATGGCTATCAACCGGCCCTCTGAACTGCACCCAGACACTTGCACACTCCATGGCTCCTCTTTATGGCTTTCTGCCGGCCCTCTGAACTGCACCCAGACACTTGCACACTCCATGGCTCCTCTTTATGGCTATCAGCCGGCCCTCTGAACTGCACCCAGACACTTGCACACTCCATGGCTCCTCTTTATGGGTATCAGCGGGCCCTCTGAACTGCACCCAGACACTTGCACACTCCATGGCTCCTCTATGGCTATGAGCCGACCCTCTGAACTGCACCCAGACACTTGCACACTCCATGGCACCTCTATGGCTATCACCCGGCCTTCTGAACTGCACCCAGACACTTGCACACTCCATGGCTCCTCTATGGCTATGAGCCGACCCTCTGAACTGCACCCAGACACTTGCACACACCATGGCACCTCTTTGGCTATCACCCGGCCTTCTGAACGGCACCCGGACACTTGCACACTCCATGGCTTCTCTTTATGGCTATCAGTCGGCCCTCTGAACTGCACCCAGACACTTGCACACTCCATGGCCCCTCTTTATGGCTATCAACCAGCCCTCTGAACTGCACCCAGACACTTGCACACTCCATGGCTCCTCTATGGCTATCAGCCGGCCCTCTGAACTGCACCCAGACACTTGCACACTCCATGGCTCCTCTATGGGTATTAGCCGGCCCTCTGAACTGCACCCAGACATTTGCACACTCCATGGCTCCTCTATGGCTATGAGCTGACCCTCTGAACTGCACCCAGACACTTGCACACTCCATAGCTCCTCTATGGCTATCACCCGGCCTTCTGAACTGCACCCAGACACTTGCACACTCCATGGCTCCTCTTTATGGCTATCAGCCGGCCCTCAGAACTGCACCCAGTCACTTGCACACTCCATGGCTCCTCTATGATTATGAGCCGGCCCTCTGAACTGCACCCAGACACTTGCACACTCCATGGCTCCTCTATTGGTATCAGCCGGCCCTCTGAACTGCACCCAGACACTTGCACACTCCATGGCTCCTCTATGGGTATCAACCGGCCCTCTGAACTGCACCCAGACACTTGCACACTCCATGGCTCCTCTATGGCTATCAGCGGGCCTTCTGAACTGCACCCAGGCACTTGCCCACTCCATGGCTCCTCTTTATGGCTATCAGCCGGCCCTCTGAACTGGACCCAGACACTTGCACACTCCATGGCACCTCTATGGCTATCAACCGGCCCTCTGAACTGCACCCAGACACTTGCACACTCCATGGCTCCTCTTTATGGCTATCAGCAGGCTTTCTGAACTGCACCCAGACACTTGCACACTCAATGGCTCCTCTATGGCTATCAGCCGGCCTTCTGAACTACACCCAGACACTTACACACTCCATGGCTCCTCTATGGCTATGAGCCGACCCTCTGAACTGCACCCAGACACTTGCACACTCCATTGCTCCTCTATGGCTACGAGCCGACCCTCTGAACTGCACCCAGACACTTGCACACTCCATGGCTTCTCTATGGCTATGAGCCGACCCTCTGAACTGCACCCAGACACTTGCACACTCCATAGCTCCTCTTTATGGCTATCAGCCGGCCCTCTGAACTGCACCCAGACACTTGCACACTCCATGGCTCCTCTTTATGGCTATCAGCCGGCCCTCTGAACTGCAACCAGACACTTGCACACTCCATGGCTCCCCTATGGCTATCAGCCGGCCCTCTGAACTGCACCCAGACACTTGCACACTCCATGGCTCCTCTATGGCTATCAGCCGGCCTTCTGAACTGCACCCAGACACTTGCACACTCCATGGCTCCTCTATGGCTATCAGCCGGCCTTCTGAACTGCACCCAGACACTTGCACACTCCATGGCTCCTCTATGGCTATCAGCCGTCCCTCTGAACTGCACCCAGACACTTGCACACTCCATGGCTCCTCTTTATGGCTATCAGCCGGCCCTCTGAACTGCACCCAGACACTTGCACACTCCATGGCTCCTCTATGGCTATGAGCCAACCGTCTGAACTGCACGCAGACACTTGCACACTCCATGGCTCCTCTTTATGGATATCATCCGGCCCTCTGAACTGCACCCAGACACTTGCACACTCCATGGCTCCTCTATGGCTATGAGCCGGCCCTCTGAACTGCACCCAGACACTTGCACACTCCATGGCTCCTCTATGGCTATCAGCGGGCCCTCTGAACTGCACCCAGACACTTGCACACTCCCTGGCTCCTCTTTATGGATATCAGCCGGCCCTCTGAACTGCACCCAGACACTTGCACACTCCATGGCTCCTCTATGGCTATGAGCCGACCCTCTGAACTGCACCCAGACACTTGCACACTCCATGGCTCCTCTTTATGGATATCATCCGGCCCTCTGAACTGCACCCAGACACTTGCACACTCCATGGCTCCTCTATGGCTATCAGCCGGCCTTCTGAACTGCACCCAGACACTTGCACACTCTGTGGCTCCTCTATGGCTATCAGCCGGTCCTCTGAACTGCACCCAGACACTTGCACACTCCATGGCTCCTCTATGGGTATCAGCCGGCCTTCTGAACTGCACCCAGACACTTGCACACTCCATGGCTCCTCTATGGCTATCAGCGGGCCCTCTGAACTGCACCCAGACACTTGCACACTCCATGGCTCCTCTATGGCTATCAGCCGGCCTTCTGAACTGCACCCAGACACTTGCACACTCCATGGCTCCTCTATGGCTATCAGCCGGTCCTCTGAACTGCACCCAGACACTTGCACACTCCATGGCTCCTCTATGGGTATCAGCCGGCCTTCTGAACTGCACCCAGACACTTGCACACTCCAAGGCTCCTCTATGGCTATCAGCGGGCCCTCTGAACTGCACCCAGACACTTGCACACTCCATGGCTCCTCTTTATGGATATCAGCCGGCCCTCTGAACTGCACCCAGACACTTGCATACTCCATGGCTCCTCTATGGCTATGAGCCGACCCTCTGAACTGCACCCAGACACTTGCACACTCCATGGCTCTTCTTTATGGCTATCAGCCGGCCCTCTGAACTGCACCCAGACACCTGCACACTCCATGGCCCCTCTATGGCTATCAACCGGCCCTCTGAACTGCACCCAGACACTTGCACACTCCATGGCTCCTCTTTATGGCTTTCAGCCGGCCCTCTGAACTGCACCCAGACACTTGCACACTCCATGGCTCCTCTTTATGGGTATCAGCGGGCCCTCTGAACTGCACCCAGACACTTGCACACTCCATGGCTCCTCTATGGCTATGAGCCGACCCTCTGAACTGCACCCAGACACTTGCACACTCCATGGCACCTCTATGGCTATCACCCGGCCTTCTGAACTGCACCCAGACACTTGCACACTCCATGGCTCCTCTATGGCTATGAGCAGACCCTCTGAACTGCACCCAGACACTTGCACACACCATGGCACCTCTTTGGCTATCACCCGGCCTTCTGAACGGCACCCGGACACTTGCACACTCCATGGCTTCTCTTTATGGCTATCAGTCGGCCCTCTGAACTGCACCCAGACACTTGCACACTCCATGGCCCCTCTTTATGGCTATCAACCAGCCCTCTGAACTGCACCCAGACACTTGCACACTCCATGGCTCCTCTATGGCTATCAGCCGGCCCTCTGAACTGCACCCAGACACTTGCACACTCCATGGCTCCTCTATGGGTATTAGCCGGCCCTCTGAACTGCACCCAGACATTTGCACACTCCATGGCTCCTCTATGGCTATGAGCTGACCCTCTGAACTGCACCCAGACACTTGCACACTCCATAGCTCCTCTATGGCTATCACCCGGCCTTCTGAACTGCACCCAGACACTTGCACACTCCATGGCTCCTCTTTATGGCTATCAGCCGGCCCTCAGAACTGCACCCAGTCACTTGCACACTCCATGGCTCCTCTATGATTATGAGCCGGCCCTCTGAACTGCACCCAGACACTTGCACACTCCATGGCTCCTCTATTGGTATCAGCCGGCCCTCTGAACTGCACCCAGACACTTGCACACTCCATGGCTCCTCTATGGGTATCAACCGGCCCTCTGAACTGCACCCAGACACTTGCACACTCCATGGCTCCTCTATGGCTATCAGCGGGCCTTCTGAACTGCACCCAGGCACTTGCCCACTCCATGGCTCCTCTTTATGGCTATCAGCCGGCCCTCTGAACTGGACCCAGACACTTGCACACTCCATGGCACCTCTATGGCTATCAACCGGCCCTCTGAACTGCACCCAGACACTTGCACACTCCATGGCTCCTCTTTATGGCTATCAGCAGGCTTTCTGAACTGCACCCAGACACTTGCACACTCAATGGCTCCTCTATGGCTATCAGCCGGCCTTCTGAACTACACCCAGACACTTACACACTCCATGGCTCCTCTATGGCTATGAGCCGACCCTCTGAACTGCACCCAGACACTTGCACACTCCATTGCTCCTCTATGGCTACGAGCCGACCCTCTGAACTGCACCCAGACACTTGCACACTCCATGGCTTCTCTATGGCTATGAGCCGACCCTCTGAACTGCACCCAGACACTTGCACACTCCATAGCTCCTCTTTATGGCTATCAGCCGGCCCTCTGAACTGCACCCAGACACTTGCACACTCCATGGCTCCTCTTTATGGCTATCAGCCGGCCCTCTGAACTGCAACCAGACACTTGCACACTCCATGGCTCCCCTATGGCTATCAGCCGGCCCTCTGAACTGCACCCAGACACTTGCACACTCCATGGCTCCTCTATGGCTATCAGCCGGCCTTCTGAACTGCACCCAGACACTTGCACACTCCATGGCTCCTCTATGGCTATCAGCCGGCCTTCTGAACTGCACCCAGACACTTGCACACTCCATGGCTCCTCTATGGCTATCAGCCGTCCCTCTGAACTGCACCCAGACACTTGCACACTCCATGGCTCCTCTTTATGGCTATCAGCCGGCCCTCTGAACTGCACCAAGACACTTGCACACTCCATGGCTCCTCTATGGCTATGAGCCAACCGTCTGAACTGCACGCAGACACTTGCACACTCCATGGCTCCTCTTTATGGATATCATCCGGCCCTCTGAACTGCACCCAGACACTTGCACACTCCATGGCTCCTCTATGGCTATGAGCCGGCCCTCTGAACTGCACCCAGACACTTGCACACTCCATGGCTCCTCTATGGCTATCAGCGGGCCCTCTGAACTGCACCCAGACACTTGCACACTCCCTGGCTCCTCTTTATGGATATCAGCCGGCCCTCTGAACTGCACCCAGACACTTGCACACTCCATGGCTCCTCTATGGCTATGAGCCGACCCTCTGAACTGCACCCAGACACTTGCACACTCCATGGCTCCTCTTTATGGATATCATCCGGCCCTCTGAACTGCACCCAGACACTTGCACACTCCATGGCTCCTCTATGGCTATCAGCCGGCCTTCTGAACTGCACCCAGACACTTGCACACTCTGTGGCTCCTCTATGGCTATCAGCCGGTCCTCTGAACTGCACCCAGACACTTGCACACTCCATGGCTCCTCTATGGGTATCAGCCGGCCTTCTGAACTGCACCCAGACACTTGCACACTCCATGGCTCCTCTATGGCTATCAGCGGGCCCTCTGAACTGCACCCAGACACTTGCACACTCCATGGCTCCTCTTTATGGATATCAGCCGGCCCTCTGAACTGCACCCAGACACTTGCATACTCCATGGCTCCTCTATGGCTATGAGCCGACCCTCTGAACTGCACCCAGACACTTGCACACTCCATGGCTCTTCTTTATGGCTATCAGCCGGCCCTCTGAACTGCACCCAGACACCTGCACACTCCATGGCCCCTCTATGGCTATCAACTGGCCCTCTGAACTGCACCCAGACACTTGCACACTCCATGGCTCCTCTTTATGGCTTTCTGCCGGCCCTCTGAACTGCACCCAGACACTTGCACACTCCATGGCTCCTCTTTATGGCTATCAGCCGGCCCTCTGAACTGCACCCAGACACTTGCACACTCCATGGCTCCTCTTTATGGGTATCATCCGGCCCTCTGAACTGCACCCAGACACTTGCACACTCCATGGCTCCTCTATGGCTATGAGCCGACCCTCTGAACTGCACCCAGACACTTGCACACTCCATGACACCTCTATGGCTATCACCCGGCCTTCTGAACTGCACCCAGACACTTGCACACTCCATGGCTCCTCTATGGCTATGAGCCGACCCTCTGAACTGCACCCAGACACTTGCACACACCATGGCACCTCTATGGCTATCACCCGGCCTTCTGAATGGCACCCAGACACTTGCACACTCCATGGCTTCTCTTTATGGCTATCAGACGGCCCTCTGAACTGCACCCAGACACTTGCACACTCCATGGCCCCTCTTTATGGCTATCAGCCAGCCCTCTGAACTGCACCCAGACACTTGCACACTCCATGGCTCCTCTATGGCTATCAGCCGGCCCTCTGAACTGCACCCAGACACTTGCACACTCCATGGCTCCTCTATGGGTATTAGCCGGCCCTCTGAACTGCACCCAGACACTTGCACACTCCATGGCTCCTCTATGGCTATGAGCTGACTCTCTGAACTGCACCCAGACACTTGCACACTCCATAGCTCCTCTATGGCTATCACCCGGCCTTCTGAACAGCACCCAGACACTTGCACACTCCATGGCTCCTCTTTATGGCTATCAGCCGGCCCTCAGAACTGCACCCAGTCACTTGCACACTCCATGGCTCCTCTATGATTATGAGCCGGCCCTCTGAACTGCACCCAGACACTTGCACACTCCATGGCTCCTCTATTGGTATCAGCCGGCCCCCTGAACTGCACCCAGACACTTGCACACTCCACGGCTCCTCTATGGGTATCAACCGGCCCTCTGAACTGCACCCAGACACTTGCACACTCCATTGCTCCTCTTTATGGCTATCAGCCGGCCCTCAGAACTGCACCCAGTCACTTGCACACTCCATGGCTCCTCTATGATTATGAGCCGGCCCTCTGAACTGCACCCAGACACTTGCACACTCCATGGCTCCTCTATTGGTATCAGTTGGCCCCTGAACTGCACCCAGACACTTGCACACTCCATGGCTCCTCTATGGGTATCAACTGGCCCTCTGAACTGCACCCAGACACTTGCACACTCCATGGCTACTCTACGGCTATCAGCGGGCCTTCTGAACTGCACCCAGGCAATTGCACACTCCATGGCCCCTCTTTATGGCTATCAGCCGGCCCTCTGAACTGGACCCAGACACTTGCACACTCCATGGCCCCTCTATGGCTATCAACCGGCCCTCTGAACTGCACCCAGACACTTGCACACTCCATGGCTCCTCTTTATGGCTATCAGCAGGCCTTCTGAACTGCACCCAGACACTTGCACACTCAATGGCTACTCTATGGCTATCAGCCGGCCTTCTGAACTACACCCAGACACTTACACACTCCATGGCTCCTCTATGGCTATGAGCCGACCCTCTGAACTGCACCCAGACACTTGCACACTCCATTGCTCCTCTATGGCTACGAGCCGACCCTCTGAACTGCACCCAGACACTTGCACACTCCATGGCTTCTCTATGGCTATGAGCCGACCATCTGAACTGCACCCAGACACTTGCACACTCCATGGATCCTCTTTATGGCTATCAGCCGGCCCTCTGAACTGCACCCAGACACTTGCACACTCCATGGCTCCTCTATGGCTATCAGCCGGCCCTCTGAACTGCACCCAGACACTTGCACACTCCATGGCTCCTCTATGGCTATCAGCCGGCCTTCTGAACTGCACCCAGACACTTGCACACTCCATGGCTCCTCTATGGCTATCAGCCGGCCTTCTGAACTGCACCCAGACACTTGCACACTCCATGGCTCCTCTATGGCTATCAGCCGTCCCTCTGAACTGCACCCAGACACTTGCACACTCCATGGCTCCTCTTTATGGCTATCAGCCGGCCCTCTGAACTGCACCCAGACACTTGCACACTCCATGGCTCCTCTATGGCTATGAGCCAACCGTCTGAACTGCACGCAGACACTTGCACACTCCATGGCTCCTCTTTATGGATATCATCTGGCCCTCTGAACTGCACCCAGACACTTGCACACTCCATGGCTCCTCTATGGCTATCAGCGGGCCCTCTGAACTGCACCCAGACACTTGCACACTCCATGGCTCCTCTTTATGGATATCAGCCGGCCCTCTGAACTGCACCCAGACACTTGCACACTCCATGGCTCCTCTATGGCTATGAGCCGACCCTCTGAACTGCACCCAGACACTTGCACACTCCATGGCTCCTCTATGGCTATCAGTGGGCCTTCTGAACTGCACCCAGACACTTGCACACTCCATGGCTCCTCTATGGGTATCAGCCGGCCCTCTGAACTGCACCCAGACACTTGCACACTCCATGGCTCCTCTATGGGTATCAGCCGACCCTCTGAACTGCACCCAGACACTCACACACTCCATGGCTCCTCTATGGCTATCAGCCGGCCCGCTGAACTGCACCCAGACACTCGCACACTCCATGGCTCCTCTATGGGTATCAGCCGACCCTATGAACTGCACCCAGACACTCGCACACTCCATGGCTCCTCTATGGGTATCAGCCGGCCCTCTGAACTGCACCCAGACACTTGCACACACCATGGCTCCTCTATGGCTATCAGCCGGCCCTCTGAACTGCTCCCAGACACTTGCACACTCCATGGCTCCTCTATGGCTATCAGCCAGCCTTCTGAACTGCACCCAGACACTTGCACACTCAATGGCTCCTCTATGGCTATCAGCCGGCCTTCTGAACTGCACCCAGACACTTGCACACTCCATGGCTCCTCTATGGCTATCAGCCGGCCCTCTGAACTGCACCCAGACACTTGCACACTCCATGGCTCCTCTTTATGGCTATCAGCCGGCCCTCTGAACTGCACCCAGACACTTGCACACTCCATGGCTATCTATGGCTATGAGCCGACCGTCTGAACTGCACGAAGACACTTGCACACTCCATGGCTCCTCATTATGGATATCAGCCGGCCCTCTGAACTGCACCCAGACACTTGCACACTCCATGGCTCCTCTATGGTTATCAGACGACACTCTGAACTGCACCCAGACACTTGCACACTCCATGGCTCCTCTATGGCTATGAGCCGGCCCTCTGAACTGCACCCAGACACTTGCACACTCCATGGCTCCTCTTTATGGATATCAGCCGGCCCTCTGAACTGCACCCAGACACTTGCACACTCCATGGCTCCTCTATGGCTATGAGACGGCCCTCTGAACTGCACCCAGACACTTGCACACTCCATGGCTCCTCTATGGCTATCAGCCGGCCCTCTGAACTGCACCCAGACACTTGCACACTCCATGGCTCCTCTATGGCTATCAGCCGGCCCTCTGAACTGCACCCAGACACTTGCACACTCCATGGCTCCTCTATGGGTATCAGCCGGCCCTCTGAACTGCACCCAGACACTTGCACACTCCATGGCTCCTCTATGGCTATCAGCCGACCCTCTGAACTGCACCCAGACACTTGCACACTCCATAGCTCCTCTATGGCTATTACCCGGCCTTCTGAACTGCACCCAGACACTTGCACACTCCATGGATCCTCTTACTTGCACACTCCATGGCTCCTCTTTATGGCTATCAGCCGGCCCTCAGAACTGCACCCAGTCACTTGCACACTCCATGGCTCCTCTATGATTATGAGCCGGCCCTCTGAACTGCACCCAGACACTTGCACACTCCATGGCTCCTCTATTGGTATCAGCCGGCCCTCTGAACTGCACCCAGACACTTGCACACTCTATGGCTCCTCTATGGGTATCAACCGGCCCTCTGAACTGCACCCAGACACTTGCACACTCCATGGCTCCTCTATGGCTATCAGCGGGCCTTCTGAACTGCACCCAGACACTTGCACACTCCATGGCTCCTCTATGGCTATCAGCCGGCCTTCTGAACTACACCCAGACACTTACACACTCCATGGCTCCTCTTTATGGCTATCAGCCGGCCCTCTGAACTGCACCCAGACACTTGCACACTCCATGGCTCCTCTATGGCTATCAGCCGGCCCTCTGAACTGCACCCAGACACATTCACACTCCATGCCTCCTCTATGGGTATCAGCCGGCCCTCTGAACTGGACCCAGACACTTGCACACTCCATGGCTCCTCTATGGCTATGAGCCGACCCTCTGAACTGCACCCAGACACTTGCACACTCCATGGCTCCTCTTTATGTCTATCAGCCGGCCCTCTGAACTGCACCAGACACGTGCACACTCCATGGCTCCTCTTTATGGCTATAAGCCGGCCCTCTGAACTGCACCCAGACACTTGCACACTCCATGGCTCCTCTATGGCTGTCAGCCGGCCCTCTGAACTGCACCCAGACACTTGCACACTCCATGGCTCCTCTATGGCTATCAGCCGGCCCTCTGAACTGCACCCAGACACTTGCACACTCCATGGCTCCTCTATGGCTATTAGTCGGCCCTCTGAACTGCACCCAGACACTTGCGGCTCCTCTTTATGGCTATCAGCCGGCCCTCTGAACTGCACCCAGACACTTGCACACTCCATGTCCCCTCTATGGCTATCAGCCAGCCCTCTGAACTGCACCCAGACACTTGCACACTCCATGGCTCCTCTTTATGGCTATCAGCTGGCCCTCTGAACTGCACCCAGACACTTGCACACTCCATGGCTCCTCTATGGCTATCAGCCGGCCCACTGAACTGCACCCAGACACTTGCACACTCCATGGCTCCTCTATGGCTATCAGCCGGCCCTCTGAACTGCACCCAGACACTTTCACACTCCATGCCTCCTCTATGGGTATCAGCCGGCCTTCTGAACTGCACCCAGACACTTGCACACTCCATGGCTCCTCTATGGGTATCAGTCGGCCTTCTGAACTGCACCCAGACACTTGCACACTCTATGGCTCCTCTATGGGTATCAACCGGCCCTCTGAACTGCACCCAGACACTTGCACACTCCATGGCTCCTCTATGGCTATCAGCGGGCCTTCTGAACTGCACCCAGACACTTGCACACTCCATGGCTCCTCTATGGCTATCAGCCGGCCTTCTGAACTACACCCAGACACTTACACACTCCATGGCTCCTCTTTATGGCTATCAGCCGGCCCTCTGAACTGCACCCAGACACTTGCACACTCCATGGCTCCTCTATGGCTATCAGCCGGCCCTCTGAACTGCACCCAGACACATTCACACTCCATGCCTCCTCTATGGGTATCAGCCGGCCCTCTGAACTGGACCCAGACACTTGCACACTCCATGGCTCCTCTATGGCTATGAGCCGACCCTCTGAACTGCACCCAGACACTTGCACACTCCATGGCTCCTCTTTATGTCTATCAGCCGGCCCTCTGAACTGCACCAGACACGTGCACACTCCATGGCTCCTCTTTATGGCTATAAGCCGGCCCTCTGAACTGCACCCAGACACTTGCACACTCCATGGCTCCTCTATGGCTGTCAGCCGGCCCTCTGAACTGCACCCAGACACTTGCACACTCCATGGCTCCTCTATGGCTATCAGCCGGCCCTCTGAACTGCACCCAGACACTTGCACACTCCATGGCTCCTCTATGGCTATTAGTCGGCCCTCTGAACTGCACCCAGACACTTGCGGCTCCTCTTTATGGCTATCAGCCGGCCCTCTGAACTGCACCCAGACACTTGCACACTCCATGTCCCCTCTATGGCTATCAGCCAGCCCTCTGAACTGCACCCAGACACTTGCACACTCCATGGCTCCTCTTTATGGCTATCAGCTGGCCCTCTGAACTGCACCCAGACACTTGCACACTCCATGGCTCCTCTATGGCTATCAGCCGGCCCACTGAACTGCACCCAGACACTTGCACACTCCATGGCTCCTCTATGGCTATCAGCCGGCCCTCTGAACTGCACCCAGACACTTTCACACTCCATGCCTCCTCTATGGGTATCAGCCGGCCTTCTGAACTGCACCCAGACACTTGCACACTCCATGGCTCCTCTATGGGTATCAGTCGGCCTTCTGAACTGCACCCAGACACTTGCACACTCCATGGCTCCTCTTTATGGCTATCAGCCGGCCTTCTGAACTGCACCCAGACACTTGCACACTCCATGGCTCCTCTATGGCTATCAGCCGGCCCTCTGAACTGCACCCAGAAACTTGCACACTCCATGGCTCCTCTATGGCTATCAGCCGGCCCTCTGAACTGCACCCAGACACTTGCACACTCCATGTCTCCTCTATGGGTATCAGCCGGCCTTCTAAACTGCACCCAGACACTTGCACACTCCATGGCTGCTCTGTGGGTATCAGCCGGCCCTCTGAACTGCACCCAGACACTTGCACACTCCATGGCTCCTCTATGGCTATGAGCCGACCCTCTGAACTGCACCCAGACACTTGCACACTCCATGGCTCTTCTTTATGGCTATCAGCCGGCCCTCTGAACTGCACCCAGACACCTGCACACTCCATGGCCCCTCTATGGCTATCAACCGGCCCTCTGAACTGCACCCAGACACTTGCACACTCCATGGCTCCTCTTTATGGCTTTCTGCCGGCCCTCTGAACTGCACCCAGACACTTGCACACTCCATGGCTCCTCTTTATGGATATCAGCCGGCCCTCTGAACTGCACCCAGACACTTGCACACTCCATGGCTCCTCTTTATGGGTATCAGCCGGCCCTCTGAACTGCACCCAGACACTTGCACACTCCATGGCTCCTCTATGGCTATGAGCCGACCCTCTGAACTGCACCCAGACACTTGCACACTCCATGGCACCTCTATGGCTATCACCCGGCCTTCTGAACTGCACCCAGACACTTGCACACTCCATGGCTCCTCTATGGCTATGAGCCGACCCTCTGAACTGCACCCAGACACTTGCACACACCATGGCACCTCTATGGCTATCACCCGGCCTTCTGAACGGCACCCAAACACTTGCACACTCCATGGCTTCTCTTTATGGCTATCAGCCGGCCCTCTGAACTGCACCCAGACACTTGCACACTCCATGGCCCCTCTTTATGGCTATCAGCCAGCCCTCTGAACTGCACCCAGACACTTGCACACTCCATGGCTCCTCTATGGCTATCAGCCGGCCCTCTGAACTACACCCAGACACTTGCACACTCCATGGCTCCCCTATGGGTATTAGCCGGCCCTCTGAACTGCACCCAGACACTTGCACACGCCATGGCTCCTCTATGGCTATGAGCTGACCCTCTGAACTGCACCCAGACACTTGCACACTCCATAGCTCCTCTATGGCTATCACCCGGCCTTCTGAACTGCACCCAGACACTTGCACACTCCATGGCTCCTCTTTATGGCTGTCAGCCGGCCCTCAGAACTGCACCCAGTCACTTGCACACTCCATGGCTCCTCTATGATTATGAGCCGGCCCTCTGAACTGCACCCAGACACTTGCACACTCCATGGCTCCTCTATTGGTATCAGCTGGCCCCTGAACTGCACCCAGACACTTGCACACTCCATGGCTCCTCTATGGCTATCAGCGGGCCTTCTGAACTGCACCCAGGCAATTGCACACTCCATGGCCCCTCTTTATGGCTATCAGCCGGCCCTCTGAACTGGACCCAGACACTTGCACACTCCATGGCCCCTCTTTATGGCTATCAGCCAGCCCTCTGAACTGCACCCAGACACTTGCACACTCCATGGCTCCTCTTTATGGCTATCAGCAGGCCTTCTGAACTGCACCCAGACACTTGCACACTCAATGGCTCCTCTATGGCTATCAGCCGGCCTTCTGAACTACACCAAGACACTTACACACTCCATGGCTCCTCTATGGCTATGAGCCGACCCTCTGAACTGCACCCAGACACTTGCACACTCCGTTGCTCCTCTATGGCTACGAGCCGACCCTCTGAACTGCACCCAGACACTTGCACACTCCATGGCTTCCCTATGGCTATGAGCCGACCCTCTGAACTGCACCCAGACACTTGCACACTCCATGGCTCCTCTTTATGGCTATCAGCCGGCCCTCTGAACTGCACCCAGACACTTGCACACTCCATGGCTCCTCTTTATGGCTATCAGCCGGTCCTCTGAACTGCACCCAGACACTTGCACACTCCATGGCTCCTCTATGGCTATCAGCCGGCCCTCTGAACTGCACCCAGACACTTGCACACTCCATGGCTCCTCTATGGCTATCAGCCGGCCTTCTGAACTGCACCCAGACACTTGCACACTCCATGGCTCCTCTATGGCTATCAGCCGGCCTTCTGAACTGCACCCAGACACTTGCACACTCCATGGCTCCTCTATGGCTATCAGCCGGCCTTCTGAACTGCACCCAGACACTTGCACACTCCATGGCTCCTCTTTATGGATATCAGCCGGCCCTCTGAACTGCACCCAGACACTTGCACACTCCATGGCTCCTCTTTATGGATATCAGCCGGCCCTCTGAACTGCACCCAGACACTTGCACACTCCATGGCTCCTCTATGGCTATGAGCCGACCCTCTGAACTGCACCCAGACACTTGCACACTCCATGGCTCCTCTATGGCTATCAGCGGGCCTTCTGAACTGCACCCAGACACTTGCACACTCCATGGCTCCTCTATGGGTATCAGCCGGCCCTCTGAACTGCACCCAAACACTTGCACACTCCATGGCTCCTCTATGGGTATCAGCCGACCCTCTGAACTGCACCCAGACACTCGCACACTCCATGGCTCCTCTATGGCTATCAGCCGGCCCGCTGAACTGCACCCAGACACTCGCACACTCCATGGCTCCTCTATGGGTATCAGCCGACCCTATGAACTGCACCCAGACACTCGCACACTCCATGGCTCCTCTATGGGTATCAGCCGGCCCTCTGAACTACACCCAGACACTTGCACACTCCATGGCTCCTCTATGGCTATCAGCCGGCCCTCTTAACTGCACCCAGACACTCGCACACTCCATGGCTCCTCTATGGCTATCAGCCAGCCTTCTGAACTGCACCCAGACACTTGCACACTCCATGGCTCCTCTATGGCTATCAGCCGGCCTTCTGAACTGCACCTAGACACTTGCACACTCCATGGCTCCTCTATGGCTATCAGCCGGCCCTCTGAACTGCACCCAGACACTTGCACACTCCATGGCTCCTCTTTATGGCTATCAGCCGGCCCTCTGAACTGCACCCAGACACTTGCACACTCCATGGCTCCTCTATGGCTATGAGCCGACCGTCTGAACTGCACGAAGACACTTGCACACTCCATGGATCCTCATTATGGATATCAGCCGGCCCTCTGAACTGCACCCAGACACTTGCACACTCCATGGCTCCTCTATGGCTATGCGCCGACCCTCTGAACTGCACCCAGACACTTGCACACTCCATGGCTCCTCTATGGGTATGAGCCGGCCCTCTGAACTGCACCCAGACACTTGCACACTCCATGGCTCCTCTATGGCTATGAGCCGGCCCTCTGAACTGCACCCAGACACTTGCACACTCCATGGCTCCTCTATGGCTATGAGCCGGCCCTCTGAACTGCACCCAGACACTTGCACACTCCATGGCTCCTCTATGGCTATCAGCCGGCCCTCTGAACTGCACCCAGACACTTGCACACTCCATGGCTCCTCTATGGCTATCAGCCGGCCCTCTGAACTGCACCCAGACACTTGCACACTCCATGGCTCCTCTATGGGTATCAGCCGGCCCTCTGAACTGCACCCAGACACTTGCACACTCCATGGCTCCTCTATGGCTATCAGCCGACCCTCTGAACTGCACCCAGACACTTGCACACTCCATAGCTCCTCTATGGCTATTACCCGGCCTTCTGAACTGCACCCAGACACTTGCACACTCCATGGCTCCTCTTACTTGCACACTCCATGGCTCCTCTTTATGGCTATCAGCCGGCCCTCAGAACTGCACCCCGTCACTTGCACACTCCATGGCTCCTCTATGATTATGAGCCGGCCCTCTGAACTGCACCCAGACACTTGCACACTCCATGGCTCCTCTATTGGTATCAGCCGGCCCTCTGAACTGCACCCAGACACTTGCACACTCCATGGCTCCTCTATGGGTATCAACCGGCCCTCTGAACTGCACCCAGACACTTGCACACTCCATGGCTCCTCTATGGCTATCAGCGGGCCTTCTGAACTGCACCCAGACACTTGCACACTCCATGGCTCCTCTATGGCTATCAGCCGGCCTTCTGAACTACACCCAGACACTTACACACTCCATGGCTCCTCTTTATGGCTATCAGCCGGCCCTCTGAACTGCACCCAGACACTTGCACACTCCATGGCTCCTCTATGGCTATCAGCCGGCCCTCTGAACTGCACCCAGACACTTTCACACTCCATGCCTCCTCTATGGGTATCAGCCGGCCCTCTGAACTGGACCCAGACACTTGCACACTCCATGGCTCCTCTATGGCTATGAGCCGACCCTCTGAACTGCACCCAGACACTTGCACACTCCATGGCTCCTCTTTATGGCTATCAGCCGGCCCTCTGAACTGCACCAGACACTTGCACACTCCATGGCTCCTCTTTATGGCTATAAGCCGGCCCTCTGAACTGCACCCAGACACTTGCACACTCCATGGCTCCTCTATGGCTGTCAGCCGGCCCTCTGAACTGCACCCAGACACTTGCACACTCCATGGCTCCTCTATGGCTATCAGCCGGCCCTCTGAACTGCACCCAGACACTTGCACACTCCATGGCTCCTCTATGGCTATTAGTCGGCCCTCTGAACTGCACCCAGACACTTGCGGCTCCTCTTTATGGCTATCAGCCGGCCCTCTGAACTGCACCCAGACACTTGCACACTCCATGTCCCCTCTATGGCCATCAGCCGGCCCTCTGAACTGCACCCAGACACTTGCACACTCCATGGCTCCTCTTTATGGCTATCAGCTGGCCCTCTGAACTGCACCCAGACACTTGCACACTCCATGGCTCCTCTATGGCTATCAGCCGGCCCACTGAACTGCACCCAGACACTTGCACACTCCATGGCTCCTCTATGGCTATCAGCCGGCCCTCTGAACTGCACCCAGACACTTTCACACTCCATGCCTCCTCTATGGGTATCAGCCGGCCTTCTGAACTGCACCCAGACACTTGCACACTCCATGGCTCCTCTATGGGTATCAGCCGGCCTTCTGAACTGCACCCAGACACTTGCACACTCCATGGCTCCTCTTTATGGCTATCAGCCGGCCTTCTGAACTGCACCCAGACACTTGCACACTCCATGGCTCCTCTATGGCTATCAGCCGGCCCTCTGAACTGCACCCAGAAACTTGCACACTCCATGGCTCCTCTATGGCTATCAGCCGGCCCTCTGGACTGCACCCAGACACTTGCACACTCCATGTCTCCTCTATGGGTATCAGCCGGCCTTCTAAACTGCACCCAGACACTTGCACACTCCATGGCTGCTCTGTGGGTATCAGCCGGCCTTCTGAACTGCACCCAGACACTTGCACACTCCATGGCTCCTCTTTATGGCTATCAGCCGGCCCTCTGAACTGCACCCAGACACTTGCACACTCCATGGCTCCTGTATGGCTATCAGCAGGACTTCTGAACTGCACCCAGACACTTGCACACTCCATGGCTCCTCTTTATGGCTATCAGCCGGCCCTCTGAACTGCACCCAGACACTTGCACACTCCATGGCTCCTCTATGGCTATGAGCCGACCCTCTGAACTGCACCCAGACACTTGCACACTCCATGGCTCCTCTATGGCTATCAGCCGGCCTTCTGAACTGCACCCAGACACTTGCACACTCCATGGCTCCCATTTATGGCTACCAGCCGGCCCTCTGAACTGCACCCAGACACTGCACACTCCATGGCTCCTCTATGGCTATGAGCCGATCCTCTGGACTGCCCCCAGACACTTGCACACTCCATGGCTTCTCTATGGCTATGAGCCGACCCTCTGAACTGCACCCAGACACTTGTACTTGCACACTCCATGGCTCCTCTATGGGTATCAGCTGGCCCTCGGAACTGCACCCAGACACTTGCACACTCCATGGCTCCTCTATGGGTATCAGCCGGCCTTCTGAACTGCACCCAGACACTTGCACACTCCATGGCTCCTCTTTATGGGTATGAGCCGGCCCTCTGAACTGCACCCAGACACTTGCACACTCCATGGCTCCTCTATGGCTATGAGCTGACCCTCTGAACTGCACCCAGACACTTGCACACTCCATGGCACCTCTATGGCTATCACCCGGCCTTCTGAACTGCACCCAGACACTTGCACACTCCATGGCTCCTCTATGGCTATGAGCCGACCCTCTGAACTGCACCCAGACACTTGCACACACCATGGCACCTCTATGGCTATCACCCGGCCTTCTGAACTGCACCCAGACACTTGCACACTCCATGGCTTCTCTTTATGGCTATCAGCCGGCCCTCTGAACTGCACCCAGACACTTGCACACTCCATGGCCCCTCTTTATGGCTATCAGCCGGCCCTCTGAACTGCACCCAGACACTTGCACACTCCATGGCTCCTCTATGGCTATCAGCCGGCCCTCTGAACTGCACCCAGACACTTGCACACTCCATGGCTCCTCTTTATGGCTATCAGCAGGCCTTCTGAACTGCACCCACACACTTGCACACTCCATGGCTCCTCTTTATGGCTATCAACCGGCCCTCTGAACTGCACCCAGACACTTGCACACTCCATGGCTCATCTATGGCTATCAGCCGGCCCTCTGAACTGCACCCAGACACTTGCACACTCCATGGCTCCTCTATGGCTATCAGCCGGCCCTCTGAACTGCACCCAGACACTTGCACACTCCATGGCTCCTCTTTATAGCTATCAGCCGGCCCTCTGAACTGCACCCAGACACTTGCACACTCCATGGCTCCTCTATGGCTATCAGCCGGCCCTCTGAACTGCACCCAGACACTTGCACACTCCATGGCTCCTCTTTATGGCTATCAGCCGGCCCTCTGAACTGCACCCAGACACTTTCACACTCCATGCCTCCTCTATGGGTATCAGCCGGCCCTCTGAACTGGACCCAGACACTTGTACACTCCATGGCTCCTCTATGGCTATGAGCCGACCCTCTGAACTGCACCCAGACACTTGCACACTCCATGGCTCCTCTTTATGGCTATCAGCCGGCCCTCTGAATTGCACCAGACACTTGCACACTCCATGGCTCCTCTTTATGGCTATAAGCCGGCCCTCTGAACTGCACCCAGACACTTGCACACTCCATGGCTGTCAGCCGGCCCTCTGAACTGCACCCAGACACTTGCACACTCCATGGCTCCTCTATGGCTATCAGACGGCCCTCTGAACTGCACCCAGACACTTGCACACTCCATGGCTCCTCTATGGCTATCAGCCGGCCCTCTGAACTGCACCCAGACACTTGCGGCTCCTCTTTATGGCTATGAGCCGGCCCTCTGAACTGCACCCAGACACTTGCACACTCCATGGCCCCTCTATGGCTATCAGCCGGCCCTCTGAACTGCACCCAGACACTTGCACACTCCATGTCTCCTCTTTATGGCTATCAGCTGGCCCTCTGAACTGCACCCAGACACTTGCATACTCCATGGCTCCTCTATGGCTATCAGCCAGCCCTCTGAACTGCACCCAGACACTTGCACACTCCATGGCTCCTCTATGGCTATCAGCCGGCCCTCTGAACTGCACCTAGACACTTTCACACTCCATGCCTCCTCTATGGGTATCAGCCGGCCTTCTGAACTGCACCCAGACACTTGCACACTCCATGGCTCCTCTATGGGTATCAGCCGGCCTTCTGAACTGCACCCAGACACTTGCACACTCCATGGCTCCTCTTTATGGCTATCAGCCGGCCTTCTGAACTGCACCCAGACACTTGCACACTCCATGGCTCCTCTATGGCTATCAGCCGGCCCTCTGACCTGCACCCAGAAACTTGCACACTCCATGGCTCCTCTATGGCTATCAGCCAGCCCTCTGAACTGCACCCAGACACTTGCACACTCCATGTCTCCTCTATGGGTATCAGCCGGACTTCTAAACTGCACCCAGACACTTGCACACTCCATGGCTGCTCTGTGGGTATCAGCCGGCCTTCTGAACTGCACCCAGACACTTGCACACTCTATGGCTCCTCTTTATGGCTTTCAGCCGGCCCTCTGAACTGCACCCAGACACTTGCACACTCCATGGCTCCTGTATGGCTATCAGCAGGCCTTCTGAACTGCACCCAGACACTTGCACACTCCATGGCTCCTCTTTATGGCTATCAGCCGGCCCTCTGAACTGCACCCAGACACTTGCACACTCCATGGCTCCTCTATGGCTATGAGCCGACCCTCTGAACTGCACCCAGACACTTGCACACTCCATGGCTCCTCTATGGCTATCAGCCGGCCTTCTGAACTGCACCCAGACACTTGCACACTCCATGGCTCCTCTATGGCTATGAGCCGACCCTCTGAACTGCCCCCAGACACTTGCACACTCCATGGCTTCTCTATGGCTATGAGCCGACCCTCTGAACTGCACCCAGACACTTGCACTTGCACACTCCATGGCTCCTCTATGGGTATCAGCTGGCCCTCTGAACTGCACCCAGACACTTGCACACTCCATGGCTCCTCTATGGGTATCAGCCGGCCTTCTGAACTGCACCCAGACACTTGCACACTCCATGGCTCCTCTTTATGGGTATCAGCCGGCCCTCTGAACTGCACCCAGACACTTGCACACTCCATGGCTCCTGTATGGCTATGAGCCGACCCTCTGAACTGCACCCAGACACTTGCACACTCCATGTCACCTCTATGGCTATCACCCGGCCTTCTGAACTGCACCCAGACACTTGCACACTCCATGGCTCCTCTATGGCTATGAGCCGACCCTCTGAACTGCACCCAGACACTTGCACACACCATGGCACCTCTATGGCTATCACCCGGCCTTCTGAACTGCACCCAGACACTTGCACACTCCATGGCTTCTCTTTATGGCTATCAGCCGGCCCTCTGAACTGCACCCAGACACTTGCACACTCCATGGCCCCTCTTTATGGCTATCAGCCGGCCCTCTGAACTGCACCCAGACACTTGCACACTCCATGGCTCCTCTATGGCTATCAGCCGGCCCTCTGAACTGCAACCAGACACTTGCACACTCCATGGCTCCTCTATGGGTATCAGCCGGCCCTCTGAACTGCACCCAGACACTTGCACACTCCATGGCTCCTCTATGGCTATCAGCCGGCCCTCTGAACTGCACCCAGACACTTTCACACTCCATGCCTCCTCTATGGGTATCAGCCGGCCCTCTGAACTGGACCAACACAGTTGCACACTCCATGGCTCCTCTATGGCTATGAGCCGGCCCTCTGAACTGCACCCAGACACTTGCACACTCCATGGCTCCTCTTTATGGCTATCAGCCGGCCCTCTGAACTGCACCAGACACTTGCACACTCCATGGCTCCTCTTTATGGCTATAAGCCGGCCCTCTGAACTGCACCCAGACACTTGCACACTCCATGGCTCCTCTATGGCTGTCAGCCAGCCCTCTGAACTGCACCCAGACACTTGCACACTCCATGGCTCCTCTATGGCTATCAGCCGGCCCTCTGAACTGCACCCAGACACTTCCACACTCCATGGCTCCTCTATGGCTATCAGCCAGCCCTCTGAACTGCACCCAGACACTTGCGGCTCCTCTTTATGGCTATCAGCCGGCCCTCTGAACTGCACCCAGACACTTGCACACTCCATGGCCCCTCTATGGCTATCAGCCGGCCCTCTGAACTGCACCCAGACACTTGCACACTCCATGGCTCCTCTATGGCTTTCAGCCGGCCCTCTGAACTGCACCCAGACACTTTCACACTCCATGCCTCCTCTATGGGTATCAGCCGGCCTTCTGAACTGCACCCAGACACTTGCACACTCCATGGCTCCTCTATGGGTATCAGCCGGCCTTCTGAACTGCACCCAGACACTTGCACACTCCATGGCTCCTCTTTATGGCTATCAGCCGGCCTTCTGAACTGCACCCAGACACTTGCACACTCCATGGCTCCTCTATGGCTATCAGCCGGCGCTCTGAACTGCACCCAGAAACTTGCACACTCCATGGCTCCTCTATGGCTATCAGCCAGCCCTCTGAACTGCACCCAGACACTTGCACACTCCATGTCTCCTCTATGGGTATCAGCCGGCCTTCTAAACTGCACCCAGACACTTGCACACTCCATGGCTGCTCTGTGGGTATCAGCCGGCCTTCTGAACTGCACCCAGACACTTGCACACTCCATGGCTCCTCTTTATGGCTATCAGCCGGCCCTCTGAACTGCACCCAGACACTTGCACACTCCATGGCTCCTGTATGGCTATCAGCAGGCCTTCTGAACTGCACCCAGACACTTGCACACTCCATGGCTCCACTTTATGGCTATCAGCCGGCCCTCTGAACTGCACCCAGACACTTGCACACTCCATGGCTCCTCTATGGCTATGAGCCGACCCTCTGAACTGCACCCAGACACTTGCACACTCCATGGCTCCTCTATGGCTATCAGCCGGCCTTCTGAACTGCACCCAGACACTTGCACACTCCATGGCTCCCATTTATGGCTACCAGCCGGCCCTCTGAACTGCACCCAGACACTTGCACACTCCATGGCTCCTCTATGGCTATGAGCCGACCCTCTGAACTGCCCCCAGACACTTGCACACTCCATGGCTTCTCTATGGCTATGAGCCGACCCTCTGAACTGCACCCAGACACTTGCACTTGCACACTCCATGGCTCCTCTATGGGTATCAGCTGGCCCTCTGAACTGCACCCAGACACTTGCACACTCCATGGCTCCTCTTTGGGTATCAGCCGGCCTTCTGAACTGCACCCAGACACTTGCACACTCCATGGCTCCTCTTTATGGGTATCAGCCGGCCCTCTGAACTGCACCCAGACACTTGCACACTCCATGGCTCCTCTATGGCTATGAGCCGACCCTCTGAACTGCACCCAGACACTTGCACACTCCATGGCACCTCTATGGCTATCACCCGGCCTTCTGAACAGCACCCAGACACTTGCACACTCCATGGCTCCTCTATCGCTATGAGCCGACCCTCTGAACTGCACCCAGACACTTGCACACACCATGGCATCTCTATGGCTATCACCCGGCCTTCTGAACTGCACCCAGACACTTGCACACTCCATGGCTTCTCTTTATGGCTATCAGCCGGCCCTCTGAACTGCACCCAGACACTTGCACACTCCATGGCCCCTCTTTATGGCTATCAGCCGGCCCTCTGAACTGCACCCAGACACTTGCACACTCCATGGCTCCTCTATGGCTATCAGCCGGCCCTCTGAACTGCACCCAGACACTTGCACACTCCATGGCTCCTCTATGGGTATCAGCCGGCCCTCTGAGCTGCACCCAGACACTTGCACACTCCATGGCTCCTCTATGGCTATGAGCCGACCCTCTGAACTGCACCCAGACACTTGCACACTCCATGGCTCCTCTATTGCTATGAGCCGACCTTCTGAACTGCACCCAGACACTTGCAAACTCCATGGCTCCCATTTATGGCTACCAGCCGGCCCTCTGAACTGCACCCAGACACTTGCACACTCCATGGCTCCACTATGGCTATGAGCCGACCCTCTGAACTGGCCCCAGACACTTGCACACTCCATGGCTTCTCTATGGCTATGAGCCGACCCTCTGAACTGCACCCAGACACTTGCACTTGCACACTCCATGGCTCCTCTATGGGTATCAGCTGGCCCTCTGAACTGCACCCAGACACTTGCACACTCCATGGCTCCTCTATGGGTATCAGCCGGCCTTCTGAACTGCACCCAGACACTTGCACACTCCATGGCTTCTCTTTATGGCTATCAGCCGGCCCTCTGAACTGCACCCAGATACTTGCACACTCCATGGCCCCTCTTTATGGCTATCAGCCGGCCCTCTGAACTGCACCCAGACACTTGCACACTCTATGGCTCCTCTATGGCTATCAGCCGGCCCTCTGAACTGCACCCAGACACTTGCACACTCCATGGCTCCTCTATGGGTATCAGCCGGCCCTCTGAACTGCACCCAGACACTTGCACACTCCATGGCTCCTCTATGGCTATGAGCCGACCTTCTGAACTGCACCCAGACGCTTGCACACTCCATGGCTCCTCTATGGCTATCAGCCGGCCTTCTGAACTGCACGCAGACACTTGCACACTCCATGGCTCCCATTTATGGCTACCAGCCGGCCCTCTGAACTGCACCCAGACACTTGCACACTCCATGGCTCCTCTATGGCTATGAGCCGACCCTCTGAACTGGACCCAGACACTTGCACACTCCATGGCTTCTCTATGGCTATGAGACGACCCTCTGAACTGCACCCAGACACTTGCACTTGCACACTCCATGGCTCCTCTATGGGTATCAGCTGGCCCTCTGAACTGCACCCAGACACTTGCACACTCCATGGCTCCTCTATGGGTATCAGCCGGCCTTCTGAACTGCACCCAGACACTTGCACACTCCATGGCTCCTCTTTATGGGTATCAGCCGGCCCTCTGAACTGCACCCAGACACTTGCACACTCCATGGCTCCTCTATGGCTATGAGCCGACCCTCTGAACTGCACCAAGACACTTGCACACTCCATGGCACCTCTATGGCTATCACCCGGCCTTGTGAACTGCACCCAGACACTTGCACACTCCATGGCTCCTCTATGGCTATGAGCCGATCCTCTGAACTGCACCCAGACACTTGCACACACCATGGCACCTCTATGGCTATCACCCGGCCTTCTGAACTGCACCCAGACACTTGCACACTCCATGGCTTCTTTTTATGGCTATCAGCCGGCCCTCTGAACTGCACCCAGACACTTGCACACTCCATGGCCCCTCTTTATGGCTATCAGCCGGCCCTCTGAACTGCACCCAGACACTTGCACACTCCATGGAGCCTCTATGGCTATCAGCCGGCCCTCTGAACTGCACACAGACACTTGCACACTCCATGGCTCCTCTATGGGTATCAGCCGGCCCTCTGAACTGCACCCAGACACTTGTACACTCCATAGATCCTCTATGGCTTTGAGCCGACCCTCTGAACTGCACCCAGACACTTGCACACTCCATAGCTCCTATATGGCTATCACCCGGCCTTCTGAACTGCACCCAGACACTTGCACACTCCATGGCTCCTCTTTATGGCTATCAGCCGGCCCTCAGAACTGCACCCAGTCACTTGCACACTCCATGGCTCCTCTATGATTATGAGCCGGCCCTCTGAACTGCACCCAGACACTTGCACACTCCATGGCTCCTCTATTGGTATCAGCCGGCCCTCTGAACTGCACCCAGACACTTGCACACTCCATGGCTCCTCTATGGCTATCAGCGGGCCTTCTGAACTGCACCCAGACACTTGCACACTCCATGGCTCCTCTTTATGGCTATCAGCCGGCCCTCTGAACTGGGCCCAGACACTTGCACACTCCATGGCTCCTCTATGGCTATGAGCCGACCTTCTGAACTGCACCCAGACACTTGCACACTCCATGGCTCCTCTTTATGGCTATCAGCCGGCCCTCTGAACTGCACCCAGACACTTGCACACTCCATGGCTCCTTTTTATGGCTATAAGCCGGCCTCTGAACTGCACTCAGACACTTGCACACTCCATGGCTCCTCTATGGCTATCAGCCGGCCCTCTGAACTGCACCCAGACACTTGCACACTCCATGGCTCCTCTATGGCTATCAGCCGGCCCTCTGAACTGCACCCAGACACTTGCACACTCCATGGCTCCTCTATGGCTATCAGCCGGCCCTCTGAACTGCACCCAGACACTTGCGGCTCCTCTATATGGCTATCAGCCGGCCTTCTGAACTGCTCCCAGACACTTGCACACTCCATGGCCCCTCTATGGCTATCAACCGGCCCTCTGAACTGCACCCAGACACTTGCACACTCCATGGCTCCTCTTTATGGCTATCAGCAGGCCTTCTGAACTGCACCCAGACACTTGCACACTCCATGGCTTCTCTATGGCTATCAGCCGGCCTTCTGAACTACACCCAGACACTTACACACTCCATGGCTCCTCTATGGCTATGAGCCGACCCTCTGAACTGCCCCCAGACACATGCACACTCCATTGCTCCTCTATGGCTATGAGCCGACCCTCTGAACTGCACCCAGACACTTGCACACTCCATGGCTCCTCTTTATGGCTATCAGCGATCTCTCTGAACTGCACCCAGACACTTGCACACTCCATGGCTCCTCTTTATGGCTATCAGCCGGCCCTCTGAACTGCACCCAGACACTTGCACACTGCATGGCTCCTCTATGGCTATCAGCCGGCCCTCTGAACTGCACCCAGACACTTGCACACTCCATGGCTCCTCTCTGATTATCAGCCAGCCTTCTGAACTGCACTCAGACACTTGCACACTCCATGGCTCCTCTATGGCTATGAGCCGGCCCTCTGAACTGCACCCAGACACTTGCACACTCCATGGCTCCTCTTTATGGCTATCAGCCGGCACTCTGAACTGCACCCAGACACTTGCAAACTCCATGGCTCCTCTATGGCTATCAGCCGGCCCTCTGAACTGCACCCAGACACTTGCACACTCCATGGCTTCTCTTTATGGCTATCAGCCGGCCCTCTGAACTGCACCCAGACACTTGCACACTCCATGGCCCCTCTTTATGGCTATCAGCCGGCCCTCTGAACTGCACCCAGACACTTGCACACTCCATGGCTCCTCTATGGCTATCAGCCGGCCCTCTGAACTGCACCCAGACACTTGCACACTCCATGGCTCCTCTATGGGTATCAGCCGGCCCTCTGAGCTGCACCCAGACACTTGCACACTCCATGGCTCCTCTATGGCTATGAGCCGACCCTCTGAACTGCACCCAGACACTTGCACACTCCATGGCTCCTCTATTGCTATGAGCCGACCTTCTGAACTGCACCCAGACACTTGCAAACTCCATGGCTCCCATTTATGGCTACCAGCCGGCCCTCTGAACTGCACCCAGACACTTGCACACTCCATGGCTCCACTATGGCTATGAGCCGACCCTCTGAACTGGCCCCAGACACTTGCACACTCCATGGCTTCTCTATGGCTATGAGCCGACCCTCTGAACTGCACCCAGACACTTGCACTTGCACACTCCATGGCTCCTCTATGGGTATCAGCTGGCCCTCTGAACTGCACCCAGACACTTGCACACTCCATGGCTCCTCTATGGGTATCAGCCGGCCTTCTGAACTGCACCCAGACACTTGCACACTCCATGGCTTCTCTTTATGGCTATCAGCCGGCCCTCTGAACTGCACCCAGATACTTGCACACTCCATGGCCCCTCTTTATGGCTATCAGCCGGCCCTCTGAACTGCACCCAGACACTTGCACACTCTATGGCTCCTCTATGGCTATCAGCCGGCCCTCTGAACTGCACCCAGACACTTGCACACTCCATGGCTCCTCTATGGGTATCAGCCGGCCCTCTGAACTGCACCCAGACACTTGCACACTCCATGGCTCCTCTATGGCTATGAGCCGACCTTCTGAACTGCACCCAGACGCTTGCACACTCCATGGCTCCTCTATGGCTATCAGCCGGCCTTCTGAACTGCACGCAGACACTTGCACACTCCATGGCTCCCATTTATGGCTACCAGCCGGCCCTCTGAACTGCACCCAGACACTTGCACACTCCATGGCTCCTCTATGGCTATGAGCCGACCCTCTGAACTGGACCCAGACACTTGCACACTCCATGGCTTCTCTATGGCTATGAGACGACCCTCTGAACTGCACCCAGACACTTGCACTTGCACACTCCATGGCTCCTCTATGGGTATCAGCTGGCCCTCTGAACTGCACCCAGACACTTGCACACTCCATGGCTCCTCTATGGGTATCAGCCGGCCTTCTGAACTGCACCCAGACACTTGCACACTCCATGGCTCCTCTTTATGGGTATCAGCCGGCCCTCTGAACTGCACCCAGACACTTGCACACTCCATGGCTCCTCTATGGCTATGAGCCGACCCTCTGAACTGCACCAAGACACTTGCACACTCCATGGCACCTCTATGGCTATCACCCGGCCTTGTGAACTGCACCCAGACACTTGCACACTCCATGGCTCCTCTATGGCTATGAGCCGATCCTCTGAACTGCACCCAGACACTTGCACACACCATGGCACCTCTATGGCTATCACCCGGCCTTCTGAACTGCACCCAGACACTTGCACACTCCATGGCTTCTTTTTATGGCTATCAGCCGGCCCTCTGAACTGCACCCAGACACTTGCACACTCCATGGCCCCTCTTTATGGCTATCAGCCGGCCCTCTGAACTGCACCCAGACACTTGCACACTCCATGGAGCCTCTATGGCTATCAGCCGGCCCTCTGAACTGCACACAGACACTTGCACACTCCATGGCTCCTCTATGGGTATCAGCCGGCCCTCTGAACTGCACCCAGACACTTGTACACTCCATAGATCCTCTATGGCTTTGAGCCGACCCTCTGAACTGCACCCAGACACTTGCACACTCCATAGCTCCTATATGGCTATCACCCGGCCTTCTGAACTGCACCCAGACACTTGCACACTCCATGGCTCCTCTTTATGGCTATCAGCCGGCCCTCAGAACTGCACCCAGTCACTTGCACACTCCATGGCTCCTCTATGATTATGAGCCGGCCCTCTGAACTGCACCCAGACACTTGCACACTCCATGGCTCCTCTATTGGTATCAGCCGGCCCTCTGAACTGCACCCAGACACTTGCACACTCCATGGCTCCTCTATGGCTATCAGCGGGCCTTCTGAACTGCACCCAGACACTTGCACACTCCATGGCTCCTCTTTATGGCTATCAGCCGGCCCTCTGAACTGGGCCCAGACACTTGCACACTCCATGGCTCCTCTATGGCTATGAGCCGACCTTCTGAACTGCACCCAGACACTTGCACACTCCATGGCTCCTCTTTATGGCTATCAGCCGGCCCTCTGAACTGCACCCAGACACTTGCACACTCCATGGCTCCTTTTTATGGCTATAAGCCGGCCTCTGAACTGCACTCAGACACTTGCACACTCCATGGCTCCTCTATGGCTATCAGCCGGCCCTCTGAACTGCACCCAGACACTTGCACACTCCATGGCTCCTCTATGGCTATCAGCCGGCCCTCTGAACTGCACCCAGACACTTGCACACTCCATGGCTCCTCTATGGCTATCAGCCGGCCCTCTGAACTGCACCCAGACACTTGCGGCTCCTCTATATGGCTATCAGCCGGCCTTCTGAACTGCTCCCAGACACTTGCACACTCCATGGCCCCTCTATGGCTATCAACCGGCCCTCTGAACTGCACCCAGACACTTGCACACTCCATGGCTCCTCTTTATGGCTATCAGCAGGCCTTCTGAACTGCACCCAGACACTTGCACACTCCATGGCTTCTCTATGGCTATCAGCCGGCCTTCTGAACTACACCCAGACACTTACACACTCCATGGCTCCTCTATGGCTATGAGCCGACCCTCTGAACTGCCCCCAGACACATGCACACTCCATTGCTCCTCTATGGCTATGAGCCGACCCTCTGAACTGCACCCAGACACTTGCACACTCCATGGCTCCTCTTTATGGCTATCAGCGATCTCTCTGAACTGCACCCAGACACTTGCACACTCCATGGCTCCTCTTTATGGCTATCAGCCGGCCCTCTGAACTGCACCCAGACACTTGCACACTGCATGGCTCCTCTATGGCTATCAGCCGGCCCTCTGAACTGCACCCAGACACTTGCACACTCCATGGCTCCTCTCTGATTATCAGCCAGCCTTCTGAACTGCACTCAGACACTTGCACACTCCATGGCTCCTCTATGGCTATGAGCCGGCCCTCTGAACTGCACCCAGACACTTGCACACTCCATGGCTCCTCTTTATGGCTATCAGCCGGCACTCTGAACTGCACCCAGACACTTGCAAACTCCATGGCTCCTCTATGGCTATCAGCCGGCCCTCTGAACTGCACCCAGACACTTGCACACTCCATGGCTCCTCTATGAGTATCAGCCAGCCTTCTGAACTGCACCCAGACACTGCACACTCCATGGCTCCTCTTTATGGATATCAGCCAGCGCTCTGAACTGCACACAGACACTTGCACACTCCATGGCTCCTCTATGGCTATGCGCCGACCCTCTGAACTGCACCCAGACACTTGCACACTCCATGGCTCCTCTATGGCTATCAGCCGGCCCTCTGAACTGTACCCAGACACCTGCACAGTCCATGGCTCCTCTATGGTTATCAGACGACACTCTGAACTGCACCCAGAAACTTGCACACTCCATGGCTCCTCTTTATGGCTATCAGCCGGCCCTCTGAACTGCACCCAGACACTTGCACACTCCATGGCTCCTCTTTATGGATATCAGCCGGCCATCTGAACTGCACCCAGACACTTGCACACTCCA
Source organism: Ambystoma mexicanum (assembly GCF_040938575.1). Taxonomy (NCBI): domain Eukaryota; kingdom Metazoa; phylum Chordata; class Amphibia; order Caudata; family Ambystomatidae; genus Ambystoma; species Ambystoma mexicanum. Next base: position 29,712,702 of record NC_090939.1, read on the forward strand.
TGGCTCCTCTATGGCTATGAGCCGACCCTCTGAACTGCACCCAGACACTTGCACACTCCATGGCTCCTCTAAGGCTATCAGCCAGCCCTCTGAACTGCACCCAGACACTTGCACACTCCATGTCTCCTCTATGGGTATCAGCCGGACTTCTAAACTGCACCCAGACACTTGCACACTCCATGGCTGCTCTGTGGGTATCAGCCGGCCTTCTGAACTGCACCCAGACACTTGCACACTCCATGGCTCCTCTTTATGGCTATCAGCCGGCCCTCTGAACTGCACCCAGACACTTGCACACTCCATGGCTCCTGTATGGCTATCAGCAGGCCTTCTGAACTGCACCCAGACACTTGCACACTCCATGGCTCCTCTTTATGGCTATCAGCCGGCCCTCTGAACTGCACCCAGACACTTGCACACTCCATGGCTCCTCTATGGCTATGAGCCGACCCTCTGAACTGCACCCAGACACTTGCACACTCCATGGCTCCTCTATGGCTATCAGCCGGCCTTCTGAACTGCACCCAGACACTTGCACACTCCATGGCTCCTCTATGGCTATGAGCCGACCCTCTGAACTGCCCCCAGACACTTGCACACTCCATGGCTTCTCTATGGCTATGAGCCGACCCTCTGAACTGCACCCAGACACTTGCACTTGCACACTCCATGGCTCCTCTATGGGTATCAGCTGGCCCTCTGAACAGCACCCAGACACTTGCACACTCCATGGCTCCTCTATGGGTATCAGCCGGCCTTCTGAACTGCACCCAGACACTTGCACACTCCATGGCTCCTCTTTATGGGTATCAGCCGGCCCTCTGAACTGCACCCAGACACTTGCACACTCCATGGATCCTCTATGGCTATGAGCCGACCCTCTGAACTGCACCCAGACACTTGCACACTCCATGGCACCTCTATGGCTATCACCCGGCCTTCTGAACTGCACCCAGACACTTGCACACTCCATGGCTCCTCTATGGCTATGAGCCGACCCTCTGAACTGCACCCAGACACTTGCACACACCATGGCACCTCTATGGCTATCACCCGGCCTTCTGAACTGCACCCAGACACTTGCACACTCCATGGCTTCTCTTTATGGCTATCAGCCGGCCCTCTGAACTGCACCCAGACACTTGCACACTCCATGGCCCCTCTTTATGGCTATCAGCCGGCCCTCTGAACTGCACCCAGACACTTGCACACTCCATGGCTCCTCTATGGGTATCAGCCGGCCCTCTGAACTGCACCCAGACACTTGCACACTCCATGGCTCCTCTATGGCTATCAGCCGGCCCTCTGAACTGCACCCAGACACTTTCACACTCCATGCCTCCTCTATGGGTATCAGCCGGACCTCTGAACTGGACCCAGACACTTGCACACTCCATGGCTCCTCTATGGCTATGAGCCGACCCTCTGAACTGCACCCAGACACTTGCACACTCCATGGCTCCTCTTTATGGCTATCAGCCAGCCCTCTGAACTGCACCAGACACTTGCACACTCCATGGCTCCTCCTTATGGCTATAAGCCGGCCCTCTGAACTGCACCCAGACACTTGCACACTCCATGGCCCCTCTATGGCTATCAGCCGGCCCTCTGAACTGCACCCAGACACTTGCACACTCCATGGCTCCTCTATGGCTATCAGCCGGCCCTCTGAACTGCACCCAGACACTTGCGGCTCCTCTTTATGGCTATCAGCCGGCCCTCTGAACTGCACCCAGACACTTGCACACTCCATGGCCCCTCTATGGCTATCAGCCGGCCCTCTGAACTGCACCCAGACACTTGCACACTCCATGGCTCCTCTTTATGGCTATCAGCTGGCCCTCTGAACTGCACCCAGACACTTGCACATTCCATGGCTCCTCTATGGCTATCAGCCGGCCCTCTGAACTGCACCCAGACACTTGCACACTCCATGGCTCCTCTATGGCTATCAGCCGGCCCTCTGAACTGCACCCAGACACTTTCACACTCCATGCCTCCTCTATGGGTATCAGCCGGCCTTCTGAACTGCACCCAGACACTTGCACACTCCATGGCTCCTCTATGGCTATGAGCCGACCTTCTGAACTGCACCCAGACACTTGCACACTCCATGGCTCCTCTTTATGGCTATCAGCCGGCCCTCTGAACTGCACCCAGACACTTGCACACTCCATGGCTCCTTTTTATGGCTATAAGCCGGCCTCTGAACTGCACTCAGACACTTGCACACTCCATGGCTCCTCTATGGCTATCAGCCGGCCCTCTGAACTGCACCCAGACACTTGCACACTCCATGGCTCCTCTATGGCTATCAGCCGGCCCTCTGAACTGCACCCAGACACTTGCACACTCCATGGCTCCTCTATGGCTATCAGCCGGCCCTCTGAACTGCACCCAGACACTTGCGGCTCCTCTATATGGCTATCAGCCGGCCTTCTGAACTGCACCCAGACACTTGCACACTCCATGGCCCCTCTATGGCTATCAACCGGCCCTCTGAACTGCACCCAGACACTTGCACACTCCATGGCTCCTCTTTATGGCTATCAGCAGGCCTTCTGAACTGCACCCAGACACTTGCACACTCCATGGCTCCTCTATGGCTATCAGCCGGCCTTCTGAACTACACCCAGACACTTACACACTCCATGGCTCCTCTATGGCTATGAGCCGACCCTCTGAACTGCCCCCAGACACATGCACACTCCATTGCTCCTCTATGGCTATGAGCCGACCCTCTGAACTGCACCCAGACACTTGCACACTCCATGGCTCCTCTTTATGGCTATCAGCGATCTCTCTGAACTGCACCCAGACACTTGCACACTCCATGGCTCCTCTTTATGGCTATCAGCCGGCCCTCTGAACTGCACCCAGACACTTGCACACTGCATGGCTCCTCTATGGCTATCAGCCGGCCCTCTGAACTGCACCCAGACACTTGCACACTCCATGGCTCCTCTCTGATTATCAGCCAGCCTTCTGAACTGCACTCAGACACTTGCACACTCCATGGCTCCTCTATGGCTATGAGCCGACCCTCTGAACTGCACCCAGACACTTGCACACTCCATGGCTCCTCTTTATGGCTATCAGCCGGCCCTCTGAACTGCACCCAGACACTTGCACACTCCATGGCTCCTCTTTATGGCTATCAGCCGGCACTCTGAACTGCACCCAGACACTTGCAAACTCCATGGCTCCTCTATGGCTATCAGCCGGCCCTCTGAACTGCACCCAGACACTTGCACACTCCATGGCTCCTCTATGAGTATCAGCCAGCCTTCTGAACTGCACCCAGACACTGCACACTCCATGGCTCCTCTTTATGGATATCAGCCAGCGCTCTGAACTGCACACAGACACTTGCACACTCCATGGCTCCTCTATGGCTATGCGCCGACCCTCTGAACTGCACCCAGACACTTGCACACTCCATGGCTCCTCTATGGCTATCAGCCGGCCCTCTGAACTGCACCCAGACACCTGCACAGTCCATGGCTCCTCTATGGTTATCAGACGACACTCTGAACTGCACCCAGAAACTTGCACACTCCATGGCTCCTCTTTATGGCTATCAGCCGGCCCTCTGAACTGCACCCAGACACTTGCACACTCCATGGCTCCTCTTTATGGATATCAGCCGGCCCTCTGAACTGCACCCAGACACTTGCACACTCCATGGCTCCTCTATGGCTATGAGCCGACCCTCTGAACTGCACCCAGACACTTGCACACTCCATGGCTCCTCTATGGCTATCAGCCAGCCCTCTGAACTGCACCCAGACACTTGCACACTCCATGTCTCCTCTATGGGTATCAGCCGGACTTCTAAACTGCACCCAGACACTTGCACACTCCATGGCTGCTCTGTGGGTATCAGCCGGCCTTCTGAACTGCACCCAGACACTTGCACACTCCATGGCTCCTCTTTATGGCTATCAGCCGGCCCTCTGAACTGCACCCAGACACTTGCACACTCCATGGCTCCTGTATGGCTATCAGCAGGCCTTCTGAACTGCACCCAGACACTTGCACACTCCATGGCTCCTCTTTATGGCTATCAGCCGGCCCTCTGAACTGCACCCAGACACTTGCACACTCCATGGCTCCTCTATGGCTATGAGCCGACCCTCTGAACTGCACCCAGACACTTGCACACTCCATGGCTCCTCTATGGCTATCAGCCAGCCTTCTGAACTGCACCCAGACACTTGCACACTCCATGGCTCCTCTATGGCTATGAGCCAACCCTCTGAACTGCCCCCAGACACTTGCACACTCCATGGCTTCTCTATGGCTATGAGCCGACCCTCTGAACTGCACCCAGACACTTGCACTTGCACACTCCATGGCTCCTCTATGGGTATCAGCTGGCCCTCTGAACTGCACCCAGACACTTGCACACTCCATGGCTCCTCTATGGGTATCAGCCGGCCGTCTGAACTGCACCCAGACACTTGCACACTCCATGGCTCCTCTTTATGGGTATCAGCCGGCCCTCTGAACTGCACCCAGACACTTGCGCACTCCATGGATCCTCTATGGCTATGAGCCGACCCTCTGAACTGCACCCAGACACTTGCACACTCCATGGCACCTCTATGGCTATCACCCGGCCTTCTGAACTGCACCCAGACACTTGCACACTCCATGGCTCCTCTATGGCTATGAGCCGACCCTCTGAACTGCACCCAGACACTTGCACACACCATGGCACCTCTATGGCTATCACCCGGCCTTCTGAACTGCACCCAGACACTTGCAAACTCCATGGCTTCTCTTTATGGCTATCAGCCGGCCCTCTGAACTGCACCCAGACACTTGCACACTCCATGGCCCCTCTTTATGGCTATCAGCCGGCCCTCTGAACTGCACCCAGACACTTGCACACTCCATGGCTCCTCTATGGCTATCAGCCGGCCCTCTGAACTGCACCCAGACACTTGGCACACTCCATGGCTCCTCTATGGGTATCAGCCGGCCCTCTGAACTGCACCCAGACACTTGCACACTCCATGGCTCCTCTATGGCTATCAGCCGGCCCTCTGAACTGCACCCAGACACTTTCACACTCCATGCCTCCTCTATGGGTATCAGCCGGCCCTCTGAACTGGACCCAGACACTTGCACACTCCATGGCTCCTCTATGGCTATGAGCCGACCCTCTGAACTGCACCCAGACACTTGCACACTCCATGGCTCCTCTTTATGGCTATCAGCCGGCCCTCTGAACTGCACCAGACACTTGCACACTCCATGGCTCCTCCTTATGGCTATAAGCCGGCCCTCTGAACTGCACCCAGACACTTGCACACTCCATGGCTCCTCTATGGCTGTCAGCCGGCCCTCTGAACTGCACCCAGACACTTGCACACTCCATGGCTCCTCTATGGCTATCAGCCGGCCCTCTGAACTGCACCCAGACACTTGCGGCTCCTCTTTATGGCTATCAGCCGGCCCTCTGAACTGCACCCAGACACTTGCACACTCCATGGCCCCTCTATGGCTATCAGCCGGCCCTCTGAACTGCACCCAGACACTTGCACACTCCATGGCTCCTCTTTATGGCTATCAGCTGGCCCTCTTAACTGCACCCAGACACTTGCACATTCCATGGCTCCTCTATGGCTATCAGCCGGCCCTCTGAACTGCACCCAGACACTTGCACACTCCATGGCTCCTCTATGGCTATCAGCCGGCCCTCTGAACTGCACCCAGACACTTTCACACTCCATGCCTCCTCTATGGGTATCAGCCGGCCTTCTGAACTGCACCCAGACACTTGCACACTCCATGGCTCCTCTATGGGTATCAGCCGGCCTTCTGAACTGCACCCAGACACTTGCACACTCCATGGCTCCTCTTTATGGCTATCAGCCGGCCTTCTGAACTGCACCCAGACACTTGCACAATCCATGGCTCCTCTATGGCTATCAGCCGGCCCTCTGAACTGCACCCAGAAACTTGCACACTCCATGGCTCCTCTATGGCTATCAGCCAGCCCTCTGAACTGCACCCAGACACTTGCACACTCCATGTCTCCTCTATGGGTATCAGCCGGCCTTCTAAACTGCACCCAGACACTTGCACACTCCATGGCTGCTCTGTGGGTATCAGCCGGCCTTCTGAACTGCACCCAGACACTTGCACACTCCATGGCTCCTCTTTATGGCTATCAGCCGGCCCTCTGAACTGCACCCAGACACTTGCACACTCCATGGCTCCTGTATGGCTATCAGCAGGCCTTCTGAACTGCACCCAGACACTTGCACACTCCATGGCTCCTCTTTATGGCTATCAGCCGGCCCTCTGAACTGCACCCAGACACTTGCACACTCCATGGCTCCTCTATGGCTATGAGCCGACCCTCTGAACTGCACCCAGACACTTGCACACTCCATGGCTCCTCTATGGCTATCAGCCGGCCTTCTGAACTGCACCCAGACACTTGCACACTCCATGGCTCCCATTTATGGCTACCAGCCGGCCCTCTGAACTGCACCCAGACACTTGCACACTCCATGGCTCCTCTATGGCTATGAGCCGACCCTCTGAACTGCCCCCAGACACTTGCACACTCCAAGGCTTCTCTATGGCTATGAGCCGACCCTCTGAACTGCACCCAGACACTTGCACTTGCACACTCCATGGCTCCTCTATGGGTATCAGCTGGCCCTCTGAACTGCACCCAGACACTTGCACACTCCATGGCTCCTCTATGGGTATCAGCCGGCCTTCTGAACTGCACCCAGACACTTGCACACTCCATGGCTCCTCTTTATGGGTATCAGCCGGCCCTCTGAACTGCACCCAGACACTTGCACACTCCATGGCTCCTCTATGGCTATGAGCCGACCCTCTGAACTGCACCCAGACACTTGCACACTCCATGGCACCTCTATGGCTATCACCCGGCCTTCTGAACTGCACCCAGACACTTGCACACTCCATGTCTCCTCTATGGCTATGAGCCGACCCTCTGAACTGCACCCAGACACTTGCACACACCATGGCACCTCTATGGCTATCACCCGGCCTTCTGAACTGCACCCAGACACTTGCACACTGCATGGCTTCTCTTTATGGCTATCAGCCGGCCCTCTGAACTGCACCCAGACACTTGCACACTCCATGGCCCCTCTTTATGGCTATCAGCCGGCCCTCTGAACTGCACCCAGACACTTGCACACTCCATGGCTCCTCTATGGCTATCAGCCGGCCCTCTGAACTGCACCCAGACACTTGCACACTCCATGGCTCCTCTATGGGTATCAGCCGGCCCTCTGAACTGCACCCAGACAATTGCACACTCCATGGCTCCTCTATGGCTATGAGCCGACCCTCTGAACTGCACCCAGACACTTGCACACTCCATGGCTCCTCTATGGCTATCAGCCGGCCTTCTGAACTGCACCCAGACACTTGCACACTCCATGGCTCCCATTTATGGCTACCAGCCGGCCCTCTGAACTGCACCCAGACACTTGCACACTCCATGGCTCCACTATGGCTATGAGACGACCCTCTGAACTGGCCCCAGACACTTGCACACTCCATGGCTTCTCTATGGCTATGAGCCGACCCTCTGAACTGCACCCAGACACTTGCACTTGCACACTCCATGGCTCCTCTATGGGTATCAGCTGGCCCTCTGAACTGCACCCAGACACTTGCACACTCCATGGCTCCTCTATGGGTATCAGCCGGCCTTCTGAACTGCACCCAGACACTTGCACACTCCATGGCTTCTCTTTATGGCTATCAGCCGGCCCTCTGAACTGCACCCAGACACTTGCACACTCCATGGCCCCTCTTTATGGCTATCAGCCGGCCCTCTGAACTGCACCCAGACACTTGCGGCTCCTCTATATGGCTATCAGCCGGCCTTCTGAACTGCACCCAGACACTTGCACACTCCATGGCCCCTCTATGGCTATCAACCGGCCCTCTGAACTGCACCCAGACACTTGCACACTCCATGGCTCCTCTTTATGGCTATCAGCAGGCCTTCTGAACTGCACCCAGACACTTGCACACTCCATGGCTCCTCTATGGCTATCAGCCGGCCTTCTGAACTACACCCAGACACTTACACACTCCATGGCTCCTCTATGGCTATGAGCCGACCCTCTGAACTGCCCCCAGACACATGCACACTCCATTGCTCCTCTATGGCTATGAGCCGACCCTCTGAACTGCACCCAGACACTTGCACACTCCATGGCTCCTCTTTATGGCTATCAGCGATCTCTCTGAACTGCACCCAGACACTTGCACACTCCATGGCTCCTCTTTATGGCTATCAGCCGGCCCTCTGAACTGCACCCAGACACTTGCACACTGCATGGCTCCTCTATGGCTATCAGCCGGCCCTCTGAACTGCACCCAGACACTTGCACACTCCATGGCTCCTCTCTGATTATCAGCCAGCCTTCTGAACTGCACTCAGACACTTGCACACTCCATGGCTCCTCTATGGCTATGAGCCGACCCTCTGAACTGCACCCAGACACTTGCACACTCCATGGCTCCTCTTTATGGCTATCAGCCGGCCCTCTGAACTGCACCCAGACACTTGCACACTCCATGGCTCCTCTTTATGGCTATCAGCCGGCACTCTGAACTGCACCCAGACACTTGCAAACTCCATGGCTCCTCTATGGCTATCAGCCGGCCCTCTGAACTGCACCCAGACACTTGCACACTCCATGGCTCCTCTATGAGTATCAGCCAGCCTTCTGAACTGCACCCAGACACTGCACACTCCATGGCTCCTCTTTATGGATATCAGCCAGCGCTCTGAACTGCACACAGACACTTGCACACTCCATGGCTCCTCTATGGCTATGCGCCGACCCTCTGAACTGCACCCAGACACTTGCACACTCCATGGCTCCTCTATGGCTATCAGCCGGCCCTCTGAACTGCACCCAGACACCTGCACAGTCCATGGCTCCTCTATGGTTATCAGACGACACTCTGAACTGCACCCAGAAACTTGCACACTCCATGGCTCCTCTTTATGGCTATCAGCCGGCCCTCTGAACTGCACCCAGACACTTGCACACTCCATGGCTCCTCTTTATGGATATCAGCCGGCCCTCTGAACTGCACCCAGACACTTGCACACTCCATGGCTCCTCTATGGCTATGAGCCGACCCTCTGAACTGCACCCAGACACTTGCACACTCCATGGCTCCTCTATGGCTATCAGCCAGCCCTCTGAACTGCACCCAGACACTTGCACACTCCATGTCTCCTCTATGGGTATCAGCCGGACTTCTAAACTGCACCCAGACACTTGCACACTCCATGGCTGCTCTGTGGGTATCAGCCGGCCTTCTGAACTGCACCCAGACACTTGCACACTCCATGGCTCCTCTTTATGGCTATCAGCCGGCCCTCTGAACTGCACCCAGACACTTGCACACTCCATGGCTCCTGTATGGCTATCAGCAGGCCTTCTGAACTGCACCCAGACACTTGCACACTCCATGGCTCCTCTTTATGGCTATCAGCCGGCCCTCTGAACTGCACCCAGACACTTGCACACTCCATGGCTCCTCTATGGCTATGAGCCGACCCTCTGAACTGCACCCAGACACTTGCACACTCCATGTCTCCTCTATGGCTATCAGCCAGCCTTCTGAACTGCACCCAGACACTTGCACACTCCATGGCTCCTCTATGGCTATGAGCCAACCCTCTGAACTGCCCCCAGACACTTGCACACTCCATGGCTTCTCTATGGCTATGAGCCGACCCTCTGAACTGCACCCAGACACTTGCACTTGCACACTCCATGGCTCCTCTATGGGTATCAGCTGGCCCTCTGAACTGCACCCAGACACTTGCACACTCCATGGCTCCTCTATGGGTATCAGCCGGCCGTCTGAACTGCACCCAGACACTTGCACACTCCATGGCTCCTCTTTATGGGTATCAGCCGGCCCTCTGAACTGCACCCAGACACTTGCGCACTCCATGGATCCTCTATGGCTATGAGCCGACCCTCTGAACTGCACCCAGACACTTGCACACTCCATGGCACCTCTATGGCTATCACCCGGCCTTCTGAACTGCACCCAGACACTTGCACACTCCATGGCTCCTCTATGGCTATGAGCCGACCCTCTGAACTGCACCCAGACACTTGCACACACCATGGCACCTCTATGGCTATCACCCGGCCTTCTGAACTGCACCCAGACACTTGCAAACTCCATGGCTTCTCTTTATGGCTATCAGCCGGCCCTCTGAACTGCACCCAGACACTTGCACACTCCATGGCCCCTCTTTATGGCTATCAGCCGGCCCTCTGAACTGCACCCAGACACTTGCACACTCCATGGCTCCTCTATGGCTATCAGCCGGCCCTCTGAACTGCACCCAGACACTTGGCACACTCCATGGCTCCTCTATGGGTATCAGCCGGCCCTCTGAACTGCACCCAGACACTTGCACACTCCATGGCTCCTCTATGGCTATCAGCCGGCCCTCTGAACTGCACCCAGACACTTTCACACTCCATGCCTCCTCTATGGGTATCAGCCGGCCCTCTGAACTGGACCCAGACACTTGCACACTCCATGGCTCCTCTATGGCTATGAGCCGACCCTCTGAACTGCACCCAGACACTTGCACACTCCATGGCTCCTCTTTATGGCTATCAGCCGGCCCTCTGAACTGCACCAGACACTTGCACACTCCATGGCTCCTCCTTATGGCTATAAGCCGGCCCTCTGAACTGCACCCAGACACTTGCACACTCCATGGCTCCTCTATGGCTGTCAGCCGGCCCTCTGAACTGCACCCAGACACTTGCACACTCCATGGCTCCTCTATGGCTATCAGCCGGCCCTCTGAACTGCACCCAGACACTTGCGGCTCCTCTTTATGGCTATCAGCCGGCCCTCTGAACTGCACCCAGACACTTGCACACTCCATGGCCCCTCTATGGCTATCAGCCGGCCCTCTGAACTGCACCCAGACACTTGCACACTCCATGGCTCCTCTTTATGGCTATCAGCTGGCCCTCTTAACTGCACCCAGACACTTGCACATTCCATGGCTCCTCTATGGCTATCAGCCGGCCCTCTGAACTGCACCCAGACACTTGCACACTCCATGGCTCCTCTATGGCTATCAGCCGGCCCTCTGAACTGCACCCAGACACTTTCACACTCCATGCCTCCTCTATGGGTATCAGCCGGCCTTCTGAACTGCACCCAGACACTTGCACACTCCATGGCTCCTCTATGGGTATCAGCCGGCCTTCTGAACTGCACCCAGACACTTGCACACTCCATGGCTCCTCTTTATGGCTATCAGCCGGCCTTCTGAACTGCACACAGACACTTGCACACTCCATGGCTCCTCTATGGCTATCAGCCGGCCCTCTGAACTGCACCCAGAAACTTGCACACTCCATGGCTCCTCTATGGCTATCAGCCAGCCCTCTGAACTGCACCCAGACACTTGCACACTCCATGTCTCCTCTATGGGTATCAGCCGGCCTTCTAAACTGCACCCAGACACTTGCACACTCCATGGCTGCTCTGTGGGTATCAGCCGGCCTTCTGAACTGCACCCAGACACTTGCACACTCCATGGCTCCTCTTTATGGCTATCAGCCGGCCCTCTGAACTGCACCCAGACACTTGCACACTCCATGGCTCCTGTATGGCTATCAGCAGGCCTTCTGAACTGCACCCAGACACTTGCACACTCCATGGCTCCTCTTTATGGCTATCAGCCGGCCCTCTGAACTGCACCCAGACACTTGCACACTCCATGGCTCCTCTATGGCTATGAGCCGACCCTCTGAACTGCACCCAGACACTTGCACACTCCATGGCTCCTCTATGGCTATCAGCCGGCCTTCTGAACTGCACCCAGACACTTGCACACTCCATGGCTCCCATTTATGGCTACCAGCCGGCCCTCTGAACTGCACCCAGACACTTGCACACTCCATGGCTCCTCTATGGCTATGAGCCGACCCTCTGAACTGCCCCCAGACACTTGCACACTCCAAGGCTTCTCTATGGCTATGAGCCGACCCTCTGAACTGCACCCAGACACTTGCACTTGCACACTCCATGGCTCCTCTATGGGTATCAGCTGGCCCTCTGAACTGCACCCAGACACTTGCACACTCCATGGCTCCTCTATGGGTATCAGCCGGCCTTCTGAACTGCACCCAGACACTTGCACACTCCATGGCTCCTCTTTATGGGTATCAGCCGGCCCTCTGAACTGCACCCAGACACTTGCACACTCCATGGCTCCTCTATGGCTATGAGCCGACCCTCTGAACTGCACCCAGACACTTGCACACTCCATGGCACCTCTATGGCTATCACCCGGCCTTCTGAACTGCACCCAGACACTTGCACACTCCATGTCTCCTCTATGGCTATGAGCCGACCCTCTGAACTGCACCCAGACACTTGCACACACCATGGCACCTCTATGGCTATCACCCGGCCTTCTGAACTGCACCCAGACACTTGCACACTGCATGGCTTCTCTTTATGGCTATCAGCCGGCCCTCTGAACTGCACCCAGACACTTGCACACTCCATGGCCCCTCTTTATGGCTATCAGCCGGCCCTCTGAACTGCACCCAGACACTTGCACACTCCATGGCTCCTCTATGGCTATCAGCCGGCCCTCTGAACTGCACCCAGACACTTGCACACTCCATGGCTCCTCTATGGGTATCAGCCGGCCCTCTGAACTGCACCCAGACAATTGCACACTCCATGGCTCCTCTATGGCTATGAGCCGACCCTCTGAACTGCACCCAGACACTTGCACACTCCATGGCTCCTCTATGGCTATCAGCCGGCCTTCTGAACTGCACCCAGACACTTGCACACTCCATGGCTCCCATTTATGGCTACCAGCCGGCCCTCTGAACTGCACCCAGACACTTGCACACTCCATGGCTCCACTATGGCTATGAGCCGACCCTCTGAACTGGCCCCAGACACTTGCACACTCCATGGCTTCTCTATGGCTATGAGCCGACCCTCTGAACTGCACCCAGACACTTGCACTTGCACACTCCATGGCTCCTCTATGGGTATCAGCTGGCCCTCTGAACTGCACCCAGACACTTGCACACTCCATGGCTCCTCTATGGGTATCAGCCGGCCTTCTGAACTGCACCCAGACACTTGCACACTCCATGGCTTCTCTTTATGGCTATCAGCCGGCCCTCTGAACTGCACCCAGACACTTGCACACTCCATGGCCCCTCTTTATGGCTATCAGCCGGCCCTCTGAACTGCACCCAGACACTTTCACACTCCATGGCTCCTCTATGGCTATCAGCCGGCCCTCTGAACTGCACCCAGACACTTGCACACTCCATGGCTCCTCTATGGGTATCAGCCGGCCCTCTGAACTGCACCCAGACACTTGCACACTCCATGGCTCCTCTATGGCTATGAGCCGACCCTCTGAACTGCACCCAGACACTTGCACACTCCATGGCTCCTCTATGGCTATCAGCCGGCCTTCTGAACTGCACCCAGACACTTGCACACTCCATGGCTCCCATTTATGGCTACCAGCCGGCCCTCTGAACTGCACCCAGACACTTGCACACTCCATGGCTCCTCTATGGCTATGAGCCGACCCTCTGAACTGGCCCCAGACACTTGCACACTCCATGGCTTCTCTATGGCTATGAGCCGACCCTCTGAACTGCACCCAGACACTTGCACTTGCACACTCCATGGCTCCTCTATGGGTATCAGCTGGCCCTCTGAACTGCACCCAGACACTTGCACACTCCATGGCTCCTCTTTGGGTATCAGCCGGCCTTCTGAACTGCACCCAGACACTTGCACACTCCATGGCTTCTCTTTATGGGTATCAGCCGGCCCTCTGAACTGCACCCAGACACTTGCACACTCCATGGCTCCTCTATGGCTATGAGCCGACCCTCTGAACTGCACCCAGACACTTGCACACTCCATGGCACCTCTATGGCTATCACCCGGCCTTGTGAACTGCACTCAGACACTTGCACACTCCATGGCTCCTCTATGGCTATGAGCCGACCCTCTGAACTGCACCCAGACACTTGCACACACCATGGCACCTCTATGGCTATCACCCGGCCTTCTGAACTGCACCCAGACACTTGCACACTCCATGGCTTCTCTTTATGGCTATCAGCCGGCCCTCTGAACTGCACCCAGACACTTGCACACTCCATGGCTCCTCTATGGCTATCAGCCGGCCCTCTGAACTGCACACAGACACTTGCACACTCCATGGCTCCTCTATGGGTATCAGCCGGCCCTCTGAACTGCACCCAGACACTTGCACACTCCATAGCTCCTCTATGGCTTTGAGCCGACCCTCTGAACTGCACCCAGACACTTGCACACTCCATGGCACCTCTATGGCTATCACCCGGCCTTCTGAACTGCACCCAGACACTTGCACACTCCATGGCTCCTCTATGGCTATGAGCCGACCCTCTGAACTGCACCCAGACACTTGCACACACCATGGCACCTCTATGGCTATCACCCGGCCTTCTGAACTGCACCCAGACACTTGCAAACTCCATGGCTTCTCTTTATGGCTATCAGCCGGCCCTCTGAACTGCACCCAGACACTTGCACACTCCATGGCCCCTCTTTATGGCTATCAGCCGGCCCTCTGAACTGCACCCAGACACTTGCACACTCCATGGCTCCTCTATGGCTATCAGCCGGCCCTCTGAACTGCACCCAGACACTTGGCACACTCCATGGCTCCTCTATGGGTATCAGCCGGCCCTCTGAACTGCACCCAGACACTTGCACACTCCATGGCTCCTCTATGGCTATCAGCCGGCCCTCTGAACTGCACCCAGACACTTTCACACTCCATGCCTCCTCTATGGGTATCAGCCGGCCCTCTGAACTGGACCCAGACACTTGCACACTCCATGGCTCCTCTATGGCTATGAGCCGACCCTCTGAACTGCACCCAGACACTTGCACACTCCATGGCTCCTCTTTATGGCTATCAGCCGGCCCTCTGAACTGCACCAGACACTTGCACACTCCATGGCTCCTCCTTATGGCTATAAGCCGGCCCTCTGAACTGCACCCAGACACTTGCACACTCCATGGCTCCTCTATGGCTGTCAGCCGGCCCTCTGAACTGCACCCAGACACTTGCACACTCCATGGCTCCTCTATGGCTATCAGCCGGCCCTCTGAACTGCACCCAGACACTTGCGGCTCCTCTTTATGGCTATCAGCCGGCCCTCTGAACTGCACCCAGACACTTGCACACTCCATGGCCCCTCTATGGCTATCAGCCGGCCCTCTGAACTGCACCCAGACACTTGCACACTCCATGGCTCCTCTTTATGGCTATCTGCTGGCCCTCTGAACTGCACCCAGACACTTGCACATTCCATGGCTCCTCTATGGCTATCAGCCGGCCCTCTGAACTGCACCCAGACACTTGCACACTCCATGGCTCCTCTATGGCTATCAGCCGGCCCTCTGAACTGCACCCAGACACTTTCACACTCCATGCCTCCTCTATGGGTATCAGCCGGCCTTCTGAACTGCACCCAGACACTTGCACACTCCATGGCTCCTCTATGGGTATCAGCCGGCCTTCTGAACTGCACCCAGACACTTGCACACTCCATGGCTCCTCTTTATGGCTATCAGCCGGCCTTCTGAACTGCACCCAGACACTTGCACACTCCATGGCTCCTCTATGGCTATCAGCCGGCCCTCTGAACTGCACCCAGAAACTTGCACACTCCATGGCTCCTCTATGGCTATCAGCCAGCCCTCTGAACTGCACCCAGACACTTGCACACTCCATGTCTCCTCTATGGGTATCAGCCGGCCTTCTAAACTGCACCCAGACACTTGCACACTCCATGGCTGCTCTGTGGGTATCAGCCGGCCTTCTGAACTGCACCCAGACACTTGCACACTCCATGGCTCCTCTTTATGGCTATCAGCCGGCCCTCTGAACTGCACCCAGACACTTGCACACTCCATGGCTCCTGTTTGGCTATCAGCAGGCCTTCTGAACTGCACCCAGACACTTGCACACTCCATGGCTCCTCTTTATGGCTATCAGCCGGCCCTCTGAACTGCACCCAGACACTTGCACACTCCATGGCTCCTCTATGGCTATGAGCCGACCCTCTGAACTGCACCCAGACACTTGCACACTCCATGGCTCCTCTATGGCTATCAGCCGGCCTTCTGAACTGCACCCAGACACTTGCACACTCCATGGCTCCCATTTATGGCTACCAGCCGGCCCTCTGAACTGCACCCAGACACTTGCACACTCCATGGCTCCTCTATGGCTATGAGCCGACCCTCTGAACTGCCCCCAGACACTTGCACACTCCAAGGCTTCTCTATGGCTATGAGCCGACCCTCTGAACTGCACCCAGACACTTGCACTTGCACACTCCATGGCTCCTCTATGGGTATCAGCTGGCCCTCTGAACTGCACCCAGACACTTGCACACTCCATGGCTCCTCTATGGGTATCAGCCGGCCTTCTGAACTGCACCCAGACACTTGCACACTCCATGGCTCCTCTTTATGGGTATCAGCCGGCCCTCTGAACTGCACCCAGACACTTGCACACTCCATGGCTCCTCTATGGCTATGAGCCGACCCTCTGAACTGCACCCAGACACTTGCACACTCCATGGCACCTCTATGGCTATCACCCGGCCTTCTGAACTGCACCCAGACACTTGCACACTCCATGTCTCCTCTATGGCTATGAGCCGACCCTCTGAACTGCACCCAGACACTTGCACACACCATGGCACCTCTATGGCTATCACCCGGCCTTCTGAACTGCACCCAGACACTTGCACACTGCATGGCTTCTCTTTATGGCTATCAGCCGGCCCTCTGAACTGCACCCAGACACTTGCACACTCCATGGCCCCTCTTTATGGCTATCAGCCGGCCCTCTGAACTGCACCCAGACACTTGCACACTCCATGGCTCCTCTATGGCTATCAGCCGGCCCTCTGAACTGCACCCAGACACTTGCACACTCCATGGCTCCTCTATGGGTATCAGCCGGCCCTCTGAACTGCAGCCAGACAATTGCACACTCCATGGCTCCTCTATGGCTATGAGCCGACCCTCTGAACTGCACCCAGACACTTGCACACTCCATGGCTCCCATTTATGGCTACCAGCCGGCCCTCTGAACTGCACCCAGACACTTGCACACTCCATGGCTGCACTATGGCTATGAGCCGACCCTCTGAACTGGCCCCAGACACTTGCACACTCCATGGCTTCTCTATGGCTATGAGCCGACCCTCTGAACTGCACCCAGACACTTGCACTTGCACACTCCATGGCTCCTCTATGGGTATCAGCTGGCCCTCTGAACTGCACCCAGACACTTGCACACTCCATGGCTCCTCTATGGGTATCAGCCGGCCTTCTGAACTGCACCCAGACACTTGCACACTCCATGGCTTCTCTTTATGGCTATCAGCCGGCCCTCTGAACTGCACCCAGACACTTGCACACTCCATGGCCCCTCTTTATGGCTATCAGCCGGCCCTCTGAACTGCACCCAGACACTTGCACACTCCATGGCTCCTCTATGGCTATCAGCCGGCCCTCTGAACTGCACCCAGACACTTGCACACTC
Source organism: Ambystoma mexicanum (assembly GCF_040938575.1). Classification (NCBI taxonomy): domain Eukaryota; kingdom Metazoa; phylum Chordata; class Amphibia; order Caudata; family Ambystomatidae; genus Ambystoma; species Ambystoma mexicanum. Next base: position 29,730,394 of record NC_090939.1, read on the forward strand.
CATGGCTCCTCTATGGGTATCAGCCGGCCCTCTGAACTGCACCCAGACACTTGCACACTCCATGGCTCCTCTATGGCTATGAGCCGACCCTCTGAACTGCACCCAGACACTTGCACACTCCATGGCTCCTCTATGGCTATCAGCCGGCCTTCTGAACTGCACCCAGACACTTGCACACTCCATGGCTCCCATTTATGGCTACCAGCCGGCCCTCTGAACTGCACCCAGACACTTGCACACTCCATGGCTCCTCTATGGCTATGAGCCGACCCTCTGAACTGGCCCCAGACACTTGCACACTCCATGGCTTCTCTATGGCTATGAGCCGACCCTCTGAACTGCACCCAGACACTTGCACTTGCACACTCCATGGCTCCTCTATGGGTATCAGCTGGCCCTCTGAACTGCACCCAGACACTTGCACACTCCATGGCTCCTCTTTGGGTATCAGCCGGCCTTCTGAACTGCACCCAGACACTTGCACACTCCATGGCTTCTCTTTATGGGTATCAGCCGGCCTTCTGAACTGCACCCAGACACTTGCACACTCCATGGCTCCTCTATGGCTATGAGCCGACCCTCTGAACTGCACCCAGACACTTGCACACTCCATGGCACCTCTATGGCTATCACCCGGCCTTGTGAACTGCACTCAGACACTTGCACACTCCATGGCTCCTCTATGGCTATGAGCCGACCCTCTGAACTGCACCCAGACACTTGCACACACCATGGCACCTCTATGGCTATCACCCGGCCTTCTGAACTGCACCCAGACACTTGCACACTCCATGGCTTCTCTTTATGGCTATCAGCCGGCCCTCTGAACTGCACCCAGACACTTGCACACTCCATGGCCCCTCTTTATGGCTATCAGCCGGCCCTCTGAACTGCACCCAGACACTTGCACACTCCATGGCTCCTCTATGGCTATCAGCCGGCCCTCTGAACTGCACACAGACACTTGCACACTCCATGGCTCCTCTATGGGTATCAGCCGGCCCTCTGAACTGCACCCAGACACTTGCACACTCCATAGCTCCTCTATGGCTTTGAGCCGACCCTCTGAACTGCACCCAGACACTTGCACACTCCATAGCTCCTATATGGCTATCACCCAGCCTTCTGAACTGCACCCAGACACTTGCATACTCCATGGCTCCTCTTTATGGCTATCAGCCGGCCCTCAGAACTGCACCCAGTCACTTGCACACTCCATGGCTCCTCTATGATTATGAGCCGGCCCTCTGAACTGCACCCAGACACTTGCACACTCCATGGCTCCTCTATTGGTATCAGCCGGCCCTCTGAACTACACCCAGACACTTGCACACTCCATGGCTCCTCTATGGCTATCAGCGGGCCTTCTGAACTGCACCCAGACACTTGCACACTCCATGGCTCCACTTTATGGCTATCAGCCGGCCCTCTGAACTGGACCCAGACACTTGCACACTCCATGGCTCCTCTATGGCTATGAGCCGACCTTCTGAACTGCACCCAGACACTTGCACACTCCATGGCTCCTCTTTATGGCTATCAGCCGGCCCTCTGAACTGCACCCAGACACTTGCACACTCCATGGCTCCTTTTTATGGCTATAAGCCGGCCTCTGAACTGCACTCAGACACTTGCACACTCCATGGCTCCTCTATGGCTATCAGCCGGCCCTCTGAACTGCACCCAGACACTTGCACACTCCATGGCTCCTCTATGGCTATCAGCCGGCCCTCTGAACTGCACCCAGACACTTGCGGCTCCTCTTTATGGCTATCAGCCGGCCTTCTGAACTGCACCCAGACACTTGCACACTCCATGGCCCCTCTATGGCTATCAACCGGCCCTCTGAACTGCACCCAGACACTTGCACACTCCATGGCTCCTCTTTATGGCTATCAGCAGGCCTTCTGAACTGCACCCAGACACTTGCACACTCCATGGCTCCTCTATGGCTATCAGCCGGCCTTCTGAACTACACCCAGACACTTACACACTCCATGGCTCCTCTACGGCTATGAGCCGACCCTCTGAACTGCCCCCAGGCACATGCACACTCCATTGCTCCTCTATGGCTATGAGCCGACCCTCTGAACTGCACCCAGACACTTGCACACTCCATGGCTCCTCTTTATGGCTATCAGCCGGCTCTCTGAACTGCACCCAGACACTTGCACACTCCATGGCTCCTCTTTATGGCTATCAGCCGGCCCTCTGAACTGCACCCAGACACTTGCACACTGCATGGCTCCTCTATGGCTATCAGCCGGCCCTCTGAACTGCACCCAGACACTTGCACACTCCATGGCTCCTCTATGGCTATGAGCCGACCCTCTGAACTGGCCCCAGACACTTGCACACTCCATGGCTTCTCTATGGCTATGAGATGACCCTCTGAACTGCACCCAGACACTTGCACTTGCACACTCCATGGCTCCTCTATGGGTATCAGCTGGCCCTCTGAACTGCACCCAGACACTTGAACACTCCATGGCTCCTCTATGGGTATCAGCCGGCCTTCTGAACTGCACCCAGACACTTGCACACTCCATGGCTCCTCTTTATGGGTATCAGCCGGCCCTCTGAACTGCACCCAGACACTTGCACACTCCATGGCTCCTCTATGGCTATGAGCCGACCCTCTGAACTGCACCCAGACACTTGCACACTCCATGGCACCTCTATGGCTATCACCCGGCCTTGTGAACTGCACCCAGACACTTGCACACTCCATGGCTCCTCTATGGCTATGAGCCGATCCTCTGAACTGCACCCAGACACTTGCACACACGATGGCACCTCTATGGCTATCACCCGGCCTTCTGAACTGCACCCAGACACTTGCACACTCCATGGCTTCTTTTTATGGCTATCAGCCGGCCCTCTGAACTGCACCCAGACACTTGCACACTCCATGGCCCCTCTTTATGGCTATCAGCCGGCCCTCTGAACTGCACCCAGACACTTGCACACTCCATGGCTCCTCTATGGCTATCAGCCGGCCCTCTGAACTGCACACAGACACTTGCACACTCCATGGCTCCTCTATGGGTATCAGCCGGCCCTCTGAACTGCACCCAGACACTTGTACACTCCATAGCTCCTCTATGGCTTTGAGCCGACCCTCTGAACTGCACCCAGACACTTGCACACTCCATAGCTCCTATATGGCTATCACCCGGTCTTCTGAACTGCACCCAGACACTTGCACACTCCATGGCTCCTCTTTATGGCTATCAGCCGGCCCTCAGAACTGCACCCAGTCACTTGCACACTCCATGGCTCCTCTATGATTATGAGCCGGCCCTCTGAACTGCACCCAGACACTTGCACACTCCATGGCTCCTCTATTGGTATCAGCCGGCCCTCTGAACTGCACCCAGACACTTGCACACTCCATGGCTCCTCTATGGCTATCAGCGGGCCTTCTGAACTGCACCCAGACACTTGCACACTCCATGGCTCCTCTTTATGGCTATCAGCCGGCCCTCAGAACTGCACCCAGTCACTTGCACACTCCATGGCTCCTCTATGATTATGAGCCGGCCCTCTGAACTGCACACAGACACTTGCACACTCCATAGCTCCTTTATGGCTTTGAGCCGACCCTCTGAACTGCACCCAGACACTTGCACACTCCATAGCTCCTATATGGCTATCACCCAGCCTTCTGAACTGCACCCAGACACTTGCACACTCCATGGCTCCTCTTTATGGCTATCAGCCGGCCCTCAGAACTGCACCCAGTCACTTGCACACTCCATGGCTCCTCTATGATTATGAGCCGGCCCTCTGAACTGCACCCAGACACTTGCACACTCCATGGCTCCTCTATTGGTATCAGCCGGCCCTCTGAACTACACCCAGACACTTGCACACTCCATGGCTCTTCTATGGCTATCAGCGGGCCTTCTGAACTGCACCCAGACACTTGCACACTCCATGGCTCCTCTTTATGGCTATCAGCCGGCCCTCTGAACTGGACCCAGACACTTGCACACTCCATGGCTCCTCTATGGCTATGAGCCGACCTTCTGAACTGCACCCAGACACTTGCACACTCCATGGCTCCTCTTTATGGCTATCAGCCGGCCCTCTGAACTGCACCCAGACACTTGCACACTCCATGGCTCCTTTTTATGGCTATAAGCCGGCCTCTGAACTGCACTCACACACTTGCACACTCCATGGCTCCTCTATGGCTATCAGCCGGCCCTCTGAACTGCACCCAGACACTTGCACACTCCATGGCTCCTCTATGGCTATCAGCCGGCCCTCTGAACTGCACCCAGACACTTGCACACTCCATGGCTCCTCTATGGCTATCAGCCGGCCCTCTGAACTGCACCCAGACACTTGCGGCTCCTCTTTATGGCTATAAGCCGGCCTTCTGAACTGCACCCAGACACTTGCACACTCCATGGCCCCTCTATGGCTATCAACCGGCCCTCTGAACTGCACCCAGACACTTGCACACTCCATGGCTCCTCTTTATGGCTATCAGCAGGCCTTCTGAACTGCACCCAGACACTTGCACACTCCATGGCTCCTCTATGGCTATCAGCCGGCCTTCTGAACTACACCCAGACACTTACACACTCCATGGCTCCTCTATGGCTATGAGCCGACCCTCTGAACTGCCCCCAGACACATGCACACTCCATTGCTCCTCTATGGCTATGAGCCGACCCTCTGAACTGCACCCAGACACTTGCACACTCCATGGCTCCTCTTTATGGCTATCAGCCGGCTCTCTGAACTGCACCCAGACACTTGCACACTCCATGGCTCCTCTTTATGGCTATCAGCCGGCCCTCTGAACTGCACCCAGACACTTGCACACTGCATGGCTCCTCTATGGCTATCAGCCGGCCCTCTGAACTGCACCCAGACACTTGCACACTCCATGGCTCCTCTATGGCTATGAGCCGACCCTCTGAACTGGCCCCAGACACTTGGACACTTCATTGCTTCTCTATGGCTATGAGACGACCCTCTGAACTGCACCCAGACACTTGCACTTGCACACTCCATGGCTCCTCTATGGGTATCAGCTGGCCCTCTGAACTGCACCCAGACACTTGCACACTCCATGGCTCCTCTATGGGTATCAGCCGGCCTTCTGAACTGCACCCAGACACTTGCACACTCCATGGCTCCTCTTTATGGGTATCAGCCGGCCCTCTGAACTGCACCCAGACACTTGCACACTCCATGGCTCCTCTATGGCTATGAGCCGACCCTCTGAACTGCACCCAGACACTTGCACACTCCATGGCACCTCTATGGCTATCACCCGGCCTTGTGAACTGCACCCAGACACTTGCACACTCCATGGCTCCTCTATGGCTATGAGCCGATCCTCTGAACTGCACCCAGACACTTGCACACACCATGGCACCTCTATGGCTATCACCCGGCCTTCTGAACTGCACCCAGACACTTGCACACTCCATGGCTTCTTTTTATGGCTATCAGCCGGCCCTCTGAACTGCACCCAGACACTTGCACACTCCATGGCCCCTCTTTATGGCTATCAGCTGGCCCTCTGAACTGCACCCAGACACTTGCACACTCCATGGCTCCTCTATGGCTATCAGCCGGCCCTCTGAACTGCACACAGACACTTGCACACTCCATGGCTCCTCTATGGGTATCAGCCGGCCCTCTGAACTGCACCCAGACACTTGTACACTCCATAGCTCCTCTATGGCTTTGAGCCGACCCTCTGAACTGCACCCAGACACTTGCACACTCCATAGCTCCTATATGGCTATCACCCGGCCTTCTGAACTGCACCCAGACACTTGCACACTCCATGGCTCCTCTTTATGGCTATCAGCCGGCCCTCAGAACTGCACCCAGTCACTTGCACACTCCATGGCTCCTCTATGATTATGAGCCGGCCCTCTGAACTGCACCCAGACACTTGCACACTCCATGGCTCCTCTATTGGTATCAGCCGGCCCTCTGAACTGCACCCAGACACTTGCACACTCCATGGCTCCTCTATGGCTATCAGCGGGCCTTCTGAACTGCACCCAGACACTTGCACACTCCATGGCTCCTCTTTATGGCTATCAGCCGGCCCTCTGAACTGGACCCAGACACTTGCACACTCCATGGCTCCTCTATGGCTATGAGCCGACCTTCTGAACTGCACCCAGACACTTGCACACTCCATGGCTCCTCTTTATGGCTATCAGCCGGCCCTCTGAACTGCACCCAGACACTTGCACACTCCATGGCTCCTCTATGGCTATCAGCCGGCCCTCTGAACTGCACCCAGACACTTGCACACTCCATGGCTCCTCTATGGCTATCAGCCGGCCTTCTGAACTGCACCCAGACACTTGCACACTCCATGGCCCCTCTATGGCTATCAACCGGCCCTCTGAACTGCACCCAGACACTTGCACACTCCATGGCTCCTCTTTATGGCTATCAGCAGGCCTTCTGAACTGCACCCAGACACTTGCACACTCCATGGCTCCTCTATGGCTATCAGCCGGCCTTCTGAACTACACCCAGACACTTACACACTCCATGGCTCCTCTATGGCTATGAGCCGACCCTCTGAACTGCCCCCAGACACATGCACACTCCATTGCTCCTCTATGGCTATGAGCCGACCCTCTGAACTGCACCCAGACACTTGCACACTCCATGGCTCCTCTTTATGGCTATCAGCGGTCTCTCTGAACTGCACCCAGACACTTGCACACTCCATGGCTCCTCTTTATGGCTATCAGCCGGCCCTCTGAACTGCACCCAGACACTTGCACACTGCATGGCTCCTCTATGGCTATCAGCCGGCCCTCTGAACTGTACCCAGACACTTGCACACTCCATGGCTCCTCTCTGATTATCAGCCAGCCTTCTGAACTGCACCCAGACACTTGCACACTCCATGGCTCCTCTATGGCTATGAGCCGACCCTCTGAACTGCACCCAGACACTTGCACACTCCATGGCTCCTCTTTATGGCTATCAGCCGGCCCTCTGAACTGCACCCAGACACTTGCACACTCCATGGCTCCTCTTTATGGCTATCAGCCGGCACTCTGAACTGCACCCAGACACTTGCAAACTCCATGGCTCCTCTATGGCTATCAGCCGGCCCTCTGAACTGCACCCAGACACTTGCACACTCCATGGCTCCTCTATGAGTATCAGCCAGCCTTCTGAACTGCACCCAGACACTGCACACTCCATGGCTCCTCTTTATGGATATCAGCCAGCGCTCTGAACTGCACACAGACACTTGCACACTCCATGGCTCCTCTATGGCTATGCGCCGACCCTCTGAACTGCACCCAGACACTTGCACACTCCATGGCTCCTCTATGGCTATCAGCCGGCCCTCTGAACTGCACCCAGACACCTGCACAGTCCATGGCTCCTCTATGGTTATCAGACGACACTCTGAACTGCACCCAGAAACTTGCACACTCCATGGCTCCTCTTTATGGCTATCAGCCGGCCCTCTGAACTGCACCCAGACACTTGCACACTCCATGGCCCCTCTTTATGGATATCATCCGGCCCTCTGAACTGCACCCAGACACTTGCACACTCCATGGCTCCTCTATGGCTATGAGCCGACCCTCTGAACTGCACCCAGACACTTGCACACTCCATGGCTCCTCTATGGCTATCAGCCAGCCCTCTGAACTGCACCCAGACACTTGCACACTCCATGTCTCCTCTATGGGTATCAGCCGGACTTCTAAACTGCACCCAGACACTTGCACACTCCATGGCTGCTCTGTGGGTATCAGCCGGCCTTCTGAACTGCACCCAGACACTTGCACACTCCATGGCTCCTCTTTATGGCTATCAGCCGGTCCTCTGAACTGCACCCAGACACTTGCACACTCCATGGCTCCTGTATGGCTATCAGCAGGCCTTCTGAACTGCACCCAGACACTTGCACACTCCATGGCTCCTCTTTATGGCTATCAGCCAGCCCTCTGAACTGCACCCAGACACTTGCACACTCCATGGCTCCTCTATGGCTATGAGCCGACCCTCTGAACTGCACCCAGACACTTGCACACTCCATGGCTCCTCTATGGCTATCAGCCGGCCTTCTGAACTGCACCCAGACACTTGCACACTCCATGGCTCCTCTATGGCTATGAGCCGACCCTCTGAACTGCCCCCAGACACTTGCACACTCCATGGCTTCTCTATGGCTATGAGCCGACCCTCTGAACTGCACCCAGACACTTGCACGTGCACACTCCATGGCTCCTCTATGGGTATCAGCTGGCCCTCTGAACTGCACCCAGACACTTGCACACTCCATGGCTCCTCTATGGGTATCAGCCGGCCTTCTGAACTGCACCCAGACACTTGCACACTCCATGGCTCCTCTTTATGGGTATCAGCCGGCCCTCTGAACTGCACCCAGACACTTGCACACTCCATGGCTCCTCTATGGCTATGAGCCGACGCTCTGAACTGCACCCAGACACTTGCACACTCCATGGCACCTCTATGGCTATCACCCGGCCTTCTGAACTGCACCCAGACACTTGCACACTCCATGGCTCCTCTATGGCTATGAGCCGACCCTCTGAACTGCACCCAGACACTTGCACACACCATGGCACCTCTATGGCTATCACCCGGCCTTCTGAACTGCACCCAGACACTTGCACACTCCATGGCTTCTCTTTATGGCTATCAGCCGGCCCTCTGAACTGCACCCAGACACTTGCACACTCCATGGCCCCTCTTTATGGCTATCAGCCGGCCCTCTGAACTGCACCCAGACACTTGCACACTCCATGGCTCCTCTATGGCTATCAGCCGGCCCTCTGAACTGCACCCAGACACTTGCACACTCCATGGCTCCTCTATGGGTATCAGCCGGCCCTCTGAACTGCACCCAGACACTTGCACACTCCATGGCTCCTCTATGGCTATCAGCCGGCCCTCTGAACTGCACCCAGACACTTTCACACTCCATGCCTCCTCTATGGGTATCAGCCGGCCCTCTGAACTGGACCCAGACACTTGCACACTCCATGGCTCCTCTATGGCTATGAGCCGACCCTCTGAACTGCACCCAGACACTTGCACACTCCATGGCTCCTCTTTATGGCTATCAGCCGGCCCTCTGAACTGCACCAGACACTTGCACACTCCATGGCTCCTCCTTATGGCTATAAGCCGGCCCTCTGAACTGCACCCAGTCACTTGCACACTCCATGGCTCCTCTATGGCTGTCAGCCGGCCCTCTGAACTGCACCCAGACACTTGCACACTCCATGGCTCCTCTATGGCTATCAGCCGGCCCTCTGAACTGCACCCAGACACTTGCACACTCCATGGCTCCTCTATGGCTCTCAGCCGGCCCTCTGAACTGCACCCAGACACTTGCGGCTCCTCTTTATGGCTATCAGCCGGCCCTCTGAACTGCACCCAGACACTTGCACACTCCATGGCCCCTCTATGGCTATCAGCCGGCCCTCTGAACTGCACCCAGACACTTGCACACTCCATGGCTCCTCTTTATGGCTATCAGCTGGCCCTCTGAACTGCACCCAGACACTTGCACATTCCATGGCTCCTCTATGGCTATCAGCCGGCCCTCTGAACTGCACCCAGACACTTGCACACTCCATGGCTCCTCTATGGCTATCAGCCGGCCCTCTGAACTGCACCCAGACACGTTCACACTCCATGCCTCCTCTATGGGTATCAGCCGGCCTTCTGAACTGCACCCAGACACTTGCACACTCCATGGCTCCTCTATGGGTATCAGCCGGCCTTCTGAACTGCACCCAGACACTTGCACACTCCATGGCTCCTCTTTATGGCTATCAGCCGGCCTTCTGAACTGCACCCAGACACTTGCACACTCCATGGCTCCTCTATGGCTATCAGCCGGCCCTCTGAACTGCACCCAGAAACTTGCACACTCCATGGCTCCTCTATGGCTATCAGCCAGCCCTCTGAACTGCACCCAGACACTTGCACACTCCATGTCTCCTCTATGGGTATCAGCCGGCCTGCTAAACTGCACCCAGACACTTGCACACTCCATGGCTGCTCTGTGGGTATCAGCCGGCCTTCTGAACTGCACCCAGACACTTGCACACTCCATGGCTCCTCTTTATGGCTATCAGCCGGCCCTCTGAACTGCACCCAGACACTTGCACACTCCATGGCTCCTGTATGGCTATCAGCAGGCCTTCTGAACTGCACCCAGACACTTGCACACTCCATGGCTCATCTTTATGGCTATCAGCCGGCCCTCTGAACTGCACCCAGACACTTGCACACTCCATGGCTCCTCTATGGCTATGAGCCGACCCTCTGAACTGCACCCAGACACTTGCACACTCCATGGCTCCTCTATGGCTATCAGCCGGCCTTCTGAACTGCACCCAGACACTTGCACACTCCATGGCTCCCATTTATGGCTACCAGCCGGCCCTCTGAACTGCACCCAGACACTTGCACACTCCATGGCTCCTCTATGGCTATGAGCCGACCCTCTGAACTGCCCCCAGACACTTGCACACTCCATGGCTTCTCTATGGCTATGAGCCGACCCTCTGAACTGCACCCAGACACTTGCACTTGCACACTCCATGGCTCCTCTATGGGTATCAGCTGGCCCTCTGAACTGCACCCAGACACTTGCACACTCCATGGCTCCTCTATGGGTATCAGCCGGCCTTCTGAACTGCACCCAGACACTTGCACACTCCATGGCTCCTCTTTATGGGTATCAGCCGGCCCTCTGAACTGCACCCAGACACTTGCACACTCCATGGCTCCTCTATGGCTATGAGCCGACCCTCTGAACTGCACCCAGACACTTGCACACTCCATGGCACCTCTATGGCTATCACCCGGCCTTCTGAACTGCACCCAGACACTTGCACACTCCATGTCTCCTCTATGGCTATGAGCCGACCCTCTGAACTGCACCCAGACACTTGCACACACCATGGCACCTCTATGGCTATCACCCGGCCTTCTGAACTGCACCCAGACACTTGCACACTGCATGGCTTCTCTTTATGGCTATCAGCCGGCCCTCTGAACTGCACCCAGACACTTGCACACTCCATGGCCCCTCTTTATGGCTATCAGCCGGCCCTCTGAACTGCACCCAGACACTTGCACACTCCATGGCTCCTCTATGGCTATCAGCCGGCCCTCTGAACTGCACCCAGACACTTGCACACTCCATGGCTCCTCTATGGGTATCAGCCGGCCCTCTGAACTGCACCCAGACAATTGCACACTCCATGGCTCCTCTATGGCTATGAGCCGACCCTCTGAACTGCACCCAGACACTTGCACACTCCATGGCTCCTCTATGGCTATCAGCCGGCCTTCTGAACTGCACCCAGACACTTGCACACTCCATGGCTCCCATTTATGGCTACCAGCCGGCCCTCTGAACTGCACCCAGACACTTGCACACTCCATGGCTCCTCTATGGCTATGAGCCGACCCTCTGAACTGGCCCCAGACACTTGCACACTCCATGGCTTCTCTATGGCTATGAGCCGACCCTCTGAACTGCACCCAGACACTTGCACTTGCACACTCCATGGCTCCTCTATGGGTATCAGCTGGCCCTCTGAACTGCACCCAGACACTTGCACACTCCATGGCTCCTCTATGGGTATCAGCCGGCCTTCTGAACTGCACCCAGACACTTGCACACTCCATGGCTTCTCTTTATGGCTATCAGCCGGCCCTCTGAACTGCACCCAGACACTTGCACACTCCATGGCCCCTCTTTATGGCTATCAGCCGGCCCTCTGAACTGCACCCAGACACTTGCACACTCCATGGCTCCACTATGGCTATCAGCCGGCCCTCTGAACTGCACCCAGACACTTGCACACTCCATGGCTCCTCTATGGGTATCAGCCGGCCCTCTGAACTGCACCCAGACACTTGCACACTCCATGGCTCCTCTATGGCTATGAGCCGACCCTCTGAACTGCACCCAGACACTTGCACACTCCATGGCTCCTCTATGGCTATCAGCCGGCCTTCTGAACTGCACCCAGACACTTGCACACTCCATGGCTCCCATTTATGGCTACCAGCCGGCCCTCTGAACTGCACCCAGACACTTGCACACTCCATGGCTCCTCTATGGCTATGAGCCGACCCTCTGAACTGGCCCCAGACACTTGCACACTCCATGGCTTCTCTATGGCTATGAGCCGACCCTCTGAACTGCACCCAGACACTTGCACTTGCACACTCCATGGCTCCTCTATGGGTATCAGCTGGCCCTCTGAACTGCACCCAGACACTTGCACACTCCATGGCTCCTCTTTGGGTATCAGCCGGCCTTCTGAACTGCACCCAGACACTTGCACACTCCATGGCTCCTCTTTATGGGTATCAGCCGGCCCTCTGAACTGCACCCAGACACTTGCACACTCCATGGCTCCTCTATGGCTATGAGCCGACCCTCTGAACTGCACCCAGACACTTGCACACTCCATGGCACCTCTATGGCTATCACCCGGCCTTGTGAACTGCACCCAGACACTTGCACACTCCATGGCTCCTCTCTGGCTATGAGACGACCCTCTGAACTGCACCCAGACACTTGCACACACCATGGCACCTCTATGGCTATCACCCGGCCTTCTGAACTGCACCCAGACACTTGCACACTCCATGGCTTCTCTTTATGGCTATCAGCCGGCCCTCTGAACTGCACCCAGACACTTGCACACTCCATGGCCCCTCTTTATGGCTATCAGCCGGCCCTCTGAACTGCACCCAGACACTTGCACACTCCATGGCTCCTCTATGGCTATCAGCCGGCCCTCTGAACTGCACACAGACACTTGCACACTCCATGGCTCCTCTATGGGGATCAGCCGGCCCTCTGAACTGCACCCAGACACTTGCACACTCCATAGCTCCTCTATGGCTTTGAGCCGACCCTCTGAACTGCACCCAGACACTTGCACACTCCATAGCTCCTATATGGCTATCACCCAGCCTTCTGAACTGCACCCAGACACTTGCACACTCCATGGCTCCTCTTTATGGCTATCAGCCGGCCCTCAGAACTGCACCCAGTCACTTGCACACTCCATGGCTCCTCTATGATTATGAGCCGGCCCTCTGAACTGCACCCAGACACTTGCACACTCCATGGCTCCTCTATTGGTATCAGCCGGCCCTCTGAACTACACCCAGACACTTGCACACTCCATGGCTCCTCTATGGCTATCAGCGGGCCTTCTGAACTGCACCCAGACACTTGCACACTCCATGGCTCCTCTTTATGGCTATCAGCCGGCCCTCTGAACTGGACCCAGACACTTGCACACTCCATGGCTCCTCTATGGCTATGAGCCGACCTTCTGAACTGCACCCAGACACTTGCACACTGCATGGCTCCTCTTTATGGCTATCAGCCGGCCCTCTGAACTGCACCCAGACACTTGCACACTCCATGGCTCCTTTTTATGGCTATAAGCCGGCCTCTGAACTGCACTCAGACACTTGCACACTCCATGGCTCCTCTATGGCTATCAGCCGGCCCTCTGAACTGCGCCCAGACACTTGCACACTCCATGGCTCCTCTATGGCTATCAGCCGGCCCTCTGAACTGCACCCAGACACTTGCACACTCCATGGCTCCTCTATGGCTATCAGCCGGCCCTCTGAACTGCACCCAGACACTTGCGGCTCCTCTTTATGGCTATCATCCGGCCTTCTGAACTGCACCCAGACACTTGCACACTCCATGGCCCCTCTATGGCTATCAACCGGCCCTCTGAACTGCACCCAGACACTTGCACACTCCATGGCTCCTCTTTATGGCTATCAGCAGGCCTTCTGAACTGCACCCAGACACTTGCACACTCCATGGCTCCTCTATGGCTATCAGCCGGCCTTCTGAACTACACCCAGACACTTACACACTCCATGGCTCCTCTATGGCTATGAGCCGACCCTCTGAACTGCCCCCAGACACATGCACACTCCATTGCTCCTCTATGGCTATGAGCCGACCCTCTGAACTGCACCCAGACACTTGCACACTCCATGGCTCCTCTTTATGGCTATCAGCCGGCTCTCTGAACTGCACCCAGACACTTGCACACTTCATGGCTCCTCTTTATGGCTATCAGCCGGCCCTCTGAACTGCACCCAGTCACTTGCACACTGCATGGCTCCTCTATGGCTATCAGCCGGCCCTCTGAACTGCACCCAGACACTTGCACACTCCATGGCTCCTCTATGATTATCAGCCAGCCTTCTGAACTGCACCCAGACACTTGCACACTCCATGGCTCCTCTATGGCTATGAGCCGACCCTCTGAACTGCACCCAGACACTTGCACACTCCATGGCTCCTCTTTATGGCTATCAGCCGGCCCTCTGAACTGCACCCAGACACTTGCACACTCCATGGCTCCTCTTTATGGCTATCAGCCGGCACTCTGAACTGCACCCAGACACTTGCAAACTCCATGGCTCCTCTATGGCTATGAGCCGGCCCTCTGAACTGCACCCAGACACTTGCACACTCCATGGCTCCTCTATGAGTATCAGCCAGCCTTCTGAACTGCACCCAGACACTGCACACTCCATGGCTCCTCTTTATGGATATCAGCCGGCCCTCTGAACTGCACCCAGACACTTGCACACTCCATGGCTCCTCTATGAGTATCAGCCAGCCTTCTGAATTGCACCCAGACACTGCACACTCCATGGCTCCTCTTTATGGATATCAGCGGGCCTTCTGAACTGCACCCAGACACTTGCACACTCCATGGCTCCTCTTTATGGCTATCAGCCGGCCCTCTGAACTGGACCCAGACACTTGCACACTCCATGGCTCCTCTATGGCTATGAGCCGACCTTCTGAACTGCACCCAGACACTTGCACACTCCATGGCTCCTCTTTATGGCTATCAGTCGGCCCTCTGAACTGCACCCAGACACTTGCACACTCCATGGCTCCTTTTTATGGCTAGAAGCCGGCCTCTGAACTGCACTCAGACACTTGCACACTCCATGGCTCCTCTATGGCTATCAGCCGGCCCTCTGAACTGCACCCAGACACTTGCACACTCCATGGCTCCTCTATGGCTATCAGCCGGCCCTCTGAACTGCACCCAGACACTTGCACACTCCATGGCTCCTCTATGGCTATCAGCCGGCCCTCTGAACTGCACCCAGACACTTGCGGCTCCTCTTTATGGCTATCAGCCGGCCTTCTGAACTGCACCCAGACACTTGCACACTCCATGGCCCCTCTATGGCTATCAACCGGCCCTCTGAACTGCACCCAGACACTTGCACACTCCATGGCTCCTCTTTATGGCTATCAGCAGGCCTTCTGAACCGCACCCAGACACTTGCACACTCCATGGCTCCTCTATGGCTATCAGCCGGCCTTCTGAACTACACCCAGACACTTACACACTCCATGGCTCCTCTATGGCTATGAGCCGACCCTCTGAACTGCCCCCAGACACATGCACACTCCATTGCTCCTCTATGGCTATGAGCCGACCCTCTGAACTGCACCCAGACACTTGCACACTCCATGGCTCCTCTTTATGGCTATCAGCCGGCTCTCTGAACTGCACCCAGACACTTGCACACTCCATGGCTCCTCTTTATGGCTATCAGCCGGCCCTCTGAACTGCACCCAGACACTTGCACACTGCATGGCTCCTCTATGGCTATCAGCCGGCCCTCTGAACTGCACCCAGACACTTGCACACTCCATGGCTCCTCTATGATTATCAGCCAGCCTTCTGAACTGCACCCAGACACTTGCACACTCCATGGCTCCTCTATGGCTATGAGCCGACCCTCTGAACTGCACCCAGACACTTGCACACTCCATGGCTCCTCTTTATGGCTATCAGCCGGCCCTCTGAACTGCACCCAGACACTTGCACACTCCATGGCTCCTCTTTATGGCTATCAGCCGGCACTCTGAACTGCACCCAGACACTTGCAAACTCCATGGCTCCTCTATGGCTATCAGCCGGCCCTCTGAACTGCACCCAGACACTTGCACACTCCATGGCTCCTCTATGAGTATCAGCCAACCTTCTGAACTGCACCCAGACACTGCACACTCCATGGCTCCTCTTTATGGATATCAGCCAGCGCTCTGTACTGCACACAGACACTTGCACACTCCATGGCTCCTCTATGGCTATGCGCCGACCCTCTGAACTGCACCCAGACACTTGCACACTCCATGGCTCCTCTATGGCTATCAGCCGGCCCTCTGAACTGCACCCAGACACCTGCACAGTCCATGGCTCCTCTATGGTTATCAGACGACACTCTGAACTGCACCCAGACACTTGCACACTCCATGGTTCCTCTTTATGGCTATCAGCCGGCCCTCTGAACTGCACCCAGACACTTGCACACTCCATGGCTCCTCTTTATGGATATCAGCCGACCCTCTGAACTGCACCCAGACACTTGCACTTGCACACTCCATGGCTCCTCTATGGGTATCAGCTGGCCCTCTGAACTGCACCCAGACACTTGCACACTCCATGGCTCCTCTATGGGTATCAGCCGGCCTTCTGAACTGCACCCAGACACTTGCACACTCCATGGCTCCTCTTTATGGGTAGCAGCCGGCCCTCTGAACTGCACCCAGACACTTGCACACTCCATGGCTCCTCTATGGCTATGAGCCGACCCTCTGAACTGCACCCAGACACTTGCACACTCCATGGCACCTCTATGGCTATCACCCGGCCTTGTGAACTGCACCCAGACACTTGCACACTCCATGGCTCCTCTATGGCTATGAGCCGATCCTCTGAACTGCACCCAGACACTTGCACACACCATGGCACCTCTATGGCTATCACCCGGCCTTCTGAACTGCACCCAGACACTTGCACACTCCATGGCTTCTTTTTATGGCTATCAGCCGGCCCTCTGAACTGCACCCAGACACTTGCACACTCCATGGCCCCTCTTTATGGCTATCAGCTGGCCCTCTGAACTGCACCCAGACACTTGCACACTCCATGGCTCCTCTATGGCTATCAGCCGGCCCTCTGAACTGCACACAGACACTTGCACACTCCATGGCTCCTCTATGGGTATCAGCCGGCCCTCTGAACTGCACCCAGACACTTGTACACTCCATAGCTCCTCTATGGCTTTGAGCCGACCCTCTGAACTGCACCCAGACACTTGCACACTCCATAGCTCCTATATGGCTATCACCCGGCCTTCTGAACTGCACCCAGACACTTGCACACTCCATGGCTCCTCTTTATGGCTATCAGCCGGCCCTCAGAACTGCACCCAGTCACTTGCACACTCCATGGCTCCTCTATGATTATGAGCCGGCCCTCTGAACTGCACCCAGACACTTGCACACTCCATGGCTCCTCTATTGGTATCAGCCGGCCCTCTGAACTGCACCCAGACACTTGCACACTCCATGGCTCCTCTATGGCTATCAGCGGGCCTTCTGAACTGCACCCAGACACTTGCACACTCCATGGCTCCTCTTTATGGCTATCAGCCGGCCCTCTGAACTGGACCCAGACACTTGCACACTCCATGGCTCCTCTATGGCTATGAGCCGACCTTCTGAACTGCACCCAGACACTTGCACACTCCATGGCTCCTCTTTATGGCTATCAGCCGGCCCTCTGAACTGCACCCAGACACTTGCACACTCCATGGCTCCTTTTTATGGCTATTAGCCGGCCTCTGAACTGCACTCAGACACTTGCACACTCCATGGCTCCTCTATGGCTATCAGCCGGCCCTCTGAACTGCACCCAGACACTTGCACACTCCATGGCTCCTCTATGGCTATCAGCCGGCCCTCTGAACTGCACCCAGACACTTGCACACTCCATGGCTCCTCTATGACTATCAGCCGGCCCTCTGAACTGCACCCAGACACTTGCGGCTCCTCTATATGGCTATCAGCCGGCCTTCTGAACTGCACCCAGACACTTGCACACTCCATGGCCCCTCTATGGCTATCAACCGGCCCTCTGAACTGCACCCAGACACTTGCACACTCCATGGCTCCTCTTTATGGCTATCAGCAGGCCTTCTGAACTGCACCCAGACACTTGCACACTCCATGGCTCCTCTATGGCTATCAGCCGGCCTTCTGAACTACACCCAGACACTTACACACTCCATGGCTCCTCTATGGCTATGAGCCGACCCTCTGAACTGCCCCCAGACACATGCACACTCCATTGCTCCTCTATGGCTATGAGCCGACCCTCTGAACTGCACCCAGACACTTGCACACTCCATGGCTCCTCTTTATGGCTATCAGCGGTCTCTCTGAACTGCACCCAGACACTTGCACACTCCATGGCTCCTCTTTATGGCTATCAGCCGGCCCTCTGAACTGCACCCAGACACTTGCACACTGCATGGCTCCTCTATGGCTATCAGCCGGCCCTCTGAACTGTACCCAGACACTTGCACACTCCATGGCTCCTCTCTGATTATCAGCCAGCCTTCTGAACTGCACCCAGACACTTGCACACTCCATGGCTCCTCTATGGCTATGAGCCGACCCTCTGAACTGCACCCAGACACTTGCACACTCCATGGCTCCTCTTTATGGCTATCAGCCGGCCCTCTGAACTGCACCCAGACACTTGCACACTCCATGGCTCCTCTTTATGGCTATCAGCCGGCACTCTGAACTGCACCCAGACACTTGCAAACTCCATGGCTCCTCTATGGCTATCAGCCGGCCCTCTGAACTGCACCCAGACACTTGCACACTCCATGGCTCCTCTATGAGTATCAGCCAGCCTTCTGAACTGCACCCAGACACTGCACACTCCATGGCTCCTCTTTATGGATATCAGCCAGCGCTCTGAACTGCACACAGACACTTGCACACTCCATGGCTCCTCTATGGCTATCAGCCGGCCCTCTGAACTGCACACAGACACTTGCACACTCCATGGCTCCTCTATGGGTATCAGCCGGCCCTCTGAACTGCACCCAGACACTTGCACACTCCATAGCTCCTCTATGGCTTTGAGCCGACCCTCTGAACTGCACCCAGACACTTGCACACTCCATAGCTCCTATATGGCTATCACCCAGCCTTCTGAACTGCACCCAGACACTTGCACACTCCATGGCTCCTCTTTATGGCTATCAGCCGGCCCTCAGAACTGCACCCAGTCACTTGCACACTCCATGGCTCCTCTATGATTATGAGCCGGCCCTCTGAACTGCACCCAGACACTTGCACACTCCATGGCTCCTCTATTGGTATCAGCCGGCCCTCTGAACTACACCCAGACACTTGCACACTCCATGGCTCCTCTATGGCTATCAGCGGGCCTTCTGAACTGCACCCAGACACTTGCACACTCCATGGCTCCTCTTTATGGCTATCAGCCGGCCCTCTGAACTGGACCCAGACACTTGCACACTCCATGGCTCCTCTATGGCTATGAGCCGACCTTCTGAACTGCACCCAGACACTTGCACACTGCATGGCTCCTCTTTATGGCTATCAGCCGGCCCTCTGAACTGCACCCAGACACTTGCACACTCCATGGCTCCTTTTTATGGCTATAAGCCGGCCTCTGAACTGCACTCAGACACTTGCACACTCCATGGCTCCTCTATGGCTATCAGCCGGCCCTCTGAACTGCACCCAGACACTTGCACACTCCATGGCTCCTCTATGGCTATCAGCCGGCCCTCTGAACTGCACCCAGACACTTGCACACTCCATGGCTCCTCTATGGCTATCAGCCGGCCCTCTGAACTGCACCCAGACACTTGCACACTCCATGGCTCCTCTATGGGTATCAGCCGGCCCTCTGAACTGCACCCAGACACTTGCACTTGCACACTCCATGGCTCCTCTATGGGTATCAGCTGGCCCTCTGAACTGCACCCAGACACTTGCACACTCCATGGCTCCTCTATGGGTATCAGCCGGCCTTCTGAACTGCACCCAGACACTTGCACACTCCATGGCTCCTCTTTATGGGTATCAGCCGGCCCTCTGAACTGCACCCAGACACTTGCACACTCCATGGCTCCTCTATGGCTATGAGCCGACGCTCTGAACTGCACCCAGACACTTGCACACTCCATGGCACCTCTATGGCTATCACCCGGCCTTCTGAACTGCACCCAGACACTTGCACACTCCATGGCTCCTCTATGGCTATGAGCCGACCCTCTGAACTGCACCCAGACACTTGCACACACCATGGCACCTCTATGGCTATCACCCGGCCTTCTGAACTGCACCCAGACACTTGCACACTCCATGGCTTCTCTTTATGGCTATCAGCCGGCCCTCTGAACTGCACCCAGACACTTGCACACTCCATGGCCCCTCTTTATGGCTATCAGCCGGCCCTCTGAACTGCACCCAGACACTTGCACACTCCATGGCTCCTCTATGGCTATCAGCCGGCCCTCTGAACTGCACCCAGACACTTGCACACTCCATGGCTCCTCTATGGGTATCAGCCGGCCCTCTGAACTGCACCCAGACACTTGCACACTCCATGGCTCCTCTATGGCTATCAGCCGGCCCTCTGAACTGCACCCAGACACTTTCACACTCCATGCCTCCTCTATGGGTATCAGCCGGCCCTCTGAACTGGACCCAGACACTTGCACACTCCATGGCTCCTCTATGGCTATGAGCCGACCCTCTGAACTGCACCCAGACACTTGCACACTCCATGGCTCCTCTTTATGGCTATCAGCCGGCCCTCTGAACTGCACCAGACACTTGCACACTCCATGGCTCCTCCTTATGGCTATAAGCCGGCCCTCTGAACTGCACCCAGTCACTTGCACACTCCATGGCTCCTCTATGGCTGTCAGCCGGCCCTCTGAACTGCACCCAGACACTTGCACACTCCATGGCTCCTCTATGGCTATCAGCCGGCCCTCTGAACTGCACCCAGACACTTGCACACTCCATGGCTCCTCTATGGCTCTCAGCCGGCCCTCTGAACTGCACCCAGACACTTGCGGCTCCTCTTTATGGCTATCAGCCGGCCCTCTGAACTGCACCCAGACACTTGCACACTCCATGGCCCCTCTATGGCTATCAGCCGGCCCTCTGAACTGCACCCAGACACTTGCACACTCCATGGCTCCTCTTTATGGCTATCAGCTGGCCCTCTGAACTGCACCCAGACACTTGCACATTCCATGGCTCCTCTATGGCTATCAGCCGGCCCTCTGAACTGCACCCAGACACTTGCACACTCCATGGCTCCTCTATGGCTATCAGCCGGCCCTCTGAACTGCACCCAGACACGTTCACACTCCATGCCTCCTCTATGGGTATCAGCCGGCCTTCTGAACTGCACCCAGTCACTTGCACACTCCATGGCTCCTCTATGGGTATCAGCCGGCCTTCTGAACTGCACCCAGACACTTGCACACTCCATGGCTCCTCTTTATGGCTATCAGCCGGCCTTCTGAACTGCACCCAGACACTTGCACACTCCATGGCTCCTCTATGGCTATCAGCCGGCCCTCTGAACTGCACCCAGAAACTTGCACACTCCATGGCTCCTCTATGGCTATCAGCCAGCCCTCTGAACTGCACCCAGACACTTGCACACTCCATGTCTCCTCTATGGGTATCAGCCGGCCTTCTAAACTGCACCCAGACACTTGCACACTCCATGGCTGCTCTGTGGGTATCAGCCGGCCTTCTGAACTGCACCCAGACACTTGCACACTCCATGGCTCCTCTTTATGGCTATCAGCCGGCCCTCTGAACTGCACCCAGACACTTGCACACTCCATGGCTCCTGTATGGCTATCAGCAGGCCTTCTGAACTGCACCCAGACACTTGCACACTCCATGGCTCATCTTTATGGCTATCAGCCGGCCCTCTGAACTGCACCCAGACACTTGCACACTCCATGGCTCCTCTATGGCTATGAGCCGACCCTCTGAACTGCACCCAGACACTTGCACACTCCATGGCTCCTCTATGGCTATCAGCCGGCCTTCTGAACTGCACCCAGACACTTGCACACTCCATGGCTCCCATTTATGGCTACCAGCCGGCCCTCTGAACTGCACCCAGACACTTGCACACTCCATGGCTCCTCTATGGCTATGAGCCGACCCTCTGAACTGCCCCCAGACACTTGCACACTCCATGGCTTCTCTATGGCTATGAGCCGACCCTCTGAACTGCACCCAGACACTTGCACTTGCACACTCCATGGCTCCTCTATGGGTATCAGCTGGCCCTCTGAACTGCACCCAGACACTTGCACACTCCATGGCTCCTCTATGGGTATCAGCCGGCCTTCTGAACTGCACCCAGACACTTGCACACTCCATGGCTCCTCTTTATGGGTATCAGCCGGCCCTCTGAACTGCACCCAGACACTTGCACACTCCATGGCTCCTCTATGGCTATGAGCCGACCCTCTGAACTGCACCCAGACACTTGCACACTCCATGGCACCTCTATGGCTATCACCCGGCCTTCTGAACTGCACCCAGACACTTGCACACTCCATGTCTCCTCTATGGCTATGAGCCGACCCTCTGAACTGCACCCAGACACTTGCACACACCATGGCACCTCTATGGCTATCACCCGGCCTTCTGAACTGCACCCAGACACTTGCACACTGCATGGCTTCTCTTTATGGCTATCAGCCGGCCCTCTGAACTGCACCCAGACACTTGCACACTCCATGGCCCCTCTTTATGGCTATCAGCCGGCCCTCTGAACTGCACCCAGACACTTGCACACTCCATGGCTCCTCTATGGCTATCAGCCGGCCCTCTGAACTGCACCCAGACACTTGCACACTCCATGGCTCCTCTATGGGTATCAGCCGGCCCTCTGAACTGCACCCAGACAATTGCACACTCCATGGCTCCTCTATGGCTATGAGCCGACCCTCTGAACTGCACCCAGACACTTGCACACTCCATGGCTCCTCTATGGCTATCAGCCGGCCTTCTGAACTGCACCCAGACACTTGCACACTCCATGGCTCCCATTTATGGCTACCAGCCGGCCCTCTGAACTGCACCCAGACACTTGCACACTCCATGGCTCCTCTATGGCTATGAGCCGACCCTCTGAACTGGCCCCAGACACTTGCACACTCCATGGCTTCTCTATGGCTATGAGCCGACCCTCTGAACTGCACCCAGACACTTGGACTTGCACACTCCATGGCTCCTCTATGGGTATCAGCTGGCCCTCTGAACTGCACCCAGACACTTGCACACTCCATGGCTCCTCTATGGGTATCAGCCGGCCTTCTGAACTGCACCCAGACACTTGCACACTCCATGGCTTCTCTTTATGGCTATCAGCCGGCCCTCTGAACTGCACCCAGACACTTGCACACTCCATGGCCCCTCTTTATGGCTATCAGCCGGCCCTCTGAACTGCACCCAGACACTTGCACACTCCATGGCTCCTCTATGGCTATCAGCCGGCCCTCTGAACTGCACCCAGACACTTGCACACTCCATGGCTCCTCTATGGGTATCAGCCGGCCCTCTGAACTGCACCCAGACACTTGCACACTCCATGGCTCCTCTATGGCTATGAGCCGACCCTCTGAACTGCACCCAGACACTTGCACACTCCATGGCTCCTCTATGGCTATCAGCCGGCCTTCTGAACTGCACCCAGACACTTGCACACTCCATGGCTCCCATTTATGGCTACCAGCCGGCCCTCTGAACTGCACCCAGACACTTGCACACTCCATGGCTCCTCTATGGCTATGAGCCGACCCTCTGAACTGGCCCCAGACACTTGCACACTCCATGGCTTCTCTATGGCTATGAGCCGACCCTCTGAACTGCACCCAGACACTTGCACTTGCACACTCCATGGCTCCTCTATGGGTATCAGCTGGCCCTCTGAACTGCACCCAGACACTTGCACACTCCATGGCTCCTCTTTGGGTATCAGCCGGCCTTCTGAACTGCACCCAGACACTTGCACACTCCATGGCTCCTCTTTATGGGTATCAGCCGGCCCTCTGAACTGCACCCAGACACTTGCACACTCCATGGCTCCTCTATGGCTATGAGCCGACCCTCTGAACTGCACCCAGACACTTGCACACTCCATGGCACCTCTATGGCTATCACCCGGCCTTGTGAACTGCACCCAGACACTTGCACACTCCATGGCTCCTCTATGGCTATGAGACGACCCTCTGAACTGCACCCAGACACTTGCACACACCATGGCACCTCTATGGCTATCACCCGGCCTTCTGAACTGCACCCAGACACTTGCACACTCCATGGCTTCTCTTTATGGCTATCAGCCGGCCCTCTGAACTGCACCCAGACACTTGCACACTCCATGGCCCCTCTTTATGGCTATCAGCCGGCCCTCTGAACTGCACCCAGACACTTGCACACTCCATGGCTCCTCTATGGCTATCAGCCGGCCCTCTGAACTGCACACAGACACTTGCACACTCCATGGCTCCTCTATGGGTATCAGCCGGCCCTCTGAACTGCACCCAGACACTTGCACACTCCATAGCTCCTCTATGGCTTTGAGCCGACCCTCTGAACTGCACCCAGACACTTGCACACTCCATAGCTCCTATATGGCTATCACCCAGCCTTCTGAACTGCACCCAGACACTTGCACACTCCATGGCTCCTCTTTATGGCTATCAGCCGGCCCTCAGAACTGCACCCAGTCACTTGCACACTCCATGGCTCCTCTATGATTATGAGCCGGCCCTCTGAACTGCACCCAGACACTTGCACACTCCATGGCTCCTCTATTGGTATCAGCCGGCCCTCTGAACTACACCCAGACACTTGCACACTCCATGGCTCCTCTATGGCTATCAGCGGGCCTTCTGAACTGCACCCAGACACTTGCACACTCCATGGCTCCTCTTTATGGCTATCAGCCGGCCCTCTGAACTGGACCCAGACACTTGCACACTCCATGGCTCCTCTATGGCTATGAGCCGACCTTCTGAACTGCACCCAGACACTTGCACACTGCATGGCTCCTCTTTATGGCTATCAGCCGGCCCTCTGAACTGCACCCAGACACTTGCACACTCCATGGCTCCTTTTTATGGCTATAAGCCGGCCTCTGAACTGCACTCAGACACTTGCACACTCCATGGCTCCTCTATGGCTATCAGCCGGCCCTCTGAACTGCACCCAGACACTTGCACACTCCATGGCTCCTCTATGGCTATCAGCCGGCCCTCTGAACTGCACCCAGACACTTGCACACTCCATGGCTCCTCTATGGCTATCAGCCGGCCCTCTGAACTGCACCCAGACACTTGCGGCTCCTCTTTATGGCTATCATCCGGCCTTCTGAACTGCACCCAGACACTTGCACACTCCATGGCCCCTCTATGGCTATCAACCGGCCCTCTGAACTGCACCCAGACACTTGCACACTCCATGGCTCCTCTTTATGGCTATCAGCAGGCCTTCTGAACTGCACCCAGACACTTGCACACTCCATGGCTCCTCTATGGCTATCAGCCGGCCTTCTGAACTACACCCAGACACTTACACACTCCATGGCTCCTCTATGGCTATGAGCCGACCCTCTGAACTGCCCCCAGACACATGCACACTCCATTGCTCCTCTATGGCTATGAGCCGACCCTCTGAACTGCACCCAGACACTTGCACACTCCATGGCTCCTCTTTATGGCTATCAGCCGGCTCTCTGAACTGCACCCAGACACTTGCACACTTCATGGCTCCTCTTTATGGCTATCAGCCGGCCCTCTGAACTGCACCCAGTCACTTGCACACTGCATGGCTCCTCTATGGCTATCAGCCGGCCCTCTGAACTGCACCCAGACACTTGCACACTCCATGGCTCCTCTATGATTATCAGCCAGCCTTCTGAACTGCACCCAGACACTTGCACACTCCATGGCTCCTCTATGGCTATGAGCCGACCCTCTGAACTGCACCCAGACACTTGCACACTCCATGGCTCCTCTTTATGGCTATCAGCCGGCCCTCTGAACTGCACCCAGACACTTGCACACTCCATGGCTCCTCTTTATGGCTATCAGCCGGCACTCTGAACTGCACCCAGACACTTGCAAACTCCATGGCTCCTCTATGGCTATCAGCCGGCCCTCTGAACTGCACCCAGACACTTGCACACTCCATGGCTCCTCTATGAGTATCAGCCAGCCTTCTGAACTGCACCCAGACACTGCACACTCCATGGCTCCTCTTTATGGATATCAGCCGGCCCTCTGAACTGCACCCAGACACTTGCACACTCCATGGCTCCTCTATGAGTATCAGCCAGCCTTCTGAATTGCACCCAGACACTGCACACTCCATGGCTCCTCTTTATGGATATCAGCGGGCCTTCTGAACTGCACCCAGACACTTGCACACTCCATGGCTCCTCTTTATGGCTATCAGCCGGCCCTCTGAACTGGACCCAGACACTTGCACACTCCATGGCTCCTCTATGGCTATGAGCCGACCTTCTGAACTGCACCCAGACACTTGCACACTCCATGGCTCCTCTTTATGGCTATCAGTCGGCCCTCTGAACTGCACCCAGACACTTGCACACTCCATGGCTCCTTTTTATGGCTAGAAGCCGGCCTCTGAACTGCACTCAGACACTTGCACACTCCATGGCTCCTCTATGGCTATCAGCCGGCCCTCTGAACTGCACCCAGACACTTGCACACTCCATGGCTCCTCTATGGCTATCAGCCGGCCCTCTGAACTGCACCCAGACACTTGCACACTCCATGGCTCCTCTATGGCTATCAGCCGGCCCTCTGAACTGCACCCAGACACTTGCGGCTCCTCTTTATGGCTATCAGCCGGCCTTCTGAACTGCACCCAGACACTTGCACACTCCATGGCCCCTCTATGGCTATCAACCGGCCCTCTGAACTGCACCCAGACACTTGCACACTCCATGGCTCCTCTTTATGGCTATCAGCAGGCCTTCTGAACCGCACCCAGACACTTGCACACTCCATGGCTCCTCTATGGCTATCAGCCGGCCTTCTGAACTACACCCAGACACTTACACACTCCATGGCTCCTCTATGGCTATGAGCCGACCCTCTGAACTGCCCCCAGACACATGCACACTCCATTGCTCCTCTATGGCTATGAGCCGACCCTCTGAACTGCACCCAGACACTTGCACACTCCATGGCTCCTCTTTATGGCTATCAGCCGGCTCTCTGAACTGCACCCAGACACTTGCACACTCCATGGCTCCTCTTTATGGCTATCAGCCGGCCCTCTGAACTGCACCCAGACACTTGCACACTGCATGGCTCCTCTATGGCTATCAGCCGGCCCTCTGAACTGCACCCAGACACTTGCACACTCCATGGCTCCTCTATGGCTATCAGCCGGCCCTCTGAACTGCACCCAGACACTTGCACACTCCATGGCTCATCTATGGCTATCAGCCGGCCCTCTGAACTGCACCCAGACACTTGCACACTCCATGGCTCCTCTTTATGGCTATCAGCCGGCCCTCTGAACTGCACCCAGACACTTGCACACTCCATGGCTCCTCTTTATGGCTATCAGCCGGCACTCTGAACTGCACCCAGACACTTGCAAACTCCATGGCTCCTCTATGGCTATCAGCCGGCCCTCTGAACTGCACCCAGACACTTGCACACTCCATGGCTCCTCTATGAGTATCAGCCAACCTTCTGAACTGCACCCAGACACTGCACACTCCATGGCTCCTCTTTATGGATATCAGCCAGCGCTCTGTACTGCACACAGACACTTGCACACTCCATGGCTCCTCTATGGCTATGCGCCGACCCTCTGAACTGCACCCAGACACTTGCACACTCCATGGCTCCTCTATGGCTATCAGCCGGCCCTCTGAACTGCACCCAGACACCTGCACAGTCCATGGCTCCTCTATGGTTATCAGACGACACTCTGAACTGCACCCAGACACTTGCACACTCCATGGTTCCTCTTTATGGCTATCAGCCGGCCCTCTGAACTGCACCCAGACACTTGCACACTCCATGGCTCCTCTTTATGGATATCAGCCGGCCCTCTGAACTGCACCCAGACACTTGCACACTCCATGGCTCCTCTATGGCTATGAGCCGACCCTCTGAACTGCACCCAGACACTTGCACACTCCATGGCTCCTCTATGGCTATCAGCGTGCCTTCTGAACTGCACCCAGACACTTGCACACTCCATGGCTCCTCTATGGGTATCAGCCGGCCCTCTGAACTGCACCCAGACACTTGCACACTCCATGGCTCCTCTATGGGTATCAGCCGACCCTCTGAACTGCACCCAGACACTCGCACACTCCATGGCTCCTCTATGGGTATCAGCCGACCCTATGAACTGCACCCAGACACTCGCACACTCCATGGCTCCTCTATGGGTATCAGCCGGCCCTCTGAACTGCACCCAGACACTTGCACACTCCATGGCTCCTCTTTATGGCTATCAGCCAGCCCTCTGAACTGCACCCAGACACTTGCACACTCCATGGCTCCTCTATGGCTATGAGCCGACCCTCTGAACTGCTCCCAGACACTTGCACACTCCATGGCTCCTCTATGGCTATGAGCCGACCCTCTGAACTGCACCCAGACACTTGCACACTCCATGGCTCCTCTATGGCTATGAGCCGGCCTTCTGAACTGCACCCAGACACTTGCACACTCCATGCCTCCTCTATGGCTATCAGCTGGCCCTCTGAACTGCACACAGACACTTGCACACTCCATGGCTCCTCTATGGCAATCAGCCGGCCTTCTGAACTGCACCCAGACACTTGCACACTCCATGGCTCCTCTATGGCTATCAGCCGGCCTTCTGAACTGCACCCAGACACTTGCACACTCCATGGCTCCTCTATGGCTATCAGCCGGTCCTCTGAACTGCGCACAGACACTTGCACACTCCATGGCTCCTCTATGGGTATCAGCCGGCCTTCTGAACTGCACCCAGACACTTGCACACTCCATGGCTCCTCTATGGCTATGAGCCGACCCTCTGAACTGCACCCAGACACTTGCACACTCCATGGCTCCTCTTTATGGCTATCAGCCGGCCCTCTGAACTGCACCCAGACACTTGCACACTCCATGGCTCCTCTTTATGGCTATCAGCCAGCCCTCTGAACTGCACCCAGACACTTGCACACTCCATGGCTCCTCTATGGCTATCAGCCGGCCCTCTGAACTGCACCCAGACACTTGCACACTCCATGGCTCCTCTATGGCTATCAGCCAGCCTTCTGAACTGCACCCAGACACTTGCACACTCCATGGCTCCTCTATGGCTATCAGCCGGCCTCCTGAACTGCACCCAGACACTTGCACACTACATGGCTACTCTATGGCTATCAGCCGGCCCTCTGAACTGCACCCAGACACTTGCACACTCCATGGCTCCTCTTTATGGCTATCAGCCGGCCCTCTGAACTGCACCCAGACACTTGCACACTCCATGGCTCCTCTATGGCTATGAGCCGACTGTCTGAACTGCACGCAGACACTTGCACACTCCATGGCTCCTCTTTATGGATATCAGCCGGCCCTCTGAACTGCACCCAGATACTTGCACACTCCATGGCTCCTCTATGGCTATGCGCCGACCCTCTGAACTGCACCCAGACACTTGCACACTCCATGGCTCCTCTATGGCTATCAGCCGGCCCTCTGAACTGCACCCAGACACTTGCACACTCCATAGCTCCTCTATGGTTATCAGACGACACTCTGAACTGCACCCAGACACTTGCACACTCCATGGCTCCTCTATGGCTATGAGCCGGCCCTCTGAACTGCACCCAGACACTTGCACACTCCATGGCTCCTCTTTATGGATATCAGCCAGCCCTCTGAACTGCACCCCGACACTTGCACACTCCATGGCTCCTCTATGGCTATGAGCCGGCCCTCTGAACTGCACCCAGACACTTGCACACTCCATGGCTCCTCTTTATGGATATCAGCCGGCCCTCTGAACTGCACCCCGGCACTTGCACACTCCATGGCTCCTCTATGGCTATGAGCCGGCCCTCTGAACTGCACCCCGACACTTGCACACTCCATGGCTCCTCTATGGCTATCAGCGGGCCTTCTGAACTGCACCCAGACATTTGCACACTCCATGGCTCCTCTATGGGTATCAGCCGTCCCTCTGAACTGCACCCAGACACTTGCACACTAAATGGCTTCTCTTTATGGCTATCAGCCGGCCCTCTGAACTGCACCCAGACACTTGCACACTCCATGGCCCCTCTTTATGGCTATCAGCCGGCCCTCTGAACTGCACCCAGACACTTGCACACTCCATGGCTCCTCTATGGCTATCAGCCGGCCCTCTGAACTGCACCCAGACACTTGCACACTCCATGGCTCCTCTATGGCTATCAGCCGACCCTCTGAACTGCACCCAGACACTTGCACACTCCATAGCTCCTCTATGGCTATCACCCGGCCTTCTGAACTGCACCCAGACACTTGCACACTCCATGGCTCCTCTTTATGGATATCAGCCGGCCCTCAGAACTGCACCCAGTCACTTGCACACTCCATGGCTCCTCTATGATTATGAGCCGGCCCTCTGAACTGCACCCAGACACTTGCACACTCCATGGCTCCTCTATTGGTATCAGCCGGCCCTCTGAACTGCACCCAGACACTTGCACACTCCATGGCTCCTCTATGGGTATCAACCGGCCCTCTGAACTTCACCCAGACTCTTGCACACTCCATGGCTCCTCTATGGCTATCAGCGGGCCTTCTGAACTGCACCTAGACACTTGCACACTCCATGGCTCCTCTATGGCTAGGATCCGACCCTCTGAACTGCACCCAGACACTTGCACACTCCATGGCTCCTCTTTATGGCTATCAGCCGGCCCTCTGAACTGCACCCAGACACTTGCACATTCCATGGCTCCTCATTATGGCTATAAGCCGGCCTCTGAACTGCACCCAGACACTTGCACACTCCATGGCTCCTCTATGGCTATCAGCCGGCCCTCTGAACTGCACCCAGACACTTGCACACTCCATGGCTCCTCTATGACTATCAGCCGGCCCTCTGAACTGCACCCAGACACTTGCACACTCCATGGCTCCTCTATGGTTATCAGCCGGCCCTCTGAACTGCACCCAGACACTTGCGGCTCCTCTTTATGGCTATCAGCCGGCCCTCTGAACTGCACCCAGACACTTGCACACTCCATGGCCCCTCTATGGCTATCAACCGGCCCTCTGAACTGCACCCAGACACTTGCACACTCCATGTCTCCTCTTTATGGCTATCAGCAGGCCTTCTGAACTGCACCCAGACACTTGCACACTCCATGGCTCCTCTATGGCTATGAGCCGATCCTCTGAACTGCACCCAGACACTTGCACACTCCATTGCTCCTCTATGGCTATGAGCCGACCCTCTGAACTGCACCCAGACACTTGCACACTCCATGGCTCCTCTATGGCTATGAGCCGACCCTCTGAACTGCACCCAGACACTGGCACACTCCATGGCTCTTCTCTGGGTATCAACCGGCCCTCTGAACTGCACCCAGACACTTGCACACTCGTTGGCTCCTCTATGGCTATCAGCGGGCCTTCTGAACTGCACCTAGACACTTGCACACTCCATGGCTCCTCTATGGCTAGGAGCCGACCCTCTGAACTGCACCCAGACACTTGCACACTCCATGGCTCCTCTTTATGGCTATCAGCCGGCCCTCTGAACTGCACCCAGACACTTGCACACTCCATGGC
Organism: Ambystoma mexicanum; assembly: GCF_040938575.1. Classification (NCBI taxonomy): domain Eukaryota; kingdom Metazoa; phylum Chordata; class Amphibia; order Caudata; family Ambystomatidae; genus Ambystoma; species Ambystoma mexicanum. The sequence continues at coordinate 29,762,191 of NC_090939.1, forward strand.
TCCTCTTTATGGCTATAAGCCGGCCTCTGAACTGCACCCAGACACTTGCACACTCCATGGCTCCTCTATGGCTATCAGCTGGCCCTCTGAACTGCACCCAGACACTTGCACACTCCATGGCTCCTCTATGACTATCAGCCGGCCCTCTGAACTGCACCCAGACACTTGCACACTCCATGGCTCCTCTATGGCTATCAGCCGGCCCTCTGAACTGCACCCAGACACTTGCGGCTCCTCTTTATGGCTATCAGCCGGCCCTCTGAACTGCACCCAGACACTTGCACACTCCATGGCCCCTCTATGGCTATCAACCGGCCCTCTGAACTGCACCCAGACACTTGCACACTCCATGTCTCCTCTTTATGGCTATCAGCAGGCCTTCTGAACTGCACCCAGACACTTGCACACTCCATGGCTCCTCTATGGCTATCAGCCGGCCTTCTGAACTACACCCAGACACTTACACACTACATGGCTCCTCTATGGCTATGAGCCGATCCTCTGAACTGCACCCAGACACTTGCACACTCCATTGCTCCTCTATGGCTATGAGCCGACCCTCTGAACTGCACCCAGACACTTGCACACTCCATGGCTCCTCTATGGCTATGAGCCGACCCTCTGAACTGCACCCAGACACTGGCACACTCCATGGCTCTTCTATGGGTATCAACCGGCCCTCTGAACTGCACCCAGACACTTGCACACTCGTTGGCTCCTCTATGGCTATCAGCGGGCCTTCTGAACTGCACCTAGACACTTGCACACTCCATGGCTCCTCTATGGCTAGGAGCCGACCCTCTGAACTGCACCCAGACACTTGGACAGTCCATGGCTCCTCTATGGCTATGAGCCGACCCTCTGAACTGCACCCAGACACTTGCACACTCCATGGCTCCTCTTTATGGCTATCAGCCGGCCCTCTGAACTGCACCCAGACACTTGCACACTCCATGGCTCCTCTTTATGGCTATCAGCCAGCCCTCTGAACTGCACCCAGACACTTGCACACTCCATGGCTCCTCTATGGCTATCAGCCGGCCCTCTGAACTGCACCCAGACACTTGCACACTCCATGGCTCCTCTATGGCTATCAGCCAGCCTTCTGAACTGCACCCAGACACTTGCACACTCCATGGCTCCTCTATGGCTATCAGCCGGCCTTCTGAACTGCACCCAGACACTTGCACACTACATGGCTACTCTATGGCTATCAGCCGGCCCTCTGAACTGCACCCAGACACTTGCACACTCCATGGCTCCTCTTTATGGCTATGCGCCGACCCTCTGAACTGCACCCAGACACTTGCACACTCCATGGCTCCTCTATGGCTATCAGCCGGCCCTCTGAACTGCACCCAGACACTTGCACACTCCATAGCTCCTCTATGGTTATCAGACGACACTCTGAACTGCACCCAGACACTTGCACACTCCATGGCTCCTCTATGGCTATGAGCCGGCCCTCTGAACTGCACCCAGACACTTGCACACTCCATGGCTCCTCTTTATGGATATCAGCCGGCCCTCTGAACTGCACCCCGACACTTGCACACTCCATGGCTCCTCTATGGCTATGAGCCGGCCCTCTGAACTGCACCCAGACACTTGCACACTCCATGGCTCCTCTTTATGGATATCAGCCGGCCCTCTGAACTGCACCCCGACACTTGCACACTCCATGGCTCCTCTATGGCTATGAGCCGGCCCTCTGAACTGCACCCCGACACTTGCACATTCCATGGCTCCTCTATGGCTATCAGCGGGCCTTCTGAACTGCACCCAGACATTTGCACACTCCATGGCTCCTCTATGGGTATCAGCCGTCCCTCTGAACTGCACCCAGACACTTGCACACTAAATGGCTTCTCTTTATGGCTATCAGCCGGCCCTCTGAACTGCACCCAGACACTTGCACACTCCATGGCCCCTCTTTATGGCTATCAGCCGGCCCTCTGAACTGCACCCAGACACTTGCACACTCCATGGCTCCTCTATGGCTATCAGCCGGCCCTCTGAACTGCACCCAGACACTTGCACACTCCATGGCTCCTCTATGGCTATCAGCCGACCCTCTGAACTGCACCCAGACACTTGCACACTCCATAGCTCCTCTATGGCTATCACCCGGCCTTCTGAACTGCACCCAGACACTTGCACACTCCATGGCTCCTCTTTATGGATATCAGCCGGCCCTCAGAACTGCACCCAGTCACTTGCACACTCCATGGCTCCTCTATGATTATGAGCCGGCCCTCTGAACTGCACCCAGACACTTGCACACTCCATGGCTCCTCTATTGGTATCAGCCGGCCCTCTGAACTGCACCCAGACACTTGCACACTCCATGGCTCCTCTATGGGTATCAACCGGCCCTCTGAACTGCACCCAGACTCTTGCACACTCCATGGCTCCTCTATGGCTATCAGCGGGCCTTCTGAACTGCACCTAGACACTTGCACACTCCATGGCTCCTCTATGGCTAGGATCCGACCTTCTGAACTGCACCCAGACACTTGCACACTCCATGGCTCCTCTTTATGGCTATCAGCCGGCCCTCTGAACTGCACCCAGACACTTGCACATTCCATGGCTCCTCTTTATGGCTATAAGCCGGCCTCTGAACTGCACCCAGACACTTGCACACTCCATGGCTCCTCTATGGCTATCAGCCGGCCCTCTGAACTGCACCCAGACACTTGCACACTCCATGGCTCCTCTATGACTATCAGCCGGCCCTCTGAACTGCACCCAGACACTTGCACACTCCATGGCTCCTCTATGGCTATCAGCCGGCCCTCTGAACTTCACCCAGACACTTGCGGCTCCTCTTTATGGCTATCAGCCGGCCCTCTGAACTGCACCCAGACACTTGCACACTCCATGGCCCCTCTATGGCTATCAACCGGCCCTCTGAACTGCACCCAGACACTTGCACACTCCATGTCTCCTCTTTATGGCTATCAGCAGGCCTTCTGAACTGCACCCAGACACTTGCACACTCCATGGCTCCTCTATGGCTATCAGCCGGCCTTCTGAACTACACCCAGACACTTACACACTACATGGCTCCTCTATGGCTATGAGCCGATCCTCTGAACTGCACCCAGACACTTGCACACTCCATTGCTCCTCTATGGCTATGAGCCGACCCTCTGAACTGCACCCAGACACTTGCACACTCCATGGCTCCTCTATGGCTATGAGCTGACCCTCTGAACTGCACCCAGACACTGGCACACTGCATGGCTCTTCTATGGGTATCAACCGGCCCTCTGAACTGCACCCAGACACTTGCACACTCGTTGGCTCCTCTATGGCTATCAGCGGGCCTTCTGAACTGCACCTAGACACTTGCACACTCCATGGCTCCTCTATGGCTAGGAGCCGACCCTCTGAACTGCACCCAGACACTTGCACACTCCATGGCTCCTCTTTATGGCTATCAGCCGGCCCTCTGAACTGCACCCAGACACTTGCACACTCCATGGCTCCTCTTTATGGCTATAAGCCGGCCTCTGAACTGCACCCAGACACTTGCACACTCCATGGCTCCTCTATGGCTATCAGCCGGCCCTCTGAACTGCACCCAGACACTTGCACACTCCATGGCTCCTCTATGACTATCAGCCGGCCCTCTGAACTGCACCCAGACACTTGCACACTCCATGGCTCCTCTATGGCTATCAGCCGGCCCTCTGAAGTGCACCCAGACACTTGCGGCTCCTCTTTATGGCTATCAGCCGGCCCTCTGAACTGCACCCAGACACTTGCACACTCCATGGCCCCTCTATGGCTATCAACCGGCCCTCTGAACTGCACCCAGACACTTTCACACTCCATGTCTCCCCTTTATGGCTATCAGCAGGCCTTCTGAACTGCACCCAGACACTTGCACACTCCATGGCTCCTCTGTGGCTATCAGCCGGCCTTCTGAACTACACCCAGACAGTTACACACTCCATGGCTCCTCTATGGCTATGAGCCGGCCCTCTGAACTGCACCCAGACACTTGCACACTCCATGGCTCCTCTATGACTATCAGCCGGCCCTCTGAACTGCACCCAGACACTTGCACACTCCATGGCTCCTCTATGGCTATCAGCCGGCCCTCTGAAGTGCACCCAGACACTTGCGGCTCCTCTTTATGGCTATCAGCCGGCCCTCTGAACTGCACCCAGACACTTGCACACTCCATGGCCCCTCTATGGCTATCAACCGGCCCTCTGAACTGCACCCAGACACTTTCACACTCCATGTCTCCCCTTTATGGCTATCAGCAGGCCTTCTGAACTGCACCCAGACACTTGCACACTCCATGGCTCCTCTGTGGCTATCAGCCGGCCCTCTGAACTGCACCCAGACACCTGCACACCCCATGGCTCCTCTATGGTTATCAGACGACACACTGAACTGCACCCAGACACTTGCACACTCCATGGCTCCTCTATGGCTATGAGCCGGCCCTCTGAACTGCACCCAGACACTTGCACACTCCATGGCTCCTCTATGGCTATCAGCGGGCCCTCTGAACTGCACCCAGACACTTGCACACTCCATGGCTCCTCTTTATGGCTATCAGCCGGCCCTCTGAACTGCACCCAGACACTTGCACACTCCATGGCTCCTCTATGGCTATGAGCCGACCCTCTGAACTGCACCCAGACACTTGCACACTCCATGGCTCCTCTATGGCTATCAGTGGGCCTTCTGAACTGCACCCAGACACTTGCACACTCCATGGCTCCTCTATGGGTATCAGCCGGCCCTCTGAACTTCACCCAGACACTTGCACACTAAATGGCTTCTCTATGGCTATCAGCCGACCCTCTGAACTGCACCCAGACACTCACACACTCCATGGCTCCTCTATGGCTATCAGCCGGCTCGCTGAACTGCACCCAGACACGCGCACACCCCATGGCTCCTCTATGGGTATCAGCCGACCCTATGAACTGTACCCAGACACTCGCCCAATCCATGGCTCCTCTACGGGTATCAGCCGGCCCTCTGAACTGCACCCAGACACTCGCACACTCCATGGCTCCTCTTTATGGCTATCAGCCAGCCCTCTGAACTGCACCCAGACACTTGCACACTCCATGGCTCCTCTATGGCTATGAGCCGACCCTCTGAACTGCACCCAGACACTTGCACACTCCATGGCTCCTCTATGGCTATGAGCCAACCCTCTGAACTGCACCCAGACACTTGCACACTCCATGGCTCCTCTATGGCTATGAGCCGGCCTTCTGAACTGCACCCAGACAGTTGCACACTCCATGGCTCCTCTATTTCTATCAGCCGGCCCTCTGAACTGCACCCAGACACTCGCACACTCCATGGCTCCTCTTTATGGCTATCAGCCAGCCCTCTGAACTGCACCCAGACACTTGCACACTCCATGGCTCCTCTATGGCTATGAGCCAACCCTCTGAACTGCACCCAGACACTTGCACACCCCATGGCTCCTCTATGGCTATGAGCCAACCCTCTGAACTGCACCCAGACACTTGCACACTCCATGGCTCCTCTATGGCTATGAGCCGGCCTTCTGAACTGCACCCAGACACTTGCACACTCCATGGCTCCTCTATTTCTATCAGCCAGCCCTCTGAACTGCACACAGACACTTGCACACTCCATGGCTCCTCTATGGCTATCAGCCGGCCTTCTGAACTGCACCCAGACACTTGCACACTCCATGGCTCCTCTATGGCTATCAGCCGGCCTTCTGAACTGCACCCAGACACTTGCACACTCCATGGCTCCTCTATGGCTATCAGCCGGTCCTCTGAACTGCACCCAGACACTTGCACACTCCATGGCTCCTCTATGGGTATCAGCCGGCCTTCTGAACTGCACCCAGACACTTGCACACTCCATGGCTCCTCTATGGCTATCAGCAGGCCCTCTGAACTGCACCCAGACACTTGCACACTCCATGGCTCCTCTTTATGGCTATCAGCAGGCCCTCTGAACTGCACCCAGACACTTGCACACTCCATGGCTCTTCTTTATGGCTATCAGCCGGCCCTCTGAACTGCACCCAGACACCTGCACACTCCATGGCCCCTCTATGGCTATCAACCGGCCCTCTGAACTGCACCCAGACACTTGCACACTCCATGGCTCCTCTTTATGGCTTTCTGCCGGCCCTCTGAACTGCACCCAGACACTTGCACACTCCATGGCTCCTCTTTATGGCTATCAGCCGGCCCTCTGAACTGCACCCAGACACTTGCACACTCCATGGCTCCTCTTTATGGGTATCAGCCGGCCCTCTGAACTGCACCCAGACACTTGCACACTCCGTGGCTCATCTATGGCTATGAGCCGACCCTCTGAACTGCACCTAGACACTTGCACACTCCATGGCACCTCTATGGCTATCACCCGGCCTTCTGAACTGCACCCAGACACTTGCACACTCCATGGCTCCTCTATGGCTATGAGCCGACCCTCTGAACTGCACCCAGACACTTGCACACACCATTGCACCTCTATGGCTATCACCCGGCCTTCTGAAACGCACCCAGACACTTGCACACTCCATGGCTTCTCTTTATGGCTATCAGCCGGCCCTCTGAACTGCACCCAGACACTTGCACACTCCATGGCCCCTCTTTATGGCTATCAGCCAGCCCTCTGAACTGCACCCAGACACTTGCACACTCCATGGCTCCTCTATGGCTATCAGCCGGCCCTCTGAACTGCACCCAGACACTTTCACACTCCATGGCTCCTCTATGGGTATTAGCCGGCCCTCTGAACTGCACCCAGACACTTGCACACTCCATGGCTCCTCTATGGCTATGAGCTGACCCTCTGAACTGCACCCAGACACTTGCACACTCCATAGCTCCTCTATGGCTATCACCCGGCCTTCTGAACTGCACCCAGACACTTGCACACTCCATGGCTCCTCTTTATGGCTATCAGCCGGCCCTCAGAACTGCACCCAGTCACTTGCACACTCCATGGCTCCTCTATGATTATGAGCCGGCCCTCTGAACTGCACCCAGACACTTGCACACTCCATGGCTCCTCTATTGGTATCAGCCGGCCCTTTGAACTGCACCCAGACACTTGCACACTCCATGGCTCCTCTATGGGTATCAACCGGCCCTCTGAACTGCACCCAGACACTTGCACACTCCATGGCTCCTCTATGGCTATCAGCGGGCCTTCTGAACTGCACCCAGGCACTTGCACACTCCATGGCTCCTCTTTATGGCTATCAGCCGGCCCTCTGAACTGGACCCAGACACTTGCACACTCCATGGCTCCTCTATGGCTATGAGCCGACCCTCTGAACTGCACCCAGACACTTGCACACTCCATGGCTCCTCTTTATGGCTATCAGCCGGCCCTCTGAACTGCACCCAGACACTTGCACACTCCATGGCTCCTCATAATGGCTATAAACCGGCCTCTGAACTGCACCCAGACACTTGCACACTCCATGGCTCCTCTATGGCTATCAGCCGGACCTCTGAACTGCACCCAGACACTTGCACACTCCATGGCTCCTCTATAGCTATCAGCCGGCCCTCTGAACTGCACCCAGACACTTGCACACTCCATGGCTCCTCTATTGCTATCAGCCGGCCCTCTGAACTGCACCCAGACACTTGCACACTCCATGGCTCCTCTTTATGGCTATCAGCAGGCCTTCTGAACTGCACCCAGACACTTGCACACTCAATGGCTCCTCTATGGCTATCAGCCGGCCTTCTGAACTACACCCAGACACTTACACACTCCATGGCTCCTCTATGGCTATGAGCCGACCCTCTGAACTGCACCCAGACACTTGCACACTCCATTGCTCGTCTATGGCTACGAGCCGACCCTCTGAACTTCACCCAGACACTTGCACACTCCATGGCTTCTCTATGGCTATCAGCCGACCCTCTGAACTGCACCCAGACACTCACACACTCCATGGCTCCTCTATGGCTATCAGCCGGCTCACTGAACTGCACCCAGACACGCGCACACTCCATGGCTCCTCTATGGGTATCAGCCGACCCTATGAACTGTACCCAGACACTCGCCCAATCCATGGCTCCTCTACGGGTATCAGCCGGCCCTCTGAACTGCACCCAGACACTCGCACACTCCATGGCTCCTCTTTATGGCTATCAGCCAGCCCTCTGAACTGCACCCAGACACTTGCACACTCCATGGCTCCTCTATGGCTATGAGCCGACCCTCTGAACTGCACCCAGACACTTGCACACTCCATGGCTTCTCTATGGCTATGAGCCAACCCTCTGAACTGCACCCAGACACTTGCACACTCCATGGCTCCTCTATGACTATGAGCCGGCCTTCTGAACTGCACCCAGACACTTGCACACTCCATGGCTCCTCTATTTCTATCAGCCAGCCCTCTGAACTGCACACAGACACTTGCACACTCCATGGCTCCTCTATGGCTATCAGCCGGCCTTCTGAACTGCACCCAGACACTTGCACACTCCATGGCTCCTCTATGGCTATCAGCCGGCCTTCTGAACTGCACCCAGACACTTGCACACTCCATGGCTCCTCTATGGCTATCAGCCGGTCCTCTGAACTGCACCCAGACACTTGCACACTCCATGGCTCCTCTATGGGTATCAGCCGGCCTTCTGAACTGCACCCAGACACTTGCACACTCCATGGCTCCTCTATGGCTATCAGCGGGCCCTCTGAACTGCACCCAGACACTTGCACACTCCATGGCTCCTCTTTATGGATATCAGCCGGCCCTCTGAACTGCACCCAGACACTTGCATACTCCATGGCTCCTCTATGGCTATGAGCCGACCCTCTGAACTGCACCCAGACACTTGCACACTCCATGGCTCCTCTATGGCTATCAGCCGGCCTTCTGAACTGCACCCAGACACTTGCACACTCCATGGCTCCTCTATGGCTATCAGCCGGCCTTCTGAACTGCACCCAGACACTTGCACACTCTATGGCTCCTCTATGGCTATCAGCCGGTCCTCTGAACTGCACCCAGACACTTGCACACTCCATGGCTCCTCTATGGGTATCAGCCGGCCTTCTGAACTGCACCCAGACACTTGCACACTCCATGGCTCCTCTATGGCTATCAGCGGGCCCTCTGAACTGCACCCAGACACTTGCACACTCATGGCTCCTCTTTATGGATATCAGCCGGCCCTCTGAACTGCACCCAGACACTTGCATACTCCATGGCTCCTCTATGGCTATGAGCCGACCCTCTGAACTGCACCCAGACACTTGCACACTCCATGGCTCCTCTATGGCTATCAGCCGGACCTCTGAACTGCACCCAGACACTTGCACACTCCATGGCTCCTCTATAGCTATCAGCCGGCCCTCTGAACTGCACCCAGACACTTGCACACTCCATGGCTCCTCTATTGCTATCAGCCGGCCCTCTGAACTCCACCCAGACACTTGCACACTCCATGGCTCCTCTTTATGGCTATCAGCAGGCCTTCTGAACTGCACCCAGACACTTGCACACTCCATGGCTCCTCTATGGCTATCAGCGGGCCCTCTGAACTGCACCCAGACACTTGCACACTCCATGGCTCCTCTTTATGGATATCAGCCGGCCCTCTGAACTGCACCCAGACACTTGCATACTCCATGGCTCCTCTATGGCTATGAGCCGACCCTCTGAACTGCACCCAGACACTTGCACACTCCATGGCTCTTCTTTATGGCTATCAGCCGGCCCTCTGAACTGCACCCAGACACCTGCACACTCCATGGCCCCTCTATGGCTATCAACCGGCATTCTGAACTGCACCCAGACACTTGCACACTCCATGGCTCCTCTTTATGGCTTTCTGCCGGCCCTCTGAACTGCACCCAGACACTTGCACACTCCATGGCTCCTCTTTATGGCTATCAGCCGGCCCTCTGAACTGCACCCAGACACTTGCACACTCCATGGCTCCTCTTTATGGGTATCAGCCGGCCCTCTGAACTGCACCCAGACACTTGCACACTCCATGGCTCCTCTATGGCTATGAGCCGACCCTCTGAACTGCACCCAGACACTTGCACACTCCATGGCACCTCTATGGCTATCACCCAGCCTTCTGAACGGCACCCAGACACTTGCACACTCCATGGCTTCTCTTTATGGCTATCAGCCGGCCCTCTGAACTGCACCCAGACACTTGCACACTCCATGGCCCCTCTTTATGGCTATCAGCCAGCCCTCTGAACTGCACCCAGACACTTGCACACTCCATGGCTCCTCTATGGCTATCAGCCGGCCCTCTGAACTGCACCCAGACACTTGCACACTCCATGGTCCTCTATGGGTATTAGCCAGCCCTCTGAACTGCACCCAGACACTTGCACACTCCATGGCTCCTCTATGGCTATGAGCTGACCCTCTGAACTGCACCCAGACACTTGCACACTCCATGGCTTCTCTATGGCTATCAGCCGACCCTCTGAACTGCACCCAGACACTCACACACTCCATGGATCCTCTTTATGGCTATCAGCCGGCCCTCAGAACTGCACCCAGTCACTTGCACACTCCATGGCTCCTCTATGATTATGAGCCGGCCCTCTGAACTGCACCCAGACACTTGCACACTCCATGGCTCCTCTATTGGTATCAGCCGGCCCTCTGAACTGCACCCAGACACTTGCACACTCCATGGCTCCTCTATGGGTATCAACCGGCCCTCTGAACTGCACCCAGACACTTGCACACTCCATGGCTCCTCTATGGCTATCAGCGGGCCTTCTGAACTGCACCCACGCACTTGCACACTCCATGGCTCCTGTTTATGGCTATCAGCCGGCCCTCTGAACTGGACCCAGACACTTGCACACTCCATGGCTCCTCTATGGCTATGAGCCGACCCTCTGAACTGCACCCAGACACTTGTACACTCCATGGCTCCTCTTTATGGCTATCAGCCGGCCCTCTGAACTGCACCCAGAGACTTGCACACTCCATGGCTCCTCTTAATGGCTATAAACCGGCCTCTGAACTGCACCCAGACACTTGCACACTCCATGGCTCCTCTATGGCTATCAGCCGGACCTCTGAACTGCACCCAGACACTTGCACACTCCATGGCTCCTCTATAGCTGTCAGCCGGCCCTCTGAACTGCACCCAGACACTTGCACACTCCATGGCTCCTCTATTGCTATCAGCCGGCCCTCTGAACTGCACCCAGACACTTGCAGCTCCTCTTTATGGCTATCAGCCGGCCCTCTGAACTGCACCCAGACACTTGCACACTCCATGGCCCCTCTATGGCTATCAACCGGCCCTCTGAACTGCACCCAGACACTTGCACACTCCATGGCTCCTCTTTATGGCTATCAGCAGGCCTTCTGAACTGCACCCAGACACTTGCACACTCAATGGCTCCTCTATGGCTATCAGCCGGCCTTCGGAACTACACCCAGACACTTACACACTCCATGGCTCTTCTATGGCTATGAGCCGACCCTCTGAACTGCACCCAGACACTTGCACACTCCATTGCTCGTCTATGGCTACGAGCCGACCCTCTGAACTGCACCCAGACACTTGCACACTCCATGGCTCCTCTTTATGGCTATCAGCCGGCCCTCTGAACTGCACCCAGACACTTGCACACTCCATGGCTCCTCTTTATGGGTATCAGCCGGCCCTCTGAACTGCACCCAGACACTTGCACACTCCATGGCTCCTCTATGGCTATGAGCCGACCCTCTGAACTGCACCCAGACACTTGCACACTCCATGGCACCTCTATGGCTATCACCCGGCCTTCTGAACTGCACCCAGACACTTGCACACTCCATGGCTCCTCTATGGCTATGAGCCGACCCTCTGAACTGCACCCAGACACTTGCACACACCATTGCACCTCTATGGCTATCACCCGGCCTTCTGAACGGCACCCAGACACTTGCACACTCCATGGCTTCTCTTTATGGCTATCAGCCGGCCCTCTGAACTGCACCCAGACACTTGCACACTCCATGGCCCCTCTTTATGGCTATCAGCCAGCCCTCTGAACTGCACCCAGACACTTGCACACTCCATGGCTCCTCTATGGCTATCAGCCGGCCCTCTGAACTGCACCCAGACACTTTCACACTCCATGGCTCCTCTATGGGTATTAGCCGGCCCTCTGAACTGCACCCAGACACTTGCACACTCCATGGCTCCTCTATGGCTATGAGCTGACCCTCTGAACTGCACCCAGACACATGCACACTCCATAGCTCCTCTATGGCTATCACCCGGCCTTCTGAACTGCACCCAGACACTTGCACACTCCATGGCTCCTCTTTATGGCTATCAGCCGGCCCTCAGAACTGCACCCAGTCACTTGCACACTCCATGGCTCCTCTATGATTATGAGCCGGCCCTCTGAACTGCACCCAGACACTTGCACACTCCATGGCTCCTCTATTGGTATCAGCCGGCCCTCTGAACTGCACCCAGACACTTGCACACTCCATGGCTCCTCTATGGGTATCAACTGGCCCTCTGAACTGCACCCAGACACTTGCACACTCCATGGCTCCTCTATGGCTATCAGCGGGCCTTCTGAACTGCACCCACGCACTTGCACACTCCATGGCTCCTCTTTATGGCTATCAGCCGGCCCTCTGAACTGGACCCAGACACTTGCACACTCCATGGCTCCTCTATGGCTATGAGCCGACCCTCTGAACTGCACCCAGACACTTGCACACTCCATGGCTCCTCTTTATGGTTATCAGCCGGCCCTCTGAACTGCACCCAGACACTTGCACACTCCATGGCTCCTCTTAATGGCTATAAACCGGCCTCTGAACTGCACCCAGACACTTGCACACTCCATGGCTCCTCTATGGCTATCAGCCGGACCTCTGAACTGCACCCAGACACCTGCACACTCCATGGCTCCTCTATTGCTATCAGCCGGCACTCTGAACTGCACCCAGACACGTGCAGCTCCTCTTTATGGCTATCAGCCGGCCCTCTGAACTGCACCCAGACACTTGCACACTCCATGGCCCCTCTATGGCTATCAACCGGCCCTCTGAACTGCACCCAGACACTTGCACACTCCATGGCTCCTCTTTATGGCTATCAGCAGGCCTTCTGAACTGCACCCAGACACTTGCACACTCAATGGCTCCTCTATGGCTATCAGCCGGCCTTCTGAACTACACCCAGACACTTACACACTCCATGGCTCCTCTATGGCTATGAGCCGACCCTCTGAACTGCACCCAGACACTTGCACACTCCATTGCTCGTCTATGGCTACGAGCCGACCCTCTGAACTTCACCCAGACAATTGCACACTCCATGGCTTCTCTATGGCTATGAGCCGGCCCTCTGAACTGCACCCAGACACTTGCACACTCCATGGCTCCTCTTTATGGCTATCAGCCGGCCCTCTGAACTGCACCCAGACACTTGCACACTCCATGGCTCCTCTTTATGGCTATCAGCCGGCCCTCTGAACTGCACCCAGACACTTGCACACTCCATGGCTCCTCTTTATGGCTTTCTGCCAGCCCTCTGAACTGCACCCAGACACTTGCACACTCCATGGCTCCTCTTTATGGCTATCAGCCGGCCCTCTGAACTGCACCCAGACACTTGCACACTCCATGGCTCCTCTTTATGGGTATCAGCCGGCCCTCTGAACTGCACCCAGACACTTGCACACTCCATGGCTCCTCTATGGCTATGAGCCGACCCTCTGAACTGCACCCAGACACTTGCACACTCCATGGCACCTCTATGGCTATCACCCGGCCTTCTGAACTGCACCCAGACACTTGCACACTCCATGGCTCCTCTATGGCTATGAGCCGACCCTCTGAACTGCACCCAGACACTTGCACACACCATTGCACCTCTATGGCTATCACCCGGCCTTCTGAAACACACCCAGACACTTGCACACTCCATGGCTTCTCTTTATGGCTATCGGCCGGCCGTCTGAACTGCACCCAGACACTTGCACACTCCATGGCCCCTCTTTATGGCTATCAGCCAGCCCTCTGAACTGCACCCAGACACTTGCACACTCCATGGCTCCTCTATGGCTATCAGCCGGCCCTCTGAACTGCACCCAGACACTTTCACACTCCATGGCTCCTCTATGGGTATTAGCCGGCCCTCTGAACTGCACCCAGACACTTGCACACTCCATGGCTCCTCTATGGCTATGAGCTGACCCTCTGAACTGCACCCAGACACTTGCACACTCCATAGCTCCTCTATGGCTATCACCCGGCCTTCTGAACTGCACCCAGACACTTGCACACTCCATGGCTCCTCTTTATGGCTATCAGCCGGCCCTCAGAACTGCACCCAGTCACTTGCACACTCCATGGCTCCTCTATGATTATGAGCCGGCCCTCTGAACTGCACCCAGACACTTGCACACTCCATGGCTCCTCTATTGGTATCAGCCGGCCCTTTGAACTGCACCCAGACACTTGCACACTCCATGGCTCCTCTATGGGTATCAACCGGCCCTCTGAACTGCACCCAGACACTTGCACACTCCATGGCTCCTCCATGGCTATCAGCGGGCCTTCTGAACTGCACCCAGGCACTTGCACACTCCATGGCTCCTCTTTATGGCTATCAGCCGGCCCTCTGAACTGGACCCAGACACTTGCACACTCCATGGCTCCTCTATGGCTATGAGCCGACCCTCTGAACTGCACCCAGACACTTGCACACTCCATGGCTCCTCTTTATGGCTATCAGCCGGCCCTCTGAACTGCACCCAGACACTTGCACACTCCATGGCTCCTCATAATGGCTATAAACCGGCCTCTGAACTGCACCCAGACACTTGCACACTCCATGGCTCCTCTATGGCTATCAGCCGGACCTCTGAACTGCACCCAGACACTTGCACACTCCATGGCTCCTCTATAGCTATCAGCCGGCCCTCTGAACTGCACCCAGACACTTGCACACTCCATGGCTCCTCTATTGCTATCAGCCGGCCCTCTGAACTGCACCCAGACACTTGCACACTCCATGGCTCCTCTTTATGGCTATCAGCAGGCCTTCTGAACTGCACCCAGACACTTGCACACTCAATGGCTCCTCTATGGCTATCAGCCGGCCTTCTGAACTACACCCAGACACTTACACACTCCATGGCTCCTCTATGGCTATGAGCCGACCCTCTGAACTGCACCCAGACACTTGCACACTCCATGGCTTCTCTATGGCTATCAGCCGACCCTCTGAACTGCACCCAGACACGCGCACACTCCATGGCTCCTCTATTGCTATCAGCCGGCCCTCTGAACTGCACCCAGACACTTGCACACTCCATGGCTCCTCTTTATGGCTATCAGCAGGCCTTCTGAACTGCACCCAGACACTTGCACACTCAATGGCTCCTCTATGGCTATCAGCCGGCCTTCTGAACTACACCCAGACACTTACACACTCCATGGCTCCTCTATGGCTATGAGCCGACCCTCTGAACTGCACCCAGACACTCACACACTCCATGGCTCCTCTATGGCTATCAGCCGGCTCGCTGAACTGCACCCAGACACGCGCACACTCCATGGCTCCTCTATGGGTATCAGCCGACCCTATGAACTGTACCCAGACACTCGCCCAATCCATGGCTCCTCTACGGGTATCAGCCGGCCCTCTGAACTGCACCCAGACACTCGCACACTCCATGGCTCCTCTTTATGGCTATCAGCCAGCCCTCTGAACTGCACCCAGACACTTGCACACTCCATGGCTCCTCTATGGCTATGAGCCGACCCTCTGAACTGCACCCAGACACTTGCACACTCCATGGCTTCTCTATGGCTATGAGCCAACCCTCTGAACTGCACCCAGACACTTGCACACTCCATGGCTCCTCTATGGCTATGAGCCGGCCTTCTGAACTGCACCCAGACACTTGCACACTCCATGGCTCCTCTATTTCTATCAGCCGGCCCTCTGAACTGCACACAGACACTTGCACACTCCATGGCTCCTCTATGGCTATCAGCCGGCCTTCTGAACTGCACCCAGACACTTGCACACTCCATGGCTCCTCTATGGCTATCAGCCGGCCTTCTGAACTGCACCCAGACACTTGCACACTCCATGGCTCCTCTATGGCTATCAGCCGGTCCTCTGAACTGCACCCAGACACTTGCACACTCCATGGCTCCTCTATGGGTATCAGCCGGCCTTCTGAACTGCACCCAGACACTTGCACACTCCATGGCTCCTCTATGGCTATCAGCGGGCCCTCTGAACTGCACCCAGACACTTGCACACTCCATGGCTCCTCTTTATGGATATCAGCCGGCCCTCTGAACTGCACCCAGACACTTGCATACTCCATGGCTCCTCTATGGCTATGAGCCGACCCTCTGAACTGCACCCAGACACTTGCACACTCCATGGCTCCTCTATGGCTATCAGCCGGACCTCTGAACTGCACCCAGACACTTGCACACTCCATGGCTCCTCTATAGCTATCAGCCGGCCCTCTGAACTGCACCCAGACACTTGCACACTCCATGGCTCCTCTATTGCTATCAGCCGGCCCTCTGAACTGCACCCAGACACTTGCACACTCCATGGCTCCTCTTTATGGCTATCAGCAGGCCTTCTGAACTGCACCCAGACACTTGCACACTCAATGGCTCCTCTATGGCTATCAGCCGGCCTTCTGAACTACACCCAGACACTTACACACTCCATGGCTCCTCTATGGCTATGAGCCGACCCTCTGAACTGCACCCAGACACTTGCACACTCCATTGCTCGTCTATGGCTACGAGCCGACCCTCTGAACTTCACCCAGACACTTGCACACTCCATGGCTTCTCTATGGCTATCAGCCGACCCTCTGAACTGCACCCAGACACTCACACACTCCATGGCTCCTCTATGGCTATCAGCCGGCTCGCTGAACTGCACCCAGACACGCGCACACTCCATGGCTCCTCTATGGGTATCAGCCGAACCTATGAACTGTACCCAGACACTCGCCCAATCCATGGCTCCTCTACGGGTATCAGCCGGCCCTCTGAACTGCACCCAGACACTCGCACACTCCATGGCTCCTCTTTATGGCTATCAGCCAGCCCTCTGAACTGCACCCAGACACTTGCACACTCCATGGCTCCTCTATGGCTATGAGCCGACCCTCTGAACTGCACCCAGACACTTGCACACTCCATGGCTCCTCTATGGCTATGAGCCAACCCTCTGAACTGCACCCAGACACTTACACACTCCATGGCTCCTCTATGGCTATGAGCCGGCCTTCTGAACTGCACCCAGACAGTTGCACACTCCATGGCTCCTCTATTTCTATCAGCCAGCCCTCTGAACTGCACACAGACACTTGCACACTCCATGGCTCCTCTATGGCTATCAGCCGGCCTTCTGAACTGCACCCAGACACTTGCACACTCCATGGCTCCTCTATGGCTATCAGCCGGCCTTCTGAACTGCACCCAGACACTTGCACACTCCATGGCTCCTCTATGGCTATCAGCCGGTCCTCTGAACTGCACCCAGACACTTGCACACTCCATGGCTCCTCTATGGGTATCAGCCAGCCTTCTGAACTGCACCCAGACACTTGCACACTCCATGGCTCCTCTATGGCTATCAGCGGGCCCTCTGAACTGCACCCAGACACTTGCACACTCCATGGCTCCTCTTTATGGATATCAGCCGGCCCTCTGAACTGCACCCAGACACTTGCATACTCCATGGCTCCTCTATGGCTATGAGCCGACCCTCTGAACTGCACCCAGACACTTGCACACTCCATGGCTCTTCTTTATGGCTATCAGCCTGCCCTCTGAACTGCACCCAGACACCTGCACACTCCATGGCCCCTCTATGGCTATCAACCGGCCCTCTGAACTGCACCCAGACACTTGCACACTCCATGGCTCCTCTTTATGGCTTTCTGCCGGCCCTCTGAAATGCACCCAGACACTTGCACACTCCATGGCTCCTCTTTATGGCTATCAGCCGGCCCTCTGAACTGCACCCAGACACTTGCACACTCCATGTCTTCTCTTTATGGGTATCAGCCGGCCCTCTGAACTGCACCCAGACACTTGCACACTCCATGGCTCCTCTATGGCTATGAGCCGACCCTCTGAACTGCACCCAGACACTTGCACACTCCATGGCACCTCTATGGCTATCACCCAGCCTTCTGAACTGCACCCAGACACTTGCCCACTCCATGGCTCCTCTATGGCTATGAGCCGACCCTCTGAACTGCACCCAGACACTTGCACACACCATTGCACCTCTATGGCTATCACCCGGCCTTCTGAACGGCACCCAGACACTTGCACACTCCATGGCTTCTCTTTATGGCTATCAGCCGGCCCTCTGAACTGCACCCAGACACTTGCACACTCCATGGCCCCTCTTTATGGCTATCAGCCAGCCCTCTGAACTGCACCCAGACACTTGCACACTCCATGGCTCCTCTATGGCTATCAGCCGGCCCTCTGAACTGCACCCAGACACTTGCACACTCCATGGCTCCTCTATGGGTATTAGCCGGCCCTCTGAACTGCACCCAGACACTTGCACACTCCATGGCTCCTCTATGGCTATGAGCTGACCCTCTGAACTGCACCCAGACACTTGCACACTCCATAGCTCCTCTATGGCTATCACCCGGCCTTCTGAACTGCACCCAGACACTTGCACACTCCATGGCTCCTCTTTATGGCTATCAGCCGGCCCTCAGAACTGCACCCAGTCACTTGCACGCTCCATGGCTCCTCTATGATTATGAGCCGGCCCTCTGAACTGCACCCAGACACTTGCACACTCCATGGCTCCTCTATTGGTATCAGCCGGCCCTCTGAACTGCACCCAGACACTTGCACACTCCATGGCTCCTGTATGGGTATCAACCGGCCCTCTGAACTGCACCCAGACACTTGCACACTCCATGGCTCCTCTATGGCTATCAGCGGGCCTTCTGAACTGCACCCACGCACTTGCACACTCCATGGCTCCTGTTTATGGCTATCAGCCGGCCCTCTGAACTGGACCCAGACACTTGCACACTCCATGGCTCCTCTATGGCTATGAGCCGACCCTCTGAACTGCACCCAGACACTTGCACACTCCATGGCTCCTCTTTATGGCTATCAGCCGGCCCTCTGAACTGCACCCAGACACTTGCACACTCCATGGCTCCTCTTAATGGCTATAAACCGGCCTCTGAACTGCACCCAGACACTTGCACACTCCATGGCTCCTCTATGGCTATCAGCCGGACCTCTGAACTGCACCCAGACACTTGCACACTCCATGGCTCCTCTATAGCTGTCAGCCGGCCCTCTGAACTGCACCCAGACACTTGCACACTCCATGGCTCCTCTATTGCTATCAGCCGGCCCTCTGAACTGCACCCAGACACTTGCAGCTCCTCTTTATGGCTATCAGCCGGCCCTCTGAACTGCACCCAGACACTTGCACACTCCATGGCCCCTCTATGGCTATCAACCGGCCCTCTGAACTGCACCCAGACACTTGCACACTCCATGGCTCCTCTTTATGGCTATCAGCAGGCCTTCTGAACTGCACCCAGACACTTGCACACTCAATGGCTCCTCTATGGCTATCAGCCGGCCTTCTGAACTACACCCAGACACTTACACACTCCATGGCTCCTCTATGGCTATGAGCCGACCCTCTGAACTGCACCCAGTCACTTGCACACTCCATTGCTTGTCTATGGCTACGAGCCGACCCTCTGAACTTCACCCAGACAATTGCACACTCCATGGCTTCTCTATGGCTATGAGCCGACCCTCTGAACTGCACCCAGACACTTGCACACTCCATGGCTCCTCTTTATGGCTATCAGCCGGCCCTCTGAACTGCACCCAGACACTTGCACACTCCATGGCTCCTCTATAGCTGTCAGCCGGCCCTCTGAACTGCACCCAGACACTTGCACACTCCATGGCTCCTCTATTGCTATCAGCCGGCCCTCTGAACTGCACCCAGACACTTGCAGCTCCTCTTTATGGCTATCAGCCGGCCCTCTGAACTGCACCCAGACACTTGCACACTCCATGGCCCCTCTATGGCTATCAACCGGCCCTCTGAACTGCACCCAGACACTTGCACACTCCATGGCTCCTCTTTATGGCTATCAGCAGGCCTTCTGAACTGCACCCAGACACTTGCACACTCAATGGCTCCTCTATGGCTATCAGCCGGCCTTCTGAACTACACCCAGACACTTACACACTCCATGGCTCCTCTATGGCTATGAGCCGACCCTCTGAACTGCACCCAGTCACTTGCACACTCCATTGCTTGTCTATGGCTACGAGCCGACCCTCTGAACTTCACCCAGACAATTGCACACTCCATGGCTTCTCTATGGCTATGAGCCGACCCTCTGAACTGCACCCAGACACTTGCACACTCCATGGCTCCTCTTTATGGCTATCAGCCGGCCCTCTGAACTGCACCCAGACACTTGCACACTCCATGGCTCCTCTATGGCTATGAGCTGACCCTCTGAACTGCACCCAGACACTTGCACACTCCATGGCACCTCTATGGCTATCACCCGGCCTTCTGAACTGCACCCAGACACTTGCACACTCCATGGCTCCTCTATGGCTATGAGCCGACCCTCTGAACTGCACCCAGACACTTGCACACACCATTGCACCTCTATGGCTATCACCCGGCCTTCTGAACGGCACCCAGACACTTGCACACTCCATGGCTTCTCTTTATGGCTATCAGCCGGCCCTCTGAACTGCACCCAGACACTTGCACACTCCATGGCCCCTCTTTATGGCTATCAGCCAGCCCTCTGAACTGCACCCAGACACTTGCACACTCCATGGCTCCTCTATGGCTATCAGCCGGCCCTCTGAACTGCACCCAGACACTTTCACACTCCATGGCTCCTCTATGGGTATTAGCCGGCCCTCTGAACTGCACCCAGACACTTGCACACTCCATGGCTCCTCTATGGCTATGAGCTGACCCTCTGAACTGCACCCAGACACATGCACACTCCATAGCTCCTCTATGGCTATCACCCGGCCTTCTGAACTGCACCCAGACACTTGCACACTCCATGGCTCCTCTTTATGGCTATCAGCCGGCCCTCAGAACTGCACCCAGTCACTTGCACACTCCATGGCTCCTCTATGATTATGAGCCGGCCCTCTGAACTGCACCCAGACACTTGCACACTCCATGGCTCCTCTATTGGTATCAGCCGGCCCTCTGAACTGCACCCAGACACTTGCACACTCCATGGCTCCTCTATGGGTATCAACTGTCCCTCTGAACTGCACCCAGACACTTGCACACTCCATGGCTCCTCTATGGCTATCAGCGGGCCTTCTGAACTGCACCCACGCACTTGCACACTCCATGGCTCCTCTTTATGGCTATCAGCCGGCCCTCTGAACTGGACCCAGACACTTGCACACTCCATGGCTCCTCTATGGCTATGAGCCGACCCTCTGAACTGCACCCAGACACTTGCACACTCCATGGCTCCTCTTTATGGTTATCAGCCGGCCCTCTGAACTGCACCCAGACACTTGCACACTCCATGGCTCCTCTTAATGGCTATAAACCGGCCTCTGAACTGCACCCAGACACTTGCACACTCCATGGCTCCTCTATGGCTATCAGCCGGACCTCTGAACTGCACCCAGACACTTGCACACTCCATGGCTCCTCTATAGCTGTCAGCCGGCCCTCTGAACTGCACCCAGACACCTGCACACTCCATGGCTCCTCTATTGCTATCAGCCGGCCCTCTGAACTGCACCCAGACACGTGCAGCTCCTCTTTATGGCTATCAGCCGGCCCTCTGAACTGCACCCAGACACTTGCACACTCCATGGCCCCTCTATGGCTATCAACCGGCCCTCTGAACTGCACCCAGACACTTGCACACTCCATGGCTCCTCTTTATGGCTATCAGCAGGCCTTCTGAACTGCACCCAGACACTTGCACACTCAATGGCTCCTCTATGGCTATCAGCCGGCCTTCTGAACTACACCCAGACACTTACACACTCCATGGCTCCTCTATGGCTATGAGCCGACCCTCTGAACTGCACCCAGACACTTGCACACTCCATTGCTCGTCTATGGCTACGAGCCGACCCTCTGAACTTCACCCAGACAATTGCACACTCCATGGCTTCTCTATGGCTATGAGCCGACCCTCTGAACTGCACCCAGACACTTGCACACTCCATGGCTCCTCTTTATGGCTATCAGCCGGCCCTCTGAACTGCACCCAGACACTTGCACACTTCATGGCTC
This sequence comes from Ambystoma mexicanum, assembly GCF_040938575.1. Classification (NCBI taxonomy): domain Eukaryota; kingdom Metazoa; phylum Chordata; class Amphibia; order Caudata; family Ambystomatidae; genus Ambystoma; species Ambystoma mexicanum. Next base: position 29,784,513 of record NC_090939.1, read on the forward strand.
CTCTTTATGGCTATCAGCCGGCCCTCTGAACTGCACCCAGACACTTGCACACTCCATGGCTCCTCTATGGCTATCAGCCGGCCCTCTGAACTGCACCCAGACACTTGCACACTCCATGGCTCCTCTATGGCTATCAGCCGGCCTTCTGAACTGCACCCAGACACTTGCACACTCCATGGCTCCTCTATGGCTATCAGCCGGCCTTCTGAACTGCACCCAGACACTTGCACACTCCATGGCTCTTCTATGGCTATCAGCCGTCCCTCTGAACTGCACCCAGACACTTGCACACTCCATGGCTCCTCTTTATGGCTATCAGCCGGCCCTCTGAACTGCACCCAGACACTTGCACACTCCATGGCTCCTCTATGGCTATGAGCCAACCGTCTGAACTGCACGCAGACACTTGCACACTCCATGGCTCCTCTTTATGGATATCAGCCGGCCCTCTGAACTGCACCCAGACACTTGCACACTCCATGGCTCCTCTATGGCTATGTGCCGGCCCTCTGAACTGCACCCAGACACTTGCACACTCCATGGCTCCTCTATGGCTATCAGCGGGCCCTCTGAACTGCACCCAGACACTTGCACACTCCATGGCTCCTCTTTATGGATATCAGCCGGCCCTCTGAACTGCACCCAGACACTTGCACACTCCATGGCTCCTCTATGGCTATGAGCCGACCCTCTGAACTGCACCCAGACACTTGCACACTCCATGGCTCCTCTATGGCTATCAGCGGGCCTTCTGAACTGCACCCAGACACTTGCACACTCCATGGCTCCTCTATGGGTATCAGCCGGCCCTCTGAACTGCACCCAGACACTTGCACACTCCATGGCTCCTCTATGGGTATCAGCAGACCCTCTGAACTGCACCCAGACACTCACACACTCCATGGCTCCTCTATGGCTATCAGCCGGCCCGCTGAACTGCACCCAGACACTCGCACACTCCATGGCTCCTCTATGGGTATCAGCCGACCCTATGAACTGCACCCAGACACTCGCACACTCCATGGCTCCTCTATGGGTATCAGCCGGCACTCTGAACTGCACCCAGACACTCGCACACTCCATGGCTCCTCTTTATGGCTATCAGCCGGCCCTCTGAACTGCACCCAGACACTTGCACACTCCATGGCTCCTCTATGGCTATCGGCCGGCCCTCTGAACTGCACCCAGACACTTGCACACTCCATGGCTCCTCTATGGCTATCAGCCAGCCTTCTGAACTGCACCCAGACACTTGCACACTCCATGGCTCCTCTATGGCTATCAGCCGGCCTTCTGAACTGCACCTAGACACTTGCACACTCCATGGCTCCTCTATGGCTATCAGCCGGCCCTCTGAACTGCACCCAGACACTTGCACACTCCATGGCTCCTCTTTATGGCTATCAGCCGGCCCTCTGAACTGCACCCAGACACTTGCACACTCCATGGCTCCTCTATGGCTATGAGCCGACCGTCTGAACTGCACGCAGACACTTGCACACTCCATGGCTCCTCATTATGGATATCAGCCGGCCCTCTGAACTGCACCCAGACACTTGCACACTCCATGGCTCCTCTATGGCTATGCGCCGACCCTCTGAACTGCACCCAGACACTTGCACACTCCATGGCTCCTCTCTGGCTATCAGCCGGCCCTCTGAACTGCACCCAGACACTTGCACACTCCATGGCTCCTCTATGGTTATCAGACGACACTCTGAACTGCACCCAGACACTTGCACACTCCATGGCTCCTCTATGGCTATGAGCCGGCCCTCTGAACTGCACCCAGGCACTTGCACACTCCATGGCTCTTCTTTATGGATATCAGCCGGCCCTCTGAACTGCACCCAGACACTTGCACACTCCATGGCTCCTCTATGGCTATGAGCCGGCCCTCTGAACTGCACCCAGACACTTGCACACTCCATGGCTCCTCTATGGCTATCAGCGGGCCTTCGGAACTGCACCCAGACACTTGCACACTCCATGGCTCCTCTATGGGTATCAGCCGTCCCTCTGAACTGCACCCAGACACTTGCACACTCCATGGCTTCTCTTTATGGCTATCAGCCGGCCCTCTGAACTGCACCCAGACACTTGCACACTCCATGGCCCCTCTTTATGGCTATCAGCCGGCCCTCTGAACTGCACCCAGACACTTGCACACTCCATGGCTCCTCTATGGCTATCAGCCGGCCCTCTGAACTGCACCCAGACACTTGCACACTCCATGGCTCCTCTATGGGTATCAGCCGGCCCTCTGAACTGCACCCAGACACTTGCACACTCCATGGCTCCTCTATGGCTATCAGCCGACCCTCTGAACTGCACCCAGACACTTGCACACTCCATAGCTCCTCTATGGCTATTACCCGGCCTTCTGAACTGCACCCAGACACTTGCACACTCCATGGCTCCTCTTTATGGCTATCAGCCGGCCCTCAGAACTGCACCCAGTCACTTGCACACTCCATGGCTCCTCTATGATTATGAGCCGGCCCTCTGAACTGCACCCAGACACTTGCACGCTCCATGGCTCCTCTATTGGTATCAGCCGGCCCTCTGAACTGCACCCAGACACTTGCACACTCCATGGCTCCTCTATGGGTATCAACCGGCCCTCTGAACTGCACCCAGACACTTGCACACTCCATGGCTCCTCTATGGCTATCAGCGGGCCTTCTGAACTGCACCCAGACACTTGCACACTCCATGGCTCCTTTTTATGGCTATCAGCCGGCCCTCTGAACTGGACCCAGACACTTGCACACTCCATGGCTCCTCTATGGCTATGAGCCGACCCTCTGAACTGCACCCAGACACTTGCACACTCGATGGCTCCTCTTTATGGCTATCAGCTGGCCCTCTGAACTGCACCCAGACACTTGCACACTCCATGGCTCCTCTTTATGGCTATAAGCCGGCCTCTGAACTGCACCCAGACACTTGCACACTCCATGGCTCCACTATGGCTATCAGCCGGACCTCTGAACTGCACCCAGACACTTGCACACTCCATGGCTCCTCTATAGCTATCAGCCGGCCCTCTGAACTGCACCCAGACACTTGCACACTCCATGGCTCCTCTATTGCTATCAGCCGGCCCTCTGAACTGCACCCAGACACTTGCAGCTCCTCTTTATGGTTATCAGCCGGCCCTCTGAACTGCACCCAGACACTTGCACATTCCATGGCCCCTCTATGGCTATCAACCGGCCCTCTGAACTGCACCCAGACACTTGCACACTCCATGTCTCCTCTTTATGGCTATCAGCAGGCCTTCTGAACTGCACCCAGACACTTGCACACTCCATGGCTCCTCTATGGCTATCAGCCGGCCTTCTGAACTACACCCAGACACTTACACACTCCATGGCTCCTCTATGGCTATGAGCCGACCCTCTGAACTGCACCCAGACACTTGCACACTCCATTGCTCCTCTATGGCTATGAGCCGACCCTCTGAACTGCACCCAGACACTTGCACACTCCATGGCTCCTCTATGGCTATGAGCCGACCCTCTGAACTGCACCCAGACACTTGCACACTCCATGGCTCCTCTTTATGGCTATCAGCCGGCCCTCTGAACTGCACCCAGACACTTGCACACTCCATGGCTCCTCTTTATGGCTATCAGCCTGCCCTCTGAACTGCACCCAGACACTTGCACACTCCATGGCTCCTCTATGGCTATCAGCCAGCCCTCTGAACTGCACCCAGACACTTGCACACTCCATGGCTCCTCTATGATTATAAGCCAGCCTTCTGAACTGCACCCAGACACTTGCACAGTCCATGGCTCCTCTATGGCTATCAGCCGGCCTTCTGAACTGCACCCAGACACTTGCACACTCCATGGCTCCTCTTTATGGATATCAGCCGGCCCTCTGAACTGCACCCAGACACTTGGACACTCCATGGCTCCTCTATGGCTATCAGCCGGCCCTCTGAACTGCACCCAGACACTTGCACACTCCATGGCTCCTCTTTATGGATATCAGCCGGCCCTCTGAACTGCACCCAGACAATTGCACACTCCATGGCTCCTCTATGGCTATGAGCCGACCATCTGAACTGCACGCAGACACTTGCACACTCCATGGCTCCTCTTTATGGATATCAGCCGGCCCTCTGAACTGCACCCAGACACTTGCACACTCCATGGCTCCTCTATGGCTATGCGCCGACCCTCTGAACTGCACCCAGACACTTGCACACTCCATGGCTCCTCTATGGCTATCAGCCGGCCCTCTGAACTGCACCCAGACACTTGCACACTCCATGGCTCCTCTATGGCTATCAGCGGGCCCTCTGAACTGCACCCAGACACTTGCACACTCCATGGCTCCTCTTTAGGGATATCAGCCGGCCCTCTGAACTGCACCCAGTCACTTGCACACTCCATGGCTCCTCTATGATTATGAGCCGGCCCTCTGAACTGCACCCAGACACTTGCACACTCCATGGCTCCTCTATTGGTATCAGCCGGCCCTCTGAACTGCACCCAGACACTTGCACACTCCATGGCTCCTCTATGGCTATGAGCCGACCCTCTGAACTGCACCCAGACACTTGCACACTCCATTGCTCCTCTATGGCTATCAGCGGGCCTTCTGAACTGCACCCAGACACTTGCACACTCCATGGCTCCTCTATGGGTATCAGCCGGCCCTCTGAACTGCACCGAGACACTTGCACACTCCATGGCTCCTCTATGGGTATCAGCCGACCCTCTGAACTGCACCCAGACACTCACACACTCCATGGCTCCTCTATGGCTATCAGCCGGCCCGCTGAACTGCACCCAGACACGCGCACACTCCATGGCTCCTCTATGGGTATCAGCCGACCCTATGAACTGCACCCAGACACTCGCACACTCCATGGCTCCTCTACGGGTATCAGCCGGCCCTCTGAACTGCACCCAGACACCTGCACACTCCATGGCCCCTCTATGGCTATCAACTGGCCCTCTGAACTGCACCCAGACACTTGCACACTCCATGGCTCCTCTTTATGGCTTTCTGCCGTCCCTCTGAACTGCACCCAGACACTTGCACACTCCATGGCTCCTCTTTATGGCTATCAGCCTGCCCTCTGAACTGCACCCAGAAACTTGCACACTCCATGGCTCCTCTTTATGGGTATCAGCCGGCCCTCTGAACTGCACCCAGACACTTGCACACTCCATGGCTCCTCTATGGCTATGAGCCGACCCTCTGAACTGCACCCAGACACTTGCACACTCCATGGCACCTCTATGGCTATCACCCGGCCTTCTGAACTGCACCCAGACACTTGCACACTCCATGGCTCCTCTATGGCTATGAGCCGACCCTCTGAACTGCACCCAGACACTTGCACACACCATGGCACCTCTATGGCTATCACCCGGCCTTCTGAACGGCACCCAGACACTTGCACACTCCATGGCTTCTCTTTATGGCTATCAGCCGGCCCTCTGAACTGCACCCAGACACTTGCACACTCCATGGCCCCTCTTTATGGCTATCAGCCAGCCCTCTGAACTGCACCCAGACACTTGCACACTCCATGGCTCCTCTATGGCTATCAGCCGGCCCTCTGAACTGCACCCAGACACTTGCACACTCCATGGCTCCTCTATGGGTATTAGCCGGCCCTCTGATCTGCACCCAGACACTTGCACACTCCATGGCTCCTCTATGGCTATGAGCTGACCCTCTGAACTGCACCCAGACACTTGCACACTCCATAGCTCCTCTATGGCTATCACCCGGCCTTCTGAACTGCACCCAGACACTTGCACACTCCATGGCTCCTCTTTATGGCTATCAGCCGGCCCTCAGAACTGCACCCAGTCACTTGCACACTCCATGGCTCCTCTATGATTATGAGCCGGCCCTCTGAACTGCACCCAGACACTTGCACACTCCATGGCTCCTCTATTGGTATCAGCCGGCCCTCTGAACTGCACCCAGACACTTGCACACTCCATGGCTCCTCTATGGGTATCAACCGGCCCTCTGAACTGCACCCAGACACTTGCACACTCCATGGCTCCTCTATGGCTATCAGCGGGCCTTCTGAACTGCACCCAGACACTTGCACACTCCATGGCTCCTCTTTATGGCTATCAGCCGGCCCTCTGAACTGGACCCAGACACTTGCACACTCCATGGCTCCTCTATGGCTATGAGCCGACCCTCTGAACTGCACCCAGACACTTGCACACTCCATGGCTCCTCTTTATGGCTATCAGCCGGCACTCTGAACTGCACCCAGACACTTGCACACTCCATGGCTCCTCTTTATGGCTATAAGCCGGCCTCTGAACTGCACCCAGACACTTGCACACTCCATGGCTCCTCTATGGCTATCAGCCGGACCTCTGAACTGCACCCAGACACTTGCACACTCCATGGCTCCTCTATAGCTATCAGTCGGCCCTCTGAACTGCACCCAGACACTTGCACACTCCATGGCTCCTCTATTGCTATCAGCCGGCCCTCTGAACTGCACCCAGACACTTGCAGCTCCTCTTTATGGCTATCAGCCGGCCCTCTGAACTGCACCCAGACACTTGCACACTCCATGGCCCCTCTATGGCTATCAACCGGCCCTCTGAACTGCACCCAGACACTTGCACACTCCATGGCTCCTCTTTCTGGCTATCAGCAGGCCTTCTGAACTGCACCCAGACACTTGCACACTCCATGGCTCCTCTATGGCTATCAGCCGGCCTTCTGAACTACACCCAGACACTTACACACTCCATGGCTCCTCTATGGCTATGAGCCGACCCTCTGAACTGCACCCAGACACTTGCACACTCCATTGCTCCTCTATGGCTACGAGCCGACCCTCTGAACTGCACCCAGACACTTGCACACTCCATGGCTTCTCTATGGCTATGAGCCGACCCTCTGAACTGCACCCAGACACTTGCACACTCCATGGCTCCTCTTTATGGCTATCAGCCGGCCCTCTGAACGGCACCCAGACACTTGCACACTCCATGGCTCCTCTTTATGGCTATCAGCCGGCCCTCTGAACTGCACCCAGACACTTGCACACTCCATGGCTCCTCTATGGCTATCAGCCGGCCTTCTGAACTGCACCCAGACACTTGCACACTCCATGGCTCCTCTATGGCTATCAGCCGGCCTTCTGAACTGCACCCAGACACTTGCACACTCCATTGCTCCTCTATGGCTATCAGCGGGCCTTCTGAACTGCACCCAGACACTTGCACACTCCATGGCTCCTCTATGGGTATCAGCCGGCCCTCTGAACTGCACCCAGACACTTGCACACTCCATGGCTCCTCTATGGGTATCAGCCGACCCTCTGAACTGCACCCAGACACTCGCACACTCCATGGCTCCTCTATGGGTATCAGCCGGCCCGCTGAACTGCACCCAGACACGCGCACACTCCATGGCTCCTCTATGGGTATCAGCCGACCCTATGAACTGCACCCAGACACTCGCACACTCCATGGCTCCTCTACGGGTATCAGCCGGCCCTCTGAACTGCACCCAGACACTCGCACACTCCATGGCTCCTCTTTATGGCTATCAGCCAGCCCTCTCAACTGCACCCAGACACTCGCACACTCCATGGCTCCTCTATGGCTATGAGCCGACCCTCTGAACTTCACCCAGACACTTGCAAACTCCATGGCTCTTCTTTATGGCTATCAGCACACCCTCTGAACTGCACCCAGACACTTGCACACTCCATGGCTCCTCTATGGCTATGAGCCGGCCTTCTGAACTGCACCCAGACATTTGCACACTCCATGGCTCCTCTATGGCTATCAGCTGGCCCTCTGAACTGCACACAGACACTTGCACACTCCATGGCTCCTCTATGGCTATCAGCCGGCCTTCTGAACTGCACTCAGACACTTGCACACTCCATGGCTCCTCTATGGCTATCAGCCGGCCTTCTGAACTGCACCCAGACACTTGCACACTCCATGGCTCCTCTATGGCTATCAAGCGGTCCTCTGAACTGCACCCAGACACTTGCACGCTCCATGGCTCCTCTATGGGTATCAGCCGGCCTTCTGAACTGCACCCAGACACTTGCACACTCCATGGCTCCTCTATGGCTATCAGCGGGCCCTCTGAACTGCACCCAGACACTTGCACACTCCATGGCTCCTCTTTATGGATATCAGCCGGCCCTCTGAACTGCACCCAGACACTTGCATACTCCATGGCTCCTCTATGGCTATGAGCCGACCCTCTGAACTGCACCCAGACACTTGCAAACTCCATGGCTCTTCTTTATGGCTATCAGCCGGCCCTCTGAACTGCACCCAGACACCTGCACACTCCATGGCCCCTCTATGGCTATCAACTGGCCCTCTGGACTGCACCCAGACACTTGCACACTCCATGGCTCCTCTATGGCTATCAGCGGGCCCTCTGAACTGCACCCAGACACTTGCACACTCCATGGCTCCTCTTTATGGATATCAGCCGGCCCTCTGAACTGCACCCAGACACTTGCATACTCCATGGCTCCTCTATGGCTATGAGCCGACCCTCTGAACTGCACCCAGACACTTGCAAACTCCATGGCTCTTCTTTATGGCTATCAGCCGGCCCTCTGAACTGCACCCAGACACCTGCACACTCCATGGCCCCTCTATGGCTATCAACTGGCCCTCTGAACTGCACCCAGACACTTGCACACTCCATGGCTCCTCTTTATGGCTTTCTGCCGGCCCTCTGAACTGCACCCAGACACTTGCACACTCCATGGCTCCTCTTTATGGCTATCAGCCGGCCCTCTGAACTGCACCCATACACTTGCACACTCCATGGCTCCTCTTTATGGGTATCAGCCGGCCCTCTGAACTGCACCCAGACACTTGCACACTCCATGGCTCCTCTATGGCTATGAGCCGAGCCTCTGAACTGCACCCAGACACTTGCACACTCCATGGCACCTCTATGGTTATCACCCGGCCTTCTGAACTGCACCCAGACACTTGCACACTCCATGGCTCCTCTATGGCTATGAGCCGACCCTCTGAACTGCACCCAGACACTTGCACACACCATGGCACCTCTATGGCTATCACCCGGCCTTCTGAACGGCACCCAGACAATTGCACACTCCATGGCTTCTCTTTATGGCTATCAGCCGGCCCTCTGAACTGCACCCAGACACTTGCACACTCCATGGCCCCTCTTTATGGCTATCAGCCAGCTCTCTGAACTGCACCCAGACACTTGCACACTCCATGGCTCCTCTATGGCTATCAGCCGGCCCTCTGAACTGCACCCAGAAACTTGCACACTCCATGGCTCCTCTATGGTTATTAGCCGGCCCTCTGAACTGCACCCAGACACTTGCACACTCCATGGCTCCTCTATGGCTATGAGCTGACCCTCTGAACTGCACCCAGACACTTGCACACTCCATAGCTCCTCTAGGGCTATCACCCAGCCTTCTGAACTGCACCCAGACACTTGCACACTCCATGGCTCCTCTTTATGGCTATCAGCCGGCCCTCAGAACTGCACCCAGTCACTTGCACACTCCATGGCTCCTCTATGATTATGAGCCGGCCCTCTGAACTGCACCCAGACACTTGCACACTCCATGGCTCCTCTATTGGTATCAGCCGGCCCTCTGAACTGCACCCAGACACTTGCACACTCCATGGCTCCTCTATGGGTATCAAACGGCCCTCTGAAATGCACCCAGACACTTGCACACTCCATGGCTCCTCTATGGCTATCAGCGGGCCTTCTGAACTGCACCCAGACACTTGCACACTCCATGGCTCCTCTTTATGGCTATCAGCAGGCCCTCTGAACTGGACCCAGACACTTGCACATTCCATGGCTCCTCTATGGCTATGAGCCGACCCTCTGAACTGCACCCAGACACTTGCACACTCCATGGCTCCTCTTTATGGCTATCAGCCGGCCCTCTGAACTGCACCCAGACACTTGCACACTCCATGGCTCCTCTTTATGGCTATAAGCCGGCCTCTGAACTGCACCCAGACACTTGCACACTCCATGGCTCCTCTATGGCTATCAGCCGGCCCTCTGAACTGCACCCAGACACTTGCACACTCCATGGCTCCTCTATTGCTATCAGCCGGCCCTCTGAACTGCACCCAGACACTTGCAGCTCCTCTTTATGGCTATCAGCCAGCCCTCTGAACTGCACCCAGACACTTGCACACTCCATGGCCCCTCTATGGCTATCAACCGGCCCTCTGAACTGCACCCAGACACTTGCACATTCCATGGCTCCTCTTTCTGGCTATCAGCAGGCCTTCTGAACTGCACCCAGACACTTGCACACTCCATGGCTCCTCTATGGCTATCAGCCGGCCTTCTGAACTACACCCAGACACTTACACACTCCATGGCTCCTCTATGGCTATGAGCCGACCCTCTGAACTGCACCCAGACACTTGCACACTCCATTGCTCCTCTATGGCTACGAGCCGACCCTCTGAACTGCACCCAGACACTTGCACACTCCATGGCTTCTCTATGGCTATGAGCCGACCCTCTGAACTGCACCCAGACACTTGCACACTCCATGGCTCCTCTTTATGGCTATCAGCCGGCCCTCTGAACTGCACCCAGACACTTGCACACTCCATGGCTCCTCTATGGCTATCAGCCGGCCCTCTGAACTGCACCCAGACACTTGCACACTCCATGGCTCCTCTATGGTTATTAGCCGGCCCTCTGAACTGCACCCAGACACTTGCACACTCCATGGCTCCTCTATGGCTATGAGCTGACCCTCTGAACTGCACCCAGACACTTGCACACTCCATAGCTCCTCTAGGGCTATCACCCAGCCTTCTGAACTGCACCCAGACACTTGCACACTCCATGGCTCCTCTTTATGGCTATCAGCCGGCCCTCAGAACTGCACCCAGTCACTTGCACACTCCATGGCTCCTCTATGATTATGAGCCGGCCCTCTGAACTGCACCCAGACACTTGCACACTCCATGGCTCCTCTATTGGTATCAGCCGGCCCTCTGAACTGCACCCAGACACTTGCACACTCCATGGCTCCTCTATGGGTATCAAACGGCCCTCTGAAATGCACCCAGACACTTGCACACTCCATGGCTCCTCTATGGCTATCAGCGGGCCTTCTGAACTGCACCCAGACACTTGCACACTCCATGGCTCCTCTTTATGGCTATCAGCAGGCCCTCTGAACTGGACCCAGACACTTGCACACTCCATGGCTCCTCTATGGCTATGAGCCGACCCTCTGAACTGCACCCAGACACTTGCACACTCCATGGCTCCTCTTTATGGCTATCAGCCGGCCCTCTGAACTGCACCCAGACACTTGCACACTCCATGGCTCCTCTTTATGGCTATAAGCCGGCCTCTGAACTGCACCCAGACACTTGCACACTCCATGGCTCCTCTATGGCTATCAGCCGGCCCTCTGAACTGCACCCAGACACTTGCACACTCCATGGCTCCTCTATTGCTATCAGCCGGCCCTCTGAACTGCACCCAGACACTTGCAGCTCCTCTTTATGGCTATCAGCCAGCCCTCTGAACTGCACCCAGACACTTGCACACTCCATGGCCCCTCTATGGCTATCAACCGGCCCTCTGAACTGCACCCAGACACTTGCACATTCCATGGCTCCTCTTTCTGGCTATCAGCAGGCCTTCTGAACTGCACCCAGACACTTGCACACTCCATGGCTCCTCTATGGCTATCAGCCGGCCTTCTGAACTACACCCAGACACTTACACACTCCATGGCTCCTCTATGGCTATGAGCCGACCCTCTGAACTGCACCCAGACACTTGCACACTCCATTGCTCCTCTATGGCTACGAGCCGACCCTCTGAACTGCACCCAGACACTTGCACACTCCATGGCTTCTCTATGGCTATGAGCCGACCCTCTGAACTGCACCCAGACACTTGCACACTCCATGGCTCCTCTTTATGGCTATCAGCCGGCCCTCTGAACTGCACCCAGACACTTGCACACTCCATGGCTCCTCTTTATGGCTATCAGCCGGCCCTCTGAACTGCACCCAGACACTTGCACACTCCATGGCTCCTCTATGGCTATCAGCCGGCCTTCTGAACTGCACCCAGACACTTGCACACTCCATGGCTCCTCTATGGCTATCAGCCGGCCTTCTGAACTGCACCCAGACACTTGCACACTCCATGGCTCCTCTTTATGGCTATCAGCCGGCCCTCTGAACTGCACCCAGACACTTGCACACTCCATGGCTCCTCTATGGCTATGAGCCAACCGTCTGAACTGCACGCAGACACTTGCATACTCCATGGCTCCTCTTTATGGATATCAGCCGGCCCTCTGAACTGCACCCAGACACTTGCACACTCCATGGCTCCTCTATGGCTATGAGCCGGCCCTCTGAACTTCACCCAGACACTTGCACACTCCATGGCTCCTCTATTGGTATCAGCCGGCCCTCTGAACTGCACCCAGACACTTGCACACTCCATGGCTCCTCTATGATGATCAACCGGCCCTCTGAACTGCACCCAGACACTTGCACACTCCATGGCTCCTCTATGGCTATCAGCGGGCCTTCTGAACTGCACCCAGACACTTGCACACTCCATGGCTCCTCTTTATGGCTATCAGCAGGCCCTCTGAACTGGACCCAGACACTTGCACACTCCATGGCTCCTCTATGGCTATGAGCCGACCCTCTGAACTGCACCCAGACACTTGCACACTCCATGGCTCCTCTTTATGGCTATCAGCCGGCCCTCTGAGACACTTGCACACTCCATGGCTCCTCTATGGCTATGCGCCGACCCTCTGAACTGCACCCAGACACTTGCACACTCCATGGCTCCTCTATGGCTATTAGCCGGTCGTCTGAACTGCACCCAGACACTTGCACACTCCATGGCTCCTCTATGGCTATCAGCGGGCCCTCTGAACTGCACCCAGACACTTGCACACTCCATGGCTCCTCTTTATGGATATCAGCCAGCCCTCTGAACTGCACCCAGTCACTTGCACACTCCATGGCTCCTCTATGATTATGAGCCGGCCCTCTGAACTGCACCCAGACACTTGCACACTCCATGGCTCCTCTATTGGTATCAGCCGGCCCTCTGAACTGCACCCAGACACTTGCACACTCCATGGCTCCTCTATGGCTATGAGCCGACCCTCTGAACTGCACCCAGACACTTGCACACTCCATTGCTCCTCTATGGCTATCAGCGGGCCTTCTGAACTGCACCCAGACACTTGCACACTCCATGGCTCCTCTATGGGTATCAGCCGGCCCTCTGAACTGCACCGAGACACTTGCACACTCCATGGCTCCTCTATGGGTATCAGCCGACCCTCTGAACTGCACCCAGACACTCACACACTCCATGGCTCCTCTATGGCTATCAGCCGGCCCGCTGAACTGCACCCAGACACGCGCACACTCCATGGCTCCTCTATGGGTATCAGCCGACCCTATGAACTGCACCCAGACACTCGCACACTCCATGGCTCCTCTACGGGTATCAGCCGGCCCTCTGAACTGCACCCAGACACCTGCACACTCCATGGCCCCTCTATGGCTATCAACTGGCCCTCTGAACTGCACCCAGACACTTGCACACTCCATGGCTCCTCTTTATGGCTTTCTGCCGTCCCTCTGAACTGCACCCAGACACTTGCACACTCCATGGCTCCTCTTTATGGCTATCAGCCTGCCCTCTGAACTGCACCCAGAAACTTGCACACTCCATGGCTCCTCTTTATGGGTATCAGCCGGCCCTCTGAACTGCACCCAGACACTTGCACACTCCATGGCTCCTCTATGGCTATGAGCCGACCCTCTGAACTGCACCCAGACACTTGCACACTCCATGGCACCTCTATGGCTATCACCCGGCCTTCTGAACTGCACCCAGACACTTGCACACTCCATGGCTCCTGTATGGCTATGAGCCGACCCTCTGAACTGCACCCAGACACTTGCACACACCATGGCACCTCTATGGCTATCACCCGGCCTTCTGAACGGCACCCAGACACTTGCACACTCCATGGCTTCTCTTTATGGCTATCAGCCGGCCCTCTGAACTGCACCCAGACACTTGCACACTCCATGGCCCCTCTTTATGGCTATCAGCCAGCCCTCTGAACTGCACCCAGACACTTGCACACTCCATGGCTCCTCTATGGCTATCAGCCGGCCCTCTGAACTGCACCCAGACACTTGCACACTCCATGGCTCCTCTATGGGTATTAGCCGGCCCTCTGATCTGCACCCAGACACTTGCACACTCCATGGCTCCTCTATGGCTATGAGCTGACCCTCTGAACTGCACCCAGACACTTGCACACTCCATAGCTCCTCTATGGCTATCACCCGGCCTTCTGAACTGCACCCAGACACTTGCACACTCCATGGCTCCTCTTTATGGCTATCAGCCGGCCCTCAGAACTGCACCCAGTCACTTGCACACTCCATGGCTCCTCTATGATTATGAGCCGGCCCTCTGAACTGCACCCAGACACTTGCACACTCCATGGCTCCTCTATTGGTATCAGCCGGCCCTCTGAACTGCACCCAGACACTTGCACACTCCATGGCTCCTCTATGGGTATCAACCGGCCCTCTGAACTGCACCCAGACACTTGCACACTCCATGGCTCCTCTATGGCTATCAGCGGGCCTTCTGAACTGCACCCAGACACTTGCACACTCCATGGCTCCTCTTTATGGCTATCAGCCGGCCCTCTGAACTGGACCCAGACACTTGCACACTCCATGGCTCCTCTATGGCTATGAGCCGACCCTCTGAACTGCACCCAGACACTTGCACACTCCATGGCTCCTCTTTATGGCTATCAGCCGGCACTCTGAACTGCACCCAGACACTTGCACACTCCATGGCTCCTCTTTATGGCTATAAGCCGGCCTCTGAACTGCACCCAGACACTTGCACACTCCATGGCTCCTCTATGGCTATCAGCCGGACCTCTGAACTGCACCCAGACACTTGCACACTCCATGGCTCCTCTATAGCTATCAGCCGGCCCTCTGAACTGCACCCAGACACTTGCACACTCCATGGCTCCTCTATTGCTATCAGCCGGCCCTCTGAACTGCACCCAGACACTTGCAGCTCCTCTTTATGGCTATCAGCCGGCCCTCTGAACTGCACCCAGACACTTGCACACTCCATGGCCCCTCTATGGCTATCAACCGGCCCTCTGAACTGCACCCAGACACTTGCACACTCCATGGCTCCTCTTTCTGGCTATCAGCAGGCCTTCTGAACTGCACCCAGACACTTGCACACTCCATGGCTCCTCTATGGCTATCAGCCGGCCTTCTGAACTACACCCAGACACTTGCACACTCCATGGCTCCTCTATGGCTATGAGCCGACCCTCTGAACTGCACCCAGACACTTGCACACTCCATTGCTCCTCTATGGCTACGAGCCGACCCTCTGAACTGCACCCAGACACTTGCACACTCCATGGCTTCTCTATGGCTACGAGCCGACCCTCTGAACTGCACCCAGACACTTGCACACTCCATGGCTCCTCTTTATGGCTATCAGCCGGCCCTCTGAACGGCACCCAGACACTTGCACACTCCATGGCTCCTCTTTATGGCTATCAGCCGGCCCTCAGAACTGCACCCAGACACTTGCACACTCCATGGCTCCTCTATGGCTATCAGCCGGCCTTCTGAACTGCACCCAGACACTTGCACACTCCATGGCTCCTCTATGGCTATCAGCCGGCCTTCTGAACTGCACCCAGACACTTGCACACTCCATTGCTCCTCTATGGCTATCAGCGGGCCTTCTGAACTGCACCCAGACACTTGCACACTCCATGGCTCCTCTTTGGGTATCAGCCGGCCCTCTGAACTGCACCCAGACACTTGCACACTCCATGGCTCCTCTATGGGTATCAGCCGACCCTCTGAACTGCACCCAGACACTCACACACTCCATGGCTCCTCTATGGCTATCAGCCGGCCCGCTGAACTGCACCCAGACACGCGCACACTCCATGGCTCCTCTATGGGTATCAGCCGACCCTATGAACTGCACCCAGACACTCGCACACTCCATGGCTCCTCTACGGGTATCAGCCGGCCCTCTGAACTGCACCCAGACACTCGCACACTCCATGGCTCCTCTTTATGGCTATCAGCCAGCCCTCTGAACTGCACCCAGACACTCGCACACTCCATGGCTCCTCTATGGCTATGAGCCGACCCTCTGAACTTCACCCAGACACTTGCAAACTCCATGGCTCTTCTTTATGGCTATCAGCCAACCCTCTGAACTGCACCCAGACACTTGCACACTCCATGGCTCCTCTATGGCTATGAGCCGGCCTTCTGAACTGCACCCAGACACTTGCACACTCCATGGCTCCTCTATGGCTATCAGCTGGCCCTCTGAACTGCACACAGACACTTGCACACTCCATGGCTCCTCTATGGCTATCAGCCGGCCTTCTGAACTGCACTCAGACACTTGCACACTCCATGGCTCCTCTATGGCTATCAGCCGGCCTTCTGAACTGCACCCAGACACTTGCACACTCCATGGCTCCTCTATGGCTATCAGCCGGTCCTCTGAACTGCACCCAGACACTTGCACGCTCCATGGCTCCTCTATGGGTATCAGCCGGCCTTCTGAACTGCACCCAGACACTTACACACTCCATGGCTCCTCTATGGCTATCAGCGGGCCCTCTGAACTGCAACCAGACACTTGCACACTCCATGGCTCCTCTTTATGGATATCAGCCGGCCCTCTGAACTGCACCCAGACACTTGCATACTCCATGGCTCCTCTATGGCTATGAGCCGACCCTCTGAACTGCACCCAGACACTTGCAAACTCCATGGCTCTTCTTTATGGCTATCAGCCGGCCCTCTGAACTGCACCCAGACACCTGCACACTCCATGGCCCCTCTATGGCTATCAACTGGCCCTCTGAACTGCACCCAGACACTTGCACACTCCATGGCTCCTCTATGGCTATCAGCGGGCCCTCTGAACTGCACCCAGACACTTGCACACTCCATGGCTCCTCTTTATGGATATCAGCCGGCCCTCTGAACTGCACCCAGACACTTGCATACTCCATGGCTCCTCTATGGCTATGAGCCGACCCTCTGAACTGCACCCAGACACTTGCAAACTCCATGGCTCTTCTTTATGGCTATCAGCCGGCCCTCTGAACTGCACCCAGACACCTGCACACTCCATGGCCCCTCTATGGCTATCAACTGGCCCTCTGAACTGCACCCAGACACTTGCACACTCCATGGCTCCTCTTTATGGCTTTCTGCCGGCCCTCTGAACTGCACCCAGACACTTGCACACTCCATGGCTCCTCTTTATGGCTATCAGCCGGCCCTCTGAACTGCACCCATACACTTGCACACTCCATGGCTCCTCTTTATGGGTATCAGCCGGCCCTCTGAACTGCACCCAGACACTTGCACACTCCATGGCTCCTCTATGGCTATGAGCCGAGCCTCTGAACTGCACCCAGACACTTGCACACTCCATGGCACCTCTATGGCTATCACCCGGCCTTCTGAACTGCACCCAGACACTTGCACACTCCATGGCTCCTCTATGGCTATGAGCCGAGCCTCTGAACTGCACCCAGACACTTGCACACTCCATGGCACCTCTATGGCTATCACCCGGCCTTCTGAACTGCACCCAGACACTTGCACACTCCATGGCTCCTCTATGGCTATCACCCGGCCTTCTGAACGGCACCCAGACAATTGCACACTCCATGGCTTCTCTTTATGGCTATCAGCCGGCCCTCTGAACTGCACCCAGACACT
Source organism: Ambystoma mexicanum (assembly GCF_040938575.1). NCBI lineage: Eukaryota > Metazoa > Chordata > Amphibia > Caudata > Ambystomatidae > Ambystoma > Ambystoma mexicanum. The sequence continues at coordinate 29,802,374 of NC_090939.1, forward strand.
TGCACACTCCATGGCCCCTCTTTATGGCTATCAGCCAGCTCTCTGAACTGCACCCAGACACTTGCACACTCCATGGCTCCTCTATGGCTATCAGCCGGCCCTCTGAACTGCACCCAGACACTTGCACACTCCATGGCTCCTCTATGGTTATTAGCCGGCCCTCTGAACTGCACCCAGACACTTGCACACTCCATGGCTCCTCTATGGCTATGAGCTGACCCTCTGAACTGCACCCAGACACTTGCACACTCCATAGCTCCTCTAGGGCTATCACCCAGCCTTCTGAACTGCACCCAGACACTTGCACACTCCATGGCTCCTCTTTATGGCTATCAGCCGGCCCTCAGAACTGCACCCAGTCACTTGCACACTCCATGGCTCCTCTATGATTATGAGCCGGCCCTCTGAACTGCACCCAGACACTTGCACACTCCATGGCTCCTCTATTGGTATCAGCCGGCCCTCTGAACTGCACCCAGACACTTGCACACTCCATGGCTCCTCTATGGGTATCAAACGGCCCTCCGAAATGCACCCAGACACTTGCACACTCCATGGCTCCTCTATGGCTATCAGCGGGCCTTCTGAACTGCACCCAGACACTTGCACACTCCATGGCTCCTCTTTATGGCTATCAGCAGGCCCTCTGAACTGGACCCAGACACTTGCACACTCCATGGCTCCTCTATGGCTATGAGCCGACCCTCTGAACTGCACCCAGACACTTGCACACTCCATGGCTCCTCTTTATGGCTATCAGCCGGCCCTCTGAACTGCACCCAGACACTTGCACACTCCATGGCTCCTCTTTATGGCTATAAGCCGGCCTCTGAACTGCACCCAGACACTTGCACACTCCATGGCTCCTCTATGGCTATCAGCCGGCCCTCTGAACTGCACCCAGACACTTGCACACTCCATGGCTCCTCTATTGCTATCAGCCGGCCCTCTGAACTGCACCCAGACACTTGCAGCTCCTCTTTATGGCTATCAGCCAGCCCTCTGAACTGCACCCAGACACTTGCACACTCCATGGCCCCTCTATGGCTATCAACCGGCCCTCTGAACTGCACCCAGACACTTGCACATTCCATGGCTCCTCTTTCTGGCTATCAGCAGGCCTTCTGAACTGCACCCAGACACTTGCACACTCCATGGCTCCTCTATGGCTATCAGCCGGCCTTCTGAACTACACCCAGACACTTACACACTCCATGGCTCCTCTATGGCTATGAGCCGACCCTCTGAACTGCACCCAGACACTTGCACACTCCATTGCTCCTCTATGGCTACGAGCCGACCCTCTGAACTGCACCCAGACACTTGCACACTCCATGGCTTCTCTATGGCTACGAGCCGACCCTCTGAACTGCACCCAGACACTTGCACACTCCATGGCTCCTCTTTATGGCTATCAGCCGGCCCTCTGAACTGCACCCAGACACTTGCACACTCCATAGCTCCTCTTTATGGCTATCAGCCGGCCCTCTGAACTGCACCCAGACACTTGCACACTCCATGGCTCCTTTATGGCTATCAGCCGGCCTTCTGAACTGCACCCAGACACTTGCACACTCCATGGCTCCTCTATGGCTATCAGCCGGCCTTCTGAACTGCACCCAGACACTTGCACACTCCATGGCTCCTCTTTATGGCTATCAGCCGGCCCTCTGAACTGCACCCAGACACTTGCACACTCCATGGCTCCTCTATGGCTATGAGCCAACCGTCTGAACTGCACGCAGACACTTGCACACTCCATGGCTCCTCTTTATGGATATCAGCCGGCCCTCTGAACTGCACCCAGACACTTGCACACTCCATGGCTCCTCTATGGCTATGAGCCGGCCCTCTGAACTTCACCCAGACACTTGCACACTCCATGGCTCCTCTATTGGTATCAGCCGGCCCTCTGAACTGCACCCAGACACTTGCACACTCCATGGCTCCTCTATGGGTATCAACCGGCCCTCTGAACTGCACCCAGACACTTGCACACTCCATGGCTCCTCTATGGCTATCAGCGGGCCTTCTGAACTGCACCCAGACACTTGCACACTCCATGGCTCCTCTTTATGGCTATCAGCAGGCCCTCTGAACTGGACCCAGACACTTGCACACTCCATGGCTCCTCTATGGCTATGAGCCTACCCTCTGAACTGCACCCAGACACTTGCACACTCCATGGCTCCTCTTTATGGCTATCAGCCGGCCCTCTGAACTGCACCCAGACACTTGCACACTCCATGGCTCCTCTTTATGGCTATAAGCCGGCCTCTGAACTGCACCCAGACACTTGCACACTCCATGGCTCCTCTATGGCTATCAGCCGGACCTCTGAACTGCACCCAGACACTTGCACACTCCATGGCTCCTCTATAGCTATCAGCCGGCCCTCTGAACTGCACCCAGACACTTGCACACTCCATGGCTCCTCTATTGCTGTCAGCCGGCCCTCTGAACTGCACCCAGACACTTGCAGCTCCTCTTTATGGCTATCAGCCAGCCCTCTGAACTGCACCCAGACACTTGCACACTCCATGGCCCCTCTATGGCTATCAACCGGCCCTCTGAACTGCACCCAGACACTTGCACACTCCATGGCTCCTCTTTCTGGCTATCAGCAGGCCTTCTGAACTGCACCCAGACACTTGCACACTCCATGGCTCCTCTATGGCTATCAGCCGGCCTTCTGAACTACACCCAGACACTTACACACTCCATGGCTCCTCTATGGCTATGAGCCGACCCTCTGAACTGCACCCAGACACTTGCACACTCCATTGCTCCTCTATGGCTACGAGCCGACCCTCTGAACTGCACCCAGACACTTGCACACTCCATGGCTTCTCTATGGCTATGAGCCGACCCTCTGAACTGCACCCAGACACTTGCACACTCCATGGCTCCTCTTTATGGCTATCAGCCGGCCCTCTGAACTGCACCCAGACACTTGCACACTCCATGGCTCCTCTTTATGGCTATCAGCCGGCCCTCTGAACTGCACCCAGACACTTGCACACTCCATGGCTCCTCTATGGCTATCAGCTGGCCTTCTGAACTGCACCCAGACACTTGCACACTCCATGGCTCCTCTATGGCTATCAGCCGGCCTTCTGAACTGCACCCAGACACTTGCACACTCCATGGCTCCTCTATGGCTATCAGCCGTCCCTCTGAACTGCACCCAGACACTTGCACACTCCATGGCTCCTCTTTATGGCTATCAGCCGGCCCTCTGAACTGCACCCAGACACTTGCACACTCCATGGCTCCTCTATAGCTATGAGCCAACCGTCTGAACTGCACGCAGACACTTGCACACTCCATGGCTCCTCTTTATGGATATCAGCCGGCCCTCTGAACTGCACCCAGACACTTGCACACTCCATGGCTCCTCTATGGCTATGAGCCGGCCCTCTGAACTTCACCCAGACACTTGCACACTCCATGGCTCCTCTATGGCTATCAGCGGGCCCTCTGAACTGCACCCAGACACTTGCACACTCCATGGCTCCTCTTTATGGATATCAGCCGGCCCTCTGAACTGCACCCAGACACTTGCACACTCCATGGCTCCTCTATGGCTATGAGCCGACCCTCTGAACTGCACCCAGACACTTGCGCACTCCATGGCTCCTCTATGGCTATCAGCGGGCCTTCTGAACTGCACCCAGACACTTGCACACTCCATGGCTCCTCTATGGCTATCAGCCGGCCTTCTGAACTACACCCAGACACTTGCACACTCCATGGCTCCTCTATGGCTATGAGCCGACCCTCTGAACTGCACCCAGACACTTGCACACTCCATTGCTCCTCTATGGCTACGAGCCGACCCTCTGAACTGCACCCAGACACTTGCACACTCCATGGCTTCCCTATGGCTACGAGCCGACCCTCTGAACTGCACCCAGACACTTGCACACTCCATGGCTCCTCTTTATGGCTATCAGCCGGCCCTCTGAACGGCACCCAGACACTTGCACACTCCATGGCTCCTCTTTATGGCTATCAGCCGGCCCTCTGAACTGCACCCAGACACTTGCACACTCCATGGCTCCTCTATGGCTATCAGCCGGCCTTCTGAACTGCACCCAGACACTTGCACACTCCATGGCTCCTCTATGGCTATCAGCCGGCCTTCTGAACTGCACCCAGACACTTGCACACTCCATTGCTCCTCTATGGCTATCAGCGGGCCTTCTGAACTGCACCCAGACACTTGCACACTCCATGGCTCCTCTATGGGTATCAGCCGGCCCTCTGAACTGCACCCAGACACTTGCACACTCCATGGCTCCTCTATGGGTATCAGCCGACCCTCTGAACTGCACCCAGACACTCACACACTCCATGGCTCCTCTATGGCTATCAGCCGGCCCGCTGAACTGCACCCAGACACGCGCACACTCCATGGCTCCTCTATGGGTATCAGCCGACCCTATGAACTGCACCCAGACACTCGCACACTCCATGGCTCCTCTACGGGTATCAGCCGGCCCTCTGAACTGCACCCAGACACTCGCACACTCCATGGCTCCTCTTTATGGCTATCAGCCAGCCCTCTGAACTGCACCCAGACACTCGCACACTCCATGGCTCCTCTATGGCTATGAGCCGGCCTTCTGAACTGCACCCAGACACTTGCACACTCCATGGCTCCTCTATGGCTATCAGCTGGCCCTCTGAACTGCACACAGACACTTGCACACTCCATGGCTCCTCTATGGCTATCAGCCGGCCTTCTGAACTGCACTCAGACACTTGCACACTCCATGGCTCCTCTATGGCTATCAGCCGGCCTTCTGAACTGCACCCAGACACTTGCACACTCCATGGCTCCTCTATGGCTATCAGCCGGTCCTCTGAACTGCACCCAGACACTTGCACGCTCCATGGCTCCTCTATGGGTATCAGCCGGCCTTCTGAACTGCACCCAGACACTTACACACTCCATGGCTCCTCTATGGCTATCAGCGGGCCCTCTGAACTGCACCCAGACACTTGCACACTCCATGGCTCCTCTTTATGGATATCAGCCGGCCCTCTGAACTGCACCCAGACACTTGCATACTCCATGGCTCCTCTATGGCTATGAGCCGACCCTCTGAACTGCACCCAGACACTTGCAAACTCCATGGCTCTTCTTTATGGCTATCAGCCGGCCCTCTGAACTGCACCCAGACACCTGCACACTCCATGGCCCCTCTATGGCTATCAACTGGCCCTCTGAACTGCACCCAGACACTTGCACACTCCATGGCTCCTCTATGGCTATCAGCGGGCCCTCTGAACTGCACCCAGACACTTGCACACTCCATGGCTCCTCTTTATGGATATCAGCCGGCCCTCTGAACTGCACCCAGACACTTGCATACTCCATGGCTCCTCTATGGCTATGAGCCGACCCTCTGAACTGCACCCAGACACTTGCAAACTCCATGGCTCTTCTTTATGGCTATCAGCCGGCCCTCTGAACTGCACCCAGACACCTGCACACTCCATGGCCCCTCTATGGCTATCAACTGGCCCTCTGAACTGCACCCAGACACTTGCACACTCCATGGCTCCTCTTTATGGCTTTCTGCCGGCCCTCTGAACTGCACCCAGACACTTGCACACTCCATGTCTCCTCTTTATGGCTATCAGCCGGCCCTCTGAACTGCACCCATACACTTGCACACTCCATGGCTCCTCTTTTTGGGTATCAGCCGGCCCTCTGAACTGCACCCAGACACTTGCACACTCCATGGCTCCTCTATGGCTATGAGCCGAGCCTCTGAACTGCACCCAGACACTTGCACACTCCATGGCACCTCTATGGCTATCACCCGGCCTTCTGAACTGCACCCAGACACTTGCACACTCCATGGCTCCTCTATGGTTATGAGCCGACCCTCTGAACTGCACCCAGACACTTGCACACACCATGGCACCTCTATGGCTATCACCCGGCCTTCTGAACGGCACCCAGACAATTGCACACTCCATGGCTTCTCTTTATGGCTATCAGCCGGCCCTCTGAACTGCACCCAGACACTTGCACACTCCATGGCCCCTCTTTATGGCTATCAGCCAGCTCTCTGAACTGCACCCAGACACTTGCACACTCCATGGCTCCTCTATGGCTATCAGCCGGCCCTCTGAACTGCACCCAGACACTTGCACACTCCATGGCTCCTCTATGGTTATTAGCCGGCCCTCTGAACTGCACCCAGACACTTGCACACTCCATGGCTCCTCTATGGCTATGAGCTGACCCTCTGAACTGCACCCAGACACTTGCACACTCCATAGCTCCTCTAGGGCTATCACCCAGGCTTCTGAACTGCACCCAGACACTTGCACACTCCATGGCTCCTCTTTATGGCTATCAGCCGGCCCTCAGAACTGCACCCAGTCACTTGCACACTCCATGGCTCCTCTATGATTATGAGCCGGCCCTCTGAACTGCACCCAGACACTTGCACACTCCATGGCTCCTCTATTGGTATCAGCCGGCCCTCTGAACTGCACCCAGACACTTGCACACTCCATGGCTCCTCTATGGGTATCAAACGGCCCTCTGAAATGCACCCAGACACTTGCACACTCCATGGCTCCTCTATGGCTATCAGCGGGCCTTCTGAACTGCACCCAGACACTTGCACACTCCATGGCTCCTCTTTATGGCTATCAGCAGGCCCTCTGAACTGGACCCAGACACTTGCACACTCCATGGCTCCTCTATGGCTATCAGCCGGCCTTCTGAACTACACCCAGACACTTACACACTCCATGGCTCCTCTATGGCTATGAGCCGACCCTCTGAACTGCACCCAGACACTTGCACACTCCATTGCTCCTCTATGGCTACGAGCCGACCCTCTGAACTGCACCCAGACACTTGCACACTCCATGACTTCTCTATGGCTACGAGCCGACCCTCTGAACTGCACCCAGACACTTGCACACTCCATGGCTCCTCTTTATGGCTATCAGCCGGCCCTCTGAACTGCACCCAGACACTTGCACACTCCATAGCTCCTCTTTATGGCTATCAGCCGGCCCTCTGAACTGCACCCAGACACTTGCACACTCCATGGCTCCTCTATGGCTATCAGCCGGCCTTCTGAACTGCACCCAGACACTTGCACACTCCATGGCTCCTCTATGGCTATCAGCCGGCCTTCTGAACTGCACCCAGACACTTGCACACTCCATGGCTCCTCTTTATGGCTATCAGCCGGCCCTCTGAACTGCACCCAGACACTTGCACACTCCATGGCTCCTCTATGGCTATGAGCCAACCGTCTGAACTGCACGCAGACACTTGCACACTCCATGGCTCCTCTTTATGGATATCAGCCGGCCCTCTGAACTGCACCCAGACACTTGCACACTCCATGGCTCCTCTATGGCTATGAGCCGGCCCTCTGAACTTCACCCAGACACTTGCACACTCCATGGCTCCTCTATTGGTATCAGCCGGCCCTCTGAACTGCACCCAGACACTTGCACACTCCATGGCTCCTCTATGGGTATCAACCGGCCCTCTGAACTGCACCCAGACACTTGCACACTCCATGGCTCCTCTATGGCTATCAGCGGGCCTTCTGAACTGCACCCAGACACTTGCACACTCCATGGCTCCTCTTTATGGCTATCAGCAGGCCCTCTGAACTGGACCCAGACACTTGCACACTCCATGGCTCCTCTATGGCTATGAGCCGACCCTCTGAACTGCACCCAGACACTTGCACACTCCATGGCTCCTCTTTATGGCTATCAGCCGGCCCTCTGAACTGCACCCAGACACTTGCACACTCCATGGCTCCTCTTTATGGCTATAAGCCGGCCTCTGAACTGCACCCAGACACTTGCACACTCCATGGCTCCTCTATGGCTATCAGCCGGACCTCTGAACTGCACCCAGACACTTGCACACTCCATGGCTCCTCTATAGCTATCAGCCGGCCCTCTGAACTGCACCCAGACACTTGCACACTCCATGGCTCCTCTATTGCTGTCAGCCGGCCCTCTGAACTGCACCCAGACACTTGCAGCTCCTCTTTATGGCTATCAGCCAGCCCTCTGAACTGCACCCAGACACTTGCACACTCCATGGCCCCTCTATGGCTATCAACCGGCCCTCTGAACTGCACCCAGACACTTGCACACTCCATGGCTCCTCTTTCTGGCTATCAGCAGGCCTTCTGAACTGCACCCAGACACTTGCACACTCCATGGCTCCTCTATGGCTATCAGCCGGCCTTCTGAACTACACCCAGACACTTACACACTCCATGGCTCCTCTATGGCTATGAGCCGACCCTCTGAACTGCACCCAGACACTTGCACACTCCATTGCTCCTCTATGGCTACGAGCCGACCCTCTGAACTGCACCCAGACACTTGCACACTCCATGGCTTCTCTATGGCTATGAGCCGACCCTCTGAACTGCACCCAGACACTTGCACACTCCATGGCTCCTCTTTATGGCTATCAGCCGGCCCTCTGAACTGCACCCAGACACTTGCACACTCCATGGCTCCTCTTTATGGCTATCAGCCGGCCCTCTGAACTGCACCCAGACACTTGCACACTCCATGGCTCCTCTATGGCTATCAGCCGGCCTTCTGAACTGCACCCAGACACTTGCACACTCCATGGCTCCTCTATGGCTATCAGCCGGCCTTCTGAACTGCACCCAGACACTTGCACACTCCATGGCTCCTCTATGGCTATCAGCCGTCCCTCTGAACTGCACCCAGACACTTGCACACTCCATGGCTCCTCTTTATGGCTATCAGCCGGCCCTCTGAACTGCACCCAGACACTTGCACACTCCATGGCTCCTCTATAGCTATGAGCCAACCGTCTGAACTGCACGCAGACACTTGCACACTCCATGGCTCCTCTTTATGGATATCAGCCGGCCCTCTGAACTGCACCCAGACACTTGCACACTCCATGGCTCCTCTATGGCTATGAGCCGGCCCTCTGAACTTCACCCAGACACTTGCACACTCCATGGCTCCTCTATGGCTATCAGCGGGCCCTCTGAACTGCACCCAGACACTTGCACACTCCATGGCTCCTCTTTATGGATATCAGCCGGCCCTCTGAACTGCACCCAGACACTTGCACACTCCATGGCTCCTCTATGGCTATGAGCCGACCCTCTGAACTGCACCCAGACACTTGCGCACTCCATGGCTCCTCTATGGCTATCAGCGGGCCTTCTGAACTGCACCCAGACACTTGCACACTCCATGGCTCCTCTATGGGTATCAGCCGGCCCTCTGAACTGCACCCAGACACTTGCACACTCCATGGCTCCTCTATGGGTATCAGCCGACCCTCTGAACGGCACCCAGACACTCACACACTCCATGGCTCCTCTATGGCTTTCAGCCGGCCCGCTGAACTGCACCCAGACACTCGAACACTCCATGGCTCCTCTATGGCTATCAGCCGGCCTTCTGAACTGCACCCAGACACTTGCACACTCCATGGCTCCTCTATGGCTATCAGCCGGCCTTCTGAACTGCACCCAGACACTTGCACGCTCCATGGCTCCTCTATGGCTATCAGCCGTCCCTCTGAACTGCACCCAGACACTTGCACACTCCATGGCTCCTCTTTATGGCTATCAGCCGGCCCTCTGAACTGCACCCAGACACTTGCACACTCCATGGCTCCTCTATGGGTATCAGCCGGCCCTCTGAACTGCACCCAGACACTTGCACACTCCATGGCTACTCTATGGGTATCAGCCGACCCTCTGAACTGCACCCAGACACTTGCACACTCCATGGCTCCTCTTTATGGCTATCAGCCGGCCCTCTGAACTGCACACAGACACTTGCACACTCCATGGCTCCTCTATGGCTATCAGCCGGCCTTCTGAACTGCACCCAGACACTTGCACACTCCATGGCTCCTCTATGGCTATCAGCCGGCCTTCTGAACTGCACCCAGACACTTGCACACTCCATGGCTCCTCTATGGCTATCAGCCGTCCCTCTGAACTGCACCCAGACACTTGCACACTCCATGGCTCCTCTTTATGGCTATCAGCCAGCCCTCTGAACTGCACCCAGACACTTGCACACTCCATGGCTCCTCTATGGCTATGAGCCAACCGTCTGAACTGCACGCAGACACTTGCACACTCCATGGCTCCTCTTTATGGATATCAGCCGGCCCTCTGAACTGCACCCAGACACTTGCACACTCCATGGCTCCTCTATGGCTATGAGCCGGCCCTCTGAACTGCACCCAGACACTTGCACACTCCATGGCTCCTCTATGGCTATCAGCGGGCCCTCTGAACTGCACCCAGACACTTGCACACTCCATGGCTCCTCTTTATGGATATCAGCCGGCCCTCTGAACTGCACCCAGACACTTGCACACTCCATGGCTCCTCTATGGCTATGAGCCGACCCTCTGAACTGCACCCAGACACTTGCACACTCCATGGCTCCTCTATGGCTATCAGCGGGCCTTCTGAACTGCACCCAGACACTTGCACACTCCATGGCTCCTCTATGGGTATCAGCCGGCCCTCTGAACTGCACCCAGACACTTGCACACTCCATGGCTCCTCTATGGGTAACAGCCGACCCTCTGAACTGCACCCAGACACTCACACAGTCCATGGCTCCTCTATGGGTATCAGCCGACCCTATGAACTGCACCCAGACACTTGCACACTCCATGGCTCCTCTTTATGGCTATCAGCCGGCCCTCTGAACTGCACACAGACACTTGCACACTCCATGGCTCCTCTATGGCTATCAGCCGGCCTTCTGAACTGCACCCAGACACTTGCACACTCCATGGCTCCTCTATGGCTATCAGCCGGCCTTCTGAACTGCACCCAGACACTTGCACACTCCATGGCTCCTCTATGGGTATCAGCCGACCCTCTGAACTGCACCCAGACACTTGCACACTCCATGGCTCCTCTTTATGGCTATCAGCCGGCCCTCTGAACTGCACACAGACACTTGCACACTCCATGGCTCCTCTATGGCTATCAGCCGGCCTTCTGAACTGCACCCAGACACTTGCACACTCCATGGCTCCTCTATGGCTATCAGCCGGCCTTCTGAACTGCACCCAGACACTTGCACACTCCATGGCTCCTCTATGGCTATCAGCCGTCCCTCTGAACTGCACCCAGACACTTGCACACTCCATGGCTCCTCTTTATGGCTATCAGCCAGCCCTCTGAACTGCACCCAGACACTTGCACACTCCATGGCTCCTCTATGGCTATGAGCCAACCGTCTGAACTGCACGCAGACACTTGCACACTCCATGGCTCCTCTTTATGGATATCAGCCGGCCCTCTGAACTGCACCCAGACACTTGCACACTCCATGGCTCCTCTATGGCTATGAGCCGGCCCTCTGAACTGCACCCAGACACTTGCACACTCCATGGCTCCTCTATGGCTATCAGCGGGCCCTCTGAACTGCACCCAGACACTTGCACACTCCATGGCTCCTCTTTTTGGATATCAGCCGGCCCTCTGAACTGCACCCAGACACTTGCACACTCCATGGCTCCTCTATGGCTATGAGCCGACCCTCTGAACTGCACCCAGACACTTGCACACTCCATGGCTCCTCTATGGCTATCAGCGGGCCTTCTGAACTGCACCCAGACACTTGCACACTCCATGGCTCCTCTATGGGTATCAGCCGGCCCTCTGAACTGCACCCAGACACTTGCACACTCCATGGCTCCTCTATGGGTAACAGCCGACCCTCTGAACTGCACCCAGACACTCACACAGTCCATGGCTCCTCTATGGGTATCAGCCGACCCTATGAACTGCACCCAGACACTCGCACACTCCATGGCTCCTCTATGGGTATCAGCCGGCCCTCTGAACTGCACCCAGACACTTGCACACTCCATGGCTCCTCTTTATGGCTATCAACCGGCCCTCTGAACTGCACCCAGACACTTGCACACTCCATGACTCCTCTATGGCTATCAGCCGGCCCTCTGAACTGCACCCAGACACTTGCACACTCCATGGCTCCTCTATGGCTATCAGCCAGCCTTCTGAACTGCACCCAGACACTTGCACACTCCATGGCTCCTCTATGGCTATCAGCCGGCCTTCTGAACTGCACCCAGACACTTGCACACTCCATGGCTCCTCTATGGCTATCAGCCGGCCCTCTGAACTGCACCCAGACACTTGCACACTCCATGGCTCCTCTTTATGGCTATCAGCCGGCCCTCTGAACTGCACCCAGATACTTGCACACTCCATGGCTCCTCTATGGCTATGAGCCGACCGTCTGAACTGCACGCAGACACTTGCACACTCCATTGCTCCTCATTATCGATATCAGCCGGCCCTCTGAACTGCACCCAGACACTTGCACACTCCATGGCTCCTCTATGGCTATGCGCCGACCCTCTGAACTGCACCCAGACACTTGCACACTCCATGGCTCCTCTATGGCTATCAGCCGGCCCTCTGAACTGCACCCAGACACTTGCACACTCCATGGCTCCTCTATGGTTATCAGACGACACTCTGAACTGCACCCAGACACTTGCACACTCCATGGCTCCTCTATGGCTATGAGCCGGCCCTCTGAACTGCACCCAGACACTTGCACACTCCATGGCTCCTCTTTATGGATATCAGCCGGCCCTCTGAACTGCACCCAGACACTTGCACACTCCATGGCTCCTCTATGGCTATGAGCCGGCCCTCTGAACTGCACCCAGACACTTGCACACTCCATGGCTCCTCTATGGCTATCAGCGGGCCTTCTGAACTGCACCCAGACACTTGCACACTCCATGGCTCCTCTATGGGTATCAGACGTCCCTCTGAACTGCACCCAGACACATGCACACTCCATGGCTTCTCTTTATGGCTAACAGCCGGCCTTCTGAACTGCACCCAGACACTTGCACACTCCATGGCACCTCTTTATGGCTATCAGCCGGCCCTCTGAACTGCACTCAGACACTTGCACACTCCATGGCTCCTCTATGGATATCAGCCGGCCCTCTGAACTGCACCCAGACACTTGCACACTCCATGGCTCCTCTATGGGTATCAGCCGGCCCTCTGAACTGCACCCAGACACTTGCACACTCCATGGCTCCTCTATGGCTATCAGCCGACCCTCTGAACTGCACCCAGACACTTGCACACTCCATAGCTCCTCTATGGCTATCACCCAGCCTTCTGAACTGCACCCAGACACTTGCACACTCCATGGCTCCTCTTTATGGCTATCAGCCGGCCCTCAGAACTGCACCCAGTCACTTGCACACTCCATGGCTCCTCTATGATTATGAGCCGGCCCTCTGAACTGCACCCAGACACTTGCACACTCCATGGCTCCTCTATTGGTATCAGCCGGCCCTCTGAATTGCACCCTGACACTTGCACACTCCATGGCTCCTCTATGGGTATCAGCCGGCCCTCTGAACTGCACCCAGACACTTGCACACTCCATGGCTCCTCTATGGCTATCAGCGGGCCTTCTGAACTGCACCCAGACACTTGCACACTCCATGGCTCCTTTTTATGGCTATCAGCCGGCCCTCTGAACTGCACCCAGACACTTGCACACTCCATGGCTCCTCTATGGCTATCAGCCGGACCTCTGAACTGCACCCAGACACTTCCACACTCCGTGGCTCCTCTATAGCTATCAGCCGGCCCTCTGAACTGCACCCAGACACTTGCACACTCCATGGCTCCTCTATTGCTATCAGCCGGCCCTCTGAACTGCACCCAGACACTTGCAGCTCCTCTTTATGGCTATCAGCCGGCCCTCTGAACTGCACCCAGACACTTGCACACTCCATGGCTCCTCTATGGCTATCAGCTGGACCTCTGAACTGCACCCAGACACTTCCACACTCCGTGGCTCCTCTATAGCTATCAGCCGGCCCTCTGAACTGCACCCAGACACTTACACACTCCATGGCTCCTCTATGGCTATGAGCCGACCCTCTGAACTGCACCCAGACACTTGCACTCTCCATTGCTCCTCTATGGCTATGAGCCGACCCTCTGAACTGCACCCAGACACTTGCACACTCCATGGCTCCTCTATGGCTATGAGCCGACCCTCGGAACTGCACCCAGACACTTGCACACTTCATGGCTCCTCTTTATGGCTATCAGCCGGCCCTCTGAACTGCACCCAGACACTTGCACACTCCATGGCTCCTCTTTATGGATATCAGCCGGCCCTCTGAACTGCACCCAGACACTTGCACACTCCATGGCTCCTCTATGGCTATGAGCCGGCCCTCTGAACTGCACCCAGACACTTGCACACTCCATGGCTCCTCTATGGCTATCAGCGGGCCTTCTGAACTGCACCCAGACACTTGCACACTCCATGGCTCCTCTATGGGTATCAGCCGTCCCTCTGAACTGCACCCAGACACATGCACACTCCATGGCTTCTCTTTATGGCTAACAGCCGGCCTTCTGAACTGCACCCAGACACTTGCACACTCCATGGCACCTCTTTATGGCTATCAGCCGGCCCTCTGAACTGCACCCAGACACTTGCACACTCCATGGCTCCTCTTTATGGCTATCAGCCGGCCCTCAGAACTGCACCCAGTCACTTGCACACTCCATGGCTCCTCTATGATTATGAGCCGGCCCTCTGAACTGCACCCAGACACTTGCACACTCCATGGCTCCTCTATTGGTATCAGCCGGCCCTCTGAATTGCACCCTGACACTTGCACACTCCATGGCTCCTCTATGGGTATCAGCCGGCCCTCTGAACTGCACCCAGACACTTGCACACTCCATGGCTCCTCTATGGCTATCAGCGGGCCTTCTGAACTGCACCCAGACACTTGCACACTCCATGGCTCCTTTTTATGGCTATCAGCCGGCCCTCTGAACTGCACCCAGACACTTGCACACTCCATGGCTCCTCTATGGCTATCAGCCGGACCTCTGAACTGCACCCAGACACTTCCACACTCCGTGGCTCCTCTATAGCTATCAGCCGGCCCTCTGAACTGCACCCAGACACTTGCACACTCCATGGCTCCTCTATGGCTATCAGCTGGACCTCTGAACTGCACCCAGACACTTCCACACTCCGTGGCTCCTCTATAGCTATCAGCCGGCCCTCTGAACTGCACCCAGACACTTACACACTCCATGGCTCCTCTATGGCTATGAGCCGACCCTCTGAACTGCACCCAGACACTTGCACTCTCCATTGCTCCTCTATGGCTATGAGCCGACCCTCTGAACTGCACCCAGACACTTGCACACTCCATGGCTCCTCTATGGCTATGAGCCGACCCTCGGAACTGCACCCAGACACTTGCACACTTCATGGCTCCTCTTTATGGCTATCAGCCGGCCCTCTGAACTGCACCCAGACACTTGCATACTCCATGGCTCCTCTTTATGGCGATCAGCCGGCCCTCTGAACTGCACCCAGACACTTGCACACTCCATGGCTCCTCTATGGCTATCAGCCGGCCCTCTGAACTGCACCCAGACACTTGCACACTCCATGGCTCCTCTATGGCTATCAGCCGGCCTTCTGAACTGCACCCAGACACTTGCACACTCCATGGCTCCTCTATGGCTATCAGCCGGCCTTCTGAACTGCACCCAGACACTTGCACACTCCATGGCTCCTCTATGGCTATCAGCCGGCCCTCTGAACTGCACCCAGACACTTGCACACTCCATGGCTCCTCTTTATGGCTATCAGCCGGCCCTCTGAACTGCACCCAGACACTTGCACACTCCATGGCTCCTCTATGGCTATGAGCCGACCGTCTGAACTGCACGCAGACACTTTCACACTCCATGGCTCCTCTTTATGGATATCAGCCGGCCCTCTGAACTGCACCCAGACACTTGGACACTCCATGGCTCCTCTATGGCTATGCGCCGACCCTCTGAACTGCACCCAGACACGTACACACTCCATGGCTCCTCTATGGCTATCAGACGGCCCTCTGAACTGCACCCAGACACCTGCACACTCCATGGCTCCTCTATGGTTATCAGACGACACTCTGAACTGAACCCAGACACTTGCACACTCCATGGCTCCTCTATGGCTATGAGCCGGCCCTCTGAACTGCACCCAGACACTTGCACACTCCATGGCTCCTCTATGGCTATCAGCGGGCCCTCTGAACTGCACCCAGACACTTGCACACTCCATGGCTCCTCTTTATGGATGTCAGCCGGCCCTCTGAACTGCACCCAGACACTTGCACACTCCATGACTCCTCTATGGCTATGAGCCGACCCTCTGAACTGCACCCAGACACTTGCACACTCCATGGCTCCTCTATGGCTATCAGCGGGCCTTCTGAACTGCACCCAGACACTTGCACACTCCATGGCTCCTCTATGGGTATCAGCCGGCCCTCTGAACTGCACCCAGACACTTGCACACTCCATGGCTCCTCTATGGGTATCAGCCGACCCTCTGAACTGCACCCAGACACTCGCACACTCCATGGCTACTCTTTGGCTATCAGCAAGCCCGCTGAACTGCACCCAGACACTTGCACACTCCATGGCTCCTCTATGGGTATCAGCCGACCCTATGAACTGCACCCAGACACTCGCACACTCCATGGCTCCTCTATGGGTATCAGCCGGCCCTCTGAACTGCACCCAGACACTTGCACACTCCATGGCTCCTCTTTATGGCTATCAGCCGGCCTTCTGAACTGCCCCCAGACACTTGCACACTCCATGGCTCCTCTATGGCTATCAGCCGGCCCTCTGAACTGCACCCAGACACTTGCACACTCCAGGGCTCCTCTATGGCTATCAGCCAGCCTTCTGAACTGCACCCAGACACTTGCACACTCCATGGCTCCTCTATGGCTATGAGCCGACCGTCTGAACTGCACGCAGACACTTGCACACTCGAAGGCTCCTCTTTATGGATATCAGCCGGCCCTCTGAACTGCACCCAGACACTTGCACACTCCATGGCTCCTCTATGGCTATGCGCCGACCCTCTGAACTGCACCCAGACACTTGCACACTCCATGGCTCCTCTATGGCTATCAGCCGGCCCTCTGAACTGCACCCAGACACTTGCACACTCCATGGCTCCTCTATGGTTATCAGACGACACTCTGAACTGCACCCAGACACTTGCACACTGCATGGCTCCTCTATGGCTATGAGCCGGCCCTCTGAACTGCACCCAGACACTTGCACACTCCATGGCTCCTCTTTATGGATATCAGCTGGCCCTCTGAACTGCACCCAGACACTTGCACACTCCATGTTTCCTCTATGGCTATGAGCCGGCCCTCTGAACTGCACCCAGACACTTGCACACTCCATGGCTCCTCTATGGCTATCAGCGGGCCTTCTGAACTGCACCCAGACACTTGCACACTCCATGGCTCCTCTATGGGTAACAGCCGTCCCTCTGAACTGCACCCAGACACTTGCACACTCCATGGCTTCTCTTTATGGCTATCAGCCGGCCCTCTGAACTGCACCCAGAAACTTGCACACTCCATGGCCCCTCTTTATGGCTATCAGCCGGCCCGCTGAACTGCACCCAGACACTTGCACACTCCATGGCTCCTCTATGGCTATCAGCCGGCCCTCTGAACTGCACCCAGACACTTGCACACTCCATGGCTCCTCTATGGCTATGAGCCGACCATCTGAACTGCACGCAGACACTTGCACACTCCATGGCTCCTCTTTATGGATATCAGCCGGCCCTCTGAACTGCACCAAGACACTTGCACACTCCATGGCTCCTCTATGGCTATGCGCCGACCCTCTGAACTGCACCCAGACACTTGCACACTCCATGGCTCCTCTATGGCTATGAGCCGGCCCTCTGAACTGCACCCAGACACTTGCACACTCCATGGCTCCTCTATGGCTATCAGCGGGCCTTCTGAACTGCACCCAGACACTTGCACACTCCATGGCTCCTCTATGGGTAACAGCCGTCCCTCTGAACTGCACCCAGACACTTGCACACTCCATGGCTTCTCTTTATGGCTATCAGCCGGCCCTCTGAACTGCACCCAGAAACTTGCACACTCCATGGCCCCTCTTTATGGCTATCAGCCGGCCCGCTGAACTGCACCCAGACACTTGCACACTCCATGGCTCCTCTATGGCTATCAGCCGGCCCTCTGAACTGCACCCAGACACTTGCACACTCCATGGCTCCTCTATGGCTATGAGCCGACCATCTGAACTGCACGCAGACACTTGCACACTCCATGGCTCCTCTTTATGGATATCAGCCGGCCCTCTGAACTGCACCAAGACACTTGCACACTCCATGGCTCCTCTATGGCTATGCGCCGACCCTCTGAACTGCACCCAGACACTTGCACACTCCATGGCTCCTCTATGGCTATCAGCCGGCCCTCTGAACTGCACCCAGACACTTGCACACTCCATGGCTCCTCTATGGTTATCAGACGACACTCTGAACTGCACCCAGACACTTGCACACTCCATGGCTCCTCTATGGCTATGAGCCGGCCCTCTGAACTGCACCCAGACACTTGCACACTCCATGGCTCGCCTTTATGGATATCAGCTGGCCCTCTGAACTGCACCCAGACACTTGCACACTCCATGGCTCCTCTATGGCTATGAGCCGGCCCTCTGAACTGCACCCAGACACTTGCACACTCCATGGCTCCTCTATGGCTATCAGCGGGCCTTCTGAACTGCACCCAGACACTTGCACACTCCATGGCTCCTCTATGGGTAACAGCCGTCCCTCTGAACTGCACCCAGACACTTGCACACTCCATGGCTTCTCTTTATGGCTATCAGCCGGCCCTCTGAACTGCACCCAGACACTTGCACACTCCATGGCCCCTCTTTATGGCTATCAGCCGGCCCTCTGAACTGCACCCAGACACTTGCACACTCCTTGGCTCCTCTATGGCTATCATCCGGCCCTCTGAACTGCACCCAGACACTTGCACACTCCATGGCTCCTCTATGAGTATCAGCCGGCCCTCTGAACTGCACCCAGACACTTGCACACTTCATAGCTCCTCTATGGCTATCACCCGGCCTTCTGAACTGCACCCAGACACTTGCACACTCCATGGCTCCTCTTTATGGCTATCAGTTGGCCCTCAGAACTGCACCCAGTCACTTGCACACTCCATGGCTCCTCTATGATTATGAGCCGGCCGTCTGAACTGCACCCAGACACTTGCACACTCCATGGCTCCTCTATTGGTATCAGCCGGCCCTCTGAACTGCACCCAGACACTTGCACATTCCATGGCTCCTCTATGGGTATCAACCGGCCCACTGAACTGCACCCAGACACTTTCACACTCCATGGCTCCTCTATGGCTATCAGCGGGCCTTCTGAACTGCACCCAGACACTTGCACACTCCATGGCTCCTCTTTATGGCTATCAGCCGGCCCTCTGAACTGGACCCAGACACTTGCACACTCCATGGCTCCTCTATGGCTATGAGCCGACCCTCTGAACTGCACCCAGACACTTGCACACTCCATGGCTCCTCTTTATGGCTATCAGCCGGCCCTCTGAACTGCACCCAGACACTTGCACACTCCATGGCTCCTCTTTATGGCTATAAGCCGGCCTCTGAACTGCACCCAGACACTTGCACACACCATGGCTCCTCTATGGCTATCAGCCGGCCCTCTGAACTGCACCCAGACACTTGCACACTCCATGGCCCCTCTATGGCTATCAGCCGGCCCTCTGAACTGCACCCAGACACTTGCACACTCCATGGCTATCAGCCGGCCCTCTGAACTGCACCCAGACACTTGCGACTCCTCTTTATGGCTATCAGCCGGCCCTCTGAACTGCACCCAGACACTTGCACACTCCATGGCCCCTCTATGGCTATCAACCGGCCCTCTGAACTGCACCCAGACACTTGCACACTCCATGGCTCCTCTTTATGGCTATCAGCCGGCCCTCTGAACTGCACCCAGACACTTGCACACTCCATGGCTCCTCTATGGCTATCAGCCGGCCCTCTGAACTGCACCCAGACACTTGCACACTCCATGGCTCCTCTATGATTATCAGCCAGCCTTCTGAACTGCACCGAGACACTTGCACACTCCATGGCTCCTCTGTGGCTATCAGCCGGCACTCTGAACTGCACCCAGACACTTGCACACTCCATGGCTCCTCTTTATGGATATCAGCCGGCCCTCTGAACTGCACCCAGACACTTGCACACTCCATTGCTCCTCTATGGCTATAAGCCGACCATCTGAACTGCACGCAGACACTTGCACACTCCATGGCTCCTCTTTATGGATATCAGCCGGCCTTCTGAACTGCACCCAGACACTTGCACACTCCATGGCTCCTCTATGGCTATGCGCCGACCCTCTGAACTACACCCAGACACTTGCACAGTCCATGGCTCCTCTATGGTTATCAGACGACAATCTGAACTGCACCCAGACACTTGCACACTCCATGGCTCCTCTATGGCTATGGGCCGGCCCTCTGAACTGCACCCAGACACTTGCACACTCCATGGCTCCTCTATGGCTATCAGCGGGCCCTCTGAACTGCACCCAGACACTTACACACTCCATGGCTCCTCTTTACGGATATCAGCCGGCCTTCTGAACTGCACCCAGACACTTGCACACTCCATGGATCCTCTATGGGTATCAGCCGGCCCTCTGAACTGCACCCAGACACTTGCACACTCCATGGCTCCTCTATGGGTATCAGCCGACCCTCTGAACTGCACCCAGACACTCACACACTCCATGGCTCCTCTATGGCTATCAGCCGGCCCGCTGAACTGCACCCAGACACTCGCACACTCCATGGCTCCTCTATGGGTATCAGCCGACCCTATGAACTGCACCCAGACACTCGCACACTCCATGGCTCCTCTATGGGTATCAGCCGGCCCTCTGAACTGCACCCAGACACTCGCACACTCCATGGCTCCTCTTTATGGCTATCAGCCAGCCCTCTGAACTGCACCCAGACACTCGCACACTCCATGGCTCCTCTATGGCTATGATCCGACCCTCTGAACTGCACCCAGACACTTGCACACTCCATGGCTCCTCTATGGCTATGAGCCAACCCTCTGAACTGCACCCAGACACTTGCACACTCCATGGCTCCTCTATGGCTATCAGCCGGACTTCTGAACTGCACCCAGACACTTGCACACTCCATGGCTCCTCTATGGCTATCAGCCGGCCCTCTGAACTGCACACAGACACTTGCACACTCCATGGCTCCTCTATGGCTATCAGCCGGCCTTCTGAACTGCACCCAGACACTTGCACACTCCATGGCTCCTCTATGGCTATCAGCCGGTCCTCTGAACTGCACCCAGACACTTGCACACTCCATGGCTCCTCTATGGGTATCAGCCGGCCTTCTGAACTGCACCCAGACACTTGCACACTCCATGCCTCCTCTATGGCTATCAGCGGGCCCTCTGAACTGCACCCAGACACTTGCACACTCCATGGCTCCTCTTTATGGATATCAGCCGGCCCTCTGAACTGCACCCAGACACTTGCATACTCCATGGCTCCTCTATGGCTATGAGCCGACCCTCTGAACTGCACCCAGACACTTGCACACTCCATGGCTCTTCTTTATGGCTATCAGCCGGCCCTCTGAACTGCACCCAGACACCTGCACACTCCATGGCCCCTCTATGGCAATCAACCGGCCCTCTGAACTGCACCCAGACACTTGCACACTCCATGGCTCCTCTTTATGGCTTTCTGCCGGCCCTCTGAACTGCACCCAGACACTTGCACACTCCATGGCTCCTCTTTATGGCTATCAGCCGGCCCTCTGAACTGCACCCAGACACTTGCACACTCCATGGCTCCTCTTTATGGGTATCAGCCGGCCCTCTGAACTGCACCCAGACACTTGCACACTCCATGGCTCCTCTATGGCTATGAGCCGACCCTCTGAACTGCACCCAGACACTTGCACACTCCATGGCACCTCTATGGCTATCACCCGGCCTTCTGAACTGCACCCAGACACTTGCACACTCCATGGCTCCTCTATGGCTATGAGCCGACCCTCTGAACTGCACCCAGACACTTGCACACACCATGGCACCTCTATGGCTATCACCCGGCCTTCTGAACTGCACCCAGACACTTGCACACTCCATGGCATCTCTTTATGGCTATCAGCCGGCCCTCTGAACTGCACCCAGACACTTGCACACTCCATGGCCCCTCTTTATGGCTATCAGCCAGCCCTCTGAACTGCACCCAGACACTTGCACACTCCATGGCTCCTCTATGGCTATCAGCCGGCCCTCTGAACTGCACCCAGACACTTGCACACTCCATGGCTCCTCTATGGGTATAAGCCGGCCCTCTGAACTGCACCCAGACACTTGCACACTCCATGGCTCCTCTATGGCTATGAGCTGACCCTCTGAACTGCACCCAGACACTTGCACACTCCATAGCTCCTCTATGGCTATCACCCGGCCTTCTGAACTGCACCCAGACACTTGCACACTCCATGGCTCCTCTTTATGGCTATCAGCCGGCCCTCAGAACTGCACCCAGTCACTTGCACACTCCATGGCTCCTCTATGATTATGAGCCGGCCCTCTGAACTGCACCCAGACACTTGCACACTCCATGGCTCCTCTATTGGTATCAGCCGGCCCTCTGAACTGCACCCAGACACTTGCACACTCCATGGCTCCTCTATGGGTATCAACCGGCCCTCTGAACTGCACCCAGACACTTGCACACTCCATGGCTCCTCTATGGCTATCAGCGGGCCTTCTGAACTGCACCCAGACACTTGCACACTCCATGGCTCCTCTTTATGGCTATCAACCGGCCCTCTGAACTGGACCCAGACACTTGCACACTCCATGGCTCCTCTATGGCTATGAGCCAACCCTCTGAACTGCACCCAGACACTTGCACACTCCATGGCTCCTCTTTATGGCTATCAGCCGGCCCTCTGAACTGCACCCAGACACTTGCACACTCCATGGCTCCTCTTTATGGCTATAAGCCGGCCTCTGAACTGCACCCAGACACTTGCACACTCCATGGCTCCTCTATGGCTATCAGCCGGACCTCTGAACTGCACCCAGACACTTGCACACTCCATGGCTCCTCTATAGCTATCAGCCGGCCCTCTGAACTGCACCCAGACACTTGCACACTCCATGGCTCCTCTATTGCTATCAGCCGGCCCTCTGAACTGCACCCAGACACTTGCAGCTCCTCTTTGAGGCTATCAGCCGGCCCTCTGAACTGCACCCAGACACTTGCACACTCCATGGCCCCTCTATGGCTATCAACCGGCCCTCTGAACTGCACCCAGACACTTGCACACTCCATGGCTCCTCTTTATGGCTATCAGCAGGCCCCCTGAACTGCACCCAGACACTTGCACACTCCATGGCTCCTCTATGGCTATCAGCCGGCCTTCTGAACTACACCCAGACACTTACACACTCCATGGCTCCTCTATGGCTATGAGCCGACCCTCTGAACTGCACCCAGACACTTGCACACTCCATTGCTCCTCTATGGCTATGAGCCGACCCTCTGAACTGCACCCAGACACTTGCACACTCCATGGCTTCTCTATGGCTATGAGCCGACCCTCTGAACTGCACCCAGACACTTGCACCCTCCATGGCTACTCTATGGCTTTCAGCCGACCCTCTGAACTGCACCCAGACACTTGCACACTCCATAGCTCCTCTATGGCTATCACCCGGCCTTCTGAACTGCACCCAGACACTTGCACACTCCATGGCTCCTCTTTATGGCTATCAGCCGGCCCTCAGAACTGCACCCAGTCACTTGCACACTCCATGGCTCCTCTATGATTATGAGCCGGCCCTCTGAACTGCACCCAGACACTTGCACACTCCATGGCTCCTCTATTGGTATCAGCCGGCCCTCTGAACTGCACCCAGACACTTGCACACTCCATGGCTCCTCTATGGGTATCAACCGGCCCTCTGAACTGCACCCAGACACTTGCACACTCCATGGCTCCTCTATGGCTATCAGCGGGCTTTCTGAACTGCACCCAGACACTTGCACACTCCATGGCTCCTCTTTATGGCTATCAGCCGGCCCTCTGAACTGGACCCAGACACTTGCACACTCCATGGCTCCTCTATGGCTATGAGCCAACCCTCTGAACTGCACCCAGACACTTGCACACTCCATGGCTCCTCTTTATGGCTATCAGCCGGCCCTCTGAACTGCACCCAGACACTTGCACACTCCATGGCTCCTCTTTATGGCTATAAGCCGGCCTCTGAACTGCACCCAGACACTTGCACACTCCATGGCTCCTCTATGGCTATCAGCCGGACCTCTGAACTGCACCCAGACACTTGCACACTCCATGGCTCCTCTATAGCTATCAGCCGGCCCTCTGAACTGCACCCAGACACTTGCACACTCCATGGCTCCTCTATTGCTATCAGCCGGCCCTCTGAACTGCACCCAGACACTTGCAGCTCCTCTTTGAGGCTATCAGCCGGCCCTCTGAACTGCACCCAGACACTTGCACACTCCATGGCCCCTCTATGGCTATCAACCGGCCCTCTGAACTGCACCCAGACACTTGCACACTCCATGGCTCCTCTATGGCTATCATCCGGCCTTCTGAACTACACCCAGACACTTACACACTCCATGGCTCCTCTATGGCTATGAGCCGACCCTCTGAACTGCACCCAGACACTTGCACACTCCATTGCTCCTCTATGGCTATGAGCCGACCCTCTGAACTGCACCCAGACACT
The DNA here is from genome assembly GCF_040938575.1 of Ambystoma mexicanum. Lineage (NCBI taxonomy): Eukaryota > Metazoa > Chordata > Amphibia > Caudata > Ambystomatidae > Ambystoma > Ambystoma mexicanum. The sequence goes on from NC_090939.1 coordinate 29,827,192, forward strand.
TGCACACTCCATGGCTTCTCTATGGCTATGAGCCGACCCTCTGAACTGCACCCAGACACTTGCACACTCCATGGATCCTCTTTATGGCTATCAGCCGGCCCTCTGAACTGCACCCAGACACTTGCACACTCCATGGCTCCTCTTTATGGCTATCAGCCGGCCCTCTGAACTGCACCCAGACACTTGCACACTCCATGGCTCCTCTATGGTTATCAGCCGGCCCTCTGAACTGCACCCAGACACTTGCACACTCCATGGCACCTCTATGGCTATCAGCCGGCCCTCTGAACTGCACCCAGACACTTGCACACTCCATGGCTCTTCTATGGTTATCAGACGACACTCTGAACTGCACCCAGACACTTGCACACTCCATGGCTCCTCTATGGCTATGAGCCGGCCCTCTGAACTGCACCCAGACACTTGCACACTCCATGGCTCCTCTTTATGGATATCAGCTGGCCCTCTGAACTGCACCCAGACACTTGCACACTCCATGGCTCCTCTATGGCTATGAGCCGGCCCTCTGAACTGCACCCAGACACTTGCACACTCCATGGCTCCTCTATGGCTATCAGCGGGCCTTCTGAACTGCACCCAGACACTTGCACACTCCATGGCTCCTCTATGGGTAACAGCCGTCCCTCTGAACTGCACCCAGACACTTGCACACTCCATGGCTTCTCTTTATGGCTATCAGCCGGCCCTCTGAACTGCACCCAGACACTTGCACACTCCATGGCCCCTCTTTATGGCTATCAGCCGGCCCTCTGAACTGCACCCAGACACTTGCACACTCCATGGCTCCTCTATGGCTATCATCCGGCCCTCTGAACTGCACCCAGACACTTGCACACTCCATGGCTCCTCTATGAGTATCAGCCGGCCCTCTGAACTGCACCCAGACACTTGCACTCTCCATGGCTCCTCTATGGCTATCAGCTGACCCTCCGAACTGCACCCAGACACTTGCACACTCCATAGCTCCTCTATGGCTATCACCCGGCCTTCTGAACTGCACCCAGACACTTGCACACTCCATGGCTCCTCTTTATGGCTATCAGTCGGCCCTCAGAACTGCACCCAGTCACTTGCACACTCCATGGCTCCTCTATGATTATGAGCCGGCCCTCTGAACTGCACCCAGACACTTGCACACTCCATGGCTCCTCTATTGGTATCAGCCGGCCCTCTGAACTGCACCCAGACACTTGCACATTCCATGGCTCCTCTATGGGTATCAACCGGCCCACTGAACTGCACCCAGACACTTTCACACTCCATGGCTCCTCTATGGCTATCAGCGGGCCTTCTGAACTGCACCCAGACACTTGCACACTCCATGGCTCCTCTTTATGGCTATCAGCCGGCTCTCTGAACTGGACCCAGACACTTGCACACTCCATGGCTCCTCTATGGCTATGAGCCGACCCTCTGAACTGCACCCAGACACTTGCACACTCCATGGCTCCTCTTTACGGCTATCAGCCGGCCCTCTGAACTGCACCCAGACACTTGCACACTCCATGGCTCCTCTTTATGGCTATAAGCCGGCCTCTGAACTGCACCCAGACACTTGCACACTCCATGGCTCCTCTATGGCTATCAGCCGGCCCTCTGAACTGCACCCAGACACTTGCACACTCCATGGCCCCTCTATGGCTATCAGCCGGCCCTCTGAACTGCACCCAGACACTTGCACACTCCATGGCTATCAGCCGGCCCTCTGAACTGCACCCAGACACTTGCGGCTCCTCTTTATGGCTATCAGCCGGCCCTCTGAACTGCACCCAGACACTTGCACACTCCATGGCCCCTCTATGGCTATCAACCGGCCCTCTGAACTGCACCCAGACACTTGCACACTCCATGGCTCCTCTTTATGGCTATCAGCCGGCCCTCTGAACTGCACCCAGACACTTGCACACTCCATGGCTCCTCTATGGCTATCAGCCGGCCCTCTGAACTGCACCGAGACACTTGCACACTCCATGGCTCCTCTGTGGCTATCAGCCGGCACTCTGAACTGCACCCAGACACTTGCACACTCCATGGCTCCTCTTTATGGATATCAGCCGGCCCTCTGAACTGCACCCAGACACTTGCACACTCCATTGCTCCTCTATGGCTATGAGCCGACCATCTGAACTGCACGCAGACACTTGCACACTCCATGGCTCCTCTTTATGGATATCAGCCGGCCTTCTGAACTGCACCCAGACACTTGCACACTCCATGGCTCCTCTATGGCTATCAGCCGGCCCTCTGAACTGCACCCAGACACCTGCACAGTCCATGGCTCCTCTATGGTTATCAGACGACACTCTGAACTGCACCCAGACACTTGCACACTCCATGGCTCCTCTATGGCTATGAGCCGGCCCTCTGAACTGCACCCAGACACTTGCACACTCCATGGGTCCTCTATGGCTATCAGCGGGCCCTCTGAACTGCACCCAGACACTTACACACTCCATGGCTTCTCTTTACGGATATCAGCCGGCCCTCTGAACTGCACCCAGACACTTGCACACTCCATGGCTCCTCTATGGCTATGAGCCGACCCTCTGAACTGCACCCAGACACTTGCACACTCCATGGCTCCTCTATGGCTATCAGCGGGCCTTCTGAACTGCACCCAGACACTTGCACACTCCATGGCTCCTCTATGGGTATCAGCCGGCCCTCTGAACTGCACCCAGACACTTGCACACTCCATGGCTCCTCTATGGGTATCAGCCGACCCTCTGAACTGCACCCAGACACTCACACACTCCATGGCTCCTCTATGGCTATCAGCCGGCCCGCTGAACTGCACCCAGACACTCGCACACTCCATGGCTCCTCTATGGGTATCAGCCGACCCTATGAACTGCACCCAGACACTCGCACACTCCATGGCTCCTCTTTGGGTATCAGCCGGCCCTCTGAACTGCACCCAGACACTCGCATACTCCATGGCTCCTCTTTATGGCTATCAGCCAGCCCTCTGAACTGCACCCAGACACTCGCACACTCCATGGCTCCTCTATGGCTATGATCCGACCCTCTGAACTGCACCCAGACACTTGCACACTCCATGGCTCCTCTATGGCTATGAGCCAACCCTCTGAACTGCACCCAGACACTTGCACACTCCATGGCTCCTCTATGGCTATCAGCCGGACTTCTGAACTGCACCCAGACACTTGCACACTCCATGGCTCCTCTATGGCTATCAGCCGGCCCTCTGAACTGCACACAGACACTTGCACACTCCATGGCTCCTCTATGGCTATCAGCCGGCCTTCTGAACTGCACCCAGACACTTGCACACTCCATGGCTCCTCTATGGCTATCAGCCGGTCCTCTGAACTGCACCCAGACACTTGCACACTCCATGGCTCCTCTATGGGTATCAGCCGGCCTTCTGAACTGCACCCAGACACTTGCACACTCCATGGCTCCTCTATGGCTATCAGCGGGCCCTCTGAACTGCACCCAGACACTTGCACACTCCATGGCTCCTCTTTATGGATATCAGCCGGCCCTCTGAACTGCACCCAGACACTTGCATACTCCATGGCTCCTCTATGGCTATGAGCCGACCCTCTGAACTGCACCCAGACACTTGCACACTCCATGGCTCTTCTTTATGGCTATCAGCCGGCCCTCTGAACTGCACCCAGACACCTGCACACTCCATGGCCCCTCTATGGCAATCAACCGGCCCTCTGAACTGCACCCAGACACTTGCACACTCCATGGCTCCTCTTTATGGCTTTCTGCCGGCCCTCTGAACTGCACCCAGACACTTGCACACTCCATGGCTCCTCTTTATGGCTATCAGCCGGCCCTCTGAACTGCACCCAGACACTTGCACACTCCATGGCTCCTCTTTATGGGTATCAGCCGGCCCTCTGAACTGCACCCAGACACTTGCACACTCCATGGCTCCTCTATGGCTATGAGCCGACCCTCTGAACTGCACCCAGACACTTGCACACTCCATGGCACCTCTATGGCTATCACCCGGCCTTCTGAACTGCACCCAGACACTTGCACACTCCATGGCTCCTCTATGGCTATGAGCCGACCCTCTGAACTGCACCCAGACACTTGCACACACCATGGCACCTCTATGGCTATCACCCGGCCTTCTGAACTGCACCCAGACACTTGCACACTCCATGGCTTCTCTTTATGGCTATCAGCCGGCCCTCTGAACTGCACCCAGACACTTGCACACTCCATGGCCCCTCTTTATGGCTATCAGCCAGCCCTCTGAACTGCACCCAGACACTTGCACACTCCATGGCTCCTCTATGGCTATCAGCCGGCCCTCTGAACTGCACCCAGACACTTGCACACTCCATGGCTCCTCTATGGGTATAAGCCGGCCCTCTGAACTGCACCCAGACACTTGCACACTCCATGGCTCCTCTATGGCTATGAGCTGACCCTCTGAACTGCACCCAGACACTTGCACACTCCATAGCTCCTCTATGGCTATCACCCGGCCTTCTGAACTGCACCCAGACACTTGCACACTCCATGGCTCCTCTTTATGGCTATCAGCCGGCCCTCAGAACTGCACCCAGTCACTTGCACACTCCATGGCTCCTCTATGATTATGAGCCGGCCCTCTGAACTGCACCCAGACACTTGCACACTCCATGGCTCCTCTATTGGTATCAGCCGGCCCTCTGAACTGCACCCAGACACTTGCACACTCCATGGCTCCTCTATGGGTATCAACCGGCCGTCTGAACTGCACCCAGACACTTGCACACTCCATGGCTCCTCTATGGCTATCAGCGGGCCTTCTGAACTGCACCCAGACACTTGCACACTCCATGGCTCCTCTTTATGGCTATCAACCGGCCCTCTGAACTGGACCCAGACACTTGCACACTCCATGGCTCCTCTATGGCTATGAGCCAACCCTCTGAACTGCACCCAGACACTTGCACACTCCATGGCTCCTCTTTATGGCTATCAGCCGGCCCTCTGAACTGCACCCAGACACTTGCACACTCCATGGCTCCTCTTTATGGCTATAAGCCGGCCTCTGAACTGCACCCAGACACTTGCACACTCCATGGCTCCTCTATTTCTATCAGCCGGACCTCTGAACTGCACCCAGACACTTGCACACTCCATGGCTCCTCTATAGCTATCAGCCGGCCCTCTGAACTGCACCCAGACACTTGCACACTCCATGGCTCCTCTATTGCTATCAGCCGGCCCTCTGAACTGCACCCAGACACTTGCAGCTCCTCTTTGAGGCTATCAGCCGGCCCTCTGAACTGCACCCAGACACTTGCACACTCCATGGCCCCTCTATGGCTATCAACCGGCCCTCTGAACTGCACCCAGACACTTGCACACTCCATGGCTCCTCTTTATGGCTATCAGCAGGCCCCCTGAACTGCACCCAGACACTTGCACACTCCATGGCTCCTCTATGGCTATCAGCCGGCCTTCTGAACTACACCCAGACACTTACACACTCCATGGCTCCTCTATGGCTATGAGCCGACCCTCTGAACTGCACCCAGACACTTGCACACTCCATTGCTCCTCTATGGCTATGAGCCGACCCTCTGAACTGCACCCAGACACTTGCACACTCCATGGCTTCTCTATGGCTATGAGCCGACCCTCTGAACTGCACCCAGACACTTGCACCCTCCATGGCTACTCTATGGCTTTCAGCCGACCCTCTGAACTGCACCCAGACACTTGCACACTCCATAGCTCCTCTATGGCTATCACCCGGCCTTCTGAACTGCACCCAGACACTTGCACACTCCATGGCTCCTCTTTATGGCTATCAGCCGGCCCTCAGAACTGCACCCAGTCACTTGCACACTCCATGGCTCCTCTATGATTATGAGCCGGCAGTCTGAACTGCACCCAGACACTTGCACACTCCATGGCTCCTCTATTGGTATCAGCCGGCCCTCTGAACTGCACCCAGACACTTGCACACTCCATGGCTCCTCTATGGGTATCAACCGGCCCTCTGAACTGCACCCAGACACTTGCACACTCCATGGCTCCTCTATGGCTATCAGCGGGCCTTCTGAACTGCACCCAGACACTTGCACACTCCATGGCTCCTCTTTATGGCTATCAGCCGGCCCTCTGAACTGGACCCAGACACTTGCACACTCCATGGCTCCTCTATGGCTATGAGCCAACCCTCTGAACTGCACCCAGACACTTGCACACTCCATGGCTCCTCTTTATGGCTATCAGCCGGCCCTCTGAACTGCACCCAGACACTTGCACACTCCATGGCTCCTCTTTATGGCTATAAGCCGGCCTCTGAACTGCACCCAGACACTTGCACACTCCATGGCTCCTCTATGGCTATCAGCCGGACCTCTGAACTGCACCCAGACACTTGCACACTCCATGGCTCCTCTATAGCTATCAGCCGGCCCTCTGAACTGCACCCAGACACTTGCACACTCCATGGCTCCTCTATTGCTATCAGCCGGCCCTCTGAACTGCACCCAGACACTTGCACACTCCATGGCCCCTCTATGGCTATCAACCGGCCCTCTGAACTGCACCCAGACACTTGCACACTCCATGGCTCCTCTATGGCTATCAGCCGGCCTTCTGAACTGCACCCAGACACTTACACACTCCATGGCTCCTCTATGGCTATGAGCCGACCCTCTGAACTGCACCCAGACACTTGCACACTCCATTGCTCCTCTATGGCTATGAGCCGACCCTCTGAACTGCACCCAGACACTTGCACACTCCATGGCTTCTCTATGGCTATGAGCCGACCCTCTGAACTGCACCCAGACACTTGCACACTCCATGGATCCTCTTTATGGCTATCAGCCGGCCCTCTGAACTGCACCCAGACACTTGCACACTCCATGGCTCCTCTTTATGGCTATCAGCCGGCCCTCTGAACTGCACCCAGACACTTGCACACTCCATTGCTCCTCTATGGTTTTCAGCCGGCCCTCTGAACTGCACCCAGACACTTGCACACTCCATGGCACCTCTATGGCTATCAGCCGGCCCTCTGAACTGCACCCAGACACTTGCACACTCCATGGCTCCTCTTTATGGGTATCAGCCGGCCCTCTGAACTGCACCCAGACACTTGCACACTCCATGGCTCCTCTATGGCTATGAGCCGACCCTCTGAACTGCACCCAGACACTTGCACACTCCATGGCACCTCTATGGCTATCACCCGGCCTTCTGAACTGCACCCAGACACTTGCACACTCCATGGCTCCTCTATGGCTATGAGCCGACCCTCTGAACTGCACCCAGACACTTGCACACACCATGGCACCTCTATGGCTATCACCCGGCCTTCTGAACTGCACCCAGACACTTGCACACTCCATGGCTTCTCTTTATGGCTATCAGCCGGCCCTCTGAACTGCACCCAGACACTTGCACACTCCATGGCCCCTCTTTATGGCTACCAGCCAGCCCTCTGAACTACACCCAGACACTTGCACACTCCATGGCTCCTCTATGGGTATTAGCCGGCCCTCTGAACTGCACCCAGACACTTGCACACTCCATGGCTCCTCTATGGCTATGAGCTAACCCTCTGAACTGCACCCAGACACTTGCACACTCCATAGCTCCTCTATGGCTATCACCCGGCCTTCTGAACTGCACCCAGACACTTGCACACTCCATGGCTCCTCTTTATGGCTATCAGCCGGCCCTCAGAACTGCACTCAGTCACTTGCACACTCCATGGCTCCTCTATGATTATGAGCCGGCCCTCTGAACTGCACCCAGACACTTGCACACTTCATGGCTCCTCTATTGGTATCAGCCGGCCCTCTGAACTGCACCCAGACACTTGCACACTCCATGGCTCCTCTATGGGTATCAACCGGCCCTCTGAACTGCACCCAGACACTTGCACACTCCATGGCTCCTCTATGGCTATCAGCGGGCCTTCTGAACTGCACCCAGACACTTGCACACTCCATGGCTCCTCTTTATGGCTATCAGCCGGCCCTCTGAACTGGACCCAGACACTTGCACACTCCATGGCTCCTCTATGGTTATCAGCCGGCCCTCTGAACTGCACCCAGACACTTGCACACTCCATGGCACCTCTATGGCTATCAGCCGGCCCTCTGAACTGCACCCAGACACTTGCACACTCCATGGCTCTTCTATGGTTATCAGACGACACTCTGAACTGCACCCAGACACTTGCACACTCCATGGCTCCTCTATGGCTATGAGCCGGCCCTCTGAACTGCACCCAGACACTTGCACACTCCATGGCTCCTCTTTATGGATATCAGCTGGCCCTCTGAACTGCACCCAGACACTTGCACACTCCATGGCTCCTCTATGGCTATGAGCCGGCCCTCTGAACTGCACCCAGACACTTGCACACTCCATGGCTCCTCTATGGCTATCAGCGGGCCTTCTGAACTGCACCCAGACACTTGCACACTCCATGGCTCCTCTATGGGTAACAGCCGTCCCTCTGAACTGCACCCAGACACTTGCACACTCCATGGCTTCTCTTTATGGCTATCAGCCGGCCCTCTGAACTGCACCCAGACACTTGCACACTCCATGGCCCCTCTTTATGGCTATCAGCCGGCCCTCTGAACTGCACCCAGACACTTGCACACTCCATGGCTCCTCTATGGCTATCATCCGGCCCTCTGAACTGCACCCAGACACTTGCACACTCCATGGCTCCTCTATGAGTATCAGCCGGCCCTCTGAACTGCACCCAGACACTTGCACTCTCCATGGCTCCTCTATGGCTATCAGCTGACCCTCCGAACTGCACCCAGACACTTGCACACTCCATAGCTCCTCTATGGCTATCACCCGGCCTTCTGAACTGCACCCAGACACTTGCACACTCCATGGCTCCTCTTTATGGCTATCAGTCGGCCCTCAGAACTGCACCCAGTCACTTGCACACTCCATGGCTCCTCTATGATTATGAGCCGGCCCTCTGAACTGCACCCAGACACTTGCACACTCCATGGCTCCTCTATTGGTATCAGCCGGCCCTCTGAACTGCACCCAGACACTTGCACATTCCATGGCTCCTCTATGGGTATCAACCGGCCCACTGAACTGCACCCAGACACTTTCACACTCCATGGCTCCTCTATGGCTATCAGCGGGCCTTCTGAACTGCACCCAGACACTTGCACACTCCATGGCTCCTCTTTATGGCTATCAGCCGGCTCTCTGAACTGGACCCAGACACTTGCACACTCCATGGCTCCTCTATGGCTATGAGCCGACCCTCTGAACTGCACCCAGACACTTGCACACTCCATGGCTCCTCTTTACGGCTATCAGCCGGCCCTCTGAACTGCACCCAGACACTTGCACACTCCATGGCTCCTCTTTATGGCTATAAGCCGGCCTCTGAACTGCACCCAGACACTTGCACACTCCATGGCTCCTCTATGGCTATCAGCCGGCCCTCTGAACTGCACCCAGACACTTGCACACTCCATGGCCCCTCTATGGCTATCAGCCGGCCCTCTGAACTGCACCCAGACACTTGCACACTCCATGGCTATCAGCCGGCCCTCTGAACTGCACCCAGACACTTGCGGCTCCTCTTTATGGCTATCAGCCGGCCCTCTGAACTGCACCCAGACACTTGCACACTCCATGGCCCCTCTATGGCTATCAACCGGCCCTCTGAACTGCACCCAGACACTTGCACACTCCATGGCTCCTCTTTATGGCTATCAGCCGGCCCTCTGAACTGCACCCAGACACTTGCACACTCCATGGCTCCTCTATGGCTATCAGCCGGCCCTCTGAACTGCACCCAGACACTTGCACACTCCATGGCTCCTCTATGATTATCAGCCAGCCTTCTGAACTGCACCGAGACACTTGCACACTCCATGGCTCCTCTGTGGCTATCAGCCGGCACTCTGAACTGCACCCAGACACTTGCACACTCCATGGCTCCTCTTTATGGATATCAGCCGGCCCTCTGAACTGCACCCAGACACTTGCACACTCCATTGCTCCTCTATGGCTATGAGCCGACCATCTGAACTGCACGCAGACACTTGCACACTCCATGGCTCCTCTTTATGGATATCAGCCGGCCTTCTGAACTGCACCCAGACACTTGCACACTCCATGGCTCCTCTATGGCTATCAGCCGGCCCTCTGAACTGCACCCAGACACCTGCACAGTCCATGGCTCCTCTATGGTTATCAGACGACACTCTGAACTGCACCCAGACACTTGCACACTCCATGGCTCCTCTATGGCTATGAGCCGGCCCTCTGAACTGCACCCAGACACTTGCACACTCCATGGGTCCTCTATGGCTATCAGCGGGCCCTCTGAACTGCACCCAGACACTTACACACTCCATGGCTTCTCTTTACGGATATCAGCCGGCCCTCTGAACTGCACCCAGACACTTGCACACTCCATGGCTCCTCTATGGCTATGAGCCGACCCTCTGAACTGCACCCAGACACTTGCACACTCCATGGCTCCTCTATGGCTATCAGCGGGCCTTCTGAACTGCACCCAGACACTTGCACACTCCATGGCTCCTCTATGGGTATCAGCCGGCCCTCTGAACTGCACCCAGACACTTGCACACTCCATGGCTCCTCTATGGGTATCAGCCGACCCTCTGAACTGCACCCAGACACTCACACACTCCATGGCTCCTCTATGGCTATCAGCCGGCCCGCTGAACTGCACCCAGACACTCGCACACTCCATGGCTCCTCTATGGGTATCAGCCGACCCTATGAACTGCACCCAGACACTCGCACACTCCATGGCTCCTCTTTGGGTATCAGCCGGCCCTCTGAACTGCACCCAGACACTCGCACACTCCATGGCTCCTCTTTATGGCTATCAGCCAGCCCTCTGAACTGCACCCAGACACTCGCACACTCCATGGCTCCTCTATGGCTATGATCCGACCCTCTGAACTGCACCCAGACACTTGCACACTCCATGGCTCCTCTATGGCTATGAGCCAACCCTCTGAACTGCACCCAGACACTTGCACACTCCATGGCTCCTCTATGGCTATCAGCCGGACTTCTGAACTGCACCCAGACACTTGCACACTCCATGGCTCCTCTATGGCTATCAGCCGGCCCTCTGAACTGCACACAGACACTTGCACACTCCATGGCTCCTCTATGGCTATCAGCCGGCCTTCTGAACTGCACCCAGACACTTGCACACTCCATGGCTCCTCTATGGCTATCAGCCGGTCCTCTGAACTGCACCCAGACACTTGCACACTCCATGGCTCCTCTATGGGTATCAGCCGGCCTTCTGAACTGCACCCAGACACTTGCACACTCCATGGCTCCTCTATGGCTATCAGCGGGCCCTCTGAACTGCACCCAGACACTTGCACACTCCATGGCTCCTCTTTATGGATATCAGCCGGCCCTCTGAACTGCACCCAGACACTTGCATACTCCATGGCTCCTCTATGGCTATGAGCCGACCCTCTGAACTGCACCCAGACACTTGCACACTCCATGGCTCTTCTTTATGGCTATCAGCCGGCCCTCTGAACTGCACCCAGACACCTGCACACTCCATGGCCCCTCTATGGCAATCAACCGGCCCTCTGAACTGCACCCAGACACTTGCACACTCCATGGCTCCTCTTTATGGCTTTCTGCCGGCCCTCTGAACTGCACCCAGACACTTGCACACTCCATGGCTCCTCTTTATGGCTATCAGCCGGCCCTCTGAACTGCACCCAGACACTTGCACACTCCATGGCTCCTCTTTATGGGTATCAGCCGGCCCTCTGAACTGCACCCAGACACTTGCACACTCCATGGCTCCTCTATGGCTATGAGCCGACCCTCTGAACTGCACCCAGACACTTGCACACTCCATGGCACCTCTATGGCTATCACCCGGCCTTCTGAACTGCACCCAGACACTTGCACACTCCATGGCTCCTCTATGGCTATGAGCCGACCCTCTGAACTGCACCCAGACACTTGCACACACCATGGCACCTCTATGGCTATCACCCGGCCTTCTGAACTGCACCCAGACACTTGCACACTCCATGGCTTCTCTTTATGGCTATCAGCCGGCCCTCTGAACTGCACCCAGACACTTGCACACTCCATGGCCCCTCTTTATGGCTATCAGCCAGCCCTCTGAACTGCACCCAGACACTTGCACACTCCATGGCTCCTCTATGGCTATCAGCCGGCCCTCTGAACTGCACCCAGACACTTGCACACTCCATGGCTCCTCTATGGGTATAAGCCGGCCCTCTGAACTGCACCCAGACACTTGCACACTCCATGGCTCCTCTATGGCTATGAGCTGACCCTCTGAACTGCACCCAGACACTTGCACACTCCATAGCTCCTCTATGGCTATCACCCGGCCTTCTGAACTGCACCCAGACACTTGCACACTCCATGGCTCCTCTTTATGGCTATCAGCCGGCCCTCAGAACTGCACCCAGTCACTTGCACACTCCATGGCTCCTCTATGATTATGAGCCGGCCCTCTGAACTGCACCCAGACACTTGCACACTCCATGGCTCCTCTATTGGTATCAGCCGGCCCTCTGAACTGCACCCAGACACTTGCACACTCCATGGCTCCTCTATGGGTATCAACCGGCCGTCTGAACTGCACCCAGACACTTGCACACTCCATGGCTCCTCTATGGCTATCAGCGGGCCTTCTGAACTGCACCCAGACACTTGCACACTCCATGGCTCCTCTTTATGGCTATCAACCGGCCCTCTGAACTGGACCCAGACACTTGCACACTCCATGGCTCCTCTATGGCTATGAGCCAACCCTCTGAACTGCACCCAGACACTTGCACACTCCATGGCTCCTCTTTATGGCTATCAGCCGGCCCTCTGAACTGCACCCAGACACTTGCACACTCCATGGCTCCTCTTTATGGCTATAAGCCGGCCTCTGAACTGCACCCAGACACTTGCACACTCCATGGCTCCTCTATTTCTATCAGCCGGACCTCTGAACTGCACCCAGACACTTGCACACTCCATGGCTCCTCTATAGCTATCAGCCGGCCCTCTGAACTGCACCCAGACACTTGCACACTCCATGGCTCCTCTATTGCTATCAGCCGGCCCTCTGAACTGCACCCAGACACTTGCAGCTCCTCTTTGAGGCTATCAGCCGGCCCTCTGAACTGCACCCAGACACTTGCACACTCCATGGCCCCTCTATGGCTATCAACCGGCCCTCTGAACTGCACCCAGACACTTGCACACTCCATGGCTCCTCTTTATGGCTATCAGCAGGCCCCCTGAACTGCACCCAGACACTTGCACACTCCATGGCTCCTCTATGGCTATCAGCCGGCCTTCTGAACTACACCCAGACACTTACACACTCCATGGCTCCTCTATGGCTATGAGCCGACCCTCTGAACTGCACCCAGACACTTGCACACTCCATTGCTCCTCTATGGCTATGAGCCGACCCTCTGAACTGCACCCAGACACTTGCACACTCCATGGCTTCTCTATGGCTATGAGCCGACCCTCTGAACTGCACCCAGACACTTGCACCCTCCATGGCTACTCTATGGCTTTCAGCCGACCCTCTGAACTGCACCCAGACACTTGCACACTCCATAGCTCCTCTATGGCTATCACCCGGCCTTCTGAACTGCACCCAGACACTTGCACACTCCATGGCTCCTCTTTATGGCTATCAGCCGGCCCTCAGAACTGCACCCAGTCACTTGCACACTCCATGGCTCCTCTATGATTATGAGCCGGCCCTCTGAACTGCACCCAGACACTTGCACACTCCATGGCTCCTCTATTGGTATCAGCCGGCCCTCTGAACTGCACCCAGACACTTGCACACTCCATGGCTCCTCTATGGGTATCAACCGGCCCTCTGAACTGCACCCAGACACTTGCACACTCCATGGCTCCTCTATGGCTATCAGCGGGCCTTCTGAACTGCACCCAGACACTTGCACACTCCATGGCTCCTCTTTATGGCTATCAGCCGGCCCTCTGAACTGGACCCAGACACTTGCACACTCCATGGCTCCTCTATGGCTATGAGCCAACCCTCTGAACTGCACCCAGACACTTGCACACTCCATGGCTCCTCTTTATGGCTATCAGCCGGCCCTCTGAACTGCACCCAGACACTTGCACACTCCATGGCTCCTCTTTATGGCTATAAGCCGGCCTCTGAACTGCACCCAGACACTTGCACACTCCATGGCTCCTCTATGGCTATCAGCCGGACCTCTGAACTGCACCCAGACACTTGCACACTCCATGGCTCCTCTATAGCTATCAGCCGGCCCTCTGAACTGCACCCAGACACTTGCACACTCCATGGCTCCTCTATTGCTATCAGCCGGCCCTCTGAACTGCACCCTGACACTTGCACACTCCATGGCCCCTCTATGGCTATCAACCGGCCCTCTGAACTGCACCCAGACACTTGCACACTCCATGGCTCCTCTATGGCTATCAGCCGGCCTTCTGAACTGCACCCAGACACTTACACACTCCATGGCTCCTCTATGGCTATGAGCCGACCCTCTGAACTGCACCCAGACACTTGCACACTCCATTGCTCCTCTATGGCTATGAGCCGACCCTCTGAACTGCACCCAGACACTTGCACACTCCATGGCTTCTCTATGGCTATGAGCCGACCCTCTGAACTGCACCCAGACACTTGCACACTCCATGGATCCTCTTTATGGCTATCAGCCGGCCCTCTGAACTGCACCCAGACACTTGCACACTCCATGGCTCCTCTTTATGGCTATCAGCCGGCCCTCTGAACTGCACCCAGACACTTGCACACTCCATTGCTCCTCTATGGTTTTCAGCCGGCCCTCTGAACTGCACCCAGACACTTGCACACTCCATGGCACCTCTATGGCTATCAGCCGGCCCTCTGAACTGCACCCAGACACTTGCACACTCCATGGCTCCTCTTTATGGGTATCAGCCGGCCCTCTGAACTGCACCCAGACACTTGCACACTCCATGGCTCCTCTATGGCTATGAGCCGACCCTCTGAACTGCACCCAGACACTTGCACACTCCATGGCACCTCTATGGCTATCACCCGGCCTTCTGAACTGCACCCAGACACTTGCACACTCCATGGCTCCTCTATGGCTATGAGCCGACCCTCTGAACTGCACCCAGACACTTGCACACACCATGGCACCTCTATGGCTATCACCCGGCCTTCTGAACTGCACCCAGACACTTGCACACTCCATGGCTTCTCTTTATGGCTATCAGCCGGCCCTCTGAACTGCACCCAGACACTTGCACACTCCATGGCCCCTCTTTATGGCTACCAGCCAGCCCTCTGAACTACACCCAGACACTTGCACACTCCATGGCTCCTCTATGGGTATTAGCCGGCCCTCTGAACTGCACCCAGACACTTGCACACTCCATGGCTCCTCTATGGCTATGAGCTAACCCTCTGAACTGCACCCAGACACTTGCACACTCCATAGCTCCTCTATGGCTATCACCCGGCCTTCTGAACTGCACCCAGACACTTGCACACTCCATGGCTCCTCTTTATGGCTATCAGCCGGCCCTCAGAACTGCACTCAGTCACTTGCACACTCCATGGCTCCTCTATGATTATGAGCCGGCCCTCTGAACTGCACCCAGACACTTGCACACTTCATGGCTCCTCTATTGGTATCAGCCGGCCCTCTGAACTGCACCCAGACACTTGCACACTCCATGGCTCCTCTATGGGTATCAACCGGCCCTCTGAACTGCACCCAGACACTTGCACACTCCATGGCTCCTCTATGGCTATCAGCGGGCCTTCTGAACTGCACCCAGACACTTGCACACTCCATGGCTCCTCTTTATGGCTATCAGCCGGCCCTCTGAACTGGACCCAGACACTTGCACACTCCATGGCTCCTCTATGGCTATGAGCCAACCCTCTGAACTGCACCCAGACACTTCCACACTCCATGGCTCCTCTTTATGGCTATCAGCCCGCCCTCTGAACTGCACCCAGACACTTGCACACTCCATGGCTCCTCTTTATGGCTATAAGCCGGCCTCTGAACTGCACCCAGACACTTGCACACTCCATGGCTCCTCTATGGCTATCAGCCGGACCTCTGAACTGCACCCAGACACTTGCACACTCCATGGCTCCTCTATAGCTATCAGCCGGCCCTCTGAACTGCACCCAGACACTTGCACACTCCATGGCTCCTCTATTGCTATCAGCCGGCCCTCTGAACTGCACCCAGACACTTGCAGCTCCTCTTTGAGGCTATCAGCCGGCCCTCTGAACTGCACCCAGACACTTGCACACTCCATGGCCCCTCTATGGCTATCAACCGGCCCTCTGAACTGCACCCAGAAACTTGCACACTCCATGGCTCCTCTTTATGGCTATCAGCAGGCCCCCTGAACTGCACCCAGACACTTGCACACTCCATGGCTCCTCTATGGCTATCAGACGGCCTTCTGAACTACACCCAGACACTTACACACTCCATGGCTCCTCTATGGCTATGAGCCGACCCTCCGAACTGCACCCAGACACTTGCACACTCCATTGCTCCTCTATGGCTATGAGCCGACCCTCTGAACTGCACCCAGACACTTGCACACTCCATGGCTCCTCTTTATGGCTATCAGCCGGCCCTCTGAACTGCACCCAGACACTTGCACACTCCATGGCTCCTCTATGGTTATCAGCCGGCCCTCTGAACTGCACCCAGACACTTGCACACTCCATGGCTCCTCTTTATGGCTATCAGCCGGCCCTCTGAACTGCACCCAGACACTTGCACACTCCATGGCTCCTCTTTATGGGTATCAGCCGGCCCTCTGAACTGCACCCAGACACTTGCACACTCCATGGCTCCTCTATGGTTATCAGCCGGCCCTCTGAACTGCACCCAGACACTTGCACACTCCATGGCTCCTCTTTATGGCTATCAGCCGGCCCTCTGAACTGCACCCAGACACTTGCACCCTCCATGGCTCCTCTTTATGGCTATCAGCAGGCCCCCTGAACTGCACCCAGACACTTGCACACTCCATGGCACCTCTATGGCTATCACCCGGCCTTCTGAACTGCACCCAGACACTTGCACACTCCATGGCTCCTCTATGGCTATGAGCCGACCCTCTGAACTGCACCCAGACACTTGCACACACCATGGCACCTCTATGGCTATCACCCGGCCTTCTGAACTGCACCCAGACACTTGCACACTCCATGGCTTCTCTTTATGGCTATCAGCCGGCCCTCTGAACTGCACCCAGAAACTTGCACACTCCATGGCCCCTCTTTATGGCTATCAGCCAGCCCTCTGAACTGCACCCAGACACTTGCACACTCCATGGCTCCTCTATGGCTATCAGCCGGCCCTCTGAACTGCACCCAGACACTTGCACACTCCATGGCTCCTCTATGGGTATGAGCTGACCCTCTGAACTGCACCCAGACACTTGCACACTCCATAGCTCCTCTATGGCTATCACCCGGCCTTCTGAACTGCACCCAGACACTTGCACACTCCATGGCTCCTCTTTATGGCTATCAGCCGGCCCTCAGAACTGCACCCAGACACTTGAACACTCCATGGCTCCTCTACTGGTATCAGCCGGCCCTCTGAACTGCACCCAGACACTTGCACACTCCATGGCTCCTCTATGGGTATCAACCGGCCCTCTGAACTGCACCCAAACACTTGCACACTCCATGGCTCCTCTATGGCTATCAGCGGGCCTTCTGAACTGCACCCAGACACTTGCACACTCCATGGCTCCTCTTTATGGCTATCAGCCAGCCCTCTGAACTGGACCCAGACACTTGCACACTCCATGGCTCCTCTATGGCTATGAGCCAACCCTCTGAACTGCACCCAGACACTTGCACACTCCATGGCTCCTCTTTATGGCTATCAGCCGGCCCTCTGAACTGCACCCAGACACTTGCACACTCCATGGCTCCTCTTTATGGCTATAAGCCGGCCTCTGAACTGCACCCAGACACTTGCACACTCCATGGCTCCTCTATGGCTATCAGCCGGACCTCTGAACTGCACCCAGACACTTGCACACTCCATGGCTCCTCTATAGCTATCAGCCGGCCCTCTGAACTGCACCCAGACACTTGCACACTCCATGGCACCTCTATGGCTATCACCCGGCCTTCTGAACTGCACCCAGACACTTGCACACTCCATGGCTCCTCTTTATGGCTATCAGCCGGCCCTCAGAACTGCACCCAGTCACTTGCACACTCCATGGCTCCTCTATGATTATGAGCCGGCCCTCTGAACTGCACCCAGACACTTGCACACTCCATGGCTCCTCTACTGGTATCAGCCGGCCCTCTGAACTGCACCCAGACACTTGCACACTCCATGGCTCCTCTATGGGTATCAACCGGCCCTCTGAACTGCACCCAGACACTTGCACACTCCATGGCTCCTCTATGGCTATCAGCGGGCCTTCTGAACTGCACCCAGACACTTGCACACTCCATGGCTCCTCTTTATGGCTATCAGCCAGCCCTCTGAACTGGACCCAGACACTTGCACACTCCATGGCTCCTCTATGGCTATGAGCCAACCCTCTGAACTGCACCCAGACACTTGCACACTCCATGGCTCCTCTTTATGGCTATCAGCCGGCCCTCTGAACTGCACCCAGACACTTGCACACTCCATGGCTCCTCTTTATGGCTATAAGCCGGCCTCTGAACTGCACCCAGACACTTGCACACTCCATGGCTCCTCTATGGCTATCAGCCGGACCTCTGAACTGCACCCAGACACTTGCACACTCCATGGCTCCTCTATAGCTATCAGCCGGCCCTCTGAACTGCACCCAGACACTTGCACACTCCATGGCTCCTCTATTGCTATCAGCCGGCCCTCTGAACTGCACCCAGACACTTGCAGCTCCTCTTTGAGGCTATCAGCCGGCCCTCTGAACTGCACCCAGACACTTGCACACTCCATGGCCCCTCTATGGCTATCAACCGGCCCTCTGAACTGCACCCAGACACTTGCACACTCCATGGCTCCTCTTTATGGCTATCAGCAGGCCCCCTGAACTGCACCCAGACACTTGCACACTCCATGGCTCCTCTATGGCTATCAGCCGGCCTTCTGAACTACACCCAGACACTTACACACTCCATGGCTCCTCTATGGCTATGAGCCGACCCTCTGAACTGCACCCAGACACTTGCACACTCCATTGCTCCTCTATGGCTATGAGCCGACCCTCTGAACTGCACCCAGACACTTGCACACTCCATGGCTTCTCTATGGCTATGAGCCGACCCTCTGAACTGCACCCAGACACTTGCACACTCCATGGATCCTCTTTATGGCTATCAGCCGGCCCTCTGAAGTGCACCCAGACACTTGCACACTCCATGGCTCCTCTTTATGGCTATCAGCCGGCCCTCTGAACTGCACCCAGACACTTGAACACTCCATGGCTCCTCTTTGGTTATCAGCCGGCCCTCTGAACTGCACCCAGACACTTGCACACTCCATGGCACCTCTATGGCTATCAGCCGGCCCTCTGAACTGCACCCAGACACTTGCACACTCCATGGCTCCTCTTTATGGGTATCAGCCGGCCCTCTGAACTGCACCCAGACACTTGCACACTCCATGGCTCCTCTATGGCTATGAGCCGACCCTCTGAACTGCACCCAGACACTTGCACACTCCATGGCACCTCTATGGCTATCACCCGGCTTTCTGAACTGCACCCAGACACTTGCACACTCCATGGCTCCTCTATGGCTATGAGCCGACCCTCTGAACTGCACCCAGACACTTGCACACACCATGGCACCTCTATGGCTATCACCCGGCCTTCTGAACTGCACCCAGACACTTGCACACTCCATGGCTTCTCTTTATGGCTATCAGCCGGCCCTCTGAACTGCACCCAGACACTTGCACACTCCATGGCCCCTCTTTATGGCTATCAGCCAGCCCTCTGAACTGCACCCAGACACTTGCACACTCCATGGCTCCTCTATGGCTATCAGCCGGCCCTCTGAACTGCACCCAGACACTTGCACACTCCATGGCTCCTCTATGGGTATTAGCCGGCCCTCTGAACTGCACCCAGACACTTGCACACTCCATGGCTCCTCTATGGCTATGAGCTGACCCTCTGAACTGCACCCAGACACTTGCACACTCCATAGCTCCTCTATGGCTATCACCCGGCCTTCTGAACTGCACCCAGACACTTGCACACTCCATGGCTCCTCTTTATGGCTATCAGCCGGCCCTCAGAACTGCACCCAGTCACTTGCACACTCCATGGCTCCTCTATGATTATGAGCCGGCCCTCTGAACTGCACCCAGACACTTGCACACTCCATGGCTCCTCTATTGGTATCAGCCGGCCCTCTGAACTGCACCCAGACACTTGCACACTCCATGGCTCCTCTATGGGTATCAACCGGCCCTCTGAACTGCACCCAGACACTTGCACACTCCATGGCTCCTCTATGGCTATCAGCGGGCCTTCTGAACTGCATCCAGACACTTGCACACTCCATGGCTCCTCTTTATGGCTATCAGCCGGCCCTCTGAACTGGACCCAGACACTTGCACACTCCATGGCTCCTCTATGGCTATGAGCCAACCCTCTGAACTGCACCCAGACACTTGCACACTCCATGGCTCCTCTTTATGGCTATCAGCCGGCCCTCTGAACTGCACCCAGACACTTGCACACTCCATGGCTCCTCTTTATGGCTATAAGCCGGCCTCTGAACTGCACCCAGACACTTGCACACTCCATGGCTCCTCTATGGCTATCAGCCGGACCTCTGAACTGCACCCAGACACTTGCACACTCCATGGCTCCTCTATAGCTATCAGCCGGCCCTCTGAACTGCACCCAGACACTTGCACACTCCATGGCTCCTCTATTGCTATCAGCCGGCCCTCTGAACTGCACCCAGACACTTGCAGCTCCTCTTTGAGGCTATCAGCCGGCCCTCTGAACTGCACCCAGACACTTGCACACTCCATGGCCCCTCTATGGCTATCAACCGGCCCTCTGAACTGCACCCAGACACTTGCACACTCCATGGCTCCTCTTTATGGCTATCAGCAGGCCCCCTGAACTGCACCCAGACACTTGCACACTCCACGGCTCCTCTATGGCTATCAGCCGGCCTTCTGAACTACACCCAGACACTTACACACTCCATGGCTCCTCTATGGCTATGAGCCGACCCTCTGAACTGCACCCAGACACTTGCACACTCCATTGCTCCTCTATGGCTATGAGCCGACCCTCTGAACTGCACCCAGACACTTGCACACTCCATGGCTTCTCTATGGCTATGAGCCGACCCTCTGAACTGCACCCAGACACTTGCACACTCCATGGATCCTCTTTATGGCTATCAGCCGGCCCTCTGAACTGCACCCAGACACTTGCACACTCCATGGCTCCTCTATGGGTATTAGCCGGCCCTCTGAACTGCACCCAGACACTTGCACACTCCATGGCTTCTCTATGGCTATGAACCGACCCTCTGAACTGCACCCAGACACTTGCACACTCCATGGATCCTCTTTATGGCTATCAGCCGGCCCTCTGAACTGCACCCAGACACTTGCACACTCCATGGCTCCTCTTTATGGCTATCAGCCGGCCCTCTGAACTGCACCCAGACACTTGCACACTCCATGGCTCCTCTTTATGGCTATAAGCCGGCCTCTGAACTGCACCCAGACACTTGCACACTCCATGGCTCCTCTATGGCTATCAGCCGGACCTCTGAACTGCACCCAGACACTTGCACACTCCATGGCTCCTCTATAGCTATAAGCCGGCCCTCTGAACTGCACCCAGACACTTGCACACTCCATGGCTCCTCTATGGCTATCAGCCGGCCCTCTGAACTGCACCCAGACACTTGCACACTCCATGGCTCCTCTATGGGTATTAGCCGGCCCTCTGAACTGCACCCAGACACTTGCACACTCCATGGCTCCTCTATGGCTATGAGCTGACCCTCTGAACTGCACCCAGACACTTGCACACTCCATAGCTCCTCTATGGCTATCACCCGGCCTTCTGAACTGCACCCAGACACTTGCACACTCCATGGCTCCTCTTTATGGCTATGAGCCGGCCCTCAGAACTGCACCCAGTCACTTGCACACTCCATGGCTCCTCTATGATTATGAGCCGGCCCTCTGAACTGCACCCAGACACTTGCACACTCCATGGCTCCTCTACTGGTATCAGCCGGCCCTCTGAACTGCACCCAGACACTTGCACACTCCATGGCTCCTCTATGGGTATCAACCGGCCCTCTGAACTGCACCCAGACACTTGCACACTCCATGGCCCCTCTAAGGCTATCAACCGGCCCTCTGAACTGCACCCAGACACTTGCACACTCCATGGCTCCTCTTTATGGCTATCAGCAGGCCCCCTGAACTGCACCCAGACACTTGCACACTCCATGGCTCCTCTATGGCTATCAGCCGGCCTTCTGAACTACACCCAGACACTTACACACTCCATGGCTCCTCTATGGCTATGAGCCGACCCTCTGAACTGCACCCAGACACTTGCACACTCCATTGCTCCTCTATGGCTATGAGCCGACCCTCTGAACTGCACCCAGACACTTGCACACTCCATGGCTCCTCTTTATGGCTATCAGCCGGCCCTCTGAACTGCACCCAGACACTTGCACACTCCATGGCTCCTCTATGGTTATCAGCCGGCCCTCTGAACTGCACCCAGACACTTGCACACTCCATGGCTCCTCTTTATGGCTATCAGCCGGCCCTCTGAACTGCACCCAGACACTTGCACACTCCATGGCTCCTCTTTATGGGTATCAGCCGGCCCTCTGAACTGCACCCAGACACTTGCACACTCCATGGCTCCTCTATGGCTATGAGCCGACCCTCTGAACTGCACCCAGACACTTGCACACTCCATGGCACCTCTATGGCTATCACGCGGCCTTCTGAACTGCACCCAGACACTTGCACACTCCATGGCTCCTCTATGGCTATGAGCCGACCCTCTGAACTGCACCCAGACACTTGCACACACCATGGCACCTCTATGGCTATCACCCGGCCTTCTGAACTGCACCCAGACACTTGCACACTCCATGGCTTCTCTTTATGGCTATCAGCCGGCCCTCTGAACTGCACCCAGAAACTTGCACACTCCATGGCCCCTCTTTATGGCTATCAGCCAGCCCTCTGAACTGCACCCAGACACTTGCACACTCCATGGCTCCTCTATGGCTATCAGCCGGCCCTCTGAACTGCACCCAGACACTTGCACACTCCATGGCTCCTCTATGGGTATTAGCCGGTCCTCTGAACTGCACCCAGACACTTGCACACTCCATGGCTCCTCTATGGCTATGAGCTGACCCTCTGAACTGCACCCAGACACTTGCACACTCCATAGCTCCTCTATGGCTATCACCCGGCCTTCTGAACTGCACCCAGACACTTGCACACTCCATGGCTCCTCTTTATGGCTATCAGCCGGCCCTCAGAACTGCACCCAGTCACTTGCACACTCCATGGCTCCTCTATGGCTATGAGCTGACCCTCTGAACTGCACCCAGACACTTGCACACTCCATAGCTCCTCTATGGCTATCACCCGGCCTTCTGAACTGCACCCAGACACTTGCACACTCCATGGCTCCTCTTTATGGCTATCAGCCGGCCCTCAGAACTGCACCCAGTCACTTGCACACTCCATGGCTCCTCTATGATTATGAGCCGGCCCTCTGAACTGCACCCAGACACTTGCACACTCCATGGCTCCTCTATTGGTATCAGCCGGCCCTCTGAACTGCACCCAGACACTTGCACACTCCATGGCTCCTCTATGGGTATCAACCGGCCCTCTGAACTGCACCCAGACACTTGCACACTCCATGTCTCCTCTATGGCTATCAGCGGGCCTTCTGAACTGCACCCAGACACTTGCACACTCCATGGCTCCTCTTTATAGCTATCAACCGGCCCTCTGAACTGGACCCAGACACTTGCACACTCCATGGCTCCTCTATGGCTATGAGCCAACCCTCTGAACTGCACCCAGACACTTGCACACTCCATGGCTCCTCTTTATGGCTATCAGCCGGCCCTCTGAACTGCACCCAGACACTTGCACACTCCATGGCTCCTCTTTATGGCTATAAGCCGGCCTCTGAACTGCACCCAGACACTTGCACACTCCATGGCTCCTCTATGGCTATCAGCCGGACCTCTGAACTGCACCCAGACACTTGCACACTCCATGGCTCCTCTATAGCTATCAGCCGGCCCTCTGAACTGCACCCAGACACTTGCACACTCCATGGCTCCTCTATTGCTATCAGCCGGCCCTCTGAACTGCACCCAGACACTTGCAGCTCCTCTTTGAGGCTATCAGCCGGCCCTCTGAACTGCACCCAGACACTTGCACACTCCATGGCCCCTCTATGGCTATCAACCGGCCCTCTGAACTGCACCCAGACACTTGCACACTCCATGGCTCCTCTTTATGGCTATCAGCAGCCCCCCTGAACTGCACCCAGACACTTGCACACTCCATGGCTCCTCTATGGCTATCAGCCGGCCTTCTGAACTACACCCAGACACTTACACACTCCATGGCTCCTCTATGGCTATGAGCCGACCCTCTGAACTGCACCCAGACACTTGCACACTCCATTGCTCCTCTATGGCTATGAGCCGACCCTCTGAACTGCACCCAGACACTTGCACACTCCATGGCTTCTCTATGGCTATTAGCCGACCCTCTGAACTGCACCCAGACACTTGCACCCTCCATGGCTACTCTATGGCTTTCAGCCGACCCTCTGAACTGCACCCAGACACTTGCACACTCCATAGCTCCTCTATGGCTATCACCCGGCCTTCTGAACTGCACCCAGACACTTGCACACTCCATGGCTCCTCTTTATGGCTATCAGCCGGCCCTCAGAACTGCACCCAGTCACTTGCACACTCCATGGCTCCTCTATGATTATGAGCCGGCCCTCTGAACTGCACCCAGACACTTGCACACTCCATGGCTCCTCTATTGGTATCAGCCGGCCCTCTGAACTGCACCCAGACACTTGCACACTCCATGGCTCCTCTATGGGTATCAACCGGCCCTCTGAACTGCACCCAGACGCTTGCACACTCCATGGCTCCTCTATGGCTATGAGCCAACCCTCTGAACTGCACCCAGACACTTGCACACTCCATGGCTCCTCTTTATGGCTATCAGCCGGCCCTCTGAACTGCACCCAGACACTTGCACACTCCATGGCTCCTCTTTATGGCTATAAGCCGGCCTCTGAACTGCACCCAGACACTTGCACACTCCATGGCTCCTCTATGGCTATCAGCCGGACCTCTGAACTGCACCCAGACACTTGCACACTCCATGGCTCCTCTATAGCTATCAGCTGGCCCTCTGAACTGCACCCAGACACTTGCACACTCCATGGCTCCTCTATTGCTATCAGCCGGCCCTCTGAACTGCACCCAGACACTTGCAGCTCCTCTTTGAGGCTATCAGCCGGCCCTCTGAACTGCACCCAGACACTTGCACACTCCATGGCCCCTCTATGGCTATCAACCGGCCCTCTGAACTGCACCCAGACACTTGCACACTCCATGGCTCCTCTATGGCTATCAGCCGGCCTTCTGAACTACACCCAGACACTTACACACTCCATGGCTCCTCTATGGCTATGAGCCGACCCTCTGAACTGCACCCAGACACTTGCACACTCCATTGCTCCTCTATGGCTATGAGCCGACCCTCTGAACTGCACCCAGACACTTGCACACTCCATGGCTTCTCTATGGCTATGAGCCGACCCTCTGAACTGCACCCAGACACTTGCACACTCCATGGATCCTCTTTATGGCTATCAGCCGGCCCTCTGAACTGCACCCAGACACTTGCACACTCCATGGCTCCTCTTTATGGCTATCAGCCGGCCCTCTGAACTGCACCCAGACACTTGCACACTCCATTGCTCCTCTATGGTTATCAGCCGGCCCTCTGAACTGCACCCAGACACTTGCACACTCCATGGCACCTCTATGGCTATCAGCCGGCCCTCTGAACTGCACCCAGACACTTGCACACTCCATGGCTCCTCTTTATGGGTATCAGCCGGCCCTCTGAACTGCACCCAGACACTTGCACACTCCATGGCTCCTCTATGGCTATGAGCCGACCCTCTGAACTGCACCCAGACACTTGCACACTCCATGGCACCTCTATGGCTATCACCCGGCCTTCTGAACTGCACCCAGACACTTGCACACTCCATGGCTCCTCTATGGCTATGAGCCGACCCTCTGAACTGCACCCAGACACTTGCACACACCATGGCACCTCTATGGCTATCACCCGGCCTTCTGAACTGCACCCAGACACTTGCACACTCCATGGCTTCTCTTTATGGCTATCAGCCGGCCCTCTGAACTGCACCCAGACACTTGCACACTCCATGGCCCCTCTTTATGGCTACCAGCCAGCCCTCTGAACTACACCCAGACACTTGCACACTCCATGGCTCCTCTATGGGTATTAGCCGGCCCTCTGAACTGCACCCAGACACTTGCAAACTCCATGGCTCCCCTATGGCTATGAGCTAACCCTCTGAACTGCACCCAGACACTTGCACACTCCATAGCTCCTCTATGGCTATCACCCGGCCTTCTGAACTGCACCCAGACACTTGCACACTCCATGGCTCCTCTTTATGGCTATCAGCCGGCCCTCAGAACTGCACTCAGTCACTTGCACACTCCATGGCTCCTCTATGATTATGAGCCGGCCCTCTGAACTGCACCCAGACACTTGCACACTCCATGGCTCCTCTATTGGTATCAGCCGGCCCTCTGAACTGCACCCAGACACTTGCACACTCCATGGCTCCTCTATGGGTATCAACCGGCCCTCTGAACTGCACCCAGACACTTGCACACTCCATGGCTCCTCTATGGCTATCAGCGGGCCTTCTGAACTGCACCCAGACACTTGCACACTCCATGGCTCCTCTTTATGGCTATCAGCCGGCCCTCTGAACTGGACCCAGACACTTGCACACTCCATGGCTCCTCTATGGCTATGAGCCAACCCTCTGAACTGCACCCAGACACTTCCACACTCCATGGCTCCTCTTTATGGCTATCAGCCCGCCCTCTGAACTGCACCCAGACACTTGCACACTCCATGGCTCCTCTTTATGGCTATAAGCCGGCCTCTGAACTGCACCCAGACACTTGCACACTCCATGGCTCCTCTATGGCTATCAGCCGGACCTCTGAACTGCACCCAGACACTTGCACACTCCATGGCTCCTCTATAGCTATCAGCCGGCCCTCTGAACTGCACCCAGACACTTGCACACTCCATGGCTCCTCTATTGCTATAAGCCGGCCCTCTGAACTGCACCCAGACACTTGCAGCTCCTCTTTGAGGCTATCAGCCGGCCCTCTGAACTGCACCCAGACACTTGCACACTCCATGGCCCCTCTATGGCTATCAACCGGCCCTCTGAACTGCACCCAGACACTTGCACACTCCATGGCTCCTCTTTATGGCTATCAGCAGGCCCCCTGAACTGCACCCAGACACTTGCACACTCCATGGCTCCTCTATGGCTATCAGACGGCCTTCTGAACTACACCCAGACACTTACACACTCCATGGCTCCTCTATGGCTATGAGCCGACCCTCTGAACTGCACCCAGACACTTGCACACTCCATTGCTCCTCTATGGCTATGAGCCGACCCTCTGAACTGCACCCAGACACTTGCACACTCCATGGCTCCTCTTTATGGCTATCAGCCGGCCCTCTGAACTGCACCCAGACACTTGCACACTCCATGGCTCCTCTATGGTTATCAGCCGGCCCTCTGAACTGCACCCAGACACTTGCACACTCCATGGCTCCTCTTTATGGCTATCAGCCGGCCCTCTGAACTGCACCCAGACACTTGCACACTCCATGGCTCCTCTTTATGGGTATCAGCCGGCCCTCTGAACTGCACCCAGACACTTGCACACTCCATGGCTCCTCTATGGCTATGATCCGACCCTCTGAACTGCACCCAGACACTTGCACACTCCATGGCACCTATATGGCTATCACCCGGCATTCTGACTGCACCCAGACACTTGCACACTCCATGGCTCCTCTATGGCTATGAGCCGACCCTCTGAACTGCACCCAGACACTTGCACACACCATGGCACCTCTATGGCTATCACCCGGCCTTCTGAACTGCACCCAGACACTTGCACACTCCATGGCTTCTCTTTATGGCTATCAGCCGGCCCTCTGAACTGCACCCAGAAACTTGCACACTCCATGGCCCCTCTTTATGGCTATCAGCCAGCCCTCTGAACTGCACCCAGACACTTGCACACTCCATGGCTCCTCTATGGCTATCAGCCGGCCCTCTAAACTGCACCCAGACACTTGCACACTCCATGGCTCCTCTATGGGTATTAGCCGGCCCTCTGAACTGCACCCAGACACTTGCACACTCCATGGCTCCTCTATGGCTATGAGCTGACCCTCTGAACTGCACCCAGACACTTGCACACTCCATAGCTCCTCTATGGCTATCACCCGGCCTTCTGAACTGCACCCAGACACTTGCACACTCCATGGCTCCTCTTTATGGCTATCAGCCGGCCCTCAGAACTGCACCCAGTCACTTGCACACTCCATGGCTCCTCTATGATTATGAGCCGGCCCTCTGAACTGCACCCAGACACTTGCACACTCCATGGCTCCTCTACTGGTATCAGCCGGCCCTCTGAACTGCACGCAGACACTTGCACACTCCATGGCTCCTCTATGGGTATCAACCGGCCCTCTGAACTGCACCCAGACACTTGCACACTCCATGGCTCCTCTATGGCTATCAGCGGGCCTTCTGAACTGCACCCAGACACTTGCACACTCCATGGCTCCTCTTTATGGCTATCAGCCAGCCCTCTGAACTGGACCCAGACACTTGCACACTCCATGGCTCCTCTATGGCTATGAGCCAACCCTCTGAACTGCACCCAGACACTTGCACACTCCATGGCTCCTCTTTATGGCTATCAGCCGGCCCTCTGAACTGCACCCAGACACTTGCACACTCCATGGCTCCTCTTTATGGCTATAAGCCGGCCTCTGAACTGCACCCAGACACTTGCACACTCCATGGCTCCTCTATGGCTATCAGCCGGACCTCTGAACTGCACCCAGACACTTGCACACTCCATGGCTCCTCTATAGCTATCAGCCGGCCCTCTGAACTGCACCCAGACACTTGCACACTCCATGGCTCCTCTATTGCTATCAGCCGGCCCTCTGAACTGCACCCAGACACTTGCAGCTCCTCTTTGAGGCTATCAGCCGGCCCTCTGAACTGCACCCAGACACTTGCACACTCCATGGCCCCTCTATGGCTATCAACCGGCCCTCTGAACTGCACCCAGACACTTGCACACTCCATGGCTCCTCTTTATGGCTATCAGCAGGCCCCCTGAACTGCACCCAGACACTTGCACACTCCATGGCTCCTCTATGGCTATCAGCCGGCCTTCTGAACTACACCCAGACACTTACACACTCCATGGCTCCTCTATGGCTATGAGCCGACCCTCTGAACTGCACCCAGACACTTGCACACTCCATTGCTCCTCTATGGCTATGAGCCGACCCTCTGAACTGCACCCAGACACTTGCACACTCCATGGCTTCTCTATGGCTATGAGCCGACCCTCTGAACTGCACCCAGACACTTGCACACTCCATGGATCCTCTTTATGGCTATCAGCCGGCCCTCTGAAGTGCACCCAGACACTTGCACACTCCATGGCTCCTCTTTATGGCTATCAGCCGGCCCTCTGAACTGCACCCAGACACTTGAACACTCCATGGCTCCTCTATGGTTATCAGCTGGCCCTCTGAACTGCACCCAGACACTTGCACACTCCATGGCACCTCTATGGCTATCAGCCGGCCCTCTGAACTGCACCCAGACACTTGCACACTCCATGGCTCCTCTTTATGGGTATCAGCCGGCCCTCTGAACTGCACCCAGACACTTGCACACTCCATGGCTCCTCTATGGCTATGAGCCGACCCTCTGAACTGCACCCAGACACTTGCACACTCCATGGCACCTCTATGGCTATCACCCGGCTTTCTGAACTGCACCCAGACACTTGCACACTCCATGGCTCCTCTATGGCTATGAGCCGACCCTCTGAACTGCACCCAGACACTTGCACACACCATGGCACCTCTATGGCTATCACCCGGCCTTCTGAACTGCACCCAGACACTTGCACACTCCATGGCTTCTCTTTATGGCTATCAGCCGGCCCTCTGAACTGCACCCAGACACTTGCACACTCCATGGCCCCTCTTTATGGCTATCAGCCAGCCCTCTGAACTGCACCCAGACACTTGCACACTCCATGGCTCCTCTATGGCTATCAGCCGGCCCTCTGAACTGCACCCAGACACTTGCACACTCCATGGCTCCTCTATGGGTATTAGCCGGCCCTCTGAACTGCACCCAGACACTTGCACACTCCATGGCTCCTCTATGGCTATGAGCTGACCCTCTGAACTGCACCCAGACACTTGCACACTCCATGGCTCCTCTATGGCTATCACCCAGCCTTCTGAACTGCACCCAGACACTTGCACACTCCATGGCTCCTCTTTATGGCTATCAGCCGGCCCTCAGAACTGCACCCAGTCACTTGCACACTCCATGGCTCCTCTATGATTATGAGCCGGCCCTCTGAACTGCACCCAGACACTTGCACACTCCATGGCTCCTCTATTGGTATCAGCCGGCCCTCTGAACTGCACCCAGACACTTGCACACTCCATGGCTCCTCTATGGGTATCAACCGGCCCTCTGAACTGCACCCAGACACTTGCACACTCCATGGCTCCTCTATGGATATCAGCGGGCCTTCTGAACTGCACCCAGACACTTGCACACTCCATGGCTCCTCTTTATGGCTATCAGCCGGCCCTCTGAACTGGACCCAGACACTTGCACACTCCATGGCTCCTCTATGGCTATGAGCCAACCCTCTGAACTGCACCCAGACACTTGCACACTCCATGGCTCCTCTTTATGGCTATCAGCCGGCCCTCTGAACTGCACCCAGACACTTGCACACTCCATGGCTCCTCTTTATGGCTATAAGCCGGCCTCTGAACTGCACCCAGACACTTGCACACTCCATGGCTCCTCTATGGCTATCAGCCGGACCTCTGAACTGCACCCAGACACTTGCACACTCCATGGCTCCTCTATAGCTATCAGCCGGCCCTCTGAACTGCACCCAGACACTTGCACACTCCATGGCTCCTCTATTGCTATCAGCCGGCCCTCTGAACTGCACCCAGACACTTGCAGCTCCTCTTTGAGGCTATCAGCCGGCCCTCTGAACTGCACCCAGACACTTGCACACTCCATGGCCCCTCTATGGCTATCAACCGGCCCTCTGAACTGCACCCAGACACTTGCACACTACATGGCTCCTCTTTATGGCTATCAGCAGGCCCCCTGAACTGCACCCAGACACTTGCACACTCCATGGCTCCTCTATGGCTATCAGCCGGCCTTCTGAACTACACCCAGACACTTACACACTCCATGGCTCCTCTATGGCTATGAGCCGACCCTCTGAAATGCACCCAGACACTTGCACACTCCATTACTCCTCTATGGTTATGAGCCGACCCTCTGAACTGCACCCAGACACTTGCACACTCCATGGCTTCTCTATGGCTATGAGCCGACCCTCTGAACTGCACCCAGACACTTGCACACTCCATGGATCCTCTTTATGGCTATCAGCCGGCCCTCTGAACTGCACCCAGACACTTGCACACTCCATGGCTCCTCTATGGGTATTAGCCGGCCCTCTGAACTGCACCCAGACACTTGCACACTCCATGGCTCCTCTATGGCTATGAGCTAACCCTCTGAACTGCACCCAGACACTTGCACACTCCATAGCTCCTCTATGGCTATCACCCGGCCTTCTGAACTGCACCCAGACACTTGCACACTCCATGGCTCCTCTTTATGGCTATCAGCCGGCCCTCAGAACTGCACTCAGTCACTTGCACACTCCATGGCTCCTCTATGATTATGAGCCGGCCCTCTGAACTGCACCCAGACACTTGCACACTCCATGGCTCCTCTATTGGTATCAGCCGGCCCTCTGAACTGCACCCAGACACTTGCACACTCCATGGCTCCTCTATGGGTATCAACCGGCCCTCTGAACTGCACCCAGACACTTGCACACTCCATGGCTCCTCTTTGGATATCAGCGGGCCTTCTGAACTGCACCCAGACACTTGCACACTCCATGGCTCCTCTTTATGGCTATCAGCCGGCCCTCTGAACTGGACCCAGACACTTGCACACTCCATGGCTCCTCTATGGCTATGAGCCAACCCTCTGAACTGCACCCAGACACTTCCATACTCCATGGCTCCTCTTTATGGCTATCAGCCGGCCCTCTGAACTGGACCCAGACACTTGCACACTCCATGGCTCCTCTATGGCTATCAGCGGGCCTTCTGAACTGCACCCAGACACTTGCACACTCCATGGCTCCTCTTTATGGCTATCAGCCAGCCCTCTGAACTGGACCCAGACACTTGCACACTCCATGGCTCCTCTATGGCTATGAGCCAACCCTCTGAACTGCACCCAGACACTTGCACACTCCATGGCTCCTCTTTATGGCTATCAGCCGGCCCTCTGAACTGCACCCAGACACTTGCACACTCCATGGCTCCTCTTTATGGCTATAAGCCGGCCTCTGAACTGCACCCAGACACTTGCACACTCCATGGCTCCTCTATGGCTATCAGCCGGACCTCTGAACTGCACCCAGACACTTGCACACTCCATGGCTCCTCTATAGCTATCAGCCGGCCCTCTGAACTGCACCCAGACACTTGCACACTCCATGGCTCCTCTATTGCTATCAGCCGGCCCTCTGAACTGCACCCAGACACTTGCAGCTCCTCTTTGAGGCTATCAGCCGGCCCTCTGAACTGCACCCAGACACTTGCACACTCCATGGCCCCTCTATGGCTATCAACCGGCCCTCTGAACTGCACCCAGACACTTGCACACTCCATGGCTCCTCTTTATGGCTATCAGCAGGCCCCCTGAACTGTACCCAGACACTTGCACACTCCATGGCTCCTCTATGGCTATCAGCCGGCCTTCTGAACTACACCCAGACACTTACACACTCCATGGCTCCTCTATGGCTATGAGCCGACCCTCTGAACTGCACCCAGACACTTGCACACTCCATTGCTCCTCTATGGCTATGAGCCGACCCTCTGAACTGCACCCAGACACTTGCACACTCCATGGCTTCTCTATGGCTATGAGCCGACCCTCTGAACTGCACCCAGACACTTGCACACTCCATGGATCCTCTTTATGGCTATCAGCCGGCCCTCTGAAGTGCACCCAGACACTTGCACACTCCATGGCTCCTCTTTATGGCTATCAGCCGGCCCTCTGAACTGCA
This sequence comes from Ambystoma mexicanum, assembly GCF_040938575.1. NCBI lineage: Eukaryota > Metazoa > Chordata > Amphibia > Caudata > Ambystomatidae > Ambystoma > Ambystoma mexicanum. Next base: position 29,860,853 of record NC_090939.1, read on the forward strand.
CCCAGACACTTGAACACTCCATGGCTCCTCTATGGTTATCAGCCGGCCCTCTGAACTGCACCCAGACACTTGCACACTCCATGGCACCTCTATGGCTATCAGCCGGCCCTCTGAACTGCACCCAGACACTTGCACACTCCATGGCTCCTCTTTATGGGTATCAGCCGGCCCTCTGAACTGCACCCAGACACTTGCACACTCCATGGCTCCTCTATGGCTATGAGCCGACCCTCTGAACTGCACCCAGACACTTGCACA